>NC_060074.1:85062000-85722500 GCF_922984935.1 Meles meles | reverse complement strand
ACTATTTTGAAGTCTGCAGAGCTTCTGTGTTTTTTAGGACTTCAAAGAAAACTCTAATATCCAATTTTTAAAAGGATCTCAATGATCAGAATTTCAGGGGTTGATTATATGGGTTTTTCGTGTGTGAAGGTTCAGCAAGTATATACTAAATGTGTGTACTTTTCTATACTTACAGATCAATTCACATGTTTAAAAGGTCATTTATTTGCTATAAAGAAGATTGAATCTTACGACTATTCCCAGCAAAGTTGTGCCTACCTATCTTCCCATTTTATATTACATGCTTTTATAACCCAAGAAACTAATATACATGGAAATCTTTTTTACCACGGTTACTGATGAATTAAGATATCTGAAAAATATATTGAAGTATGTACAAAAGAGTCTATGTTCCCCGGTAGTAGTTATCACTCACATTCTTTTGAATATGGATTAAAAATTATAGTGTATGCATCTTAATTCATATGAACCACTTATACTGTTACGCTGAAAAAATTAATAAAAAGGGAAAAAAAAAAAAGATTCCTCCATGTTATTCTTCATAGTGTCCTTCAGGTAGATCCCTGGTTTTTATAATCTTGTAGTACAAGGACTACGTACTATACTGCTATATACCAGAGGCTTTTTGTAACAGTTAGTGCTGATTTTACCTCCCATAAAAGAAAGAATACAGAAAAAGGTCCCTGAAGCTCGTTTCAGTAAGAATATTTTGTTTGTTTGTTTGCATTCATCACTTTGAATCACAGGAAATATTTGGTGTAGGGTGATGGGGGATTCTTACCACCTAAGGAACATTACAGATTTAGATGTAAAATATAAACACTCCAGAGATTCCAGTTTCTCTTAGCTGTATTTTTTTTCTTCTGTTCTTTAACTGTGTTTTCAGTCAAGTTTTGCCTTGATGAAGATTGTTCCCAAGAAAGTAAATTTTGGTAGAAAAAAGAATAATATCTGCTGTGTATATATATTTTTTTAATGATGTAAAGAATAGCTTGCATAATTTGGTAGTGAATTTTCAGAGTTTTCTTTCCGGAAGGAAGGAGAATTGATTTGAAACAAATGGTAAATGAAACAACACACGCTAATTCAGTCTTTGGGATCTTTATTTATCGTTACACATCCCTTGACAATGGAAGAGAAATTGTCCAAATCATTGAGATTTCAGTATGTCAGTATGTCATTTTGTAAGGAAAAAGAAGCAGATCCCAAATTGCAAAATTGCTATTATTTAAAACAGCTAGATGCTTGTGACCGAAATATAGAATGTTCACGTATGACTAGAAGCTGGAGAGGAAGTTAGAATGTGCCAGCTACTTCCATGTGTGCGCATCAGCGTCATTTCTGAGCCAGAATTAGAAAACTAGGAGCTATAGTTAAAGGAATAGCAGTGGAATTTATAGCCACTAACATCTAAATTGTGATTTTCTTTTATTAATTTAATTCATTGTTTATCTCTGATGCATATGCAAGACTTTCTGAAATCTTTCAGACCCCTGTGGTTTAATATAAATCTCAAAATATTAAAAGCATCTTGTAGAAAATTAGAAAGTAGATGAGACACTTCAGGACTCGAGATAATTTTAGATGTGCACATTTTAAACCACAATTACCCTCTGCTTGCTCTTAAAAAACAACAACAACAACTCACCTCTTTAATTTGTTTTGCTCTATGACAATTGCTTTTATAAACTGGTTTGTAAAATATTCACTGGCTTTAAAAAAATTGGTATTCATAGAGGCTTGGGACCTTATAGAATGTTGGAAATATCAAAGGTCACATTTATCAGGTATATTCATCACACCAGATGATAAATTGCAACAAATGTTGTTGATATAATGATATAAGGCAGTAAATAGAGAGTTATCAGGTTGTATTTCATTGCACCTTTTCTCATCCCCATATCATGTGTTACTTTTGCATTTATAAATTCAAGTCTTTCAAGCTAATGACTGCAGGTGGCATAATTGTTCCAAAGGTATTATAAGAAACAGCTTTATTTGAATCTCTGACACATCAGATAATTTATGCAAACAGCAAAAAAGAGTATCACCTGTTTTATTTTCATTGGGCTTGTATCCCTTAAAATATACAGGAAAGGATCTTGCTGAGTTTTCCAAATTACCGCTAACATCATTGAAAAGATGTTCATGTGCCGTTGAAGTATCAGAGAATTTTGAATCAGGGAAACTAGCCTGACATTCTGCTTCTGCCACTTACCTGCTGTATGAGTTTTGACGATCTAAACACCTTGACATTCTCAAAAATGAAGGTGATAACATGTGTCTTTGAGAGTTGTTATAAAGATTAGAGAAATAGTTATTTTCAGTGTGTGGCAGAAACTGTATTTGCAGATGCTGTAGTTGTCATTACTATAACCATCATCGAAATATTCAAATAAAAAACTCAGTATTATAAGTCCTTTAAGAGGTATAATGGAAATCAAATAATTTTGGTAACAATTTTGCAAGGAAAGTATAAGTTTAGACATCCAAATTAGGCTCAAAAACATTTAATAAAGTACATGTAGTATTTTTTTATTTGGATATATTTAATATATTTCTAGTTTAAAAATAACAAAATTGTCTCTAACCACATGCAATCTTTATTAAACTTCATTAACTGCATGTTCAATTCAGTTCATTAAAAACTATTGTTGGATGGCTTAGCCTTTAATGTCCTTTGATTTTTTAAAATTCTATTAAAGTTTAGTTTTTATTTGAAAACATACTTTAAAATTCAGGTAGATGGTAGTTTCAATTATTTTAACATTAATAGGAATGATTCTCAATACCTACATATTTCCTGTTTTGCATTTTACAATTGATAAAGGGAAAAATCAATATTTTTTAATGCATTAAGCCATCTTGTTCAAAAATACAATTGTCTTTTGTTGAAAAGGCACTTAGCTCTGTTTTTAAATAACAAAACTCTGGATCTTGATTGAGTTTTAATTGAAATAAGATATCTTATTTAAAGATACCTGGTTTAGGTGCATTCAGAAAAGAAAAATATAGTGGATGATATTTGAAATATGACTATAAATTAGTAATAGTTTTATGGTTTGATGCAGACTAGTCTGATTAAAACAAAGATTGAATTGCAAAGGAAGTATTGTAACAAGTTCATTTTGCAACAGCAATGTTATAGGTCCAGTGTTAGTAAGAATGCCTTGCTTTATGGTAGCATAACATAAGGGAAAATGTAATGTAGAGCAAATAATGTATATAAATTACTGTAAAATTTTTAAAAATGAAAATTGTTATGTGTGAAAAAGTTTAGGAACAAAACTCATAAAGAAAGTTTGCTTTTTTTTTCATTTAGACAAAGCAAGTAGGTTTTTCATGATAACAGTATGAGGCAGTCATACAATAATTCATGAAATAAGTACTTTTTTTTTTTTTACCTTGAGATGAATACATTATCCACTAAATTTTATCTCGGGGAATTTTCCAATTCCAGGGTACCTGGGGCTCAGAGCATAAACAGAAAGCAAGGTATAAGAGAATCCTAAGGAATTCACAAATCTAGGGTGAATAAATTTCCATGAAAAGAAAGTCAACTGGCAAATTGTTTCCTAATTTATCTTTTAATATTTTGCCTTTTCTACCAGCAATGTATGGGGAGTTCTGGTTGCTCCACATCCTCACCATAACTTGATTTTATTTCTTAATTTTAGCTATTCAAAGAGGAATATAGTAATATTGCATCATGATTTTAATTAGTGATTGAATAATAATGATTATTCCTTAACAGTGTGGAATATTTTTATATATGTTATTTGTTATCAGCATAGCCTTTTTATTAAAATGTTCATGCTTCTTCATAGTTTTTTTAATCTGACTTGTTTCTTACTATTATGTTTTGGGAGTTGTTTGTATGTTCTTAATACAAGACTTTTATTGGATAGTTAATTCCATCAGTCTATAATTGTCTCTTCATTATCTCAGTGTCTTTTACAGAGCAGTATTTTTAATCTTTATAAAGTCGAATTTACTAACTTTTTAAAAGAACATGGTTTTGATGTTACATTAGAAAATTATTTACCTGGTCATGAAGATTTCCTCTTGTTTTCATCTAAGAGTCTTATAGATTTTTATTATACATTTATTTATATCTATGACCCATGAAAAACTAATTTGTGTAAAAGAAATCAAGTTTCCATTGTGGTTCCTATTTTTTCATGTGGCTGTCCATTACCCCAACATTATTTATTGAAAAGGTGATGGAGACGGATGCCAGTGACATTAACTGTCTATTTTAACCATATCTTCTTTTTCTAGCCTTCAGGTTATGGATTATCAATCTCTCTCTCTCTCTCTTTTTCTCTCACACACACCCACACTTATGATATTTGAGGGAGGGTTTTGATATACATAGATATTGAACTTAGAATTAAGAAGAAAGGTCGTGGGTTGGTGAGAATTGGGACTGGTACTTACAAACTGGAAAGACTGAAAAGTGGTTTCAAGGGCATAAATGACCTCACAATTTGAATTCTATAACAGGTAAACATGAGATATATAAACATATAAGCCGTACTTAATTTTATTCAGGTAACAATGCATGCATTGCCTGTATGTTTCTACACATAAATAAATATTATTTTATCTGTACACAACTGGTAAAATGAGTATGCATGCAACATGTTTATACATACTCTTATCTTGTTTGAGGTTTCTTAGAACACACTCACACACACACACACACACACACACACACACACACACATACATACATATCCTGGAAGTTATTCTTAAAATTTGTCTGTAAATTGATGGAATATACTTTCATGTCTTATATAACTGTTCCTATCAAAAAGAGATTTCTTTAAGGAGATGCATATGCAAAATCTTAAAGTTCTATTGAAGGAGCATTTCAAAATAAACATCATGATAATGTGTCATGAGAGGTTTTTTAAAGCCTACAATGATTCCATGCTATTGAAAATTGGGGAGGTCATTATGCACATTTTGGCAAAGACATGGATATTGCAAAGCATGAATGAGCAAAGTGAAACTTATGGGTTGAAAGTAATCCAAGGAGGGGCGCCCGGGTGGGTTAAGTGGTTAAGTTAACTTGTGGGTTAAGCCTCTGCCTTTGGCTCAGGTCATGATCTCAGGGTCCTGGGATGGAGCTCTGCATTGGGCTCTCTGCTCAGTGGGGAGCCTGCTCTCCGCCCCCACCTACCCCCGCTCCGCCTGCCTCTCAGCCTACTTGTGATCTCTCTCTCTCTCTGCAAAATAAATAAATAAAATTTAAAAATTTTTTTTCAAAAAAAAAAGTAATCCAAGGAGACCAAGAACATAGATGGATTCCACCCTTTTCCTGCGATTGCAGTAAAAACTTGACTACAGCTTATCATTGGCAGCCTCAATGCAAGAGAAAGTTTTGGTCTCACTGTGTCTGGCACAACTAATTCAAGTCTGTTCTCTTCCATTGATTTGCTGAGTTTGGTTTGTTATCATGAATTCATGCTTCTGTAAAAGGATTTTATAACTGGGAAGTAAAGAGGATCAGGACATATATAACCTTTCATATACTAATCTGAACACATTAGAGCAGTCTGAGTTTTAACAATATATCCTGAGAATTTTTATAAGCCCCAGATCTAAGCCTGATGAGTAAAGACATAGAGATAACTTCAATTTCATCTTCACACCATTAACAATAGAAGCTAAAGTAATAGAGAGTTGCCACTTAGAACACAGTCATTTAATAATGATCTAAGCTACACATATAAATGTTTCCAAGTTTAGACTGTAGAGGCAGGCTTGGCAGACATATTTGTTTTTCTAGGAAGTCATTTCTGGAACTCCTTTCCCACCCAGGGGATCCTATATCCCTCCCCCCACCAGCCCTTTTGAGTTTATAGTAATGAATGCATGTCTACTTGTCCGCATTTCTTCCTTGATGGAAGGAAAGATCTGAGGACAGAGATGCTATGTCTTAGCTACCTTTGCATACAAAACAACTAGTACAGTATCTGACTTGTGGTGGCTCTTCAATAAAAATGTTGTTAAGCTAATGAATGGAAGGGTGAGTGGATAAAGAAGTAAATGGTATGACAATATATTTACAAATTTTTCAGGAATTTCATGCTATCGCAGAAAATAGAGATTTTTATTACAGGTGCACTAGATCTCTTGTGAATCCATAAACACTTGCATTCTGAAAAATGGGTTTTTTGATTTCCCCAAATACTTTCATGAATATCCTCAATTTCTTGGTTCTCTATAACCAATCATGCCAGAACATGGCAGCCTAAAGCAACTGCCATTTCATAATCATGTGGGTCAGCATCTTGTGCTGGAATCTGTTGGCCTGTAATGTAACTGTCTTCTGAACCCTTCAAGAAGCCTATTACTCAGCAGCCCAAATGAGGCAGCATGTTCTAAGATGTCTTCATACATGTGTGTGGCAGTTGGGGCTGGCTATTGGTTAGACTACCTGCTTATAGTAGGCCAAACTATGCTTATTTACCTGAGAGGAGAAGAATTTCCAGCAGCAAGTGAGGACCACTCCCACACTGTGAGTGCCTATCAAATTTCTTCTTGTGTCTGGTTTGCTAATGTCCTATTGGCCAAAGTTAGTCCTAGGGCCAAGTCCAAAGTCGGTGTCAGAAGGCTATGAACACCGGAAATTGTGATTCACTGGGGGGGGGGGGGCATTGCTGTACAATCTAATATATGAAGTACAATGTATTGGTAAATTGATCATCATAGACACAACATAGTGCACAGCCTAGACTATATCTGGCAGTGAAATCATGGCTTATTCATGATAGGTTCTATTCAGGAATAAATTTTTCAGGAACAAAAATACAAAACAAAACAAAACAAAAAAACCCAAAACCCCAAGGTGAAAACCTTCCAATTATTCCCATGTATTGGACCAGGACTTTTAGTAAACCATTATGAACCATATTTTTTACTGGAAATATAATTGGATGCCTAATTGAAATACTTTTCAATTCAGCTAGATTTTTTAAAGTACTTATGCAACATAACCTAATTATCAGGCAATCCCTGACTTATGTATATTTCATCAATTTGTTCATTACTTATGTGTAGTCAACCCAAAATGCATAACTGCTGGAACTCGTCTAAATGTATTATCTCCCCTAAGGACTTCTATTCCTGCCAGGAAATCTTTCTCCTCCTACTCTTCCCACAGATTCATTTAGGTAAACCCCAATAATTCTTTATGTCAGCTTTCTCCTGAGAAATCATCCACCAAACAAGAGCAGCGTCCCTCTTATTAACACTTACAGCGCCCAGATCTTCCTTATGACACCACATTAGCAATACATAACTTTGTCCCGTGGGTATGTGCTCTCCCTCTTCTTCAAAGCATGCTCTTTGAATGACAATCCATATCTTGCTTATATTATACCTCCAGTGTCTAAGGTAGATGTTCAGGAAGTATTTATCTACTGCAAACATATATTAATAATTCAGATAAATCTTGGATCTTTGAATGCAAGGCTGTGAATCGTTGCATCCTCAGAGCCTAACACAAGCAGTGCCTACCATACGTGTTCAGTAAACATTTATTAAACTAAATTTAACTATTATGGATTTGATAAGCTTTAGGTCTTGTGTAATAACCTAACTACTACATCTGACATTGTTCCTAGAGGGAAAATATCTTCTGAGTTCTACAAATCTTCTAGCAAATGAACTTTTGGAACTCAATCTGTTTGTAAGTTAGAGGACTCCTGCTATGCAAAAATACATATGATAATTGCTTAACAAGTCAGTTTTTCAGATGTTCCATTTTATAACTGAATAATCTAGATTACTGTGAATTGCTTCCTCTGTTATGACCATTTTCCTTGGAGGGAGTATGAAACATATTTTAGAACATAACCTGAGAGTTGAAAAGGTTAAGAAAAATATCTTTATAATACAATGAGATTATTTAATAATAATCTTGATTCTACATGTAAAAGTGTCATGATTTACAAACTGCTGCACAGATGTGGAAAGAATTGTTATTTTGTAAAGTTGAGCTCATCTTTACACTTGAGGCCATAATCTGTCTAGAGAAGACTGTTTATCTTATGTGTTCGACTCTCAGCCTGACATGTGACTTCTCATCCAAATTCAGTTATTATTCTTAGTTATCATGAATCAGTTTTGTTTCTTTTGGAGTACATAGATAGTCTTTCTGAAAATCTTCGTCTTCTTTCTTCTTTTGTTTATTCCTGGTAGGAGTTAACTCCTGAGATGGAAGATAGGGGATAATATATTGTTTTAGTGTCAGAGAAGCTACATTGTTGAAGAAGACCATTGACTCTCCGACCCCATCTTTGCTGAGTATACTCTGGTTATCACAATGACTTGCTCTCTCCTACATGGTGTGACAGGCCTCTTCCAGCTTCAGTGACTGATGATCTTGAATCTTGCTTTTGTTTACTGAGAAAACGTTATGTAGTCCACAGCTCCCTCGCTCCAAAACTTGTTTTTTCCTTGTCCCCTTGTCTTGTCAGCATTGCCACCATCTAATGTAGACCACCAAACTTGTGATTGATTTTTATTTATCATGCCAGAGTATACAGAACCTGTATGCAAAATAACAGCTATTGCTATCCAACAGATAGATCTTAGATGGTAGGTCACCCTATTTTAAAGTGTCTCTTGCAGTTCAGAATAGAAGTGAGACTAAAGCTTTACTGCTATTTTTTCCTGATGCTCATTCTTTTTTTTCTTTTTTTTTTTTTAAGATTCATTTACTTATTTGGTGGGGCACAGAGGGAGAAGGTGAGAGAAACACTAAGCAAGCAGACTCCAAGCTCAACACAAGAGACCCACATGGGGCTTGATTTCTTAACCTTGAGATCACAACCCAGAGATCAGAACCTGAATAGAAACCAAGAGTGGACACCTAACTGACTGCGTCACTGAGGTGCCCCACATAATGCTCATTCTAATCGTGTTTTGTACTATCTTGTCTAGATCTACTAATATATGCAAATATTTGGGCTGCAGTGCCAGAAAAGGTGAGTTTCTATGACTATACTCATCGCACTCTTGTAAATTTCCAGTTTCCCTATGTCTGTACTATAAAAATGAACAAATAAATGTAAGTTTAGGAAATTAAATCAATATTGAAGACAATATGACATGCTAAAATGTACTCAATTTATCATGAAAATCTTGATATCAAAACTAGACAAAGACATCACAAGAAAAATAATCTCCGACAAATATCCCTCATAAAAAATCATAGAAAAGGTAAAAATTTCAGTTTGCTAAAATTCTCCAAATATGTTAATGATATCCACTTACATATGATTTCAGCTATACACAAAACAATTAAGAAACCATAGAACAGAATGGTTTATGAAATAAATGCAAGGATATCATACTGTTTAAAAATCAGTGTAACTCACGAAATGAATAGACTAAAGGGGAAAATAATACAATCATCTCGATGCAGAAAAAAACATTTGAACTATTCCACATCCATTCATAATAAAAAAACTTCCAGGAAACTAGAAATGTAAGAAATTCCCTCAATCTCAGAAAGGCTATCTATAAAAGAACAAAAAGTTGGGGCACCTGGGTGACTCAGTGGGTTAAAGCCTCTGCCTTAGGCTCAGGGTCCTGGGATGGAGCCCCACACCCTGCTCTCTGCTCAGCAGGGAGACTGCTTCCTCCTTTCTCTCTGCCTACATTTCCACCTACTTATAATCTCTGTCTGTCAAATAAATAAATAAAATCTTAGGAAAAAAAAAAAAGTAAAAACAAAAACCTGAGGTGATATCATTGAATACACTCTTCTTAAAATCTGGAACAAGGCAGGCAAGGATACCAACGCTCACCGCTTATATTCTACAGTGTAGTGGTGTCCTGCCAATTTTAAATTGCCAAGAAACCATATAAATGGCATGCAGTTTGGAAAATAAGAAATAAAACCTTCTTTATTTACAGGCTACATGAGAAATAAAATAGAAACTCCCAAGAAATCTACAAAAACCTCCTGAAGTATGTATATAATAGCTATCAGAAAAAAACAAAAAATTTTAAAGTAACCAAATAAAAAGTTGAAAAAGAATAACGTATTGCATTTCTATATACTATCAAATAACAATTAGAAATTACATTATTCTTTTGGAAATTACATTATTAAAACTATATCAAAATAACATTAAAACTGAGACACTTAATAATAAATTAAGTCTTTGCAATAGACCTATATGATTGTATTTTGATGACTGGATAAAGAGAAGAAAACTGAGGCACAAAAAGGAAATCCTCATACAATGTTTCATCATGTTAGGAGTTTTATTCAATTTCATGAAGATAATACATGATAATATATGAAGCAATCAGAAGTGAAATCAAGTTAAAGAGTTATCAACTGATGTGTAAAATAAGCTTTCTGGGGCACCTGGGTGGCTCAGTAGGTTAAAGCCTCTGCCTTCGGCTCAGGTCATGATGCCAGGGTCCTGGAATTGAGCCCCACATCGGATTCTCTGCTGAGCAGGGAGCCTGCTTTCCTTCCTCTCTCTGCCTGCCTCTCCACCTAATTGTGATCTCTGTCAAATAAATAAATAAAATCTTAAAAAAATAAATAAATAAAACAAGCTTTCTTTTTAAATTCCACACTCTAAAATTCTATCCATAAAAATGAAATAAACCTTAAGCATCCTTTGGTATATTTCACATTGAGTTTTTGCTCAATGTAGGATTTCCTTTGACTGAATAAATCAGTACCAGCCTAAGATTTCTAATTTTCAGTTTCTGAGGTTTGTTCTTTATTTAATTATTCTTATTAATATTTCTGGCAATAGTGTGTGTGTTTGTGAAAATGAGATATACATATATTCAGTTCTATTATATGTACTCAGTGAGTTCACTGCTTTAAGTGATTTTTAAATGTTATAGATTTATTTTAACTCAATCTTTTAAATTAAATTTATTAACATTTTATTTTATATTTTGCTTTATAAAAGGCAGATTTTATAATTATTATATTCTGAATGTGATTGTTTATTAAATTATAGCCCCAAATGGTATATTAAGAGATTATCAATATATTTTGCAGAAGCTTTACATAGTAGGCAGCATAGATCTTCATATAAGATTGTCAATAATGTAAAACCCTGTCTAAGTAATAAAATTAAGTCATTATTAGTAGGTACACTTGACTTGAGATGGAAGATGTGTTAATGGCTGTTAAATGAGCTATAGTGTATAAAGATTTATATTATGAAAGGTGTTTAAATTATTTCAGGGATAAATATCACAACTAACATAATCACAGGCCTCTGATGTGTAATGCTATTATTTTTCAAGATAACTTTATAAAGCAGTAAAACTAATTCTTAAAGGAATTTTCTTTTGTGGGTGAAAAAAATGACTTATTAGCAAATAAATAAAAGGGGACACTCAACAACAGATTGCAGCTGTCATCTTCCAAATGAAAATCTGCTTTATATTTCAAAATAATATATGACTATATACTGAGACAATAGGAATTAGTCCCTATGTTGAGTTCATCACACTTTGGATCTTTTTGAAAATGCAATTAAAATCTACTTTCCAATTTGGATAAGTTCTAGTAACAATAAAGATTGTATTATATTTATAATTGTACTATAACTGTATATTTGTATTTCTAAAATTATTTTGTTAGAGTTTAAAATCACAGCATGCTATTACTTAACATGAATTGAACCAAAACAATTTTAAACTACTTACCAATGTCTTTAGCTAGGCATTTCCTATATTATTTCCTTCTTGTACTCTTTGTCCTTTGCACTGTTATGTTATTCATGTATCAGAGACATTTCACCTGGTTGTACTCTCTCTTATAGTTGCATTGTATAGCAGAAAACAAGGTGGCATCCTAATCCCAGTTTTCCTTCTTACTAGCTGTTTCTTTCAGAGCAATTTAATTTTCTAGTTGAGAAATGTGCACATTAGTACCTGTGGGAGGGCAACATTACCCAAGTTTCTTCTACAAACATCTCTAGTGGTTTTGTCAAGCCTTATGTTCTCTTTCTTCAGTGGGCACAAC
Organism: Meles meles; assembly: GCF_922984935.1. Classification (NCBI taxonomy): domain Eukaryota; kingdom Metazoa; phylum Chordata; class Mammalia; order Carnivora; family Mustelidae; genus Meles; species Meles meles. The sequence goes on along the minus strand of NC_060074.1, from coordinate 85,710,472 downwards.
ATTACATTTTGGCCTTTGGGATTTATCCCAAGAGTAGAGCAAATGCAGACGCAGTGTTTCCAGTTCCCAGCTTCCTTACTTTCCTGAACATACAGGATTTTACTATAAAATAACCAAACAAGCAAATGATTTTTTTAAAAGGGGAGGGAGATTCTATTGCAGATAAAAATGATTGTAAAAATTGATAATATACTTTTTGGAAAAAGTACACATATAAAATGTAATATATAAGGTCACAGACCTGGATGAGTGGGTGGCTCAGTTTGTTAAGAGTGGACTCTTGATTTTGGCTCAGGTCATGATCTCAGGGTTGGGAGATCTGGGCCCGCATAGGCTCCATACTCAGTGGGAGTCTACTTGAGATGTTCTCCCTCTCCACTCCCCACTACTCATGCACTCTCTCTTTCTGTAAAAAAAAAACAAAAAAAACACAGACCTCACAAGGTCCTTGTCATAAATGTTGCAGAATCTTTTTTTTTTTAAAGATTTTATTTATTTATTTGACAGAGAGAGATCACAGGTAGATAGAGAGGCAGGCAGAGAGAGAGAGAGGGAAGCAGGCTCCCTGCTGAGCAGAGAGCCCGATGCGGGACTCGATCCCAGGACCTGAGATCATGACCTGAGCTGAAGGCAGCGGCTTAACCCACTGAGCCACCCAGGCGCCCCAATGTTGCAGAATCTTAATATTGCCCTGTAAGCATACTCCATGTGTTTTGTATTCTAAAGGAACAACTGAAGGCCCACTGGTCATCTCCTCTTCTTTTTTAGTACTTAATTTGCAAACTTCATAAGTTTTTCTGAAATTTTCTCACTCGCTATGAAAAATGTAGGAACCTAGTCACTTAGATAATTTGCCTTTCTAAACTAAGTATGGTGTATCTTTGGAATTTATTCACATTTCATAGATTTTTTAGTAAGGTTTTAATAAAATGATGACATTCTTTTCTTTCGTTTGACAAAGAATAGGTCTTAAACCAGTGTTAGTCATTACAACCCTCATTGTTGCTGTTTCTTCATCCATTATTGTGATGATGATGATGATGGTAATTATTATTATTATTATTATGGTCAGTCAAGACATTTTTTCATTTTATTGTTTACATCTTTACTTGGTAAGTTTACTATCATCCTTCAGTGTGACATTTAAAATACCTGTGGTGATATGTATTCTCACTTAAATATTTACATTTCTAAAGATCCTAGAACATCAACCCACGGAGCTGGGGAAAGAAAAGACCTTCCCCCCCCACCCCCAGCTCATCATCTGTACCATTTCTTTAGAAACAAATTTCCTTAATTTAAGAACATCCTTCAAGCTAAATGAGAAAAGGTTTTATGTTTTTTTTCTAAACAAAATAAGCCACACTTTTTCTTTACTGTACGTGTTCCTTTCCAAGTCAATCACACAGGCATTTATACTCCTCAGAAACTATATACTGAAACTTCATGTGTATTGAGGCTATTCTGAAAGCAAGTAAGATCATTTCAATGAACGAAGTTGCTAATAGAATGTGTCATCTCATCCAAATCATGTTGAATTTAAGATGCTACTTTTCTTAACATTTTATTCTGGAGAAATCAATGCTAAACTTCTATGTAAAAAATAATTCGCAGTGAATATGTATATTTTGGATGGAACGATACAAAGGCCATGAAGCAAACTTTTAGAGATGGGAATTATAAAGCTAATATAGATGTGCTGAAGCAAGTGAAAAATTTCAAATTGGGGATGTTAAAAACTAAATCTACATACACAGAAAGTCGGGAAGACATTTTATACCATGCTCAGAGAAAATGAACCATGTTTGGGTAAAAGTACAGTGTAATTGAGGGTAACTGCCTATTGTAAAAGGACCAGGAAACATGCTAGGGATGTTGTTCTCCCAACATAGATGCTGCTAACCCAGTTTATTTATTTATTTATTTTAGCTCAGAAGTCAATAGCTCTGATCACAATTTTCTCTAAACAACAACCCATCATTCCAATGTGTCTGGATAGCTGTCTCAGTATATTACAAAATCATTTAAAAATATATGTTGGGACTTATGGTTTTTACAGTAGCAAAATGCCAAGTACTTTCAAACAAGGAAGAGAAAAACAGTTATTTATTTCTAACTTCTTGTTTTAACCATCTGTAACTGCAGCATCAGGCTTCATTAAACAATAGCTGGCTTTCTACAAATTCAGTGAAAATAATTTAAAATTTCTGTAATACTTTGTTTTGTTATACTACATATTGGTTTCTATGAATAACTAAAAGAGACAAGCTAAAACAAAATCTGGGATAATGGTAAATAAGGTAATTTGTTTCACAGTTCACTTAGATGGTGGAAATTCATACCAGAATACATTCTAGAAACTCATCAAAAATAAGCATATCCAAGCTTGGTAATTTCAATGTGGCATATTTTCATTTTAATAGATTTTTATTAAATTCATAAAAGTTAATGGACTAGGGATTAAGTCATTATGAACTCTGTCCCAATTGTCTATTATTAATAGCATCACAATAGTGGTGCCATTGTTAAATACTTTCATTCTAAATGCCTTCTTTTAATCAATCATGATTTTTTATCTCAGAGTTGCTATTCCAACAATTCTTCCGGATGATTGTGTTTCTTGTTTTGAGTCCCCAAGTTTTCAGAAATGTGAAAGCTTTGATATTCATGTTATATATTTTATACATAAGTATATGATGTAAATAATGAAAAAAAAACATGAAGCTTCATTTTGTCCTGATCGGTTAGAAAAACATACTAACCATACTACTACTACTCTGTTGCACAGAATTAGGGGATAATCCTTTAAAATGAGAAGCTATATTAATCTTCTTCACAAATATGTTTTGTCTAGGCTCTCTTTACAAATCAATAAAATAAAAATGCAATTTTAGTTTAAGATAAAATTAAAAATTAAGTTTGTATTCAAAGTTTCCTCTAGCTTGGAGACCCACACTTTTTACTTATTAACCACATGTGGTCATCATTATTCCAGCTACATCATGTTCTGGGATCCATGTGGATTGTGTTGGAATTTTTCTTCCAATGAAGCATATCTATTAGGTAGCTCATCTGTTGAAGTACAAGTTGCCGATGATATAACCTAATCAATTAATTTATTTTATGGCTTCCAGATTTTTTGTTTTGAACTGTATGCCCTTGTGGAGATAATGCTTTTTCTTAGAAAGCTTTAATGGCATTGAGACGGGCAAAGGAGGAAGTTCATTATTTGAAAGTAATTTGTGTTGGGTTGTGTACACATCACTGATTCTTAAATCTTTACTACTACACTTATTTGTTCATAAGTGGAATTTTTTGCTGAGTTTGATATGAATAGCTGCTTTGACGGTTTAAAGACATCTAAGTGTATATGTATTTTAAAGTAACATTTGACATAAGCGATGTAACATCTAGAAAGCATGCTTTTGGAATCCTAATATGGTTGGGAGACCTGCTTTGGATGCCCACATAGATTTTCTTCTACTCCAAGAACTCAAAAAGAATGAGCCCTGTGGCTACTTACTTAACTCTAGAATTTGAGAGTTCAAGTCCTCTCGGCAAGATTAACTGTGTCCTCCTGGGCAGAGGCATTATAATAGCATCTTTTATTACAGAATCACATAATACTTTGTGACATACCATTCATCAAATAATAAAATAAGAACCACATTTGTAGCATAATCTTAACTGTGCATATAGAGTTTTGTATTAGTCTACAGTATGTCCTGAAGCTAAATTTGATTACAATTCCTCTAGCAAGATGTTTAAACTAAGTTGAATTATGTAGAGTTGTACTTATGGCTTAAATGGCACTCTCCTGTGTAATGTAAATAAAGTAGCCACTGGAGTGTACAACTATATGCATGCAAGAAAGAATAACATCAGATTATTTGGTACCCAAAGGTTTAATGTATCTTTTTTCTGGGAAATCCCTGATGCATTTAAAATGTTTTCATTGTCATACCAATAATAAGTATTATCTAAACCAAGCTTGCAGATTTTAAACTGAAAATAAGGCTGTGCATTTTTAGCCCATATACAGTTCAGATTTCTCCATCTCTTGACCCTTAAAGAAAGCATTGTGGATGGGACAACAAATTAAAAGTAGTATAAATGGATGCTGTAAGTAAAATGCATAAAGGACTCATTATGCTGAAAAGGTAGTGGATTAAATATAAATAGATCTTAAAAGACTGTATACAAATTTATGACTAACAGATACATGATGCATTCTTAATGGAAGGTTAGGGATGGTGAGGGTGATCAGATAAAATGTAGAGACTGTCTTTCTATGATCTACCCCTAGATTCCTCTTCTGAACCAGTTATAACATTTCATACCACTTTTTTTTTTTTCCTATAAGAAGGGTCATTCAAAATAATTGATCATGTTAACTTATAAAATTTAAATCGAAGTGATGGAAATCAGAAACAAAATCCTTTGGCTTTCTGTCCTCTATTACCCCAATTAGGACATCAGAAATCTTCTCTAAATTAAAGTTAAAAACAGACAGATTATGCAGTGACTTTGGAAAACATACACAATCACAGTAAGAGATTTTAATATATGTACATCAGTAGCTTTAGATGAAACAATTTCAGGAAATCCATTTTTATATATAGAAAATATATTGTATAATGCAGAAATTTAACTGTAAATCCATAACTAATATGTGTCTGCTACAAAAATTCTATATATTCGATGTGAACCTTCCCCAATGTCAGTAACATTAAAGGCAATAAATCAGACCCCAAAATGTTAAATTCATTTAGACACTTTAAACATTTGTCAAAATCACAGATTAAAGAGGCAAGCATGGGAACAATATAAGAGAGAGATTTATGATCTTAATTAAATTTATTTATAAAACAAATTTTGCATATACATGGCTTCTTAAAAATCCAGGAAAAGAATTAGTAACCCAAGCCAAAGGTAGTAGAATAAAATATATATATTTTTTAAATTAACACTAATTTTAAAATAAAAAGCAATTAACATAAATATAACTTTTTTGGAAAAGGCAAAATAGATTTGAAAGTGTAGGCAAGATATTTATATATTTATATCAGTATATATAAATTTATTTATTTATTTATTTATCTATTTTTAAAATATTTTATTTTATTTTTTTTTTTTTTGAAAGAGAGATAGTGAGAGAGGGATCACAAACAGGGGGAGTGAGAGAGGGAGAAGCAGGCTTCCCGCTGAGCAGGGAACCTGACTCAGGGTTCAATCCCAGGACCCTGAGATCCTGACCTGAGCTGAAGGCAGACACTAAATTACTGAGTCACCCAGGAGCCCCTATTTTTCCATTTAAAGCAAAATATACTTTTGAAATTAATAACACAAAGGCTTGTTTTTAAATATATTTAAAGATAGTACATAATACATACATGGAGAAAGAAAGAAAGAGACAGAGAAGTGGCATCAAGTAGCCACCCCTCATTTTCTACTCTGTACAATTTAGTCCAAGCTGACATTGTTTCTGCTAAAAGAATTTTATCAAAAGCTTTATAAGTCTCCCAGTTATTTCATTCAAATCCACTCCATTAGAGCAAAGCCACACTCACATATCTTTTCCAGAGATTCTTCTATCTTTGGTCCTGCTGAAATGCCTGAAAGACAATGCCTTGAAGTTTTACAGAGGTCCCATGTCCTCATTGCCATGTACTTAACATTTCTTACCTCACTTGGTCTCCCTCCTCTTACATGTTTCCATAAGCAGCAAGAACGAACAGTGGCCATCTTCAGTACTTGTCAAAGAAGTATCCTCAGGCATATGACCAAGTTACCACTTACAAGTTCTCCTCTATGTAACTGCAGGAGCCAAATGCACTAAGTATTCTGTCACTTCATTACAAGGTCCCTCTCACTCCAGTTTTCAGTGACATGTTCCTCATTGCCTTCTGAACCCTCATCTACTGCATCTTTTTTTCTTTCTTTTTTATTTTTTTAAAGATTTTTTATTTATTTATTTGACAGACAGAAATCACAAGTAGGCAGAGAGGCAGGCAGAGAGAGGAAGAAGCAGGGTCCCTGCTGAGAAGAGAGCCCAACGAGAGGCTCAATCCCAGGACCTTGGGATCATGACCTGAGCCGAAGGCAGAGGCTTTAACCCTCTGAGCCACCCAGGTGTCCCTACTGCATCTTTTCTTAAAAGATTTTATTTATTTACTTATCTGAGAGATCATGAGTGCAGGGGGAGAAACAGAGGGAGAGGGACAAGCAAACTCCATACTGGGGGCAGAGCTCAACCTGGGGCTCATCTCTCCACCTGGAGATCATAACCTGAGCAGAAATCAACAGTTCGCTGCTTAACTGACTAAGTCACCCAGGCGCCCCAACTGCATCTTTAATCTGCAGATTTCCCCTAAGTATCTGCTCAAAGCAATTTAGGCTTTCTTTATCATGCTCCTCAAAATTCTTTGTCCTTTGTAGTTATTTTGGACAGCAGTACTCTACCTTCAGGTACTGGTGCCTGCTTTACTTTCCTATGGCTATGTAATGAGGTACCACACATATAGCAGCTTAAGCCAATACACATTTATTTTCCCAGAGTTTCTGTGGGTCAGGAGTGGAGGCGTGTCTTAATCAGGTTATTGGCTTCGGGTTTTCACCAGTCTGGCAATAAAGATGTCAGCAGGGATGTGTTTTTAGCTGGAGGGTCAACTGAACAGGAGTCAATTTCAAAGCTCACTTAGGCTGTTGGCAGAATTCATTTTCAGGTTACAGGGTTGAGAGCTTCAGTTTGAGGCTGGCTGTCACAGGGCACCACCTAAGATCTTAGAGGTCAGCACAGTATTGTGGTATGTGGTCCTTTCTGAGTTCAAACTTGGCAGCTTGCTTCTTCAAGGACAGAAAGAGTGAGAGCCTTCTAGAAAAGAAAACCTTATATGACGTAACACAATCATGGGAATGACATCCTATCAACTTTGCCATATTCTATTGGTTAGAAATAAGTTACAGTTCTCATATACTAAAGGGGAAGGTATAAATCAATGCATGAACACTGAGAAGAAGTCTTTGGTTACCTGAGAGTTTGTCATCCACGCAAGACTAATAAAGATAGATACATTTTTATCAGCAAGATAGACAGTATCATTCAGATACAAATCCATATAGGCTCATATAGTTTAACCAAGTAGACATTCAAGAATTTGGAATAATATGCTAAAGTTTTCCAGTATATAGAATATTTCATAATTTTACTATATTTTCTCAGGCTTTACTTTACATATTAATGCTATTCAACTAGATGTGCATGGATTCAAGAGTGTTATATCTTTATTGTAGATTATAAATTTGATAAATATTCTCTTAAAAATCCTTTACTACTTTTGTTACTAAATTCAAACTTGTCTAATATTAATGACAAAAATCCACTTTTTTCCCCCTCTCCTTTTATATCTCCTCCCTAGACATCAATCTGAGATTCTCAAACTCACAAGGTTTTGTATTAGACACAATCATGTGAAATTTTAAAATCCTTGTTGGGTATTTCCGAACTGCATGTCTGTCTTAAATCTTCTATGATAAAGCATCAACAGTGAAAGACATAAGTTAACATTACCAATGTGGTACTATTATTTAACCTCTTAGTGTCACCTTTTAGACACATATATTTTCACAATATAAAACATCCTTTCATCTCGTATTAAATACTTACAGTCACAATAAAGTGACCATTAGTCTTAAATTACTTGGGATTGTTTTGTTGCCAGAAACAAAAAGCTTTTTCTTTTATTTTAGATAAATAAAATGGGAATATGATATTGATACTAACTCTCTTATAAAGATCAAGAATAGTAATACCACTGGATCATGAAGAGAAACAGGAATGCAAACTAAAAAGACATCAGGGAGTCAATCAAGGATTAACATCTTGCTTTTCTTCTGAATATGTGTTTATTTTTTCATTAGATTTTAGTTCAAACTATCCCCTGATTCACATGGCAGAATATGAATATTAAAAAATACTCTAACTTTTTAAGATAAAAGCACATGGCAGAACTAAAAATGTTAGTCAGATAAACTCCAAATTTCCAAAGAAAAGAATTTGACCAGTCTAGTCTCCTTGTAGTGAAATCAAATTCAGACTAAAATTTTGAACAATTTTGTTAATTCATTTCCATTAAAATTATACATTCATTGGGGCGCCTGGGTGGCTCAGTGGGTTAAGCCTCTGCCTTTGGCTCGGGTCATGATCCCATGGTCCTGGGATCAAGCCCCGCATCAGGCTCTCAGCAGCGCAGAGAGCTTCCTCCTCTCTCTCTGACTGCCTCTCTGCCTACTTGTGATCTCTGTCTGTCAAATAAATAAATAAATAAAATCTTAAAAAAAATATACATTCATCAACTTCTAAGAATGTGTATATTATTACACATAATCATAAGATTATTTAATACCTGTATATTGTTTCATTATTACTGAAATATCTCTGAAAACGAACTTTTCCCCTTCCTTTGTGAGGACACTTTTCCAAGGTTTTTTGGTTTGTTTTTGTTTTTCTTTTGAGCTGAAAAAGAGATAAGCAGCCCCCAGCATCTGTGAGCTAGCCAAGTGTTATCAGTTAGGCTTTGGTATGATCATGAACTAACATAACACTCACCGTTAGGTCTAGGTGCTCTCCTGTTAAGTGTAAACAATTTCATAAAACATAAAAATTTAAAAAGACCACTATGGGACCATGATGGATCAAGACAAAGACAAAACAACTTGATAATCATGTCTAAACATTAAAAAAAAAAAGAACAGTGTCCAAGATACAAAATGATTAAATGTATATTTACCCTGATGAACATAAGTGACTCTTGGCTCTTTACTAATTACAGCTTTAATCTTGAGTTCTTAATAGATAAAATTTGCTAAAATAAGAAAGTCCAGAATTACAGGTATACCTTGGAGATGTTGTGGATTCAGTTCCAGACCACTGCTTTTAGTATCACAACAAAGTGATACTATACAACAAAGTTAGTACACAACAAACGTATTTTTTGGTGCATATAAAACCTAACACTGTACCATAGTCTAAAAATATGTCTAAATTATGTCTAAATAATTTATTATTATGTCTAAAAATGTACATTCCTTAATTTAAAAATGTTTTATTGCTAAAAAGGGGAAACCATCATAATCATTTTGCTAATAGAAAGTCTTTCCTCAGCATTGATGGTTGTTGACTGATCAGGGTGAAGTTTGCTGAAGGTTGGGGTAACTGTGGCAATTTCTTAAAATGAGATAATAATGAAGTTTGCTCCATCAACTGGCTCTTCCCTTCACAAATGATAATTTCTAGTATTTGATGCCATTTGAGCATTTTACCCACATTTTTTTTTTCTTTCAGTATTGCAGCCAATCCTCCCAAACCCTGCCACTGGTTTATCAAGTAAGTTAATGTAATGTTCTAAATCCTTTGTTGTCATTTCAATGGTCTTCATAGCATCTTTACTATGAGAAGATTCCATCTCATGAAACCATGATCTTAGCTCAACCATAAGAAGCAGCCATCATCCATTAAAATTTTATCATGAAATTGCAACAAGTCAGATCCTTCAGAGAAATTATGTGTGGCAACTATAGCCTTATGAGGTTTACTTCTCAAATAATAAGACTTGAAAATCAAAATTACTCTTTGATTGATGGGTTGAAGAATGGATACTGTGTTAGCAAGCATGAGAACAACCTTAATCCCGGACATCTCCATCAGAGTTTTTGGATGACCAGATGCATTTTCAGTGAGCAACAGTATTTTGAAAGGAAATTTTTCCCCCCTGAGCAGACAGTAGGTATTAATAGAAGGCTTAAACTATTTAATAAACCATGTTGTAAACAGATGTGCTGTCATCTAGATTTTTTGTTCCACTTATAGAGTACAAGCAAAGTAGACTCAGCACAATTCTTAAGGGCCCTTAGATTTTCAGAATGATAAATAAGCATTATCTTCAACTTAAAGTCACCAGCTGCATTTGCCTTTAGCAAGAGAGTCAGTTTGCCCTTTGAAGCTTGGAATTTAAACACCGACTTCTCCTCTTCAGCTATGGAAGTCCTAGATAGCATCTTCTTTCATTATAAGATTGTTTTGTCTACATTGAAAAATCTGTTGTTTACTGTGCCCACCTTTATCAACTATCTTAGGTAAAGCTTTTGGGTAACTCGCTGAAACTTTCATATCAGCTTCTATATCAGAAAATGTTGAAATATTGTGAGAATTACCCAATTGTGACACAGAGACACCAAGTGAGTAAATAATGTTGGAAAGACTTGCTCAATGTAAGGTGGCTATAAAATGCAGTATCTGCGAAGCACAATAACGTGAAATACAATAAGACAGGATAATTCTGTACTTTGACTTCTGACAGCATCTATATTCCCACTTCCCTAAATATCCTCTCCCCCATGAAAATCACCTAAAATGAGTCTCAATCATTTGATAAGGTTTTTGTTTTTTTTTTTTTAAAAACCCTCTTACAGAGATGTCCTGTGGTGAGCATTTTCCCTTGATACAACAATTAACAAATACAACAATTACCGATATGTTTCTCATGACATTTGGCTAGAGGGTAATTATAAAACCAGCTCCTCAATTAAATATTCCCAATAAAAAGTCCAAGAGATGTAAGAGAGACAGAGCAGTAGATTACATTAGAATCAAAATGTCCTGTTCCCAGGTCTGAATTCCCTTTGTTTCATTTTTCATTTATTTTACCTTTCCTTTTTACTTTCTTTCCTTCTTTCTTTCTTTCTTTTCTTCCCTTCCTTCCTTCACTCCCTCTGTCCCTCCCTCCTTCCTTCTTGTTTTTCTCCTTAATTACACGAGGAGGTTCCTTTGAGCATCTCCCCCAGGTTGAGTAATCTATTTTTTTTTTTACCAATTTATTGAAAGTGAAAGTATGCATAAAATAAACTACATCCATTCAAATGTTACAATTTGATGAGTTTTGATAGGTATATATATATATATATATACATTAACCACCACCACAATAAGGGTACAGAACATTTCCACAACCTCCAAAAGATTCCTTGTGACATACAGTTTGTCATTTACCCATATCTGGCCCGAGGCACAACTGATCTGCTTTTTGTCACAGATATTGGTGTGCATTTTCTAGCATTTAACATGTCTTAAATCTTTTGTATCTTTCTTCTTGCATTTAGCAGAACAATTTTGAGATTCATTCATGCTGATGTGCTTTTTAAAGAGACAATATACTTTTATATTCTTTTAAGCAGTATATCAGAGTATCATTTCCTCTACATCACCATCAATATTGTGTTATAAGATAAACTGGGGTCTATTAAAATTTATAAGACTTTATTTAAGTAAAAATATATTCCAAGTGGGCAGTGCCAAACTGGAAGTGATTAGGAGGGCTCCACTGACAGGAACTACAAGAAAAACTTACAGAGAAATAGTACAGAAGCAAAGAAAAGAAAGTATTTGATTGACTTAAAGCCTGGTTGGCTGTTTGTGATTGTTCTGAGTGTTTTGATTTCATAACATTGAGGTATTTATAGGATTAGATTTTGGTTTGCTTAGACAGGTTATCACAGCATTAGAACTGCCTCAGTCTAATGGCCTCCTTGTGTCATTAATTTAACACTAATATCTAAAAATATCTTACATTTTTAGCTATTCTAATAAATGTGTAGCTCATTGTGGTTGAAATTACATTTACCTAATGATTGAATGATCTTGAAAATCTTTTCATGTGCTAATAGCATTATTCTATCATTGTTTATGAAATGTTTGCTCAAATCTTTTGCTAACATATTATTGAGTTTTTGTCTCTTATTGAGGTATAAGAAGTGGTTATATATTCTGGTTACAAGTCCTCTGTCAGATATATGTATTGTGAATAATTTCCCCCATTTTGTTGCCTGCCTTTTCCTTTATTTCATTTTGTATTTCGAAGAGCAAATGGTTTTAATTCAATAGAATCAAATTTATCATTTTTTTGTTTGTGTGGGGATTTTTTTGTAATATCTAAAAAATCTTTGCCTAACTCACAATTACAAGGATCTTTGCATGTCTTCTAAGTAGCCAAATTTGCTAGTGTAAAAACTGTCTGCTTTTTTTCATTCTCTTAGTGTCTTTAGGATTTGTTAACTCCTCTTCCATTTCTGTTAATGACAATTTGTGTTCTTCTTTTTTCTCTTACAATTATTCCTGCTAAGTATTTGTTGGTATTTTCTAAGAACCAAATTTTGGCTTTATTAGAAGTCAACAATTAGAAATAACCTCAAATTAGCAATAACTACCTTCGGCAGTAGAACAGGAAAGATAAGGTATTGTATTATATTCATTCAGTGCAATACTGCTCAGTAAGGAGAATAAAGAAACTACTGCAAAATAAGATGTGCATAAATCTTAAAAATGTGTCTCTACAATTCAGCTTCTCTTCTAGGCACTAAAGAACATTCAAGAGGTTTGTGTTATAGTGTGATTAGATAACAATAAACAATGAACACAATAAATGAGTGATATAAACTGGGAAGTAGTTAGTGCTGAGGGAAAAAAAGACAGTGTAGTGATGTAAAAGGGATCCATAGTACAGTAATTGTTGGCAATTTAAGGTGATTAGGAAAGGATTCACTGAGATGACATTAAAACAATGACTTGAAAGAGCTAAAGGACTTAGTCTGTTAAATAGCTGGGAGAAATATAATCCACACAGAGAAACAGCCAAAGCAGAGACAATGGGTGGGAGAAATTTAATGGACACCTAGGAAACAAATCTGTAGAAAGAAAATGTTCAAGAGAAGAATGATAGAAAGCAAAGTTAGAACTAATATAGATCGATGGATGGATTGATGAAGACAGATAGATATAGGCAGATAATTAAACTCAGCTACATTATTATGGTCTGTTTTTGCTTTCCATTTATATGTTTACTTGTCTAAGAAGTTAAAAGTGCACAGTCACAAATTTATGTAATCCCAGGAAAAATACAAAATGTGTAAAAAGAAGCAACATAATTTCACAGAGAGCCATTTCATTTCAACATTAGGCTGGGAAAATCAGATGAGATTTCATAAAAAAGGATATCTAAGCATGGCCTAAGGAAAATGCTTATTTTTAATAGTTACTAGTTAAAATACTCTATCTAGCAGAAAAAAATCCAAACCTTTGTGACTACATGCAAATCAGAACAAATGTTAACAAATTTCGTTTACTTTACATTTTTGGAAATAAAAATGTTGAAAATAAAAGGAAGCAAATAGCAAAATGAAGTTCAACTTTCCAACAAACTATCCCTAGTTTTCAAAATCACACACAAATCCACATTTTGGGATGAACTCTTCACAAGATAATTTTGACAGTTAATTCAGGGGAATTTGGTTGCATCAACAAATTTAATAAAGCCCACTAAATTCTGCAGAGGCAACCTAATTCTCTCTCAGTTTACTCCAAAGAGCCAAAGCTCTGGAGTTTCTGAAGTTGGCCCTTCACTAATTGCCATCTTAATTGCTGTTGATTAGCTAACTGATGAAAAATTGAACCCATTTTTCATATCTGTAGGACTCTTAGTATGCCAATCCATCTCTGTTGGGTACTTTTTAGACAAGGAACATAAAATCCAGCTGAAAGAAGGGGAAAGGCCCTACTACAGGGTTACACAGAGATCATTTTATCTGTCTTTTATCCAAAATATATGTTTTACTATACATATATTTAATATATTTACATATCCTAATATGTAGTATTAATTTACCTAATTAATTATGTATGTTAATCACATGTTAATATATCAAATATATTCACAGTCTTCAAGTTTATTCATCTTTGAGTTATGCTTAATTTTTGTCTTCTTTTATATGATGACCAAATATCATATAATTGAAACAATTTGTTTCCAACCTCATCCATTAAGTTTTAAATAATTTGTTTGATGTCAGGATATTCAACTCAAATTATTTTGATGATTATCTGTTTCAGGAATTGTCAGATAATACTAATCTTTGGCTCCTGAATCCCCCAGTGGTTTATAGAACAATATAATCCTACAAAATTTGTACCACTGGGGACTAAAATTGTTTAGAAATATGAATCTGGAGAATTTCCAAAGAAAGATTCTGCTGCTTCAACAGTGCATCTTATTCTGTCACTGACAAAAGAAAATATTCCCCTTAAAGACACAACATACAGAGTTTCAGTACTCTGACTCTCATACACTTACAAGACAATGAACATTTCATAAAAGTATTCCTGCCACCTTCCACATCCATAATATACTAAATACAAAAATACTCTGTGTTGTTCATCAATGGCCCATAAGCATCATTTCATTTTTCTTTGCATAATCACATTATTCCCTCAACCCATAAATCTGTGTGTGGTGATTACAATTCTTGCCCATCAATCCAAATTCCTTTTTCCCATATTCAGTATTTATTGAATGGATCAAGGGAACGATCCTTCAAATGAAAATGGGATCAGCTAGTCACAATTAGGTCATTAATACATCAGTAAAGTTACTGTTCTTCAAAACAATGAGAAAATAAATCTTTAAAGAGATTTACATTAATGTAGACCTGTTAATGAGCAACTGTGGTGTAATTTCTCAAAACCTGTGTGACTTTGTCACTTAATAAAATTTACATAATATTTTAAGGTCCACATTTTTGTAATTATCATAAAGATCATTTATGGTAGTAAAAGTCTTTCTGACTATTGACAGCTTCTAAGACTGTTCTCTCAGTTTTAATAAAAATATTAACAAGTTTTTAAAGGAACTAAAGTAGTTATTATAATATATTAAATGAAGTATTAATTATAATTAGGATACCATCAAATCCATTGCTGAAACATTAATCTGATCCAAAAATCTTCTTTACAGATTACATAGGAACATTCATTAATAAAATAGCTAAACAAAATGTGATCTGAAAATCATACCTTTCAACAAAACATTGTTTAGGGGAAAACACATTTTTGTTGAACTAAAATTACATAGAAATATAATTTTTTAAAAGATTTATTTATTTTTAGAGAGAGGAAGGGCAAGCACAAGGAGGGGTAGGGGTAGAGAGAGATGGAAAAGGAGAAAGAATCTCCAGCAGCCTCCCCACTGAGCATGAAGCCCAGGGAGATCATGATCTGAGCCAAAACCAAGAGTCAAATGCTTAAAAAACTGAGCCACCCAGGTGCCCCTAGAAATATAACTTTATGGTTAAGTCTCCACAAGCAGAGATTTTGCAAACATTTTAGAGTATTTTATCCCTTGGGTCACAAACACAAGTTGTAGTGATCTTATCATCTACCATAGATTTAGAATTGGTCCCATTTCAGGAAATTACCAGAGTGAAGTTTTTCTCAATATAAAAGTTAAGGACACTAGGTAGAGCAAATTTTGGATCAGTATGCATAAACAAATAGTACTGATATATATAACAAGCTAGACTACTCTTTTGCGCATCTCTGCTCTGCTATGGTTTTCAAAGTGGGCATGTGTCTGAGATGATGTAATACCAGACATGATGAATATCAAGTTTAATTTGTGATTCTATACATCAACCTGCGGAGGGCAAATACTGGTCAATAAAGCTTTTACATGGCACCTAGTTTAAAAAAAAAAAAAAGATCAAGAAACTATATAGGTAGAGGTGTTTAGTTTACAGAATTTCTTTGATATAAAAACAGTTTATATAGCATTTATCACTATAATAGTATAAATTGCTAATTAATGAAATTTATGTAAACCACACTTGTTTGCTTTAAAAGGTGTTAATATCTTTTAAAAATTACTTATTTTTTTACGTTTATTTTTTCTCTTTTAATTTATTTATTTTTTTCAGCATAACAGTATTCATTGATTTTGCACAATACCCAGTGCTCCATGCAAAACGTGCCCTCCCTATTACCCACCACCTGTTCCCCCAACCTCCCACCCCTGACCCTTCAAAACCCTCAGGTTGTTTTTCAGAGTCCATAGTCTCTTATGGTTCGCCTCCCCCTCCAATTTTTTTTTTTATAAACATATAATGTATTTTTATCCCCGGGTGTACAGGTCTGTGAATCGCCAGGTTTACACACTTCACAGCACTCACGATAGCACATACCCTCCCCAATGTCCATAACCCCCTCCCCCTCTCCCAACCCCACCTCCCCCCAGCAACCCCCAGTTTGTTTTGTGAGATTAAGAGTTATTTATGGTTTGTCTCCCTCCCAATCCCATCTTGTTTCATTTATTCTTCTCCTATTCCCCTAACTCCCCATGTTGCTTCTCCATGTCCTCATATCAGGGAGATCATATGATAGTTGTCTTTCTCTGATTGACTTATTTCACTAAGCATGATACCCTCTAGTTCCATCCACGTCATCGCAAATGGCAAGATTTCATTTCTTTTGATGGCTGCATAGTATTCCATTCCCTGCATATTTTCAGACCATAATGCTCTGAAGCTAGAACTCAATCACAAGAGGAAAGCTGGAAAGAACCCAAATACATGGAGACTAAACAGCATCCTTCTAAAGAATGAATGGGTCAACCAGGAAATTAAAGAAGAACTGAAAAAATTCATGGAAACAAATGATAATGAAAACACAACGGTTCAAAATCTGTGGGACACAGCAAAGGCAGTCCTGAGAGGAAACTATATAGCAGTACAAGCCTTTCTCAAGAAACAAAAAGGTCTCAAGTACACAACCTAACCCTACACGTAAAGGAGCTGGAGAAAGAACAAGAAAGAAACCCTAAACCCAGCAGGAGAAGAGAAATTTTTTACGT
This sequence comes from Meles meles, assembly GCF_922984935.1. NCBI lineage: Eukaryota > Metazoa > Chordata > Mammalia > Carnivora > Mustelidae > Meles > Meles meles. The sequence goes on along the minus strand of NC_060074.1, from coordinate 85,693,742 downwards.
TTTTTTTTAAAAGATTTTATTTATTCATGTGAGAGAGATACAGAGACAGAGACAGGGAAAGAGAGAAAGCACAAGCAGGGGGAGAGGCAGAGGGAGAGGAAGAAACAGACTCCCTATTGAGCTGGGAACCTGACATGGAGCTCCATCCCAGGACCCAGAGATCATGACGTGAGCAGAAGGCAGACGCTTAACCAACTGAACCACTCAGGTGCCCCTACTTTTTATTAATTTTGATTGGCCAGCTACTATTCTCAGTCTGAATCAGCTAGTATGTATATATACTGGCACATACACATATACATTTATATATATATATATATATATATATATATATATATATATATGTGTGTGTGTGTGTGTGTGTGTACCTATGTGCACACCCATATTTTTCTACATAATAAAAAAGGCATTGAAATAAATAGGTAACTGGAATGTCAGTAACCTATATTCCATAATTATAGGTAAGATACTGAACTCCAGAAACTTCTGATATTGAAGGTATTGTCATGTGACTATTTAGCATATGGTTTTGGATTTTAGATGTTGTGATGGTTGATTTTATGGTCAACCTGGCTAGGAAATGGTGCTCAATGATGCTTGATCAAATGCTATCTAGATGATGCTGTGAAGTTATTTTGTAAATATAATTCACATTTAACTTTAATATAGGAGATTACTTGCAAAAATGTGGGTGGACCTCACTCATCTAATCAGTCCAAGATCTTAAAAGCAAAAACTGAGGTTTCTCAGAGAAGGAATTCTACCTCAAAACTATAAGGTAGACATCTTTCCTGAGTTTTCACCAGATGTCCTGACTTATAGATTTAGGATTAAAGAATGCAAGGTCAAATCTTATCTGAGTTTCCAGCCAGTTGCCCTACACTGTGGATTTAGGACTTGCTGCAATCACACAAGACAACTCCCTAAAATCTCTCTCTTTCCCCACATATATTTTGTATATATAATAATATGTATCATAGAGATAATAGATAATATTTTAATATCCATCTACGCTTTCTATTCATATTTTTCTTGAGAGCCTTGTATGATACAGTGTGTTCTGGCTTACCACTTACATCTCTATAATCCTGGGACATTTCTGTGACATCTCCGAAACTCTCCTTCCTCATCTTTAAAATGAGTATATAGTCTATTTTTATGTTTATTTTACCATGGTAATAACACTTAACATGAGCTTTACCCTCAACACATTTTTAAGTGTTATCTGTAGGCATGAGGTTGTACAGCAGCTCACAAGAACAAGAACTCTTGCATAATTGAAATTTTATACCTGATGGTTAGAAAATCATTTTCCCTCTCCCCCGGCTCCTAAAAACCACAATTCTATTCTTCACGTCCATAAATTTGACGAGTTTAGATACCTCATTCATGTAGAATCATGAAGTATTTGTCCTTCTGTATCTGGCTTACTGCACTTCGCATGAGGTCTTCCAAGTTCCAATGTTGTCGCATATGGGAGGATTCCCTTATTTTTTGAGGCTGAGTAATATTCCATCATGTGTATATAATAATGTGTGGAAGTTTGTAATGAGGGGTAAAGGGTGTAAGGAGTAAACCACACCTTAGGCGTGCCTGTCACTGTGGAGGTGCTCCTGTATTTACTAATTGCTTAAGGAATTAAGTTTGAAGAGAAAAACTACAAAAGATAAACTTTGTTGGAGTTGGCATCTTGTCCTCCTCAAACTACAAACATTATTGAGGTGTTAATCCTCTGATGAAGTGAGCAAAACTTGAACGTAGTCATCCATAATTATTTAATACATTCAAACATGTATCAAAGGCAGACTTGGAGAGAGAGAAGAAGGAGTCTCAGACATGTGGGCATGGCAGACCTGGTCCTTGGAAGGCCCTGCTGAGGCTAGGAGAGAGTGTTCTGTTCCTTCTTTTTTCATTTAATAATTTTAGGTTCCTCCCTCTTCCCATTGCTTTTCTCTGCCTCATTCCTCAGTTTTCCATTGGTCCCACCAGCCTCAGCTGTGTCACAGATTTATGATACCTGAGTAGAAGGCACAGTCCCTCTTCAGTGTAGTGGAAATTGAGAGTGATCATTTGCAGTTCCCTGCACAGTGCCTCACTCTTCATTGGGATTAGTCAAATTGGGTTTGTGATGTCCTTTAAACTCCTCAGAGGCTGTTACGTAAATGGCAAGTGATATTTCAGTCCTGTATTGTTCTGATGGCTCTTTTGCCCTGTAGAATCTGTCCTTTCCCAATTTCACCTTCTAAAAGATGTACAGTTCTCTTTATACATTTTCAGTACTTAAATTGTTACTGCCTTAGAAGACTCAGAAACCCACACACAGGGGCACCTGGGTGGCTCAGTGGGTTAAACCTCTGCCTTCAGCCAGGTCATGATCTCAGGGTCCTGGGATCAGGCCCACATCGCGCTCTCTGCTCAGCAGGGAGTCTGCTTCCCTTCCTCTCTCTCTGCCTGCCTCTCTGTGTACTTGTGATCTCTGTCAAATAAATAAATAAAATCTTAAACAAAAAAACAAACCCACACACAAAAAGTAAGCACAAGTGCTATTAAAGGATAGACATTTAAAACAGGCAAACCAACAAAGATCTAAAATGTCCTGAAATTTTGTTTAATCAAGAGTCCAAGATAATATACTATAAGAAGGTCAGACCAGCACACGTCATTACCGCCACCTGTGGTAAAGTAGCAAATTGAAATGGTCATTTGGTCTGGGCCAGCTGACTTGGCTACATAATTGTGTGGCATAGATGAGTCTGCTAATCTTGGACGTCTTCAAGTTTTTCATTGGTTAACAGAAGAAATAACTGTTGCAGATGTTTGTGAGGACCACATGGTGCAATATATGTGAATCCACTTTGTTTCTAGATTTTACGCAGTACAAAAATACTACTACATAAAAAGTACCAAGGTGTGTTTGTTTTCCATAAAAACATTGCTTATTTAGAGATCATATCTTCTAAGGCACTTAAAATGTTCAGGAAGAAGAGTATTTTTTTTTAATCAACGTTCAATCTTGGTTATGCATCTTTTGTTTCTTGATTTCTGTCTTCTGGTTCTAATTATCAAAGATATTATCATATGCTTACATACCAGAACCCTTCTCAGTAGGTGCCAGTACCACATCATCAGAACTTTTTCAAAATAATTATTGCTTCAGTTCCGAGCTGGTTCAGGTTGCATGCTACTAAGTAGAACATCTAAAAGATTACTGGGAGAACAGAGTGCCTGGGTGGTGCAGTCTGCTCAAAAACTGACTCTTATTTTCTGTTCAGGTTGTGATCTCAGGGCCTTGATCTAAGGGTCATGAAATCGAGCCCCTGTAGGGCTCTGTGCTCAGTATAGAGTCAGCTCAAGATTTTCTCTCTTTTTCCCTCTGACCCTCCACCCACCTCCCCGCCCCCACTGCCTGTGTGCTCTCTCTCTCTCTGAAAAAAAATTTAAAAAAGAAAGAAAGAAATGAAAGTAAGAGATTACTGAGAGGAAATCATTTGCCTCCTAGTTATTTTATAGGCGTTTCACTAGGAAATTTGATCAAAAGGCAAATATTGAAATTACCTTTTTAAGAATTTTTTTCATCCAATAGTATCATATACTATAATAGGGTGCTCTTAAAACTTTTAAATATGTCCCTATCTGTCTTCATAAAAATCAGGCCCAAAACAAGGGCTTCTGAGACTGTTTCTGAAAACCTGTCAAAATAATAAAAGACATGAGAGCATTAAAAATACATTGGAGTAAAAATATCTCTGAAATGAGGATGTCATTTCTTCTCTAATCATCTATTGCCATTAAATTGGAACATTGGTTGAATTTCAAATAAAATAAGAGGTCTCTTAAATTTAACTGTCAGATTATGTTACCCTATGTGATTTTATGAGATGTTGTGTTAGCAAAGAATGGGAAAGCACTGAATATAATTCAGAGTACTATAAACTAGATAACGTGACTTGACAACTCAAATTTAAAAGGGAAAGTACTTACAGTAGTTTCATATCTGACATTGCCATCAAGTTGTACATCTAGCAGAGAGGTTTAGTATGAAGGCTGGTAACAATACATTGCCAGAAAATGTGTAGATCAAATTTCAGGAAAGATTCAAATTCTGTTGAGTAGTTTTAAGATACTTCTTTGTTTCTGAAAAATAACTCCTTTGTTTAAATGTTACAATGTAAAATGTAGCAAGGAAACAAAAAAAGCAAGTTCAATTTCAACAATATTGTCACTAAACAATTTGAAACTAAATCCTTACTCTTACAAAATACTTCCTGGCGAAAAGAGATAAGATCTCTAGCTTTGAATGGTATTTTACAATGCAAAAACCATCTCTAAATGAAGACCCTTTTTAAGGCTGTGATATTATTTTATTCAAATCATCAATATTCTGGGCATGGCTTTCTTTATGGAGAAGATTTATTCTTTGCTGAAACATAATTGCATTATCAGATATTAAGAAGAAACCATAAACCACAAAATGGAAATCATCCCTCCGATGGTCATTTTATACTCGGAAGAGGATTTTATTTTAACATTTTTGTTGTCAACCAAAGAGCAGCATGCTAAGATGGGAAACCCAAATTTCAACATCAATGTAACCTGAATAAAGTTTAAATATATGAACACTAAATTGAATAATCAATAACAGATTTTTAGTTAAATACCCATTGCTTTGGCAGTAAATGGCATACAGGCAAATCCATCTCAGCAAACTCCATCTTCATTAGTGTCACAGCTTTGCATGGTCTTTTAGAAGCAAGAAGATATTTTCATGTTTTCAAATGCTCTATCGTTTTTCAGTCTCCATCAAAAATTTGCAATGACATTACCACTTTCTATTCATTGCCTATTCAGATTTGTGAATGGAATTTATTGCAAGCAATGTCATTTTACAGATTAAATTAATGTTATTATAAAGAGCTTTAAAACTCAAAGATATTTATGAGTCATGCTGAGAAAGGATCTGTACTCAGTTATAATGATTCATACTAAGTCCCCCAAGTTTTTACAGATGAAATCGCCACCATGTGCATATTTTGAGGACAAAACAGATAACTATAATTCTATAAGAAGAGTGGAAGAAGCACTGGGCCACTACCGCCTCCATTGGGTTAACATGTTATTGGTGGATTGAGTGAAATTTTGCTTTCAAGGTTAGTTAATTTGTACATAGGCAAATTTGAAAGTGTAGTCAAACAGAGTGTATGAGTATTTGAACATATATATCTGTGGGAGATCATTGTAATAATATTTCCTAACCAATTTCATCCCTTGCAATATGACATTACTGGTTGCTGTTCCCACCATCATTAGGTGGAGTCTCTTTGTCTACTACCCTGTGTATGGGCTGGACATGTAACCTGCTTTGGTAGATAAAATGTGGGTTTTGTAGTCTTCATCTAAATGGTTGAGTATGCATGAGCCCAGGTGAGAGGAGCTGAAGAGTCACCTGGACAAATTTTATGATATAAGAAATCATAAATCTGTGTTCATTATTTTTAAATCTCTGTTGTTTAAGCCACTGAATTTTAGATGCATTTATAAATGAACTAAACAATATCAAAATTAAGGTGAAAATTGAAAGATAAGGGGCGCCTGGGTAGCTCAGTGGGTTAAAGCCTCTGCCTTGGGCTCAGGTCATGATCTCAGGGTCCTGGGATCAAGCCCCACAACAGGCTCTCTGCTCAGCAGGGAGCCTGCTTCCCCCTCTCTCTCTGCCTGCCTCTCTGCCTACTTGTGATCTCTCTCTCTGTCAAATAAATAAATAAAATCTTAAAAAAAATTGAAAGATAATTAGATATTACATCAAAATTCCACAGGTGTTCTGTTTCTGTTATTTATATGGGAAGTATAGTACTTATAATTCAGGCACTCGTAACAACTTGGAATCTATCTTTTGCTAGCAATGGGGGCCAGAGAAACAAATAGAAAGTGTCTAAAATGTAAGCGCTATAGTTATATGCGTTGGGGGAAAACCTGATTAACTGGAACTTCCAAAGAAACTGTAAGGAGAAAAATGACAACAAAGTAAGCTAATATTAAGGATTTTTTGACTTTGCAAGTAATTTGGAATTATGTTTAAGAATAGTTGGTCTCAAATATGAAGAGTTTTAAATTCACTGTCCTGATTTCCACTCTAGAGACTCTGATTCAATTAAACTGTGTAAGGTCTGAGTATCAGGATCTTTACTCACGTAAAGAATATAGTCAGTCTAGGGGTGCCTGGCTGGCTCAAGTGGAAGAACATGTGATTCTTGATCTTGAGGTTGTGAATTCAAGCTCCAAACTGGGTGCAGAGATTACTTAAAAGTAAAATCTAAAAAAAAAAGAAAGAGAACACAGTCTAAATTTCTAACCTGTATGTGTTATGTGCTTATAGAAATTATATATACAAATGGAGAGAAAAGGAAAAATTACACACACAGACACACAGACACACAGAGAGAAAGGTTGAAAAAGAATTTACTTATATAGGAAAAATTTATATATATAAATTATATATAAAGAAAGTATATATATTATTTATATAATATATAATTATTACCATTAGTTCTATATCTATCACTTAAAGAATTGGTAGTAATAGTGACTTTGTACGGTTACTAGATCCAAAACTGAAATAATCTTGTAAATATTATTTTGTAAAAAAGATACACTATTAATTTTTTTTAGAAATATTCTCAACAACAACAACAAAAAAAAGCTTGAGAAATTTTGGGAATGTCTCTGGCTAGAGACTGAGCAACAAACTGTTATCTGTATTATTCTATTTACTTAGAATTACTGTTAATCTTACAGGTTTACTAAGTTAATTTCTGAAATGATTTACATGATAGGTTTTTTTTAAATTTATGATCAAGATTCTTGAAATTTACATAGTACTTTTATTCCAAATAATCCAATTATAATCCCTACAATATCTCAGTAAGCAAAATACTTATCAACTTTAATAATGATCACATAAGCAGAAAAATTGCCATCCTATTAATAAATGTCACTGTAGTATAAATATTACATCCTTTGATGTTTTTACCTAATTGTGGTTTACTTACAAGCTATATAAATCCCAGGATAATTTCGAAGACAGTGTTCTCTCACAGTACTGGGCCTTTTTGCTAGGTTCCATGAAAGATCGTACTAAGTAGGTAAAGCTGAGTGTATTCAGACTAATTTAAATATCTGTATATAAAATGTACAAATTATATGCATGATAATTCCTCTTTATTTTATATTTAAATTTTTACTTGAACTTTGTACAAAATTAATTCAAATGACAGAATTGCCTCATCCTATTCTGTAAATGTTAAAAATTAATTTTCACTCTGAAGATACTACAGTTTACTTTTCCTCACTTGAAAATCCTCACTTTTCAGATCATCCCCAAAAGAAGTGGTCAAGAAATGCAAATCAACATATTACAGGTATTCCACATTAGAAAATGCTCATCTGCCCCTTTTGATTTTCACTGCAAAATTTGGTAAGCATTGCATACATTTCCTTGTTGTTTTTATATCTACTAGGATGAAAATCATCCATTAATTTTTTTAGTATATTTAATATATCAATTATTAAAATGAACATGATGATTGATGAATTCTGAAATTTATCAGGATGTTTTCCCAAAAGCCAATACATGGCTCCTAAAATTATAGCTCTGTTGCTCAAATACAGTTGAACAGAACAGTTTTGATGTACTATTTCCATGGTAATACATTTTGGAATTCTGATGGTGTTTTCTCCATAGAAAGTCTTTTTGGTCACTAAGTAGCAGGGATTGTGGCTGGCAAACTGTATTTTATGACAAGACAGAGGGGCCTTTACTCCAATTACCTGAGTGACCTGAGACAACCACTTCAGGTACCCAGGTACTGTCCTTTGTCAAAAAGGCAGAAAAGTAAAATACCTGCTATCAAATGCTGCAAATGGACTTGTGAGCATGCACACATTACATGTGGAGGGACATGTGTATCCCGTGCCCTTCTGGGTCCCAATGCAAGGCAATGGCATCTTGTCCTGAACAAATGAAGGAGAAAGGGCAGTGTACTCTTGCCTAGAGAAGTGTTATTCAAGTACCTCCAGAACTAAAAAAAATAAATAAGTTAGAGGCATTCTGTACTTTGGCCTATAGTTATATATGTTATAGTATTGGTACTATATATACAATATGTTTACATAAAGCTATAACATTGCTATAATGATAACAAAACTAGGAACAACACATACATTATATTTTATCTTTTGTAATAATAATAGTAAATGCACATATATATTATACATATTAAATGTCAGGCAAGGTCACCTAATGCTTTTACTCATTAAGTCATTTAATCCTCACAATAACCCTTATTTGGCACATTGGACAGAGAAAAACCAAAATGAGGTACAAAGAAATTAATAACTCATCTAGATCTCACAGCTAAAATCTACAATGTGTCTCAGAGCTGGGATTCAAACACAGTAAGTCTAACTGCCAGACTTGCTTTATAACACTACATGAATCTGCTTCTTACATAGTATAATTATCACAATGCTACTGCAATTCAGCTTCTAGTCAGGTAATGCACCTTGGTACTTGGGAGAGATTTTTACACATACTTATTATTCCATCCCAGTAGAATAAATTGTCAGATTTTGTGAAATCTGCTTGTATTATAAAAATATCACTAAAGCTTAACACTGGGATTTTGATATTACTTTAACTTTGAAAATGGCAATATTAAGTATTATTTCTTAAACATGGAAAGTATACAACTATTTCTACATCTAGAAAATATTTATGAATATTTTATATAAAATAGCGTCCTTTAATAATGTTCATGTATATACTCTTCTAATTACACCAGGTGTTTCATAGATGAAAGTAAGTTGCACGTTTGTTGCATTAGTCCGTTCTTTCCCACATGTTGACCACTCAACACTGCCTTAAACATAAACATGAATATATAATTGTCCTAAATAATAACAGCAAGCATGTGTGTTGGTAAAAAAAAATAATCAACTTACTAGCCTTCAGAGGAGTGAGGAGATACAGAGGATATTCTAGTAGTTGAAATAACTGAGGGTAATGTGACAAAGAAAGCTAAGATGGGATTTGGACAGCCTGCTACATGTAAGGTAAGCACAGGAAGAGGAAGGTGCATTAGTTTAACCAAGTGATAATAACAGCAACATCAGCACAGGTGGTTAAAATTACAGTGACCTGAATTTTTCTCACTGCCTTTAAAGTCACTGTGTGGTGTCCTTTTGCTCTTACTTGAAAATAAAAGTTGGGGAGAGGGAGCAAACAAAAAAACAAGTCTATGACTCTTCTAACTGGCTAGGAGGGTGGAAGAGGGCTTTTAGAGAGGAGATTTGTTGCGCATAGTTATCCAAAAGACTGGCTGTGGTGACTTTGTTTTGCTTCACCTTCCAAATGAGCCCCCAAAGAAGCAATATGGTATATAACTTTCTTGGGGGTAAATGGAAGCTTATACCTAACATCTATTGGTTAGAGTTAATTGGTTTCATATTTGGAAACTTAGTGGAAATAAAAATGCTTAGTCGTTCTGCAAAAGTAAACTTTAGATGAGTCACGTTTGTTTATGTATTTTAAATAGGAATATTTGTCTAAGGAAGCATTGCAATCATAGCATCATTTCTAATGAATCTATCACAGCGGGTTTAGAGTTTGGATTAGGAATAGCAAATTAAACCCCCAAATCATCAATGCTATTATAATAAAGTTTTTGACATAACAAGATTAGAGAGCCCACATCAAGTTCCCAATCTAGAGAAGTTAAAGTTTTTAACTTCTATGGACGGAAATAAAGGGGTAGTTGGAGGGGATGGCCAGTACAGGTGGGTAAAAACAGGCAACCCAGACTCAGGAAGATGTAGGAGACAGAAATGGGCCCTAGAGCTCCAGCATTTGAAGCAGTTCTCTTCTGCTTAGAAATATGAACAATTAACAGGAATATTCGTGGAATCACTGACACTGTTGTGGAATCTCCAAGAACCCATAGAACCAAAAATCTCTATTAATATTTAAATTGAATCTGACAAGCACCACCAGGTGGCACCACACTGTGGTTGAGACTTGACTGGATTTCAAACTCATCCACACTCAAAGGGGCTCTCACTTGTTGCAAAGGATAATACTAATAATTATATTAAACTCTTCATAACGTAACACCCTTTTTAGACATTTGTATATTTTAGTGTGGATTTAATCGTATATACCAAAGAGAATGAAGTCTAGGCTTCCATAGTTTTACAAACTGAGTAGTCTATATCTTTGAGAGACAAATAGTTTTTAGCTAATCTAGGGAACCTAAATAGGCTGCCAACATAGTCTGGAAATCACATGAGAACTTACCCTTTCAGTGAAAGTAGATCAAGTTACTTGGGCCAATAACCCTCCCACAGAGGAATTTTTAAAGACATATTGCTTCCCACCAATTTTTTAAAAAGTAGATTTGCAGTTTTCTGCATATATATATATATATATATGCATATATATATATATGAATGATATAGTCAAATAATATAGTAATAATAATACAGTCAAAATATAGGGGGGAAATGAGAACCTAAAAGACATTTGCTAATTTTTCAGGAAGAGCAAGGAAAAATTCTACTTTCAGGATAGAAAACTGATTTCTTAATAAACCAACATCTAACAGATAACAACTGTAATGTCTAGGCAAAACATGGGGATCTGGAAAGCCAAGAAAAGCAGACTGACTTTGAAGAGGACCCAAAATCTAAGAAGATTGGCCTGGGTGAGTTTCCTGTTTGGGGGGCTTTATACTGAGAGTAGCTGCAATGGTATACAAACCCCAATAGAGTGTCTTTTATTGTTCTGGCCAGAAGGACAGGGAATGAGTGTGCCAGCCTGGATAGAATTTGAGAAGATTGAGAGAGAGGTCCAAAAATAGAGAAAAGACTCAGTTTCTGTGTATAAATTATGTTCATGTTTGGGCTCACCTTTGAAACATGCATTTATGAGGCAAATGGAAAACATTCTGGGCTAAGATTGAAATACAGGAAAGAAATGAAGATTTGATATGCTGTCTACCTAGGCAAGATTGAGTTTTCAGTTTGAATCTAACCAGGTTCATTTTCTTCTAAAGCAAAAACATCATCCTTCTTAGAGGACTTGAAGAGTATCCAGAAGGCTCTGTCTCCACAACAGAACCTTCATTATATTCCATTATATTCAAGGTATTTTAAACAATTTTATGCAACTAAACTTGAAAATTCAGACAAATGGACAGATCCCCAGGAAAATATTATCAGATAGCAAGGATTACATTGAATCTACAGTCATTATGGTATTGATTGACACAAGGATAGAAAAAAAAAAAAAAAACATAAAAAAGAACCCAGAGACACATCTTTTATGTATAGACTCTTAATTTATAACAAAGGTGTGAGTATAAAGAGGGTGGGAAAGTTACAGGAAAAAAATAAAAATGAACCACTGCCTTGCACAAAAATCATTCTGAGATGGGTGTAGGCCTGTGTGATATGCAAAACTATCAAGTTTTTGAAGATATTACAGAAAAAAAAATCTTCTTATTGTGGATAGGAAACATATATTTTATTTTTTTTAAAGATTTTATTTATTTATTTGACAGAGAGAGATCACAAGTAGGCATACAGACAGGCATACAGACAGCAGACTCCCTGCTGAGCAGAGAGTCCTATGTGGGGATTGATCCCAGGACCCTGGGATCATGACCTGAGCTGATGGCAGAGGCTTAACCCACTGAGCCACCCAGGCACCCTGGAAAAATTTCTTTTAATCAAGAAAAGAAAGCACTGAACAGTAAAGAAAAGATTAACAAATTAAACCACATTAAAATAAAGAATTTTTGCTCTTCGAAGATACCATATATAATAATATAGAACCCCAGTTCAGTTAAAACCATAATGAAAGTCTACTCCATATCAAAAAAATTGGCAAACATTTTAAAATTTAACACTACCAATTATTTGTTGATGATAGAAAGCAATTGGACTTTCCATACACTGCTGCTGGCCATAAAAACTCATCTAACTGCTTTTTGAAAATATCATATCCAATATAATTGAGAAAACTTCAAATCTACTTTTTAAAAAATGATTTATTTATTTGTTTATTTGAGAGAGAGAGAGAATGCACAGGCACTGAGATGTAGGGGCAGAGGGAGAGAAAGAATCCCAAGCGGACTCTATGCCCCACAAGGGGCTCCATCTAAAGACCCTGAAATCATGACCTGAGCTGAAATGAAGTCAGATGTTCAACCAACCCTGCCACTCACGTGCCGCCATTCAAAACTGAAAATCTACTTTAGAATGTGCACTAGAGAAGTAGCTAGAACTTTTTTCTAATAGTCCCAAACTAGAAACAACATAATTCTCAGTCAACAGTAGGATGGAAAAATAGAATGTGGCCCGTTAATCAATAAAATATTATATAGTAGTTCTACTTAAAATGTGATCCACTCACTGACAGTAGTCCAAGAAATGCTTGATATAGGTATATAGATATATGCTGAGGAGATCAGGAATTTGTCTCAGAATAAAAAAATTAGTTACTTCACTAAGCATGCAGGATTTTGTTTGTTTTAGCAAGATTTTCTCAATGAAGATGCAGTACATTGATTTGCACTCTTGTGTGTTCATTTACATTCCTTGCGGAATTCTCATTTGAGAACCAACTACTTTGAGTAGCTTTGATATACAGCAAAGAAAATGAATGAACTAGATCTACATACTGTAATATAATCCTAGAAGCATTTTTTTAAAAGATTTTATTTAGCTGAGATCACAAGTAGGCATAGAGAGAAGCAGAGAGGGGGGAGAAGCAGACTCCCTGCTGAGCAGAGAGCCCAATGTGGGGCTCGATTCCAGGACCCTGAGATCATGACCTGAGCTGAAGGCAGAGGCTTAAACCTCTGAGCCACCAGGCACCCTACAAACATGTTTAACAAAGAAACAAAACCCTGGAAATTCACACAATATGTTTTCTGATACCTAAAGATATAAACAGGAAAAACTAATCTATATTAATAAGAGTACTAAAACTACAAAGAAGAAAATGAGTAATAGTTATCACCAAAGTCAGAATATGTTGGTTCTTTACAAGAAGGTGTATTGTGTGTATGATCACAAAAGAACTAACTGGGAATCTCTACTGGAAGTATTCTGTTGATTGATTTGGTTCATAGTTACATGGATGTACATTTCATAATTATCTTTAATACTCTAAAATGCATGTTTTATGCAATGTTATATGTGTGTTAATCTCCTATAAGAAAAAATAAGACTAAAGAAATTTTCTGTGTGTAATGTCTAAACAAAAAAAATATTTTAGACAAAAGTAAAAGCTTACAAAAGGGGTATATAAATGAAAAGGAAAAGATTTGTCCTTTGCCCAAGAAAATCACACTTACTTGAATTGAACAGCCGCAGGAGGAAGGAAGACACTTGAAGGAATGAGAACATGGGTATGTTAGCCAGTCTTTAGGGCCATGGGAAAAATATCTTAGCTATGTAACTACAAGTGATACAAAAACAAAACAAAACAAACAAACAAGCAAAAAACAAAGAAAGAAAGAAAGGGAAGAAGTGTAGAAAGGAAGGAAAGAAGGGGGAGAGGAGAAAAAAATAATGAATAATAATAATGAACTCTGTCCAAGTTAAAAAAAAAAAAAGCAAAGCAAAACAAAACAAAACAACAACAACAACAACTTCAGGAAAGAAGGTAAATTGAAAATGGATTGAAGATCACAGAGTTTATAAAAAAAAAAAAGACCAGGGTGAGAATAGAATGTAATGAGTAGAATTAGTGATTAAAAATGGATAAATTGGGAGGAGTCAAGATGGCAGAGAAGTAGCAGGCTGAGACTACGTCAGGTAGCAGGAGATCAGCTCGATAGCTTATCTAAACATTGCAAACACCTACAAATCCAACAGGAGATCGAAGAGAAGAAGAAGAACAGCAATTCTAGAAACAGAAAATCAACCACTTTCTGAAAGGTAGGACTGGCAGAGAAGTGAATCCAAAACGATGGGAAGATAGACTGCGGGGGGAGGGGCCAGCTCCCGGCAAGCGGCGGAGCAACAGAGCACAAATCAGGACTTTTAAAAGTCTGTTCCACTGAGGGGCATTTCTCCAGAGGCTAAACCGGGGTGAAGCCCACACGGGGTCAGCGTGGCCCCAGGTCCCGCAGGGTCACAGAAGGATTGGGGGTGTCGGAGTGTCACAGAGCTCACAGGTATTAGAATGGGGAAGCCGGCTACAGAGAGAGAGCCGAGGACTGAGCTCTCAGCTCGGGGTTACCTTGAACCGGTAGCAGGCTGGGTGAGATCGGAGCGTGGCTGGAGGCCGGGGATACGGGAGTGATTGGGCGCTGTTCTCTCGGGGCACAATGAGGAGTGGGGCCCCCGGCTCTCGGCTCCTCTGGGCCAGAGACTGGGAGGCCGCCATTTTCATTCCTGTCCTCTGGAACTCTAGGGAAAGCGTTCAGGGAACAAAAGCTCCCGAAAGCAAACCTGAGCGGATTACTTAGTCTGGCCCCCGGTAAGGGCAGTGCAATTCTGCCTCGGGCAAAGACACTTGAGAGTCACTACAACAGGCCTCTCCTCAAGAAGATCAACAAAAAATCCAGCCAAGACGAAGTTCATCTACCAAGGAAAGCAGGTTCAATACCTAGGACAGCAGCGGAATTCCATGAGGAGGAGAAAGCAAAGCACGGAACTCATAGCTTTCTCCCCATGATTCTTTAGTCTTGTGGTTAATTCAATTTTTTTTTTTCAAATTGTTTTTCTTTCTTTTTTCTTCTTCTGCTAAATTTTTTTAAACTTTTACCCTTTACTTTTTTAACGATTTTTGACTAGTTTATCTAATATATATATTTTTTCTTTCTTTTTTATATTTTTTCTTTATTTATTTTATTTTTTTAATTTTTCTTTTTTTTTTCTGAATCTCTTTTTATCCCCTTTCTCCCCCCATGATTTGGGGTCTTTTCAGATTTGGTTAAAGTGCATTTTTCTGGGGTCTTTGCCACCCTTTTAGTATTTTATTTGCTCCTTCATATCCTCTTATCTGGACAAAATGACAAGGCGGAAAAATTCACCACAAAAAAAGAACAAGAGGCAGTACCGAAGGCTAGGGACCTAACCAACACAGACATTGGTAATATGTCACCTCTAAAGTTCAGAATGATGATTCTGAAGGTTCTAGCCGGGCTCGAAAAAGGCATGGAAGATATTAGAGAAACCCTCTCGGGAGATATAAAAGCCCTTTCTGGAGAAATAAAAGAACTAAAATCTAACCAAGTTGAAATCAAAAAAGCTATTAATGAGGTACAATCAAAAATGGAGGCTCTCACTGCTAGGATAGATGAGGCAGAAGAAAGAATTAGTGATATAGAAGACCAAATGACAGAGAATAAAGAAGCTGAGCAAAAGAGGGACAAACAGCTACTGGACCACGAGGGGAGAATTTGAGAGATTAGTGACACCATGCGACAAAACAACATTACAATAATTGGGATTCGAGAAGAAGAAAGAGAGAGGGGAGCAGAAGCTCTATTGGAGAGAATTATTGGAGAGAATTTCCCTAATATGGCAAAGGGAAGAAGCATCAAAATCCAAGAGGTACAGAGAACCCCCCTCAAAATCAACAAGAATAGGTCCACACCCCGTCACCTAATAGTAAAATTTACAAGTCTTAGTGACAAAGAGAAAATCCTGAAAGCAGCCCAGGAAAAGAAGTCTGTAACATAGCATTGTAAAAATATTAGATTGGCAACAGACTTATTCACAGAGACCTGGCAGGCCAGAAAGAGCTGGCACGATATATTCAGAGCATTAAACGAGAAAAACATGCAACCAAGAATACTCTATCCAGCTAGACTATCATTGAAAATAGAAGGAGAGATAAAAAGCTTCCAAGACAAACAAAAACTGAAAGAATTTGCAAACACCAAACCAGCTCTACGGAATATATTGAAAGGGGTCCTCTAAGCAAAGAGAGAGCCTAAAAGTAGTAGATCAGAAAGGTACAGAGACAATATACAGTAACAGTCACGTTACAGGCAATATAATGGCACTAAATTCATATCTCTCAATCGTTACCCTGAATGTTAATGGGCTAAATGCCCCAATCAAAAGACACAGGGTATCAGAATGGATAAAAAAGACAAAACCTATCTATATGTTGCCTACAAGAAACCCATTTTAGACCTGAAGACACCTCCAGATTTAAAGTGAGGGGGTGGAAAACAATTTACCATGCTAATGGGCATCAGAAGAAAGCTGGGGTGGCAATCCTTATATCAGATCAATTAGATTTTAAGCCAAAGACTATAATAAGAGATGATGAGGACACTATATGATACTCCAAGGTTCTGTCCAACAAGAAGATCTAACAATTTTAAATATCTATGCCCCTAATGTGGGAGCAGCCAACTATATCAACCAATTAATAACAAAATCAAAGAAACACATCAATAATAATACAATAATAATAGGGGACTTTAACACTCCCTCACTGAAATGGACAGATCATCCAATCAAAAGATCAACAACGAAATAAAAGCCTTAAATGACACACTGGACCATATGGACATCACAGATATATTCAGAACATTTCAACCCAAAGCAACAGAATACACATTCTTCTCTAGTGCACATGGAACATTCTCCAGAATAGATCACATCCTGGGTCACAAATCAGGTCTCAACCGGTATCAAAAGATTAGGATCATTCCCTGCATATTTTCAGACCACAATGCTCTGAAGCTAGAACTCAATCACAAGAGGAAAGCTGGAAAGAACCCAAATACCTGGAGACTAAACAGCATCCTTCTAAAGAATGAATGGGTCAACCAGGAAATTAAAGAAGAATTGAAAAAATTCGTGGAAACAAATGATAATGAAAACACAATGGTTCAAAATCTGTGGGACACAACAAAGCAGTCCTGAGAGGAAAATATATAGTGGTACAAGCCTTTCTCAAGAAACAAGAAAGGTCTCAAGTACACAACCTAACCCTACACCTAAAGGAGCTGGAGAAAGAACAAGGAAGAAACCCTAAACCCAGCAGGAGAAGAAAAATCATAAAGATCAGAGCAGAAATCAATGAAATAGAAACCAAAAAAACAATAGAACAAATCAACAAAACTAGGAGCTGGTTCTTTGAAAGAATAAATAAGATTGATAAACCCCTGGCCAGACTTATCCAAAAGAAAAGAGAAAGGACCCAAATAAATAAAATCATGAATGAAAGAGGAGAGATCACAACTAACACCAAGGAAATACAGACAAGTATAAGAACATACTATGAGCAACTCTACACCAACAAATTTGACAATCTGGAAGAAATGGATGCATTCCTAGAGACATATAAATTACCATAACTGAACCAGGAAGAAATAGAAAACCTGAACAGGCCCATAACCAGTAAGGAGATTGAAACAGTCATCCAAAATCTCCAAACAAACAAAAGCCCAGGGCCAGATGGCTTCCCAGGGGAATTCTACCAAACATTTAAAGAAGAACTAATTCCTATTCTCCTGAAAATATTCCAAAAAACAGAAATGGAAGGAAAACTTCCAAATTCATTTTAAGAGGCCAGCATCACCTTGATCCCAAAACCAGACAAAGATCCCACCAAAAAAGAGAACTACAGACCAATAAACACAGATGCAAAAATTCTCACCAAAATACTAGCCAATAGGATTCAACAGTACATTAAAAGGATTATTCACCATGATCAAGTGGGCTTTATTCCAGGGCTGCAAGGTTGGTTCAACATCCGCGAATCAATCAATGTGATACAACACATTAATAAAAGAAAGAACAAGAACCATATGATACTCTCAACAGATGCTGAAAAAGCATTTGACAAAGTACAGCATCCCTTCCTGATCAAAACTCTTCAAAGTGTAGGGATAGAGAGCACATACCTCAATATTATCAAAGCCATCTATGAAAAACTCACCACAAATATCATTCTCAATGGAGAAAAACTGAAAGCTTTTCCGTTAAGGTCAGGAACATGGCAGGGATGTCCATTATCACCACTGCTATTCAACATAGTACTAGAAGTCCTAGCCTCAGCAATCAGACAACAAAAGGAAATTAAAGGCATGCAAATCAGCAAAGAAGAAGTCAAACTATCATTCTTTGCAGATGATATGATACTATATGTGGAAAACCCAAAAGACTCCACTCCAAAACTGCTAGAACTTGTACAGGAATTCAGTAAAGTGTCAGGATATAAAATCAATGCACAGAAATCAATTGCATTTCTGTACACCAACAACAAGACAGAAGAAAGAGAAATGAAGGAGTCAATCCCATTTACAATTGCACCCAAAACTATAAGATACCTAGGAACAAGCCTAACCAAAGAGGCTAAGAATCTATATGCAGAAAACTATAAAGTACTCATGAAAGAAATTGAGGAAGACACAAAGAAATGGAAAAATGTTCCATGCTCCTGGATTGGAAGAATAAATATTGTGAAAATGTCCATGCTACCTAAAGAAATCTACACATTTAATGCAATCCCTATCAAAATGCCATCCATTTTTTTCAAAGAAATAGAACAAATAATCCTAAAGTTTGTATGGAACCAGAAAAGACCTCGAATAGCCAAAGGAATGTTGAAAAAGAAAGCCAAAGTTGGTAGCATCACAATTCCAGACTTCAAGCTCTATTACAAAGCTGTCATCATCAAGACAGCATGGTATTGGCACAAAAACAGACCCATAGATCAATGTAACAGAATAGAGAGCCCAGAAATCGACCCTCAACTCTATGGTCACCTCATCTTCGTCAAAGCAGGAAAGAATGTCCAATGGAAAAAAGACAGCCTCTTCAATAAATGGTATTGGGAAAATTGGACAGCCACATGCAGAAAAATGAAATTGGATCACTTCCTTACACCACACACGAAAATAGACTCCAAATGGATGAAGGACCTCAATGTGAGAAAGGAATCCATCAAAATCCTTGAAGAGAACACAGGCAGCAACCTCTTTGACCTCAGCCGCAGCAACATCTTCCTTGGAACATCGGCAAAGGCAAGGGAAGCAAGGGCAAAAATGAACTATGGGGACTTCATCAAGATCAAAAGCTTTTGCACAGCAAAGGAAACAGTTAACAAAACCAAAAGACAACTGACAGAATGGGAGAAGATATTTGCAAACGACATATCAGATAAAGGGTTAGTGTCCAAAATCTATAAGTAACTTAGCAAACTCAACACCCAAAGAACAAACAATCCAATCAAGAAATGGGCAGAGGACATTAGCAGACATTTCTGCTAAGAGGACATCCAGATGGCCAACGGACACATGAAAAAGTATTCCACATCACTCGGCATCAGGGAAATACAAATCAAAACCTCAATGAGATATCACCTCACACCAGTCAGAATGGCTAAAATTAACAAGTCAGGAAATGACAGATGCTGGTGAGGATGCGGAGAAAGGGGAACCCTCCTACACTGTTGGTGGGAATGCAAGCTGGTGCAACCACTCTGGAAAACAGCATGGAGGTTCCTCAAAATGTTGAAAATAGAACTACCCTATGACTCTCAATTGCACTACTGGGTACTTACCCTAAAGATACAACCTAATGATCCAAAGGGGCACGTGCACCCGAATGTTTATAGCAGCAATGTCTATAATAGCCAAACTATGGAAAGAACCTAGATGCCCATCAACAGATGAATGGATAAAGAAGTTGTGGTATATATACACAATGGAATACTATGCAGCCATTAAAAGAAATGACATCTTGCCATTTGCGACAACGTGGATGGAACTAGAGGGTATTATGCTTAGTGAAATAAGTCAATCGGAGAAAGACAACTATCATATGATCTCCCTGATATGAGGACGTGGAGATGCAACATGGGGGGTTAGGGGAATAGGAGAAGAATAAATGAAACAAGATGGGATTGGGAGGGAGACAAACCATAAGTGACTCTTAATTTCACGAAACAAACTGAGGGTTGCTGGGGGGCGGGGGGATTGGGAGAGGGGGAGGGGATTATGGACATTGGGGAGGGTATGTGCTATGATGAGTGCTGTTAAGTGTGTAAACCTGGCAATTCACAGACCTGTACCCCTGGGGATAAAAATACATTATATGTTTATAAAAAAAATAAGAAATAAATAAAAAATTTTTACAAAATGGTTAAATTGGGGTGCCTGGTTGGCTCAGTGGGTTAAACCTTCTGTCTTTGGCTCAGGTCATGATCCCAGGGTCCTGGCATAGAGCCCCGCATCAGGCTCTCTGCTCAGTAGGGACCCTGCTTCCTCCACTGCGCCCACCTGCCTCTCTGCCTATTTGTGATGTCTGTCAAATAAGTAAATAAATAAAATCTTAAAAAGAAAAAGGATAAATCATTACCTACAATATCCTAGTGTCCAGCCTAATTATGGCAGTGTTTCAGGACCTGCATCAGCTCTGATTAACACTGGGGCTTCCCGGCAGCAGCTATTAGACATCTAGGAACTTGTTAAGTGAAAGGAGAAGCCTCTGTCCCCCTACTTGCTCCATATCGCGTGAGACGCGGACAGAATGACTACGGTAGCCACACCTGTTCAAAAGAGTGGTGGAATGGGAAGCAAGCAGCGGCCAGGGATCTAGAGTTATTTTGAATCTGATCGACATCTGGTGATGGGTGATCACTGGTGGTCACTGGTCACTGGTGACCAGTGATCCTTGGTCAGCAGAAAGAAGAGGGGCATGCTGGGTGAGCGGAGGGAAGACATGCTGGGTGAGCAGAGGGAGGCAAGTTGAAACCTGCCAGAGCATTTCCCTCCGTCTGAAATTCCCTCTATACATGATGCCTTTCAGAGAGCAATGGTCCAGGAGCCATGTCAGGCCACATTTTGCTATCAGTCTATAGGGAGATAAATGCAGGAATCAAAATAAATATTTAGAAAATTCTACAGTGCTTGGATCATTCAAGTGAGTGACCAGTGTAGTGCTGGTGGTGGATACCATAACGGACCAGACCACAGGTGCTAACGAAGTTGTATGACTAATTGCATGTGCTTTCAAGAACAGTGGAAACACGATGCAGCATATGATATCTAAGTTTAGAGACCCGATGTATTGTAACTTTTAGTTTATGCAATCATTTAAAATTTTCATCAAGCTTTTATAAATTTTCCAGTTTAATATTATTAGCTGCATTAAGGAAGTAAACATTGTATTATTCATTTTTAACCCTAATTTGCATTTGATGAAACAAGCTTCAACTCTGTGAATGCAGCAGCAGAAATAAATCCAACGATGACAATAAAAATATTCTGAAGAAATGGGGATCAAATGAGTTCATATTAGTTTTACTTAAAAGTATGACCTCTCATAGATTTACCATAATTGATGACAAGTTGCTGAAACAATACTGTATTATTTGTGGAAATGTAATAGCTAATGAGGCAACTAAATTTTCAAAACTTACATGGAATTAACATAAAAAGCATAAAGAATTAAGTTCAAAACCAAAGAACTATTTGAAAGACAGATTATTAACTTAAAAAGTCAACAGAAGCAGATGTTCAATAATTTTACATATAAACATGAGTGCATTGCAGGCTTCTTATAAAGTAGCACTTCGGGTTGCTAAGACTGAGAAAAACATAAACAATTGCAAAAGCATTAGTGAAATACTGCAGAAAATGTGTTTGCCTGGAAGTGTTCGATGACTGCTGTAAAGAAGGTAATTCAAGTAACATTTTTCAATGACACACCATGTTTGAACCTATGCAGCTAGTGAGGACTAATGTTAGCAAAGTATTTTTCACTGTGGCTTGATTGGTTCCACAAATATTGTGAAAAGGCATTTCTTTTCTTTCTTTTTTTTTTTTTTTAATTTGACAGACAGAGATCACAAGCAGGCAGAGAGAGAGAGGAAGGGGAGCAGGCTCCCTGGCGAGCAGAGAGCCCAATGTGGGGCTCGATCCCAGGACCCTGAGATCACGACCTGAGCCGAAGGTAGAGGCTTTAACCCACTGAGCCACCCAGGTGCCCGAAAAGGCATTTCTTTTATTGTATGGACAATCTAAATCTGATGATTTTATGATGGAAGATCTCTCTCTTTCTCTCTTGCTTAATTATTATTATTATTATTACTATTATTATTTCTATTACTATTATTTTAAAAAACAACTACTTCTGCACTATATGAAACTGACTGCTTGCATTGCGGACAAATTTAGTTTGGAAGTGAAATGCTGGGTACAAGGATATTCTAATGGTGCAGCTGCAATGGCAGAAAAACATTTTGAAGTAGTTATCCTAATTAAGGAGCTTGTACCAGAATGTAAAGCAGCACAGTGCTTCCTTCACCGAAAAACTTAACGTTAAAAAAAGTAGTCATTTTAATTAAATAGTGTGTTTAGTGATATAATAAAATTATAAATTACATAAAGCCTAATGGGTTAAATTTGATATTTTTCATTTAAGTATCATTAAGTGATAAAACAGAGAATGATTATAAATAATTAGAAGAGCAGCCTGAGCTAGTAAGTTTATTGAAGTTAGAGGGTCGATCAGGAACATAGGCACTAAGAAAAGATCTAATGATGTTTTTGTCAGGTAAGGGACCAGTTTGAGTCCAACTGTGAACCAGATGTGAACAAAGCAGCCATATTTGTTTATTTATTTGAAATATTGGTCATTTTAAATAATCTTATCGCTTTTGCAAGAATGAAATGCAACATTTTTTCCAATGGAAGAAAAAGTCAAAGAAAATAAAGGAAAGTGAGAAGTTGGAGGTCTTCAACAGATTGTAATGACACATTCCAGCATTTAACTGCTTTAAGAGGTAGATGATGATTCTGTTATTATGTATCTGTCAGATTTAACATGGAACATCATATAAATTTTGTAGAATATCTTGAATTTTTTCACCCAAAATATCTGTTCATAGGCAATTCATGGATCCGGAACCCATATATTTCATTAAACACTCATATAAACTAAACCATAACTCTATAACATAATTAGAATTGCTACTAATGAAGGATTGAAGCACACAATATATCTAGCTTCATTTTTAATAATCTTGAAAATGAACATTCTTAGCTGGCTGAAATTGTTTTAAAATCTCTTTGTCCTGTAACAGAGCTTCTGGGAGAGGATGCTCAGTAAGACTGGTTTCCATACTCTGAGTGTTATTAAAATAAAACATAGAAACATTTTAGTTATGCATTATCCCCTACGAGTAGCACTGCCATCAATCCAACCTATTTTGGAGAAGTTAATAAACAAAAGCAAACTTATTTGTCTCATTAAAACTTTCAATATTCAAGTATTCAATATCAATACTTGATATGCTTAAGTTTCCTTTGATATTCATGATTCCTGTGTGAATGAAGATTGACGAAGTATTTCCACATATGCAAAATTACAGAGCTATTTTTTTTAATATTAGAAATTTTGACTTGCTTAACATTAAGACGTGCTTCAAAGTAAGTTGGGTTAGAATGTGATTATCATTAAAAGAGCTTGCTTTGGGATTAACACCCCCCAAAAAACAAAACAAAAACAAAACCCTTTCAATATAGATGAAACAGTGTTCACCCATGGTTACCTATTAGCATCTAAAATGGGGGAGTCACTATTTTATTCCTAAGAGGTTCTCGTTAAAAGGGAGACTAGCTGTTGTGAAATTATAATTCACAATATCATTACCTTATGTACAGTTGATTAACAATGTGCATTATTTTGTCATTTCTTTCCTATAGTATTTCTGTTCTGATTATATTTATTAAAATCCATTTTAGTGCTGTTAAACCAAAAACCTTTTTAGAGAAGAGTTTAAACAAAGTGTCTCTAAAAATGTTATTCTTTTTAAAAATATTTTACTTATTTATTTGACAGAGAGAGCACAGCAGGGGGAGCAGCAGAGGGAGAAGCAGTCTCACCACTGAGCAGAGAGCCCCAGATGGGACTAGATCCCAGGACCCTGGGATCCTGACCTGAGTCAAAGGCAGATGCTTAACCAACTGAGCCACCCAGGCATCCCTAAAAATGCAGTTCTAAGAAGCCACAGTAATTAGTAGAGTTTGGAAATTTATAAAAGTAAAGTATTTGAATCAAAACAAATTTAAAAAGTTAAAGGTGTCAGCATAAATGATCAATGTGATGAAATAAAATTTAGACAAAAATAAAGACAGTGTGTGATAATGACTTCAAGTGCAAGGAAGCATGGCCTTGAAGTCAGAAATTGGAAAGTGATTCTGAAGGAGAATTTAAGTCATGATTTCCTACCAAGAGATAGTGAAATATCTGACTGGCGAATCTGACGGAAAGGAGTTAAAGCATAAACTCTGTTCTCTCCCTTTCTCACTTTGGATCTGAGATGAGTAGCCCTGTTTGCTCCTAGCCATCCCATAAACTGGAGACAAAGACTCTGTCTTTGTGGAGTGAGGTGTCAGTTTTACAGTAGAGCCTATCATTGTCATTCATAAAGTATAAACTTCTGCCTTGGTTAGAACAAAAGCTGATATTTTGCTGTCCATGTGCTTGGTTTTATTTTGTTTGTTTTGTTTTGGTTTTTGGTTGGTTTTTTTTTTTGTCCAATGTAATTTATTTTTATTTTTTTAAGATTTTATTTTTTTTATTTGAGAGAGAGAAAGCACAACCAGTGGAGAGGGGCAG
This sequence comes from Meles meles, assembly GCF_922984935.1. Lineage (NCBI taxonomy): Eukaryota > Metazoa > Chordata > Mammalia > Carnivora > Mustelidae > Meles > Meles meles. The sequence goes on along the minus strand of NC_060074.1, from coordinate 85,669,085 downwards.
GGGGAGAAGGAGAAGCAGACTTCCCACTGAGCAGGGAGCCTGATGTGGGGCTCGATCCCAGGACCCTGGGATCATGACCTGAATGGAAGGCAGACACTTAACCCGACTAAACCATCCAGACACCCTTCGTTCAATGTAATTTTGAACAGAAATCTAGCAAGAAGCATCTATCATTTTCAAGTCCTAATACCTACTAAGCAAGATAATTGTTCAAATTACAAGACGAAAATCTGAGGGGGATACCTCAAATCCGAGGGAGATACCTCACTATTTCTGTCAAAATAGTAATTTATTACTTGCCTTGTATGGATATATTATAGTCCTCTCTCTCTCTTTGTCTGTCGCTCATCTATCTCTCTCATGTGTCTATCATCCATCCAACCATCCATCCATCCAATATCAGTGTGTGGACTGATATCCATGCATCAAGAATTATGTCATAAATACTTTGATTATAATAGCAGCCATATTTTATTATCAGAAGAAAGATCATGTTTTGTGATTTATCCTGTTGTAACATACAATGTGCCTGTTACTCTGATACTCAAAATATTCCTGTGTCACATGTAAAATTCTTTTTTACTTACCAGCTACTACAGGGATGGGCATAAGAAGGGAAAGTAATGCTGTCTTCTCAGCTATTTCAGCACAGACTTTTAAATACAGACTTTTCATACTCTGCTCCATTCACAGGAGTTCTTGTCAACTTGCATTATATGTGAATAACACAAAGACTTAAAGACATTCCCTCTGGTTAAATAAGAAAACCTAACAGTTTTCCAGAGCATGCAGGATTAATCACACATAATAATTATACAAAGTGATAACACACTTATTATAAAAGCATATACACACCATTAAACAAACAGTGGCAGAAACATCTAGGAAGAAGGAAAATAAACATTAATTGCTGATGATAAGGGGGATGGAAAAGACATCTAAAAACATAAATTCCCTTTTTCACTGGTAAAATAGTTGGGGTCTAAGGATTTCAAATTCTGGTTCTTCTATGTCTATGCTGGCCCCTCTTGTCAATGAATCACAGGCAAGGAAACACTTGGCTTTGACAGTCCACTGTTACCCCGGCAAACAGAGCAGATTACTAAGCATCTTGTCTTTCATTTTCAATTTTATGCTTTTAAACACTTCTTTGATGCCAAAGGAGTCAAGCGAAACTGCAATCCAGAGGAGGAATTTTTAACAACAGAAAATAAATTTAGATGAACAGACCATTTTAATAGGGTGCTTCTGTTTCCAAAGCCCTTCCACTGTGTCAGAAAGTGTGCGATTAAGGGATTTCTCTGGTTAACCTACACGTTATGCTAAAGGTAGCACCCTTCTTAAAGCTGACTCTGTCAGTTTAAAGTACTGAAACCAAACCAACAGGACAAAGAAAGTTTTGGTTTTCACCAATTCTGTTTCTCTGAAATAAGTCTCACAATCACTTTATCATTTACGTTGTCCCTCATATTCATGAAATGATACCCTGTGTATTCCTTTTGCCTTCCTAGGGTTTCTTTGGGTGCTGGCACATTCACTTTTCAGTTCCTCCCATCAAGAAAGTAAACATATTTACACATTATCGGTGTCTATCACAGCCTCTTGCATGTTTCTCTAGATGATGGGCAGGTGGATGCAGCTGGAAATGTTCACTCTCTCTGTGCTTTACTGACATTTTTGGTAGGAAGAGAGATATAGCTAGAAGGTGTAGTCATAGCTTATCAATCCTGTTTAACTGAGGGGCAAACTGTGCCCCTGTGTACACTCAGGAACGTCAGCTTCACCATTCTGTAAGATGAGCTCCCTCTACCCATATACACAGACACATACTCTGTGAACTCCAATATTTTGAGAAGGAAATACAATTACATGCAATAATCTCACCATCCTATGTGACACTTACTCCATCACATACAAACTTTTAGAATCCAGTAAAAGCTGGAAGCCAAGAACTTCAAGTTATAAAGTTACAGCTCTACTCTGACTCGCTGTATGGTGTGGAGCATGCTAATTACCCACACTAAGTCTGTTTTCTTCCCCATAAAGTGAAGAAGACATGCAGATAATGCATTTAAGGGATTCAAGGGAGATGCATGACAAAGGCGGGGGGAGATTTTTGGTAAGTGTTAGGCTCAAGTCCAACTGAAGACTGTCGAAATTCATTTTTTTAAAAATAGGTCTATTAGCTGAACAACACACATTTTGATTTGGATTTAGCTTGGGAGATCTTAGTTTGCAAGTTACACTTTGTAAGCCTTTCTCAATGCAAGCTCCTTTGATTTTACAAAAATTCTCTACATTGATCTTCAAACTAATTTAGTGCTGTGAACCCAAAGCAGACATGACTTTTAGAAGAAAGATAACAGAGATCAGAAAAATTGTTTTCTTTTGGCTGCACAGTCTGAATAAAAATTGTCTTTCCAAACTTCTTAGTAACTAATGTCTTGAGCAGAAACTAGCAATATGGAATCTCCCTGTTAGCAGCATGCACAGTAGGCCATGAAGAGAGGGCCATCATGTTGGTTATTAGACCTCATTAGCCACTGCCCTTTCTCTGCGCAGACATTTTGCTCTCTGTCTACTTTTTGGCTCTGTATGTGGGGATCATTAAATGTATATGAGGCTCAGATAGCTGTATTTTACCTTCTTGTCAAATATTTACTTGTCATGGGTAAGGTCTTGCAGAGGAGTTGTGATTAGTTGCCAAGGAATATCAAGAATCAAATGCAACTGTTAGTATTTTAAGGTTTTTCTGTTTATTTCTGCAACTGCAGAGGATAAACAGTGTCAGTTCAAAGTAAACTCCAGCATAGATATAATTTTCAAAGATGGTAGTCCTTTAAGGTTTTGCATCGTTCAAAACACATGGCATGGTGCTAGGTTTTCAGCCAGCTCTCTGGGGTTAATAGTGCCATGTGTGAAGAATCAAGCAACTGCCTTGCCCTCTGGCTGCTTTGAAACTAATTAGAAACTTCCATTAAAGAGCTTAAAAATCGAATGAAGACTTACAAGTGAAGAAAATAAAACGAAACAGAGCAAATGCAATCACAGTTGTGACGAGAAAATATTCTGAGTTTCATATTTGGAATAAACAGGAAAATGCAAACAACTGGAATTTGAGAGAACAGTAAAAGCCCAGAAAGGGGAACACAAGCTACTGTGCTGCAAGACACTGTTTGAGTGATGTTCAGAAGATAGTGATGTCTCAGTCACTTGAGAATTATTTTCTAACATCACCCGCCCTGCCAAATATTTGTCCCTCATTCCCACCCGTGCAATTAGGAAGCTAATTCCATCTAATGATGATTCCCACTTGGTGACAAGTACTACTTGCTCTTACGGATTCATTAATAATTCTCCCCTCCTTACCTCCAGAATGATGTAGAACTATGGAACCTCTGTTTATCCTTGAAATGTGTTTTCTTCATTTGAAATGGCATCAAGATCCACTCTAATGGTTGTTACTTTATTCATTCCCCCCATCCCTACTGTCTCTTTCTCTTCCTTCTGTTTTCTTATTCATCTTCCATTTTTTTATTATCATTTAGGCACATTTTATTGCTTGTGGGGTTGAGTATTTGTAAGGTCTCCACAAAATATAATAATAAGGACTATCTCTTGTGTCCATATGTATATTGTAAACTACAATCTACTCTGGAATAAAAAAAAGCATAAAAATTTAAGCAAAATAATAAGAAATAAGGATAATAGAAAATGGAATATCTGCTGCATTTGATGGAGAGTTAGGAGGCAGCTTTATATAATAGTAGACAGAGCACTGGCTGAGAGTTAACAAATCTTGGGTCTACTCCTTGTTCTGTATGGTCTCGGGGTCCTGGGATCGAGCCCCGCATCGGGTTCTCTGCTCCGCGGAGAGCCTGCTTCCTCCTCTCTCTCTGCCTGCCTCTCTGCCTACTTGTGATCTCTCTCTCTGTCAAATAAATAAATAAAATCTTTAAAAAAAAAAACAAAACAAGAACACTGAGAATTTGACTTTTCTTACCTTAAAGCTGAATGATAGAAAGCAATACAAAATGTGGTAAGTGCTATACGAGAAACACCAACTATTTGCTTTAAGAATACATGCAAGGCAATGTTTTATTCTTGCTTCTGGAATGGGGAAGAATTCATGGTATTTGAATGAGCCTTGAGGGCAATGATGAATTTCAATAATCAGAAAAGTTAGAGAAGAAGACAGAAATAGAGGTATCTCAAATCAAGTACATAATATCAGCAAAGGAAAATCCAGGCTATTGATTTAGCAATCAAAAGAATCTAGTTCGACAAAGCATAGAATGTTCTCAAAATCTGTAGTATTTACTACATTTTCTATGGTAATTCCCAGTAGCTTCTCAAGTGACGCTAAATTTTCTTGGCAACTTAAAAATTGAGTGAAATACATATGTCACAAATATGAAATTAAGTATACTTCTGCAGAAATATTGGTCGTTCTTAATAATATTTATATATTTTTAATTAATTAATTTATTTTTTTCAGCATAACAGTATTCATTGTTTTTGCACAACACCCAGTGCTCCATGCAATACGTGCCCTCCCTATTACCCACTACCTGGTTCCCCCAACCTCCCACGCCCGCCCCTTCAAAACCCTCAGGTTGTTTTTCAGAGTCCATAGTCTCTTATGGTTCTCCTCCCCTTCCAATTTCCCTCAACTTCCTTCTCCTCTCCATCTCCCAATGTCCTCCATGTCATTTGTTATGCTCCACAAATAAGTGAAACCATATGATACTTGACTCTCTCTGCTTGACTTATTTCATATTCTCAACCAGCATTTAGTGAATACGGTTCAATTTCTTTTACCTGAGGTTTTTATGTCACCTTCATGTTATATTAGATTTATTAACTTTTTTGTTATCATTGTGTTATTATGCATCACAAATAAAAAAATGAAACAATGATTTCAAATGGTGAATTGAGATCTAAAAGTTGGGAAGAAAATAGTAAATAAAGTAAAGCATTATCATGCGTAGGCACTGGTATCAGCAAACAATAGAAATCTGTTAGGTACTAAAACAACTAGCTCTGCAAGTATGTTTAATTTTTTGAGAAACTGAAAGGGAGAACTAAAGATAAGGATTATAATGACATATCTTGAAAAATCAGACTTCATAGGACCATCAGCCTGCCAGTCTCTAATAGTCACTGCCTTGTCACTGCTATAAAACACAAGCAGAAAGTCTTCAAAGTTTTCTTTTCTTTTCTTTTCTTTTTTTTTTTTTTTAACAGAGCAGAAGGAGCTTCCATATACTAGAAAAAAAATTAAAAGCTAAACTATTCCAGGAGAGAAAATACAAAGTGACATTGGTAAAATTTTCTCCCTTACATGCCCCTTTTGCTAGCTAATGTATCATTCCAATGGAATATAATATGAAGAGTAATTACCATCACAAATGCATACCATCAAATGCCCTGCTTTACAGCAAAGAAAAACACTGAGGCTCAGTGTATGAAAATGTGCAAGCAAATGTATAAGCTTGAGGAAGGAGATCTCTGTTTTATTGATCACTAAAATCATGCTATGAGAAAGGGATATTTCACTTATAAAAAGGTGATTTTCTTACCTGTCTCATGACTTGAAAAAGTGTTTTGAGTTTAGGACTCATGGACCATTGAAAAGTATGACAAGAAAGGACCAGTTAAATCAATAAAAAAGTTTACACCTGAATCTTGACTGCTCCGTTAGGTTCTTTGCAGCAGTCAGTTGGCATTCAACAATATACCTAGAATTTTGATTCCGTGTTGAATAGATTTTTGAAAACAGACTACATACAATCTTTTCATTATGCATAATGGCATAATTATGTACAATTACATGTACTCTGGGCAGGAAGTATCTATTTTTCAAAGTATGCTATTTTGAATGGAAAGTTGTGTCTCAAGGATGAGACAGAAATAAGTCCTTTCAAGGTATTGAAAATGGCAGAAAAAATTACCTACTATGATTTCAGGAAGAAAGCTCAAATAGTTATATAGAGCATCTTAAATAGCATGAAGCTATTGTTTTCTGAACGTAGTATGAGTGTTTTTTAACTTGAACTATCGCTATTACTTGGGACATTATGGTACAAGTGACAATCCTATTTCTTTGTTAAACTTTACCATCACTTAGTGATATTTTTGCCCACTGGGAAAAGTAAATTATGTACTATTGAAAATGTAACCGCAGAATATGAAGAGATGTCATCCAGTACTAACTGGCACTATATTGTGTTCATTCTTTGCTATCTTCTGGGCTTTACTGCTCTCAAAGGCTGTGCATTTAATAAAAGTATTTTACTAATAGGCTTAACTTTAAGAAAATTAAGCTAAGAAAATACAAGTCTCTCAATACAGGCATTTATTTTCATGTCAGTTACGTGTCAATTGTGATTTTTATCAATGTTGTCTTCCACCACCTAATCCTGAAAATGTGAATATGCTGCTTGATTTAGTATTTATTATGCATTGAAAGTAGTTTCTGGTGAAAACTCCATGCTTCATCCAAATGTCTATTCTCTTATATTTACCCCAGTCTCACTTTGATCCAGACTCACTGGCCTCATTAACATTTTTTAGACCTGCCACTCCTAAGCATTCACCCTAGCTGTTCACTTTGCCTGGGACACTTTCTCTAGATATCCACTTACCTAAACATCTTACTGCTTTCAAGGTTTCCTTATATCTTACCTTCTCAGCAAGGACTGCCATGAAACCCTCAGCGCATTATTCTTACCCTGTTCTGTTTTATAGCACTTATCACATTCTAAAATACCAAATAATCTATTTATTAGTTACATATGTCTTCCCCATTTAACCTAGGTTCCTCGAGGGCTGGAAATTTTGTCTGCTGTAGTCTACGGATCTTATGTGTTCATAACATAAAAGCATAGAATGCTTCTAAGCAAATAATAGATGTTAGTAAATATTTTTGTTGACTTAACTGATTAGTTATCAAAGAGTTATAACTATGAGTTAAAATTGCCTTGTTGAATAAACAAACTGAGTGATAAAAGAAACCAACTGGATGTAGACACTGACAAATAGCCTAAACTGTCAACAGGCCAGATGTAGATACTTTCGTGAAGGAGTAAAAACCAAATAATCTGGCTCCTGATATCCTGATATTTAATAATTCAAGCTATTTATAACAAGTTTATGATACAACATCATGCTTTATTTTGATAAGTTTACATCATGATAAACTCTTCTTTAATTTGAATAAAATTGGCAGTTTTTTTTCCAAATGTCTATTACATGGCTCACATATGCTAAATTGTTGAGAAATCTTAACATATTGTATATAAGAAAAAGCCCTAAAAGATGATGTTTGAGAAAAGGGTCTAAAAGTTTAGACCCAAAAGTGCTTTCAAACAATCAGGAAGAACTAATGAGAACCACCAGTATCAGAGATAACAGCAACGAGATAATCGAAAAGGGAAAAGAGTTACAGATATTTCTCAAACACTAGTCTATTTGGACATTGAGATGTCATCCTATATAATTTTGAATAAATATATGGTTCTTTGGACTTCTTTTTCCTCAATCTTATTCATAATCCAGGGTTATCCAAAGTTAACATGGATGAACTCTAAGAGACAAAATGGAAAATATTAGCAATAAAAGACTATATACATGTGAAAAGAAAGATATCAATACCAACATAGATGTAGATATCGATAAAATCATTCCACTTTTATTGAACTCAGAATCTGACAATATTTTATGGGAACAAAGGAAGCAGAACACTACTGATAGAAGATACAGTTGACCTAATCCTGAGCCTACTCCTATTAACCTCTCAACATGGATTCATTCTTTAGACAATTATTACCTTATAAAAGACAAACACAGCCTTTGTAAAGCACTAGCACACCAGGTAGATCATGGGAGTAGAGGTAAACGTGGTGTGGAGTCACAAGAATTACATGGAAGAAAGAACTGGCAGACAAACGAGATAACCCTAGAACGTGCCTGATAAATAAAAGATGTGAGAGGCTTAGAAAAATATAGGACAACCTGAACCTCTCTTCCAAGAAGACCAGGCTTACTTGAAAGACATATGGGGGCTTAAGGCTCCAAAGTAAAAGGCCAAATTGGTGAGGAAGACTGTCCTGAGACTTATGGCACCACACAATGAGAAGAAACAGTGTTGGTTTACATTCCCTGACTTCTGGATTTTCCCAATCTCAATTTATTACTCTTTCCTAAATTCACTACTCTCTTCTTTCTGTTCTTTAAAGAGGGAATAGAACAACCCTGCTAGCACAAAAATGGGCAAACTGATTATAAAGAAATAGGCCCACTATTGTGGGTCTGTGGGGATTGGTTGTTTAACAGGGCTGCTATTCTGTATTCTGTATTCTGGTAGTTTGGGTGTAGTTAACAGTTAATTTGCACGACTGTTGACTGGGATGACAAGTCCTTATGTTAGATTAAAAAATGATTGAATTTCTAAATCAGAACAAGAAATAAACAATTATACATTCCTGCTATGTGGTTGGCACTGTCCTCTTCTCTTTGAAAGGCTATCTTATTTCATCCTCTCAGCAAACATGTGCCGAAAATTTTGTTAAAAGCAATTACAGACGAGGCAACCGAGTCTCAGAAAGGTTAAACTGTTTTCCTAAAGTATATGAAAGCTTTCACAAATGATGTTATAATGCTAATTCATTTTCTTTTTCCCCTGAAACTCTGTGAAAGGACATAAAGTCTCTTTTAAAGACTTTACTTGACTTAGGCTGGGAATTTTCCACAAATCCACAATCTCACCCTTCATTTTTGGTTTATTTGTCACTTTCTCAGGCAGGCCTTCCCTGGTCATCAAGACTGGGCTAGCTGACAAGATATACTCTCATAGTACCTGTACTTTCCCTTTGTAAGATAGGTATACCACTTAATTAATTACATAATCAAGTGTATACAGCTTACCTTCTCACACCACACAGCTTCATGAGGTCAAAGACTGTGGTTATTTTATTAATTTATTTGTAGCATTTTCTGGAAACCAATCATGCATTAAGGAAGGAGGGAGGGAAGGAAGAGAGGAAGGAAGCAGGGAAGGAAGGAAAAGGAAAGGAAAGAGGGAGGGAAAGAGAGAGGAAGGAAGGAAAGAAGCCTCTGCTGGAAACATCAGGACTATATTCTAGCCTAATCAACCAAGATTATCTGGGGAAATGCAGGTTGTCCTCTTGTCATCAGAAAATTTATCTGATACCCTATAGCTTCTCTACTCAGTGTTCCATCAGAGTTCATGGTCCTCATGATATTTGTACATTCTAATGAAACAAGATTAGTATTCATGTTATATGAATATAATTCATTCAAATGTTGTAAGCCTTGTTTTTCCCCCAGTTTCCTATAAATTCTAACTTGGATTTCTAAGTAGCATGTCAGAGAAGAAAAAAGAGAACACATTTAAAATTGGATTCTGTGTGTGTGTATATGTGTGTATTGGTGATTACATCTTATTCTTACTTCATTTCCACCATATTGTATAGAATAATAGTTAAAAGATGCAGAGTCTAAAGTTAAATTACTTGGGTTCAAATTATAGTACCATTGTTTACAAACTGTATTACCTTGCTCAAGCTACTTAAGCTTTTTTTTTTTCCTTAGGCTCAGTTTTCTTTAATTTTATCAGTTAAGCTGGGATAATATTATACACCTTCAAATAACATAAGAGTTAATGTGTGTTAAAAGTCCATAGATCATTGCCTGGAACACTATAAGTGCTCAATAAGCCCTGACTATTGTAGTGATTATTTCAAAGAAAGAAAAAAAAAGTAGAAATAGAATATGTGATGATTTGGAGAAATCCAAAGCAGTTCAGCTCTGAAGAGTGTAAAAATACCCTGATATCTTCTTCCAATATACAGATAAAAATATTTAACTTCTAAATTGAATTACTGTGTGGAATTCAGAGACAAAGTAGGACCAGGAATAAAAATAAATCTCAATATTTATCTTTTTCTTCCTTTTCCTTCTTTCAAAACTCATCTCCAAACTACCAGGAGAACAAGAAAGAGGACCGAATACTTGAATTTGCCTAAGCTAAGAGATATCTTTTAACCATTTAACCCAAAAATAACTCATGACAGAGAGAGTGAAAAATAGTAAATGATTAGCAGAGTAGGAGAAAGTCAAATTTAAGCATTGCAAAAGGCAGTCCTCATAGAATAGTTTTCCTAGTTTGCAGTTTTCCAGAAAGTCTTGGAATTGATGGGGGGATTAGTCTGGATCTGAAAACTGAAACAGATTAAGTTCAGGATAAGCATCAATTAGATTAAAATTCTCCCAGTGAATTATCTTTGCACCAATACTGAAAATCAACTGAGCATCTATGTATAGAATCTATATTGTTTCATTGACCTATATGTGTATCCATGCCAATACCACACTCTCTTAACTATTGTAAGCTTACAAAATGTCCTAAAATCAAGTATTCTAATATCTCCAATTTTGTTTTTCCCCCCAAAGTTAATGTAATTATGTTGCATATGGTATATCCTTTGCCTTTTATTATTTTTTTTCTTTCAAAGATTTTATTTATTTATTTGATAAACAGAGATCACAAGCAGGCAGAGAGACAGAGAGAAGGAAGCAGGCTCCCTGTCAAGCAGAGAGCCCAATGCGGGACTCAATCCCAAGACCCTGAGATCATGACCTGAGCCAAAGGCAGAGGCTTAATCCACTCAGCCACCCAGGCATCTCCATCCTTTGCCTTTTAAAATCACCTTATCAATATTTATCAAAAAGAAAAGAAAAGAAAAGAAAACTGATGGGAAATGACAGGGATTTTGTTGAATATATGAAAAAATTACATACATAGATTCATTAAATCTATAGATCATTGACATCATAATAATGGTGATTCTTCTGATGCATAAACCTTGTATCTTTATCTATTTGGGCTTCATTTACATTCTCCTAGAAACTTTATATAATTTTCAGAGTATAGGTCTTACTTGTATTTGTTAAGTTTATCCCTAAGTATTGAATATTTTTCACACTATTGAAGTCAGTACTTTTCAATATCAAATATGTTATTAGTATATAAAATATAATACATTTTTAGGGGCACCTGGGTGGCAGTTAAGCATCTGCCTTTGGGTCAGGTCTTGGGATTAAAGCTCTTTACTCAGTGGCTTCCTGCTCAAGAGAGGCTCTGCTTCTTCTCTGTCCCTCCCCACTGTTTGTGCATGCTCTCCCTCAAATAAATAAATTAAATCTTAAAAAAAAAACCTTTAAAAATATAATAAATTTTTAAGTTGAACTTGAACAGGGGCTGAATTTTGTCAAATGCCTTTTCCACACCTATTAAGATAATCACATACTTTTATTTTAATCTGTTAAAATATAATTTATTTGATTTTGAATTTTAAATCTATCTTGCATTCATGAAATAAACTCACACATTTTAAATTTTACCTTGCTGGTCACTGAGCTTCACTGTATTTTCGAAATACTATTAATTTTTATTTTATTTATTTTTTTTTATTTTGACAGAGAGAGATCACAAGTAGGCAGAGAGGCAGGCAGAGAGAGAGGGGGAAGCAGGCTCCCTGCTGAGCAGAGAGCCCGATGCGGGGCTGGATCCCAGGACCCTGAGATCATGACCTGAGCCGAAGGCAGCGGCTTAACCCACTGAGCCACCCAGGTGCCCCCTATTAATTTTTTTGAACAAAAGTTCGCAGATAAGTTCTTGGAGAATGTTGGATCCTTCTGAGATTTCATTTTAAGTTTTTTGGGTAAGCCAGAGAAGCCTTTGGTCCATGGCTAATTTTGCCCTACTACTAAAGTGATATTCTGAGGATTCTACTTGTTGCACTTAAAGTAATTTGTGGGATCATGACCTATTTTTCAACAAGAGTCTGTCTACTCCATTCTTGTAGTTCTTCTTCTATGGATTCCTCTCATTCAGGTATATGCAGCCAAAGACATAAGGGGACCCTTCTGTAGAACATGATGATTTGACAAGTTCAGTAGATTTGATCAAAACAAAATAACATAAGAAATCTAAGTGCCTCTTATTTGGATAAGAGATACATAAAATTCCTTTTGATGGAATTTAAAAATATATTTCAGGTGCACCTGGGTGGCACAATTGGTTAAGCAACTGCCTGCAACTCAGGTCATGATCCTGGAGTCCTGGGATTGAGTCCTGCATCAGGCTGCCTGCTCAGCGGGGAGTCTGCTTCTCCCTCTAACCTTCTCCCTTCACATGCTCTTTCTCTCACTCTCATTCTCTCTCAAATAAACAAATAAATAAAATCTTTAAAAAAATATATTTCATCTCCAGGTGTAATTTCCTGGTACTTATCCAAAGGCTACGATACCATATGCAGATGGAGAATCAACTAACATTTGTAGTCATTATCAGTAATATATTGTTCCTCCATTAGGAACTTAAACAATATTTCTTTCTTTTCTTTTTTTAAGATTTTATTTATTTATTTGACAGAGAAAGACGCAGTGAGAGAGGAAACACAAATAGGGCGAGTGGGAGAGAGAGAAGCAGGCTTCCTGTGGAGCAGGGAACCCAATGCAGGGCTTGGTCCCAGGACCCTGAGATCATGACCTGAGCTGAAGGTAGACACTTAATGACTGAGCCACCCAGGTGCCCCAACAATATTTATTTCTGACCCAATAATTATTTAGATTTGATTTTTTTAAAGTTAGTAAATAATCATATTTAAATATCTTGATGGAACTGTTCTAAAAACTGCTTTTTGTATATGAATAGTTTTCCATAATATTCAAGAAAAAATTTTCTTCTTACTTAATAGGAGATGTGAAATAATACAGTGAATTATAGGAATTTCTCAACATATGCTAAATAATTCTGATAACACAAACTGACATTTATTGAGCTCTTACTATGTGCCAAGAACTTTACACATTATTGTGTTGTGATGGAAAGTATCTTGGAATTGATGCAAAGTATTTGGTTTTATTTCTCAGCTCTGTCAATTTCTATGTGTCAATGGAAAAACCCACACACTTTCCAAGACTTTGTTTACTTATCTATAAAATGGGGAAAGTGACACCCAAAGAAGCTGACAAGAAACAAGATGTGAAAACCCTTCTAAAACACTGATACAATATTATCTTTGAAAACTTATCATCATGACATTTGTATATTCCCTTTGATATTCACATTATATGCAATAGTTTTATTTCATGACATATATTTTGTATATATATATAACAAATATGTATGTGTACATACATATTTGTGTGTGATTATATGTGTATATATGTACATATATGTGTATAAATATGTATAAACACAAATGCATATTCATGTACATACTCCCAACTAGTTTTTAAAAATAGAAAACAATGGCCAGTCTAAGACTAACCTATATGCAAAATTTTGTTTTTTATGTGTAGATATCACTGCACATTTTATTATCCATAATTTTACCAGAGTTTCCTAATTCAATAAATAAGAGACTAGATCTCACTTTATGGGACACAGTAATAATTTGTCCTTTTTCTCACTTACTAGTTTCTTCTAGTTCCAGTCTTCAAAATTCATACCAAAAAACATAGTTTATCTAAAGTAAAAAGAATTCACAGTTTTTCAAACATTTCCTGAGTGTCAGAAGTAAAGCAACAGTCTCTTGTGTTGCTTGAAAAATTACCTTAAATTCCAAGATCAACCCCCATGAGTTTAATTTTATCAAAGAATAGATGTCTTGTCAAGTACAGTCCCAACCAACATAATCAGTAGCTTTCAATGTATGCTTGACATTGAGAAGGACTGAAAAACAACATAGGAGTCAGAGAAACAGACATCGATGGCCTGTCAAATTTTTCGTAGACATCATGCTATTATCAAGGCACATCAGGATAAAATAAAATGACCTAGCTGACCACAGGCTTACAAATGTCCTGGGAAGGAAAGAAAAACGGTGAATCAAAAGGTAGCTTTGTTGCATGTCCCCCCAGGCCTTCTTATTGACAGGAATGACAATGGTCCCAAGATGCACCATTATCTATGACCAGCAAGCACACATCAAATGCTCTTGAGCTGTATCTGTCAGAATAGAAAATTCTGCTCAAAACAGAAAGGGCTTGTTACATTTTGTTCAGCTAAGGTTTGTCAAAAGCCAGGGTCACTCATATGTGCCCTGCCCTGAAGGGGAATTGTAAAACCAGAGAAGTACAGGATTCCTCAATGTTTCTTCTGCAAGGAGACTTTGAGTCTGCTTGACCAAAATGTTTTGAAAGTCAAGTCATGACTCAAAGGAAGTGGAAAACAAAGTTAATAGTCTGTCATTTTACTACTTAAGAATGAAGCTCACATGCTAAAGAGGCTGAGTTTAAAAAGATTCTTACATTTAGAGAATTTTTGTGCTAAGTGTGATTTGTTATTTCAAACTCAAAAGGGAAAATACTACTTTTACTGAAATTAGAGAGAACAAGTTAATGTGTTCTGGCCAAGAATTTTATGCCACAGCATTATGGAGCTTATTATAGTCTGAAATATTTACACTGGTAAGAGATTCCTCTAATTTGCTTCTTTTTGACTAAGGAGAGATTTTATATACAAATGTCCAGCCTCTGACACTTAAGTAAACTCACTAACTTGGGGGAAACATCTGTTAACCACTCCTAAGAAAATTTCAAGTTGAGAGTATTTCTTTAATTGATTCCTTAAAAAAATTAACACAAACTTTTTCCTCTTCATAAATTTGAAAGTGAAAATGTAGCCCCCACAAAGAGTGTGAACAGAGATAATTTCCCTTTCCTCCCCTACCTTATCTTTGTCTTTCTTTCCCTGCTCAACTCCTTTTCCTCCCCTTTTCTTTTTATTGTTTTACTTCTCAATTTATAGTCTCACAATTTTCCTAAGTCCAGAAACAAATTCACTTTTGATCAAATTTGTGCTCTTGTTAAAGAGTGTTATCGCATGTTATAATTCCTATCTTATGTAAATCTTTAAAAAAACAGTTTGCAAAATTATTTTGTTTTGTCTATATGATCTTTTCTTAAAGTTTTATTTATTTACCATTTTTAAAGATTGGGAGATTTCACACAATAACTTTAATTTCTACATTTCTAGAAAACCAGGGGGTGGCAGTAATTTGGTGGTGCTTAGCTTGAATTTCTGCATAGAAATTTGTGGAAGAATATTTCTTCCACAATGCATGAGTAAGGAACATGGCTAGACAGCCTGTGATCTCCAGGTATCATAGTTCCACTAGGTTTACTTCTATCACTTATCCACAGAGATTTGAGTTCTTCTCAAATTCATTTAATGAATTAAACTGATCAGCTCATTTCTATATTCTACATGACTGTACAATTCTATTTAGAAACTCAGAGGTCAGAATATAATTCTCTAAATGTTGAATAAGGGATAATCCTGTTTCCACCACTTGACGGTTAGCTTTGCCAAGAGATAGACCATATTTTAGACATTGTTAGTTATTCATGTTCATGTAATGGTGCCCGATATAGCATTCAATGAATGCTTCTGGCAGAAAGACAAAGAAAGACAAATGGGAGGAAGGAGGGAAGGAGGAAAGGAAGGAAGGAAGGAAGGAATGAAGCAAAGAAGGGAGAGAGAGAGAGAGTGAGGAAGGGAGGGAGGGAGGGGGATGAAGGGGGAAAAGAGGGAAGAAAAAATATTTCAAAAAGAAAATTCATCTTTCATTTTTTTTCTGTTTCTAATAGTACCAGTCATTTTTTAGGTACGTTAATAAATACTCTTGTTCAACAGGTTAAATAAGAAATAATATAGACCTTATTATTTTATATCACCCTAATATTATAGCAAAGCTCACATAAGGTCTTATAAGTATTTAACTAATTTTATAGAAACTTTATGATAATGATTGATAACACATATTTTTCTTAATACTTTACTTCCAATAATGTTGTGTAAGGTCATCCATCTGCCTTAACGATCTCTCAACTGTAAAGCTATAAATACTATCGCCGCTCTACTCATTAAGGCAAGAAAATGTTTCTGTGGTGAAATAACAATTGGAATATCTTTTAATTATTGATGGATCTAAAATTTTCTCCATACAACCTTCCATTTCTCTGCGTTAATTAGAGAAAAAGGACACTTGATTTGGAGTCAGAAGTCCTTGGGTTCAACTCCTAGACATGACATTTATTAGCAGTATTACAATCAACAGTCACTTAATCCTGTTATATCTTGATCTTTCCATTGGCAAAGTGGAGTCAAAGATTATCCCTCACTAACATTGCAGCTTTATAAAAACTCAATTGAAAGTACAATGTAAAAATGTAAATGTTTCATGTTTTTCAGCATCTACAGGCCTATCTTAAATAAGAAACATAACACTTGAGAATAAGTTCCTGCCTTTATGATAAAAAATGCAATTTGATATTTTCTATTCATTATTCAATCTAATAAAAAATTGATTTGTCTTTCTCCGATTGACTTATTTCACTAAGCATGATACGCTCTAGTTCCATCCACGTCGTCGCAAATGGCAAGATTTCATTTCTTTTGATGGCTGCATAACTATCATATGATCTCCCTGATATGAGGACATGGAGAAGCAACATGGGGGGGTAGGGGGATAGGAGAAGAATAAATGAAACAAGATGGGATTGGGAGGGAGACAAACCATAAATGACTCTTAATCTCACAAAACAAACTGGGGGTTGCTGGGGGGAGGTGGGATTGGGAGAGGGGGAGCGGGCTATGGACATTGGGGAGGGGAGGCGAATCATAAGAGACTATGGACTCTGAAAAACAACCTGAGGGTTTTGAAGGGTCAGGGGTGGGAGGTTGGGGGAACAGGTGGTGGGTAATGGGGAGGGCACGTTTTGCATGGAGCACTGGGTGTTGTGCAAAAACAATGAATACTGTTACGCTGAAAAAATAAATAAAATGGGAAAAAAAATTGATTTGGCCAGCCAATTAATCCAATGGCCAGTTTGACCAAATTAACCAGTTCCTTCTGTAACAGAGCCGGATGATCAGTTCATGCTGAGAGAGAAATGCAAAGTGTCAAAATATGTGTTTGGATTACCTCGAGTAATTTATTCAATGATTTACAACTGATTCTTGATTTCTAAACCTAGAGTAAAGCTGTTAGGTCCCTCACGAAGTGCACCAATTCCTATGGGCACACAGAAATGTGATCATACAATAGTGACTTTGTCCAGGAATCTCTGTAATTATTTCTCTTACTTTACAATGATACACCTTTGAAATTCCTATTCAGTTATCTTATGCAATATCAAATGACCAACACTATGAAGCTTTTCTGAAATTCTCTAGATTAAGTTGAACACTCTGTTCATAGTATTTTATTTATTTTTATAGCTTCCTATGTATTATACTCTAGTTATGTTTTTATGTGGCTACCTCTAATAAAGTTGATAAGATCTTGAAGACAGAGATTATGTGGTCTTCAGATTGGAACCAAAAATATCTAGCATAGAATCGGCTCTTTGCAAGCATTCAGTAAACATTTCTTTACAGAGGAAGGTGAGAGTTATTATACTACCAATCAACATAAAATACATTTCTAAACAATAGTGGGAAAAAGAGCATATGAAGGGAGATAATATATTGGGGATTTAACTGTGGTTTCTTCCCTGTTCTCTATTCACTCTTCTCTTGGAGTATCTTGGTCCACTGCTCTTTTTTTCTACCTTACATATAGTCAATTTTTCTATGTACTTTCCTCACAGGTGGGTAGATGTACACTTGAATGAAGAATTATCTTAAAACTCATGTTTTGTTTTGTTTTTTAATTGCACACGATAGAGAAAAATCTTTTCTTAAACTTTCTGATGGATGACCAAAACTGAAAGTATAAGACTGAGGACAAGCATTACAAAATCAACCTATGTCATGGAGTAAATATGAAAAATTTGAAAATAAAATTTCCTTCCCAAAGAGGAAGATTTTGACCAACCTGAAGGGAGCAAAGCATTATAGGAAACATGACTATAATTTAAGCACTTGTGAATATATGAGGAGTCATCACATGAACAGAGGGGATATTAAAAAACAACTACAACTAAGTTTAGAGGTATATTGCAAACTGAAATAATTTCGGATTGATTCTCAAGTGGAACTTGAAAGTGCTGGCAAATGAGAAGAAGCCAGGAGTTGGGATTTGAATGATGTTGCAAGTGTAAACTGAGAGAGCAGAGACATAAAAGAACTGAAGATATTATTGGTGATTGCCAGAACCTAATGATAGCCAAGATGAGGAGAGACCCCAGCCACCATGAAACCAAAACCAGTTTGGCCAGAAAGTCATGTGAGCCAGGACCCTTTGTTCAATAGAGGGGAAGATAGCTTCTAGGGGGAAACGGGAGAAAGCAGATAGGAGAGAATAAAGATATGCTATATTTTCATTTTAAAATTTTCATGGAAAACAAAGCCTGTGTTCCATTAAGAAAACAGCTATCCTTTCATTATTTCAGTATTTGGTTTATTTAAAAATTTAAAAAATAACCTGAGTCTAAGCTTAGAGTCAATCACTTACTAACAGTGTGCCTTGAGCAACTTGATTAACGGGTCTGAACTGCCTTGATTCTATAGTGTGTGTGATGGGCATAAATCCATTTGTCTCAGCTTTGTGAAGGGATTACTAGACAGTTCAAAAGCATTAATATATAGGAAAGTGTATTGAAAGTGAAAGAGTTCTACAATGCAGCTTATTGTTTTATCAATATGTTATAAAATATTTCTAAACACTTAAAAATATGCTATTTCAATTTTCATTACAACAGAATATTTAATCACTCACAAAATAAAATCACTTGACTGTGTAAGTTGTCTGGTTCCCTTGTAACACCTAATTTTAGCTTCATGACTGACAAGATACAATGCATAGACTTGGAATAATAAGTGACTGAAAATATGTACTAGTCCAGTTTTTGTACTTACCTATTTTGCCTGTTTAGACTTAGTCTATGAGATGCTAAGAGCTAAAATTTTCATAGATATTAGAAGAGTTTATCATAGAACTATCATCAAAACAAAAAACAAAAACAAAAAATGTTCAGAAAAAATTCAATAACATTTTCAGTGCGGAATTTGAACTGAGGCTTTAGTCATTACCATTGTGGATCCAAAAGAATAAATTTTTTCTGTCTTCCATTCCCAAACACTCTCAATAAGCTAAGAGAAGATACCTGCTATTGCAAAAATTCATTTGAATACCAGAAAGGCAAATCCAAGTGCATCTTTTATTACACATACATCTTACAAACTTATAGTAGGAGTAGGATGTCTATGAGATACTGATGAAGTTGCAAGCCTAGCAAGAAGTCAGTTGTATGAAGTGTTATTCACTGCTCTGTGCACTGAATCACTCTGCCTAAACTTCTATGTCTATAGTATAAGCTTAGCTTAACCAAACTAGAACTAGGAAGTGATCCTCATGTCAGCTTCCACCATCCAGAAGTACTCTGGGGAATAAAGATGTTAACTTTTTACTGTTGAGGAAAGTAAATAAATGTGGAATAAGAATCACTATAAACCACTCTAACTGTGGTCTTTTACCTTACTTTTGCCAATATACGAAGTCATTTATTTCTCATTCCTATTATTTGGTTTAAATTTTACCCATTGAGAAGCTTATAGAAATTCAATGGCTATAAACAACATTCTGAAGGAAGAGAATTTACTTGAAGTGCACATTAAGAGTTTTTTGGTTTTTTTTTTAATTTTAGAGTTTAACTGCAGAATATCATTCATCTGTCAATGGAGAAAGTTTTACTAAAAAACACTAATGAAATTTTTCATACTGTAATTTTTCCCATTAAAATAGAAGGTATTCTAAAGCTTTGATTATAAATATTCCATGATCCTTTTAGTCAATTAAAAAAAGGATTAAAAATATTATTGACTCCTGGGACATTGTATTTCTGGTATTTGATATACAGCTATAAATAAAGCAGCAGAAGATGATCTAAGTAAGACTAACTTGATCTCATAAGACTTATCTAAAAATGTATAATAACGGTTCATGCCTTTATAATAGATTCTCCAATTCATTTATTCGGCAAATATTTATAAAGTGCCTATTATATATCAGGGAATATTTTGGAACATTGTTTTACAGGAAAATTGAATTAGCCTTGGTTCTGTCCAGAAAGCAGAACCTGAGACAAGGGTTTCAGTGCAGGCAGTTTATTTTAGAAAAAGATCCTAAGGTGAATACATGATTACATTACCAGTAAGTTACCATCATGGGCAACTGTTTGATCATGTGGTGAACAGTCTGAAGCACAGTGAGGAATATGATTCAGGAGTGCATGGAATGGAAGCAGGAGTATTTATCCACCAGCAACCATCCTCTACTGGTCAACTGCTGCTCTATTGGGTGTTAACTCTCTGAGAAAACTAGGGTTTGCCTATGGGTCAGAATACCCAAGTGGGTTTTCACATCTCTTTGTCATGAAGCCCAGGACAAGAAGCATGATTCAACCAGTGCTGTTGAGGAAGTGTTGTCAGTAAAAGAGGGACTTACAAGCTATTTATTAGTTGCATAAACATATTACCAAAAAGAGGGAGTTTATCATATTCATATTAATAGAGTTTTTTACTTATTTATTCTAGATGTTTACTGTACCTGGTAATTATCACATGTTGGCACTCTTTTAGGCATAAAGATACAGCAGTAGGCAAAACAAGCCTACAATCTCTATTTTCATGGAGTTAAATATAGTGGAAGAGAAAAGGGAAAAAGAAAATTGTGGTTTATCTGATGGTAAAAGTAGGGTGGGATAGGAAACCCCGCAGATATTTGGAGGAAATAGTTCCTGACATAATAAGCTCAAAAGTCCTGATGTGAAAGGTGTTTGGAGCATTCAAAGGACAGAAACCAAAGGAGAAAGGAATATTCTGGGATATCTTTAAAGACTTTTGGCTTTTTCCCTGCATTAGATGAGAAGCCACTGAAGAGTTTAGAGCAGTGCTGTAGGTGATCTGTCTTACGTTATAGAAAGATGTATGATTCAATAACTCCACCATTGTGTATTTACTCAAAGAAAATGCAGACACCAATTCTAAAAGATACATGTACCCTTATGTTTATTACAGCATTACTTAAATTTGCTAAGACACATAAGCAAATTAAGTGTCCAGCAACAGATGATGGATAAGGAAAATGTGGTATATGCTCCCCCACAGGAATATTATGCAACCATAAAAAAAGAATGAGATTATGCTATTTGAGACAACATGGACAGACCTAGAGGGTGTTATGCCAAATGGAGTAAGTCAGACTGAGAAAGACAAATACCATGTGATTCCACTCATAAGTGGAATATATATAAAAAAAAATGAGTAAATAAAAAAAAGCAGAATCAGACCTAAAAATACAGAGAACAAATTGATGGTTGCCACAGGGGAGGGAGTGGCAGAATTGGGCAAAATGGGTACAGGGGAGAGGGAGATACAGCCTTCCAGTTATGGACTGAGTAAGTCATAGGAATCAAAAACAGAACATAAGGAATACAGTCAATGATATTGTAATAGTAGAGTAAGGAGACAGAAGGTAACTACATTTGTGGTGAATATAGCATAAAGTATAAATTTGTCAAATCACTGAGTTGTAAACCTGAAACTAATATAACATTGTGTATCAACTGTACTCAAATTAAAAAACAAAGTAATTTTCTCCAGGGACATTATATAGGAAAATATAATAGTCATATAATCAATGTTATGTTTGTCAAGAAAAAATTCAAAAATGTGTAAATAAACAAAAGAGATGATTGTCCTTTTATTTTTTTTTCTTGTTTTTTTTTTATTTCTTTCTTTTTTTTTTTTTTAGATTTTTATTTATTTATTTGACAGAGAGAGATCATAAGTAGGCAGAGAGGCAGACAGAGAGAGTGAGAGGGAAGCAGGCTCCCTGCTGAGCAGAGAGCCCGATGTGGGACTCGATCCCAGGACCCTGAGATCATGACCTGAGCTGAAGGCAGCAGCTTAAACCACTGAGCCACCCAGGCGCCCCGATGATTGTCCTTTTAAAGAGTGTTATGGGTTCCCTTCAGGAATTATCTGATATTATAGTGTTATACAGATTTGACTGTCTTTCTGTGACCATCTTATAACTCTGTAAGGGTAGAAATTATGTTGTTGAAAACTAACATTTCTTAGGGAACCTGGGTGGTTAAGTCGGTTAAGTGTCTGCCTTCAGCTCAGGTCATGATCCCAGGGTCCTGGGATTTAGTCCCATGTTGGGCTCTCTGCTCAGCAAAAACCTGCTTCTTCCTCTTCCTGCTGTTCCCCCTGCTTATACTCTTCTTTTCTCTTTGTCAAATAAATAAATAAAATCTGGAAAAAAAAAAAAAAAAAGAAAACTGAGATTTCTCAAAAGATTCTCATTCATAGCAATACAAGTAAATTGCATCCTGTAGAGATATAATTCATTTCTATTCCATAGAAAAGATCATTTCAACATTACATTTTAAGTTATTAACCAATTTTCATCTATTAGCAAATTAATTTTAGCAGTTTTGTATGCCTATATATATATATATATATATATATATATATATGTCTGTGCTTGAAATTTTTCTTTGAACCAGTTTTAACACCTTACTGATTTCTTCATTCATTAATGAGTTAAATAAAATATTTGATAATAACAAAAAAAATAAAAGGAAGGAAGGAAGGAAAGAAGATGTCCTTGCCTGTGGTGTTGAGAATGAAGTAGAGGAGGATGCAAGATGATATTGGGGCAAACCAACCAAGATACTGAATTGGAAGAGGGAGACAGAGATAGAACTGATGGATTCTGGAGTTTGGGGAAGTGTAGCTTATAAGAGTCACTGATGAATTTGATAAAGGGAGTAAGAATTCTTAGGACTCATGTATAACAATAAGGATTTTTGTTTGTTTTTGGTGGAAGAATAGAGTTGTCATGTAGTATTATGAGAAGACCAAAAAGAGCAAGTTAAAAGAGAGTTCTATTTGGACATGCTGAATTTGAGAAACATATTAGTTAGCCAAGTGTAGGTATTTTGACATATATGATTCTGGAGTTAAGTGAGAATAACTGGTCTGGAGATAAAAATTTGAGTATCTTCAGGAGCTCCTGGGTGGCACAGTCAAACATCTGACTCTTGCTTTCAGCTCAGGTCATGATCTCAGGGTTGTAGGATTGAGCCCTGCCTCAGGCTCCATTCTCAATGCAGAGTCTGCTGAGGTTCCTCACTCCCTCTCCCTCTGCACCTCCCTGTGATCTTGCTCTCTTTCTCTCTCTCTATCAAATAAATCTTTAAAAAAACATTTGACAATCTTCAAGTGTTATCTTAAAGCATGAGACTGGATCAAATGGATCAGGTAGAGTAGACAAAGAGTCTCAAGAAAGGGGTTCTAGAATATGCTAATATTTTTTGAAGTTGAAAATGTGAGGAAAAATCTGCTAGATAGGGGGAAAATCAAGAGGAAGCAAAGTCCTAAACAAAATGCAGAAAATGTCACAGAAAGGGGGAGGCGGTGACTTCCTATTAAATTCTATCTGCAGGTCAAGGAGTATAGCAAATAATTATTGAATATTACAGCAACATGGAGCCTGGTTGAAGTCTGTTCAAGAAAGAAAGAATAAAAATTAAGTCAGGATGGTACAGTACAAGGGAAACAAATGTGGCAAAAAGTGGAGGAGAATGTACAAAAAAGTACATATAAGTACAAATAAGTACAAATAAGATTTTCTCTTTGAAATAGAAGAAATAAACATATATTTGTGTACTGCTGGGAAATTTCTTTTCTTTTTTTAAATATTTATTTATTTGACAGACAGAGATCACAAGTAGGCAGAGAGGCAGGCAGAGAGAGAGAGAGGAGGAAGCAGGCTCCCCGCTGAGCAGAGATCCCGATGCGGGGCTCGATCCCAGGACCCTGAGATCATGACCTGTGCCGAAGGCAGCGGCTTAACCCACTGAGCCACCCAGGCGCCCCTGCAGGGAAATTTCTATTGAGAAAGAAACAACTGGTCTTGAAGAAAAGATGATGAGACTGTGTTAAGTGGTAAATTAGTTGCTAGTGCTGTCATAAGAAATACCACAGACTAGGTGATTTAAGCAACAGAAATTATTATTATTAATTATATTAATTTTTCTGTAGCCTTGGAGACTAGATCAAGGTGTTGACAAATTGGCTGTCAAGGTGTTGGCTTGCAGATGGCTGCCTTCTTGCTGTGTGTCCTTACAAGGTTGCTTCTCAGTCTTTGAGTGCACAAGGCAGGCGATTCCTTCTTGGGAACACATATTGGATTAGGACCCAACCCAAATAATCTATTTTAATTTAATCACTTCTTTAAAAATCTTATCTTCAAATATAGTTATATTCTGAGGTACTGGGGATTAGGACTTCAATGTATGAATTGGGGGGGGCAGTTCATCCCATAACAAGTGGTGTTTCTGTATATGTGAAGGGGGATGAAATTTAATGCACAGGCATATGGACTGGCCTTATGATGACACAGACAAAAAGAAACAGAATAAGATATATGTGCTGATAGCAAACTGGCTCTCACGAGGGAATGTGTAATGTTTCCTCATTATTCATATTTTCTCAATGAAATTAGAAGGACCGCTAATAATCCTACTGAGAATGAAAGGAAAAAGAGGGGCACCTGGGTGGCTCAGTAGGTTAAGCCTCTGCCCTTGGCTCAGGTCATGATCTCAGAGTCCTGGGATCAACCCCACATCAGACTCTCTGCTCAGGAGAGAGCCTGCTTCCCCCTCTTTCTCTGCCTGCCTCTCTGCCTACTTGTTATTTCTCTCTCTGTATCAAATAAATAAATAAAATCTTAAAAAAAAGAAAAAGAAGGAAAAAGATGTGGGAAATTTGAGAAATAAGGACACAGTATGGCTATTTAGGAAAATGGTAGAATAAAAGGTAAGAAATATAGTATGGTTTCTGGCTCTCTTCTTGAATATTGTGGTCATAAATTTGAAGTAAAACCAGTCAATGTTTTCTTTAAATTTGTTTAGTTGTAAGAGAATGAGCATGAGATTGGTGTTGACTTTGATTGAATCAAGGTTTTGATTTTGCCAGGTAAGTAAAATGAATGGAGAGTAATCAAGGCAGTTGAGTCATTTTAATAAATGATAGACCAGTAGCCCTAGCTGGTAAAAGAGGAAAGAAAGAAATGAAGCCAGACAGGGAGAGAGTGAAAAGGTAGCAGAATCAGTAAGGTACAAGTCAGACGTGTGTAGAGAAAGTCCTGGAGCTGGGTGGCCAGAGGGAGCCCAGGAAGGACAGGAGAACTGTGCTAGAGACTGAAATTTGGAAAGGTGACAGTTGCGGCCAGTATGATGTCTCAGTTAAAACCAGGATCAGAGGGGCGCCTGGGTGGCTCAGTGGGTTAAGCCGCTGCCTTCGGCTCAGGTCATGATCTCAGGGTCCTGGGATCGAGTCCCACATCGGGCTCTCTGCTCAGCAGGGAGCCTGCTTCCCTCTCTCTCTCTGCCTGCCTCTCTATCTACTTGTGATCTCTCTCTGTCAAACAAATAAATAAATAAATAAATAAATAAATAAATAAAAAAACAGGATCAGATCATGGGGGCTGAAGTAGGACGAATGATGCATTTGTGGACTCATGCAAATCAAGGACTCTTGAAGCCAAGGAATTGAGAGAATCGCCTATATGGGTAAATCTGAAGAATTACAACAGCAATAGCTTTGGAGATAGTGATAATAAACCAAAGGTTACAATATTAAATGGCTAGGAAAGTATGGTCAGGGTGCTACAAATAATGATAATAAAAGAAAGGGAGTATGGTATACTTTGATGGCATGAGCTTTAAACCTTTTTTTTTTTTCCCCCCAGCAAAAGCAAGAAACTATGGTCCAAAGTGGTAGTAAGTATCAAGGAAAATACCTAACTCATCACCAGGTCCAACAGTACAATGGATTCATAGAGGAATATGAAGACACGGAGTTTCTCTCTGTTCTGAAATCATACAGTCTTCCTGGGGAAAGGGGTAGTGTTTCTGTAATTACATTGAATTAAGTATGGGTAGTTATAAAAGTGATATATCAAAGCATAATCAGCATATTTAGAATGGATTCACCTTTGTCCTCCTTACAACTCACAAAAAATGCTCAGAAATACTGTCAGGGAATGATTTATTTGCATGTGTGTTTGTTTATTCATTTGACAAACACAGCTAGAAGGAATTATTTTGTCCTAGATTTGTTAAAGCACTTGGAAAATGTTAACCGGGTAATTTTCAATACAACACAAGGAAGTAGAAACTGTTGCTGTCTCACTGTAAAAATAAAACTGAGGCATGGAGAGATTAAGTAAATTGTTCAAGGTTATGTTTTAATGGTAATAAAAATATTTCTTCATCTCAAATTTAATTACAAAAAGTAGGTATGAGAAGTTAACGTTCATCTGGGTGTATACAGAAAGTGTTAACCATTCAGTCATTATAATAATTAATAATAAAAAAGCAAGCTACCTTTAAAATTAGTCAGTTTAAAATTAACTGATTTGAATCAACAAATCAGGCAAAATCATCCTTGCTAAATGAGCAGAATGAGGCCTGAAGGACTGTCATGATTTTTAAATTTGACCAAAAAACAAACAAAAAAACCCACCAAGGGCGCATGGGTGGCTCAGTGGGTTAAGGTCTCTGCCTTCAGCTCAGGTCATGATCTCAGGGTCCTGGGATCGAGCCCCACATCAGGCTCTCTGCTCAGCAGGGAGCCTGTTTCCCCCCTCTCTCTGCCTGCTGCTCTGCCTATTTGTGATCTCTCCTTCCCTCTGTCAAATAAATAAATAAAATCTTTAAAAAAAAAAACACCAAAAATAAAAACACAAAAAGCATTTACTTAGTACTGGGACTTTTCAGAAACTTACTATTGTACACAAAAGCCTGAGAAGAATCCCTAACTCTGAGAGCTCACTGTCTCCAAGAATGCTCTGAAAACAGAGGTGTGGACAGGGCAGGCAGGTGAAGTGATGCAAGCACATAGAGGAAATACTCCCCACTGGGGTTTTCCTAAGGGCTCAGTTCACTAGAGCGACTTTTGACACTACTAAGGAGAGAACTAGATCACCAGAGTGGGACAATCCAGGCAAATGGAATTCCAGGATCAAGAACGGGTGTCAAATTTAGAGGCCATTTAAAGGTAGAATATGTTCTGGTAATGGTAAGATCCACATTGTATCTAAGTACAAAGCGTCTCCATGGGGCATGCCGGAAGGCGCCTACTATGGGAGTGATATGATCATATTTATTGGTAAAATACGGCAGGACTGGATTGGACAGAAGCTGATATTATGCTGAACGAAAGGGTGTGCAGCAATAATTCTGCAGGAAATAACCAACCTCACCTGGCACCAAACTCCTCCTTGCTCTATCTAATCAAACCATGCTGGCATCCTTAAGATCTTCCTTCTTGCCAAATGTCTTCTCAGCACAGTCATTTGCATAGGATTTGCGTTCCGTGTGTAATGCATTTCTTTCTAGTTAAACTCTACTCATTCTTCAGATTGAAATTCAATTGTCAGTTCCTCAGAGAAGCCCTGACATCCCTGACCTGGCCAATATCCCCTTTCATATGCTCTAACATACTATGTACCTTTTATTCTAGCACTAAACTCAGGTACGGATTTACGTTCATTTATAGAACCATTTGATCAATTTCTGTCTCCACCATTAGACTGGAAGCTTCCTGAAATCAGGAATTCATGTCACGTTTTACCCATCCTTATATTTCCAGCACAGTGCCAGGCATATAATAGGTACATAGAAATACTGGCTAATCAAAGAAAGCTTGGACTAAGGGAATGAAGTGGAATGTGAGAAGTAGATAGGAATTTTGAACTAAGAGAATGTATGATTAAGTGAATATTGTTGAAGGCTACTTTAAGATTAAGTCACATTTAAGAAATAACTCTTCACAATTATATATTAAGATATCTCATATTTATGACATTTGATAGAAGGAGAAAAGAAGATTTATGAATTCAGTTCTTTGATTTTGAAAAAAATGAATAGACGTACAGTTTTTTACAGTGGAAAAGGAAACTATGGAAATGTTATTATTTCCTCTAGCTGAAATTTCTTCTCTTGTATCCTTTTGTCACCCTATTGCTTTCTTGCCATCCCCACATTATTCATATTTCAAGACATAGCTAAAACCCATCTCCTTCATGATGCTTATTATAATATTCAATCAATATTGATTAATAGATTGCTACATGCAAACCCCTAGGTCTGGTTAATATGTGTTTAATTATCTTTTCTCCCTGATTTCACAGGTAAAATATTCACAACAGTAATAGATCTACACAACTAGCAGCAGGAAGCTAACTAGATGATTGATGAACAACACATGGAGTCATTTTTTCACTCCCAACAAATATTTTTCCTACTGGCAGAATATCTGGATTTCAGATAATTACTTAACTGTATACCTTACCTACATTTTTGATGACAGAAATTTATTATCAAAGTGACCAATTATTTTACTATTTTTATACTTATTTTTTACTGTATGCTACTTTGACTTTCTTTTTTTTTTCCAAAATTATTTGCAAGAAATCAAAATCCTAAATCAACTTTAACAGCTGGTAGCTGAAGTCTATATATGTGTAAATAGTTAATTAAATTAACTGGACTGACTGACTCAGGGAATTTTTATGAACAGTATCTTCAAGTCTGTGTCTTATAAACTTAGAAACTTATAAAGCTTAATTTCATGTCATATTTCACCTACTCTACTTTCTACTGATTTTTCATGTGTACAGTTTTCTTCTCTGCCAGGTATCTAAGAAATAATATTGCATAATACTTGTCTTCCCTTTCTCATTAGTCGAGGAGTATGGATATTTTATTTAAAAAAATAAAAGATGCTTTTTAAAAAGCAAATAAGCATGATAAATCAGTAACAGAACATTTCTTGTTATTATGAAGTATTTCTTTTATCTTTATGCCCTTAGAAATAGACTTGGGTATAAAGCCTCAAGTTTACAGCTCAAAGTTATTTTGCTATTTTTGTTCTTGTTATTTCTGACAGAAATATTTTTAATGTAATGAAACATACCCAATTAAAAGTATAAGGAACTGTAAAAATGGACTTTGCCAGAATAAAAAGAGTTCAAATTAATCAAAAGCTATATTAAAGAACCACAGGCTATGTAATAGATTGAAAATAAACAGGGGTCTTATAAGCATGAGTGTGTGTGTGTGTGTGCGCGCGCGCGTGCAGGCGTGCCTGTGTGTGTGTGTGACAGAGAGCAAGAGAATACATGAATGTTTTAGGCAACACTGCAGAGTGGATCAAGGAAAATTTATGAGTACACCACCACAGTAAAAATTAAGAAAATCTTTTCAGTCTGATATAGTGAAATGAATACAGGCTTTAATGAGAAAAATCTTTATCTCAGTATAGACTAACATCCTGTTTTTCTTATCTACAAATTGAGGACAGTAAATTTACCATTCTAACGTGGATAACTACTAAGGATGCAGTAAGTAACACACACACACACACACACACGTAAAAAGTACTTGTAAATGGTAAGGACCTCTGGCATAGTGATGGCATGATGTGTTAAGTAGGTGGAACTAAGGATTAACACTAATACCAATAATACAGTTAGCATTTATTGAAAGCTAGTTTTATCCACTTACTAAGCACTTCACATTTATTATTTTTATTTCATCCTCACAACAACCCTCTGATATACTTACTGTTAAATTCCATGTTTTAAGATAAGGAATGCATGGCTTAAAGAATTAAATTAGTGCCTCAAAGTCACTCAGACAGAAGTCAGAGTTAACCCAACACCTAGTGTGACCAGCAAGCCTAAACCCTTTAACTTACAGCCTATTGTTTCTTTTCCTCTTCTGTCTTAATCTCAGGGCCTGCCAGAGCTCCCATTTCATGGTGTATGCTGTGTTTTATCCTCCAGAACTTTTGTGTACCTATCTTTCTTCCATTAGAGTATAACATAGTACAGTGTTGGAACCTCACACATCTTTGTATCCCCAAAATATAGCAATATGCCAAACTCCTAGGAAAGAAGAGTAAATATTGGCTTAATGACTAGTTGACCACATTTCCGTTTATTGTTTTAATCAAAACCACATCATCTGTAAGTAATAATGGTTATCAAAATGCACTGGGTAACTCAAATATGCATCAGAGTCCTTATAAACATATGGTTGTCAAAAGAAAAAAAAATGAGCAGGTTTCCTTCTACTCTCAAAACAAACCATTACTTTTAAAAGTCCCAATATTTTGGGTGGCCTTTGATTTGTATTCTCTTATTCAATAAATTAATGGATGTATTTATGAACTGATGATTCATTATAGTACATAATATTTTTATTAAACAACTTATGTAGTGCTTCCCATATGTCAGGTATAGCTCTAAGTGTCATGTTAGTTTGTTCTTCATAACAATCATATGAAGAAGGCACCATTGGCTCAGTTGGTTAAGCAGTTGCCATCAGTTCTGGTCATGATCTCAGGAAGTCCCTAGGGCAGATCCCCATTCAGCAAGGAGTCTGTTTCTCCCTCTCCTTCTGTCCTTCCCCCCAATTATGTACTCTCTCTCTCTCTAAAATAAAATCTTTAAAAAAAAAAAAAAAAGGTACTACTATTATCCCTGTTTCACAGAAGAACAAGTCAGCAACTTGTCCAAGGTCACATTGCTTGGAATGGAGGTATTAGCATCTAAATGCTTGAATCAGGACTTGAGAGCTGTGTTCTTAAAGGGTCACACTGTCATCTCACTGTTTCATGGGGTCTGATAGCTCACTTATAATAGTGAGAATCCTTTCTCCACAGTAGCTCCCCTTTCCCCATGTTTTTGGGACACTTTAAAAAAATATGGTTCATTGATGTATAATTTACAACTAGTAAAATACACCTTGCCTCTCAGTGTTTATTTCAATGAGTTTTGACATAAGGACACAGTTATATAAGCACTGCCATGATCAAGAAATTGAAGATTTCCATCCTTCCCAAAAGTTTCCTCAAGCTCCTTTTCAGTCAAACCCCCAACACCATCCTCAGTCCTTAGAAGCCACTGATCTGATATCTGTCCTTATAGATCACCTTTTCTAAATTATTGTATTAACAGAATCATGTAATACTAGTCTTTTGTATCTGGATCTTCATAAAATGTAACACTTTTGAGATTCATCCATGTTGTTGCATGGACCAGTAATTTGTTCCTTTTTATTGCTGATTGGTATTCCATTTTATGGATGTCCCACAATCTCTTTAACCATTCATCAATTGAAGGACACTGTATTGTCAATTCCAGGATGAGACAATTTTCAATAAAGTTTCTGTAAACATTTACAAACATAGCCATATATGTGGACATACATTTTTATATCTCTAGGTATAAGATAGTGGGGTCATATGACAAGTAAATTTTTAACTGTGTAAGAATCAGCCAAACTACCTTCCCATGTGACTATTTAAATTCTCACCAAGGATATATGATTTCCATTGGTTTGCATCCTTGGCAACACTTGTTATTGCCATTTTATTTACTTTACAGATATTTTTGTATGCATGTAATAATACTCCATTGTGATTTTAACTTGCAATTTCCAAATGACTAATGCTTTAAATAGCTTTTCTTTTAATTACCATCTGTATATATTCTTTGGTGAAGTATCTACTCAAACTTTCTCTCTATTTTAGAAATTGGATTGTTTATTTTCATAAAATTAGACTGCAGGAATTCTTATGTAATCTGGTTGCAAATCCTTTATCAGGTATTTTATAAATTTTTTTTTTCTAACATGCCCTTTTCATTTTCTTAGAGATAACTTTGCACTCATTATTATTTTTAATTGGGAAAAATACTTATATAATTTTCTATCATGATCATTTTTAAGTGCACATTTCAGTGGCATTAAGTACATTCACATTGTTGTATGACTATCACCACTCTTTATCTCCAGAACTTTTTATATCTTGAAAAATTAAAATTCTATACCCATCAAATACAGCTCACCATTTCCTGTTCCTTCCCAGCCTCTAGCAGCTATCATTCTACTTTCTGTCTTTTAAGAATTTGACAACTCTAGGTACCTCATATAAGAGGAAGCATACATTATTTGTTCCTTTGTGATTTTTTTCACTTTATTCACTTAGCATAATGTCCTCAAGGTTCATCTATGTCGTATCATGTGTCAGAATTTCCCTCCTTTTTAAGGCTGAAAAACATCCCGTTGTATCTATATGCTACATTTTATTTACTCATTCATTCAGTTAGCTGTTAGACATCCACAGATAAACATTCCACCTTTGGCTATTAGGAGTAATGCTGCCATGAATATATGTATACAAATACCCATTCATGTCTCTGTTTTCAATTCTTTTGGATATGTACCCACAGTGGAATTGCTAGACCATATTTTTAATATTTTGTGGAACTGCCATACTATTTTTAATGGCAGCTACACCATTTTATAATCTCACCAATAGTGCACAAGCATTCTGAATTCTCTACAATCTTGCCAACACCAGTTATTTTCTGTTATTTTGATTGTAGTCATCCTAAGAGATGTGAGGAGGTATCTCATTGTAGTTTGAGTTGCATTTTCCTAATTATGAGTGATTTTGAACATCCTTTAATGTGCTTATTGACTATTTACATATCTTTTTTGAAGAAATATCTATTCAAGCTCTGATCACTTTTTGGATTGAGTTGTTTTTTTATTGTTGAGTTGGAGGAGTTCTATATATTCTATATATTAACTCCTTATAAGAAATATAATTTGCAAATACTTCTCCTATTCCAATGGTTGCATTTTCACTCTATTGATTGTATCCTTAGATGTACAGAAGTTTCAATTTGATATAGCCCAATTTCTCTACTTTTTCTTTTGCTCCCTGTAATTTTGGTGTCATGTGAAAGAAATCCAATGTCACAAAGTTGTTTTTTTTTTTTCCTAAAAGTTTTATGGTTCCAGGTTTGTTATTTAGATCTTTGATCCATCTTGAGTTAATTCTTGTATATGATATAAAGTAAGGGTCCAACTCCATTCTTTTGTATGTGAATATTCAGTATTCCCCAGTTCATTGGATTAAGAGTTTCCTTTCCCCAGTAAGTGCTTTTGCCACCCTTGTCAAAAATGATGTAATCATATATGCAAGGATTATTTCTGGCCCCTCAGTTCTATTCCATTGGCCTATAGGTCTGTCTTTATGCCAGTATCACTTTGTGTTTGTTACTACAGTTTTATAGTAAGCTTGAAATCAGGAAGTATGAGACTTCCAACTTTGTTCTTTTTCAAGATTGTTTTGATTGTTCGAGGTTTCTTGAGATTCTATATGAATATTATAATGGACATTTCGACCTCTGCAAAAAATATCATGGGGATTTTGATACAGAGTGGATTGAATGGGTAGATTGCTCTGGGTAGTATTGACATCTGTGTCATCTGATCTGAAAACACAGAACGCATTTTTTGTTACTGATGTCTTCTTTAATTTCTTTCAGTACTATTTTTATTTTTGTCTCTTTGGTTAAGTTTGTTCCTAAGTGTTTTTTTTTTATTGTAAATGAAAATGTTTTCTTAATCCCTCTTGTATTATTCCTCATTAGTGTATAGAAGTGCAACTGATTTCTGTGTGCAGCTTTGGATCCTGCAACTTTGCTATTTTTTTTATTAGTTCTAACAGTGTGTGTATGTTTGTGTATTCTTTGAGATATCTGTCTATCTATGATAGATATAAATGATCGTATCATCTGTGAAGGGAGATATTTTACTTCTTCTTTTCTATTTTGGATGCCTTTCATTTTTTTTTCTTCCCCAATTTCTCTACTCCTCTGTTAA
The DNA here is from genome assembly GCF_922984935.1 of Meles meles. Classification (NCBI taxonomy): domain Eukaryota; kingdom Metazoa; phylum Chordata; class Mammalia; order Carnivora; family Mustelidae; genus Meles; species Meles meles. Next base: position 85,635,284 of record NC_060074.1, on the reverse strand, counting down.
ATAGAAGTGGTGAAAATGAGCATGCTTTTCTTGTTCCTGATCTTAGCCATAAAGGTTTCAGTCTTTCATAATTGAGTATGATATTAGTTGTGAATTTTGCATATATGGTCTTTACTATGTTGAGGTAGTTTCCTTCTATTCCTCGTTATATTGTTTTATAACGAAAAGTTGTCGAATCTTGTCAATGCTTTTCTTAATCTCCTTAGATGATCATGTGTTTGAGTGTTTTTCTCTTCATCATATATTACATTGATTGATTTTCATTTGTTGAACCAGCTTTGTGTTCCAGAAATAAATCCCACTTGGTCATGGCAGTTAATTCTTTTAATATGTTGTTGAACACCTGTTTGCTGCTAGTATTTTGTTGTTGGTTTTTCTTTTTTTTTTTAAATTAATATCCATCGGGAATATTTGTCTATAGATCCCTTGTAGTGTCTTTACTTGACTTTGGTATTACATAATGTCCACATAGAATGAGTTTGTGTTTCCTCTCCTTCAATTTTTTGAAAGAATTTCAAGAAGAATGGTGTCAGGTCTTCTTTAAATGTTTCGCAGAATTCTCCAGTGAAGCCATCTAGTCCTGAGCTTTTCTTTTTGTGGAGATTTTTGATTACTAATTCAAGTCTCCTTATTGGTTACTGGTCTCCTCAGAATTTCTATTTCTTCATGATTCAGTCTTGGTAGATTGTTTTTCCTAGGAATCTGCCCATTTCATCTGACATTATCCAACTTGTTAACACTAAGCAAGGCATTTTAAAGTGCAGAAATTTTAAATTTTGATAAAGTTCAATTTTTTTTTCTTCTATAATTTGTGATTTTTAGTGCCTAGATAAGAAAACTTTATCTAGTCAGATGTCACAAAGATATTTTCCTGGAATTTTTTCTTGAAGTTAGTTTTGTTCTTACATGTAGGTTTATGAGCCTGTTCAAGTTAATTTTTGTATGTGGTATGAGGTAAAAGTAGAGGTATATTTTTTTTCCACACTTAATAAATGTCTAATATTTGGATCATTTGAAGGAAAGGAAATCCTTTCCCCATAATGACACAATTTTTTAAAGATTTTATTTATTTATGTGACACAGACAGAGAGAGAGCGAGCACAGGCAGAATGAGAGGGAGAAACAGACTCCCTGAGAAACAGGGAGCCTGATGCAAGGTTCAATCCCAGGACTCTGAGATCATGACCTGAGCCGAAGACAGATGCTTAATCTACAGAGCCATCCAGGCATCCCTATTCTTTTCTATTTCTACTCTTTCTTTTAAATCATGAATACATTTTATTTATTTACTTACTTACTTACTTACTTACTCACTTACTTACTTACTTATTTATGAGAGAGAGGTGGGGTCGGTAGGGAGGGGCAGATGGAGAGGAAGAGAGAGAATCTTATTCAGGCTTCATGTCCAGCAAGGACCCTGACATGGGGTTCAATTTCACAACATTCAGATCATGATCTGAGCCAAAATCAATAGTTGGATGCTTAATCAACTGAGCCACCTCAGCATCCCATAAGTCATGAATAGATTTTAAATATTGCCACATTATTTTCTAAAGCTATTAAGATGCATATTTGAATCTGTTATTTTAGCTTCTTGATATGAGAAATTATATTGATTAATTTTCCTGTACTGAGTGACCTTAGCATTCCTGGAAAAATTACAATTTAGACATAACGAACTTTTTTATATGTTTTTGGATTTGTTTGACTAGTACTTTTCTAAGGACTTTAGAGAAGTACCTGCCTTGTAATAGCACAGATCCTGCTCCTTGTCCAGTGGAAGCAGTCCCCTTCCTCGTATTAATGCAGATTCTCAGCCCAAGCAGATTTTCTGTACCTTCGCCAAGGCAGAGAACTTTGCTTTTATTCCTACCAACAAGAAGCCAAGGATCTTTATCTGGGGCATGAGGATTGACAGATTTTCTGGCTCTCCTACAGCAGCTTAATGCTTTTCTTTGTATGACAGAAGGATCTAGAAGATGTGTGCAAATTCATATCTAGAGGCCATTGTAAAGGAGCTTGGAAATGAGTGCTAATTCAACTTTGTGTTGCAAACTTCTATGGCTCCTTTTCTGTCACACTATACCATATTTGATATTTAAGAATTAATTAATTATTTCAGATATTTTGTTCCAACTACTTAATAAAGGAGTCACCCTCTTTTCCTATCTCTGCCAAAGATTAAAGAGTTCATCTGTTCCAAGTCTCTTCAGAAGGGCTTGTCACCTTTTGGAGTTCAGTACTTTTGGTTACCTTACAATCTCAAAAAGTAGAATAATTTTGTAGGTTATTTGGCCTTTCTCCTTGGCAGATAATGGGTAATACTCTCTTACAGCTTTCTACACTCTACTTAGAAATAGAGCCCTCTTCTTTTCTCTGTTCTAAAACAGTATAAACTGAAAATTATCCAAATCTTAGTTGATTTGCACTTCAGACTCAAACATATCCTTGGGGTTAGCAGGTAATCAAGGGTAGGCAGAAACATCAATTTCTGGCTTCATCATTCTGATTCATTCAATATTCAGTGTTATTTTCTCCCCTCTTCTGAGTCTTTACCTTTCAAAACTAATCTCATCCAAAAATAAACTTGAGATAATCTAGAAATTATATTTTTGTTTGTCTTCTCAGCCTAATTCTAATTATTTCCCTGATAGAAGACATACAATATTGCATTATTAGATTATAACTGAAATATAGACTAGTGAAATGAGAGGTTAGCTCCATATCTTAACTTAGAACAGGAAAACGATTGAGTTGAAAAGAATCTAAATGATTTTTGAACTCTTTATTTTCTTATTAGGAAGAACATCAGAAATAACACTAAATGTTTAGTATAAGATTAATAACTAAATAATTTACTACATTTTAGAAACATGAGTGCATGTTTCAATATAAAATTAAAATTACTATATATATAATTCTATTTGACTTTTTGTGTGCCTCAGGGTTTTCAATTGCTTTAACACTATTATGATTCATTCACTTGCTGTAACTAAATTCAAGAACCTATAGTATAAACATCCTCTGGACAGCTAATTTAATAATGGATTTGAAATATTTTAAGACAGAACATAACTATGAGGACATCACTTGACTTAATGAGAACATTATATATACTTAGATAGAGACACATAGAACCTACTGAACTTATCACAGAAAATTAACAACAAATCACAGGGATATTAAGGCAAGAAGTTGATTAGATATAAAGGATTAAAATGAAAAATCTTGATTCTATATTAATTCATTTATTTTATTATCTAGACTCATCTCTCTCCTTTAACCCCAAAGTGGAACAAAAGTCACATTTGATTCAATTTTACTCTTTGAGTCTGTTTTTTATTCAAAAGTGTGTTCTTGAGCATCTATCTTATGTGAATCAGTACTCTTTTGGATATTGGGGATTTAACTGTGGGTGAGGTAGTGTCATGCCTGACTCCCAGACTTCATTTATAGTTGTAGACATAAATATGTAATTACTATAAACTTAGATGGTTATTAAATCCGAAGAAGTGGAAGAGAGTTTGCAAGTGACAACATTGTAACTCAATTTAGTCTAGGGATTTTGAAAAATCATATTAGTGTTTGATAAGTTTCACTCTTGCTATTCTGAATGTTTGTAACAAGGCACATCACATGGTAAATACAGAAAAATATTTATAGAATGCATATGCAATGCCACTGACTTTGTGGAGGTCAATTTACCTAGAAGTTCTATTCAGTCACTAAATGGGATGGTTTTGCTGCAACAATTTATCCTTGCTCAGTAAATATGACCTAGTGTTCTAGACTATAGAACAAGTTAAATGAAGATTCTCTTTAATCAAATATATTTGACGTATAGGGGCCACTGGGAATCTTGCAAAGAATGCATGAAACCGAAATTTTCCAGAGTAAGTATTTCTGAAATCTGCTCTCTCTTTCAACAAGAGTTTTATTAAAAACAACAACAAACAAAATTACTCAGAATCAGAAGGTAATCACTTATGTGTAGTAGGAAATCCATGGTATCTGTAATTGTAGCATATAAGGAACTAGAGGAACCCAAAATATGATAGCAATAGTAAAATCCGCCTATACTTTCTATAGAATACATAGGTCATTTAGGAAAATAATTTTCAAAATATGGCTCATAAGTCACTGATAACCTTAGAAGACATATTGTGAGGTTCTCAGGCTTACCATGTTCAGAAGAAAAATATCAATAATTGTTTTTCTTTATATACATTTCATATATTTGAAAGGTAAGTTTGGTTTTCATTTTCACAAAAACTTCCATATTTTCCAACAAATACTTTATTCATAAGTATGTCTCCTGAATTAGTGTGTCTCAACTAACATTCAAACAATAGGAAAAAAATCTTATTTAACATTTCAATTGTATGTTGTAGTTTTAAATTTGCATGTTTGGTTATTCTAATCATCTTCATTGTGTCAGCAATTCATTAAGCTAAATCAACAATTCAAAAGTAGTTCATAAAGGCAAATAGTAATTAAAATGATAAATATCTAAAAATTGAATTTTATTAGAAAGCTGATCAATTTGTTTCTCATTGGCTTTTTTTTCATTTTATTTCTTTTCAGTGTTCCAAAATTCATTGTTTATGCACCACACCCAGTGCTCCATGCAATACATGTCTTCCATAATACCCACCACCAGGCTCACCCAACCTCCCACCCCTCCTCTCCTCCAAAACCCTCCATTTGTTTCTCAGAGTCCACAGTCTCTCATGGTTTGCCTCCCCCTCCGATTATCCCCATCTCACTTCTCCTCTCCATCTCCCAATGTCCTCTGTGTTATTCCTTATGTTCCACAAGTAAGTGAAACCGTATGATACTTGACACTCTCTGTTTGACTTATTTCACTCAGCATAATCTCTTCCAGTCCTGTCCATGTTGATATAAAAGTTGGGTATTCAACCTTTCTGATGGAGGCATACTACTCCATTGTATGTATGTATGTTTTCTTCTTTATCCATTCATCTGTTGAAGGGCATCTTGATTCTTTCCAAGTTTATTGACTGTGGTCATTGCTGCTATGAACATTGGGATACACATGGCCCTTCTTTTCACTACATCTGTATCTTTGGGGTAAATACCCAGTAGTGCAATTACAGGGTCATAGGGTGGCTCTATTTTATTAATTTCTTAAGGAATCTCCACACTGTTTTCCAAACTTACATTCCCACCAACAGTATAAGAGGGTTCCCCTTTCTCCACATTCTTTCCAACACTTGTTGTTTACTGTCTTGTTAATTTTGGCCATTCTAACTGGTGTAAGATGGTATTTCAATGAGGTTTTGATTTGAATCTCCCTGATGGCTAATGATGATGAACATTTTTTCATGTGCCTGTTAGCCATTTGTATATCTTCTTTGGACAAGTGTCTGTTAATGTCTTCTGCCCATTTTTTGATGTGATTATCTGTTTTGTGTGTGTGGAGTTTGAGGAGTTCTTTATAGATCTTGGATATCAGTCCTTTGTCTGTAGTGTCATTTGCAAATATCTTCTCCCATTCCATAGATTGCCTCTTTGTTTTGTTGACTGTTTCCTTTGCTGTGCAGAAGCTTTTGATCTTGATAAAGTTCCAAAAGCTCATTTTTTTTTCATTTTATTTATTTTTTCAGTGTAACAGTATTCATTCTTTTTGCACAACACCCAGTGCTCCATGCAAAACGTGCCCTCCCCATTACCCACCACCTGTTCCCCCAACCTCCCACCCCTGACCCTTCAAAACCCTCAGGTTGCCCCAACCTCCCACCCCTGACCCTTCAAAACCCTCAGGTTGTTTTTCAGAGTACATAGTCTCTTATGGTTCACCTCCCCTCCCCAATGTTTTGTTTCCTTTGTCTTTGGAGACATATCTTGAAAGAAGTTGATGTGGTCGATGTTGAAGAGGTTACTGCCTATATTCTCCTCTAGGATTTGGATAGATTCCTGCCTCACATTGAGCTCTTTTATCCATTTCAAGTTTTCTTTGTGTATGGTGTAAGAGATAAATGAACGAAAGAGAGTTTCGTTCTTCATATAGCTGTCCAATTTTCCCAGCACCCATTTATTGAAGAGACTATTTTTTTTCCACTGTATATTTTTTCCTGCTTTGCTGAAGATTATTTGACCATAGAGTTAGGGGTCCATATCTGGGCTCTCTACTCTCATTGACTTTAAAGTCAACATATTACCAATTGCAAATTTACACAATAGTGAAAGAAAGACACAGAATATTTTGCAGCATTCTGAATAAAGTATAGGGATCTCTTTAGTAAGTTAAATTCATTTTAGAAAATAGGCAACAAGTGAAAAAAATTCATAGAATTGATTAAATTTACTTTTCAAGATAGGAAAAATCACACAACTAGAAAGATGTCATTTAACATTAGCTAACCACTCACCAGAGAGATGTGAAAATTCACTCTGAGAAAGCAAACCAACCATAATTTTAAAAATCAGATTACTATATTGGACACTGCATAATATCAATGTCTTTCAATAGAGATTACCAATTAAATATAGCTTCACGTTTTGGCAATTTACTTTGTAGTGGGACAAATTTTCTGCTGTTTAGTACATGTATGAGGATAAGGGTGCAGCAACCTTTCTGCAGTATATCACAGATAACCATGCTACAGAAGAAAAAAAAATATATGTTAGACTTACTCTCTGAGCTGTTACTTCAATTGGAAAATATTGTGTTGGGTTTATAACTGAAGGAATAGCAGCTCTGTACATACCTAACCATCAATTCATATTTTTGATTTATTTTTTAATAATTTATGAAGCAGCATTCATACAACATAGTCTAAATCGTGCTAACTTTGTTTTTATCAAATCCTGTTTACAGTGCCTCCAGTTTTCCTTCACAATTTTTACTTTACTCAATCTTCACATTCTTAACAAAGGACATTACTATTTTGAACTAAAATACTGTTATTTGTCATAACTAGAAACTTTACCCATCAGAACCATTCACCAACAGCTAAATTATTCTTTTTATGACACAACTCTGACTTTTTCTTTCAAACCAGAATGTTTCCTTTTTTCCTAGGATGAAAGGACAACATACTCAAGATATTCAAAATGATCTCGTAAGAGCCCTAAATTATCTCACCTAGCCTCCTCTTTATTACCAGCTCTTTGTCACTCCAGCTTATTAAAGTCAAGCTACACTGGATTTATTTCACTTTTGGAAATTGCCAAGCTCTTCCTGGTTTCAGCAGAACTGCTATATATATAAACATGCAAGTTAGTATACTGCCTAACTCTGATGAGTATCATGTAAACAGAATTTTCTTGGCCAATACCTGCCCCCTCACCCTGGAGTTGTGTATGTAAAGATCATGACATAAGTTATATTCTGTGCATGATATTTCCAGGCATATTTCTCCCTTTACTTAACTATCTCCACTCACTCTTTAACTCTGTTTAAGTGTGACAAACTCAAATGCTTAATAAAATTTTTTGAAATAATTAACCATCATGTATGTATAGTTTTTCAAATAGTAAAACTTTTGAAATGGGCACAATTTAATTAGCTCTCCTCAGCAATTCCAAGTTTGGTTACAATTTTACTGTAATGTATATATGAGAAATTTAAATTGAATAAATTTATAAAGTTCCACATCACTGACAGTAGGTAATGGCACAACATATAAACACTAAGTGTTCCAATTTAAAATTCTTAGTTTTTTTTCCACTAAATTGAGATTTCTTTTGCATGGTTTTATATGTAACATTATTCTACAGAGGCATTCTTTGTAAAATTTTGTTTTCCAAACAAAATTACATGTTTTTTTTTCAGAATATGCATCATGCTATCTCTTTATTTAATGCCATTAATTCGGTTGAATGCTTCAATCTTAGCAATGTCATTATGTAACCAGATTAAAATAAAATTCAGATATCTCCTTTATATTTTTCATTTTTCCTTAACTTTTCTTTAATTTCCATAGTTTTCCTTAATATTTTATTGTTTTATTTAAAAACATTGTCCATCCATAACAATCTAACATATTGGGATAAACTTTGTAATAACAAAGTGATACAGAATATATAAAAAATGGCTTCTTAAAAATCTTATATAGAGATGTACTTCATATTTTTAGGAGTCAGATAAATTTTAAACATATAACCAGTGCGAATCAGTAAATCAAATTTCACTGGATTAGCCAGAGCTTTCTATTTTCAGTTCACTTCATATGTTTTGAGAGTTGTCTTCCACAGAATCATGCAATAGTATTGAGAACACCCACTCCTACATGGCCTCAACTCATGTGCAATTAACATCAAAATCAAATGTCACTACCAGTTGTAAGAGTGTAATTTATTCTGCGTTTATAATAATTAATGGACTATTTAAACATAAAACACTGTTTAAAAAATTCAAATCTGAAAATACGTGACCATTATAAAAAACGGAATCTCTTTTTATAAAGGCCCTAAATTTGTTCTACCAGTGATTAAACCACTAGATCTATTGTTTTCAGCGAAACTGAGTTTGCCACCTTATACTTGGGCTACTGTTTTGGGGGAATTTGCACTGATAATATGCAAAGAATTGAAAGAGTTGTAGTGTGTGCTAGTCACCCAACCTTCATGTCTACAATTCATTTAGAGAGATTAGTCTTTGTATAAAATCTCTATATCAACATAGCAATACTGTCACATTAATCACGGATCTTAGCACAGGCATCCTGAAGTTGTTCTCTCTGTGACAAAGCTTTGTATTGTGATTTCCTTCCTGAACAACCACATTCTAATTGATTCCACAATTTATATCACTGCTGACTCCTCATCTCTTCATTACAAACATTAAAAATAAAAATAAAAATGTCATTAGATCGCTTGCCACTCATTTTAGTTCTTTCAGAAACAAATGCTTTATTTTGATGTAGCAGCATAAAATATCTGTAGTAGAGTACTTAAAACCAAAGTGCAGTGGCTTAGCATAAAGTTTTTAGAAAAACTATAGAAAAAAGATACTCTCACTAGCTGCCAGAGACAAGATTCTGATTACCTATCTTTGAGGAAATGGAATGTTTGAGAAAATTATTTGGTGTGTTCCACTATTGTACCTGTCACACACTTTTAATTAAAAACGTATTGATGCATGACTAAACTGTGCTTGGTGAAAACAGACCCGTTTTAGTTCAATTGCAGTAACGTACACATAGCCCAATGGAGTAAGCCCATGCAATTATAACACAAAGGCAGCTCCGGCGAAGTAAGCCTCTAACACCTCAGTCTCAAAGCAGATGTAGATGTGGAGCGCCAAATATCACAGATCAGTGTGGACTCAATCGGCACAAATGAGTTTACTGATCTAGTCTAAATACCTATAATGAAGACATTTCCCTAATCTATGACAAATTAAATATGTGGAGAAATAAATGCTGAATAATGATTAACTTTCCTTCTGTTTCCCACAGTACTGCATGTCAGAATTCACTAAACCCATTCACTCTAACTATACATAATGTCAGTGACTGAAATGAAAAGCAACATTTGCATATTTCAAGTAACGGTGGATATACGTTATTATGAGTTTGGAAATTGGTTCTAAGAGATCTTTTTTAGGTTAACTGATTTTTTTTTTTTTTTTTTTTTTTTAGTAATTTCACTCATGAAAACATATCCAGCAACACAATCAAGCCCGGGAAATGGAAATCAGTGTCTAGTGTTTGAAGGATTAATCTTTATTGACTATTTCTGAGTCACAAAGGATAAGGTGCTTTGGATATCTTTGAAACCACAACCCAGAAAGAAAAATCATAAGTAATAAACTATTTCAGTGGGTAGTTTGTTTTATTTTATTTTGTTTTCTTTTACTATTCCTAAAGTATACCAATGGATAGATCTAAAAGCTGCATTTAATAATGCTATAACATAATTAAGTAAACCAAAGATCACTAATTGATTTTTTTTTAATTTTCTATGAGAACTCACTATGCACTACACTGAACACCGAGAAAGGAGGAAAACACTTAATTTTGTTCTTTTTAGGATACGCTTCACATTAGGTGCTTCTATATGCAGGAGTTCCTGAGGATAATTTGAGAAGCAGGAATTGTTTTACAGAGGGAGCTACTGTCATTCTGATAAATAAGCTGAATTTTTCAACACTAGTGAATGACAGTTTCAAACTTCTTATCCTCTGACAGAAATATCTGGTTCTTATCTACATCACTGTGATTAATTAATTGTTCCTACATTCAAGTAACTTAACAGCCAAAAAGGGGAGTTGTTTTTGAGAAAGCCCAATAATATGTGATCCTAAAAACTCTGTGTTTGCATACTTCCTCTTATTTATTTTGTTAACTTGAGGTTTCAGATGTTAACATCGCAATCTTCATTTTATACTAACAAATCGGGCTAAAAGAGGTTATCTTTGTTGTTCAAAGTTACTAGTATATGAGAGGCTTAAATTTCAAATTCAAACCCCAGTTCCTTCTGGAATTAGCGTACAGGAATGGCATAAGGGGGAGGTAAATATGAGCATCTACCATTTGGATTTAGGGAGGTGAAATTTATATTGAGTTATCTAGACTTGAGAAAATGATCAAAGGTTTTTAGGTGGGATAATAGTATCCACTGGTATCTCACTATAAGGAATCGGGGTAATTATAGACATATACCTGGAAGCAACATAAAATTTGATTCAAAAGTGGAGAGTACTGATATGGGATCATGAAGTAAAAACTTCTGATGGCCAGAGAAACTGTGAAGTAAAGAAGTAAAAGCTGAGGTGGGGGGTGGTTGCTAGGGAGGTAGAGTTGATTGGATACTTCTGATACCCATTTAATGGCTATCAATGTTTCAACCCTTGGTAAAAAGATATTGAGAGGAAATACTGCACTAGGAAGAAATAATAGGAATGAGAGAATAAAATAGAAGACATCCATATTGAGCATAAGGAATTTGATTCCTTATTGACAATGTAGGACTTAAATAATGAAAGAGAGGCCAGAGCTTGATATAATAATGACTGATGAGCCATTTGTATAAATGTGAGAGCTCAAGCTACTGATAAGAAAAGATAGACACAGACTCATCTTTGGGGACTACCTCTTTTTACGTGAGGAAGAGGAGTTCTATCAGTGGTCATGATTTGGTGGTGAATCAAGAAAGACAACATCAAGAACATCAAGAGATGAGAAAGTTTCATTTCAAACAAGCAATGATAGAACCCTTAATGTATACCATGATGCATTTTCATCTCCAGGAACCAGGAATTACAAGAGAGCTTCTATATTCTCTTTCATTAAAAAACAAAAACAGAAACAAAACAAAACAAAAACATAAGTTGATGGCTGTGAGAAAGTATATAACTTGGTGAAATATTGTAACACAGACCTCGTAAAAAAGTTGCATTTAAAAAAAAAAAAAGATTTTAAGTAATCTCTACACCCAATATGAGGCTCAAACTCACAACTCTGAGATTAAGAGTCACATGCTATACTGACTGAGCCAGCAAGGCACCCTGAAATGCTGCAGTTTTGAAGGCAGCGATTGGAAGTGCATCCATTTTCACACCCTCAGACTTCCATCGTTTCACATATATTTAATGTTCTTTCTGTATCTCCTTCATTAAAATCATTCATTATTCGTTCACTTGCTCATACACTTGCTTATTAATTAGCCATATACTTTCCAGTAAAGTATATGCTAGATAATGTGTAGAATCATAAAAATTAAAGAGAGAAAACCCCTGTTCTCATGAAGGATAGATGAATGCTTATGTGTGCCATGAACACTTATATGAAAGCAGGATAGTAAATCTTAAAATCTAATAATGACATGTAAATGCTGCAGGAGACCCAATCCAAAGAAGCAATGATTTTGAAGATGTTGTAATATTTCTCATTCCTTTTCACTATAGACTACATTCAAGCTCAACAGGGTTTTATTTTTCCTCTGATTCTGCCAAGCCTATTTCTTTAGCTGTGGTTTCATTCTTAGATAGTGCAAATTTTATTTACTCATTCATTCACATGTAATATGCTACAATTTGCCCTCAAACTACATGTCCTGAAACTAAGATTCTGTTTACTTTATGGAAAACAAGATAAGAGAATGAGATTATTCTTTTGGTAAGAGAATCCACTAAGTAGATCAAGCAGACATTTCCTTATTCATTTCCCTGAACTCAGGGCTCCTGGAAGAACTAATAGTTAAAAAAAAAAAAAAAAAGGAAGAAGAAGAAGAAAAAGAGCAAAACACTTTGACTTGCTTCTGAAAGTGTGTCCATGAAACTTTACATATTATAACATATACAAGTTATGGGTAAAGCTTCCCAAACTGATAGTATTGTGGTTATTTTACTCATTGGCTTTTGTTCTCTCCCTTAGAAAAAATTACTTTGTAAAAAGTTTTATCAACAAATTACAACTGCAAACTAACACCATCTGTAATCAGGCCCTTCATCTGGAGAATTAAGATCAGCATAACTTTCTCAGAGTGCCAGTGGAGTTAGAGGATGCTGCTGCCCCTTTGCAGAAGTAAATTGCCTCTTGAAGCACACATGGAACCACTTTTGTTTGTAACTCCTGTGACCAATATTATTCCTTTTCACTTATACAAATTATTCAGTAAAAGGAAAACGGCATGTTTGAATAGTGAATTTTCAGCGTAGTGCGCTGGAAGAGATTTATTGCTAGGAAGAGTTGAGTCCTAGGAATGCTGAGAGCTGGAGGGCGATGCAGATGCGTGCAGAAGGATTCCATCACAGTTTCAGGCACCTCCCTTCACTCTGGCCCTTGATGACTGGGGCATCCCCATGGAAGCCGTCTGTTCAACATCTTGAGAGAACATGTGGCATTCAGAGGGACATGCTTAGGATATGAAGTGTTATTGAACAGCCCCTTTCCTCCTTACTGTTTCATTCATTTCTCATTGCTACTGTTTCGGCAACTAGCAGGTTCACTTGGCCTCCCTGGCCAATTTTCAACATGTCAGCGTTTTGAAAACATTCATAAATCTCTAAACCCACGTATAGGTAGTTTTGTTCTAATGCAGAGCCAAATGACTTCTTAAGCGGTTTTCCTAAAATCTTAGGCAAATATCTAAAATAATCCAAAGAGTTGTTTAGCATGTCCATAATCGAATGCTCAGGTTGTGTTTCATTGAAAAATTATTTTAAAATACGGAGAACCTTATATAGATTTGTGCACATCTGGTATATAACGATGTTAGGAAGCATGCCTCTTGAATTCAGCTTTCCAAGTAAAGTTCCTTCGTGGAAGAAAACTATTTCACCAACAAGATATTATATTCCCAATGTTGCTCCAGTGGAAAGCAAAAAGAAAACTTTACTGGACGCTTCATGTAGGAATCATGTGTCAAAAGAGGACTTGGAGCAAATTTTAATTATGAAAAAAACTAGTGACACATACAGTGATATTGTACATACACTGTAGTCTAGTTTTATACTTATACAATTATAATAAAGAAATATGCATACTAATATTATCATATATAAAATATATAATTATATAGTATTTAATTGCTATTAGGCTTATTTGTCATATTTAAGTTCAACTTGTTAAATCATATTCAGTATCATGAAACATGTATTATAATTTTAAATTCCTGCTGATTTATATTTCTTAGGACTAACTTTATTTCTATGTCATGCAAAGCATGGTTTTTTGGCTAGTTTCACATGAATTCTTAAATTGTATTTATGGAATATTTATCCTGGCACGTTTCACTTATCTTTAACAGATCAAAAGATTTTGTTGCAATCCCTTGAGAAAATAATACATAATTTCACATTTCCTTTACTAAACAAAGTAAATGGTTTCATTAACTTAAAAAAAAAAAAAGCTTTACCGATGAACATTTAACTTACAAAATTTTTCTCCCCATTGTAGTTGGATATGTTAAAAAAAAATCAACTGAGCAAATTTAAAGATTAAATTTGCTTTATTCAGTGACTCATGGATCAGGCAGCATCCTACCTAGGGAGTAGAAAAGTACTCCAAAGGAGGAAAAAAAAAAATAGGTAAAAGGCGTAGGACAAGGAAAGAAAGAATTACCTCATCTTTCTTTGGGGGACAGCAGGGATCTATCAGATAGTTTACTTCACCAGGCTGGGCAGGTAATTCCAGACCGACTAGTTAAAGATCAAACTGGGGAAATGCTGAAACCATGATTAGGTTAGATTTTAAGTCTTGGTTTACTGATGTGGAGCTTAGCAAAAGTGACTCTATTTGGGGCCTGTCTTTTTTTCTTTAACAGGTGTGAGTCAGTAACCGTTTGAGACAGTTTTCTGATTGCCCATTTGGAACAAACTCAAAAAATATAGTGTGAGTGATTTGTTACTATCTGTAGTTGAAGGCAACCTTTGTGTATGCATCTAATACTTTCCTCACTATATTTACCTATTACTTACTCGAGCAGTGGTGAATTGGAAGCATGGTCTTTTGATATGCTAATATAATTACTCTTTTCTTAGAGTATAAACATTACAAAGAGACTGTGACTGTAAATAGTCCAGATTTATCACCTACAAACAAGTACCAAATAGAGCTAAGCCTTGAAGTTTTAACTTTCATGTGCCAAATCTTCAAACTCACGTATTAATTGTCAGGGCCCCACAGTTGCTGCCCCGTTAATGAGATCAAATTCTCCATGGTTCAAATCTTGCTCAAAATTGAAAAGCTTTATAGTACTAACAGGTTTGGGCATATGTAAATGTGTTCTCCAGTTGTCAGCCTGTCTTTCAATCTTACTTCAGGAATAAGTGACTCTTTCCACAAGCTTCTGTGACTTTCTTGTTTCTGTCACTTCTCACTTGTTACCCAGAAGAAATCCATCCTGCTGCAAAGGGTAAAACATTCCTTATCTGTCTCAAAACAGCTTTCCCCATTATTTGCATTTTCAAACCTTTTTCTAAACACATCCTGCATCTACTCAGCTGTTTCCAAAAAGATGTGCGCTGGGGACACCTTCATTGAACCAGCAATGGTAGCAGTAAATGTCTTGTTCCTCGGAGAATTTGCAAGTTCAAAATCTCATGGTATACATGGAGAGTTTAGATTATAATTTTTCAATATTCCTTCCTGTACATTTATCAAAAACGAATTTCATCTGCCACTGGGCTGCCCAATTCTCCAGTATGATTAGAGCCATCTGGAGCATCTCCCAAACCTCATTAGTTTTTAACTAACCAAAATAGTTTAGTGTTGTCAGAATATTTCACCATCTCCCTGTTTATGTTGTCCTCTTCATCATTAGCAAATACACTGAAATACATAGGTCCAAAAGCCACCACCCCATCTTTCAACTTCCCACACGAAGGAATACCCATGTATTATCAATCCCTGTTTTAATCCCTGAGTCACTTTTCACATAACTTATATATTCTGATTCATTACCCTGAGACCTCCTAAAGATTAGTAAAAACTGGACAATTGGTATGATGGTAAAGAAGTAACATTTCATTTTCTGCTAACTTTTGCCAGTCAGAAATCAGGAACTGAGAGAACAGTGGAAAGACAATGAGAAAATGTGGGAAATATTTACCAAATATTGGCAGTGTTTCACAAAGTCATGTCTTTTGTAATGCCAAACATCACAGGACCAGGACGGCATATTGCCCTTCTCATCTCTAAGAACAGCAGGGCCTTCCAATAAGTTCTTTAAGCCTCTGCTGAGTTTTGACTGGTTCTGGAAACAGGTTAAATCATATGACCTGTCTTTATATTTCTTTTCATATATTTGTGATAATGTTAGCCTAAGATATTATCATATTATCTGTTAAATTGTTATGAAACACGTGAACTATTAAATCCAATGTCATTAATAAATTGGGTCAAATTCTAAAATTTTTATCAGACATTCTAATGTATTATTATATATAATAATAAATATCTTATTAAATATAAATATCACAAAATATCTTCTTTTATAATGTATATTATGTATATATATCACTAGCAAAGTACCATAAAGGAAGAGATAATAATTAATTATTTAAATCACCAATTAATTTCACTGACCTCATTTTGAAGAGGTAGAATTTCTGACTTAAATTACATAAATATATTAGTCTTTTTCTTTTCTAATTGTTTTGAAAAAAATAATAGATCTTTATGGAATTTCATTGTGTTACAAAGTGCATTATTATTATATTATCATTTTCCTTAGATTGTGTTTTTCTGTATTTCAAGAAACATATAATTGAATAATAACAGGAATGTTTTTCAAGAACTGTGCCAATCCAAACCATGTGTGTGTGTGTATAAAATATTCAACAGTAAGAGTTCATATATTTTGCATAACTCACACCCCCATGGTATCCAGGCTATATGTATACTCGTAAGTAATGGGATGATCTAAAAACCAAATGCTGAAGTGTCTGTTCCATTTTTATTTGCAGTTACTAGACTATCTGCACTAGAAGTCAAAATGCTGATTTTATATTAATTACTCCTTTGGACATGTTCTTTCCTGCCATTCGTTACTTACTACATTACATATTTAGGAATGATGTCCAATCATCATGTGAAAACATGCCTTGGTAAAACATTTAAGTATTTTGTGAAATATTGAACAATTTAAAAATTAGTCAACAACATGACTTTGCTTTTTAAAGAAGAATCATCCAGTAAAAAAGAGAAATAAAAAGTAAAACTAAACAACAAACCCAGCAATGCCTTAGGAAGAGATTTCCTTGTTTAGAAGTCTAAATATAGTCTAGTTGGATTTACAAAGGGGAAGCTTTACAAGCGCTAATAGTATGCCACTTATTGGCATGCACAGTTTAGTCAGATTTTTTCCATTTCCATATGCGTTCTGATTTGCAGCACATCCAATATGCACTGCTAACCTGTTGTCTTTACCTACTTAATTATAAATCTTTGTAATTAAAAAAGTCAACCTTTACAATGATTCATTTAAATAAATTTAATTTAATCAATGCTTCTGAAATGGAAAACTTAGAATTCCAAAAACAACTTTTTCAGACTACTTTCAATAGTGGTGAGCACTATAATAATAAGTGCTCATAAACTCTTTTTTTTTCTACCTCACGTATTTCCAAACAATTTAATGCATCTTGTAGCCCTTGCTCTTCTGTTAAATGAATATGCTACGTTACTCACCCTTGCCCAGTTGGAAACAGTTTAGTCATCTAGATAAATAATATCCCCTGTACATTATAAAGAAATTGAGACTTTCCTTCTAGAACAACACCACAGATGACTTGAAAATTGCATGAATTTACCCTTTAAAAACAGCATATTTGAGTTACTTTTTCTGCATTCAAATCTTTTCATTTACTACATAGTCCTTGATAATATGGCTGACATCACTGAGTGAGACCTTAATTGACTAGCACCCACTACCCAAAATCTTTGTCAAAGGAACATTTATGCCCTTCAATTGTAATGTTGCTATGAGACAGACATCTGATAATACACATATATCTTAGCTTCTTTTATAATGTAAATGTTTAGCTGAATCAGCTAGATCTTCATTACAGAGGTTCAATTACATTTCACATATATAGTTAAGATGTTAGGAAAAGATACATATAATACAATGATGGAATATTATTAGCATTTTTATAAATATAATAGTATTTTTAAATAAACAGATTTTCTACCTAAAAATTAAATTAATCATATTTTTTCTTTTTTCATCTAGTTAATAGCTTATTTTTTGGTCTTAGGCATGTGGTTTTGTTGTCAGAAACCAACTTCTGTGCTTTGAAGCCAAAATAGAATGCAAAGACATAGTTTGGGATAAAGAGGAATAAGTTTTATTTGCTTTGTAGGGCAAAGTAGGCTACAGCAAGCAATGGCCTTCAAAAACTGCAAGCCCCCTGAAGGAAGGTTCTGGGGGATTTTATAGGAGAATACATGATCTAACTGGTTTCGACAGGAATTGTGTATACTGCCAGGCTCACTTGTCACGTTTTCAGGGTGGTTCCTGGTTCCTGAAACAAAAGGCTAAGAAGGGAGGAGGGTAAATTTGCAGAAGAAAGGAAAGTTTACTTTAAAATCCAGCCTTGCTGAAACATTAGTGCAGCCCTTTTGATTTTTGCTCAACTTTATGGTTTTAAGCAGTTTCAATTTTAGCCGTGTTAGAATTGAATCTTTATCAACTGAAGTAAGCAGCTGGGTTTCCTAACTTGAAATCCTTATTTGTCCTCATTAGTGAAAAAAATTTTAAAGCTATCCACTGTTTTCCATTTGCTTGGTAAATTTATGCTTTTATCCCCACTCAGGATTATCTAAATATAATTTCTGTATTTTTTGCCCCAACTTCAATTTAGAAATGCTTCCAACTCCAAAAAGTAGTCTTTACCTAGGCTCACCAACTGTTAACGTTTTATAGCATTTGTCGAAACATTTGAGTTACTTAAAAACATGGTACTATTTTACTCCTCATTATTTAAGCATTGGTCTCCTAAGAACAATGGTATTACTCTATATGAAAACAGTGACATTTTCACAGCAAGAAATTAACATTAATACATAGTATTATATATATATATATGCATACACACACACACATATATATATACATATTGAAAATTCAAATATTGACTAAGTATATATATATATATACACACATATACATACAATATATATATATATATATAGACTAAGTATATATACTTAGTCAATATTTGAATTTTCCTACTTGGCCCAATAATGTCTTTTACAGCTGGGTTTTTCTTTTTTCTTCCTTAGTCAGGATCTAATCTGGTATCACTTTTTTTAAACTGAGTTATTTCTTTCATGTTAGAAACTGGGGGGAGGTGGGATTGGGAGAGGGGGAGGGGGCTATGGACATTGGGGAGGGGAGGCGAACCATAAGAGACTATGGACTCTGAAAAACAACCTGAGGGTTTTGAAGGGTCAGGGGTGGGAAGTTGGGGGAACAGGTGGTGGGTAATAAGGAGGGCACGTTTTGCATGGAGCACTGGGTGTTGTGCAAAAACAATGAATACTGTTACGCTGAAAAAAATAAATAAAATGGAAAAAAAAAAAGAAAAGAAAAAAGAAACTGAAGAAGTGCTCAAAACCAGTTTGTAATATTAAAAAACATAGAAACCATCTCGAAATGATATTATTTCATTGGCCAGATTAGAGACAACTTTCCCTAAAATAAATATTGAAATAGATTATAAAACATTGGTTAAGCAAAGAATCCATGAATCATTACTAACACCAAAAACAAATAATTGGGCCATTTGGGTGGCTCAGTTGGTTAAGCATCTGCCTTTGGCTCAGGTCATGATCTCAGCATCCTGGCATCAAGACCTGGTTCAGGCTCCCTGCTCAGCGGGGAATCTGCTTCTCCCTCTCCCACTTCCCCTTCTTGTTGTCTCTCTTTGTCAGATAAATAAATAAAATCTTTTAAAAAATATATAAATAAATAACTAAAATTGGTGACATGATGAGGGTTGCTTTTCCTAACAGATTACTATCTACTAATATATGCAGAAGAAGTAAATGATAGAAAATCATCACATTACCAAAAATATAGGGATGATTACTTTAACTGAAAACTACCAATGGATGCTAAAATTGTTGGTTAGAGAGTTGGAAAGTAGGTTACTCAGATAGTCTCACTGTATCATCCCACAGATTTCATACTAACACAAAAAGAAAATAAAATAGTGAGTGGAGAAATCTTGTGAATTACCTGAGCCAAATGATTAAACTTAGCATCACCACTAATGGGACAAACTGTCATCATATGCCCTCTGATGTGAAAGGACATAACATCAATTGAATAACAAGTTCAAGAAAGAAATGTAATCTATTTTGCAACTGACAATAGCATAACAGAGTCTGAGAAGTTTCTCAGAAATGGGACAACTAGCTGATTTAATTATGCTTATTTTGTTTTGATAGTATGTATATATTTTCTGATTCACAATTACAGGAGAAATAAAAGCCCTTTCTAGTTCAAAATCTGTGTTGTGTCTCTGACTAAAAGTTTCAGTAAAACATTTAGATATTTCTGAATATGTAGATGTTCCCTATGGGACATCAATCCAGGTGTGACTCAAAACTTTCAATTTCCCTAGATTGTTATTTTTTTTAAAGTTTCAAATATGTGGAGTGCTTGGGGGCTCAGTCATTAAACATCTGCCAGGGTCATGATCCCAAGGTCCTGGGTTCGAGCCCCACATGGGGCTGCCTGCTCTACAGGAAACCTGCTTCTCCCTCTCCACTCCCCCTGCTTGTGTTCCCTCTCTGGCTGTCTCTCTCTGTCAAATAAATAAATAAAACCTTTAAAAAAATTTTTCAAATATATAATAGTAAGTTATATGATTTTTGAGATTAGTTTTTCTCTTTAAAAGCAATAAAACTTTGGTTTTGAATCATAGGACAAGTGACATAGTGCTCACCAATTTGTTATCATGCCCTGGAAATTTGCATATTAACTTTTATAAAGATATTTGAAAAATAAATTAGTGTATCAGACAGATATATCTCCTTGCTTTTAAAACACATTAACTAGAGACAACTATAATCACATAATACACCTTTACTACAAAAAGAAAAAAAAAATCATGGTCTAAGAATTGTCATCAAGGCATCTAAATTTTAGTTTTATCTATCTTTAAAGAACTTGTTTTGTACGTATTCTTTTTTAATTGAAAAAAATAAAAATAAAGTCTCCGCTTTCCCATACTGCCTCAGTACTTTGGTGACTTAAATGCAGAAAGAATTTTTTCATGGTGAAAAGACCATATAACCCCATGAAAACCAGGGTTTATGATGGCCTTCAGCAACAGTACTATGCATGGCGCCTCTATAATTTTATTTGATCCAGAAAAAACAGCTTAAGTTATATAATGGACATTCTCTTCAAATTTCCTTTCTTTGCAGGCTTGCACATGTATTGTTTTATATATGCCAATGTTAGCCTTTGTGATAAAATGCTGCCAAAAGTACTCTTTGATGAATGCTAATAAATTCAAATGCCTATATTACCCTGTAGTTTTTAAGGCTGGGGGTGGGAAAGAACAAAAGCCAAGTCTGGATAAATTATAGTCTACACTTGACATTGAAAATTGGGCCAAATACTCAAGGCTTCAAAAGATGGAATCTGTCCAGTCAGAATACCTCCTTTTCCTCCTGTCCATGTTAATCAATGGGACCGCTTAATATAAAAGTCTTTATAGCACATACCAGCAAATATGGGATCATACATTACAACACAATAATCTATGGTTAATGGATATGGAGAATTTAGCAAAATTCCATGACATGTTGGAATGGCATATTATAGCTATGTTTCTTTCAAGTGAAACTGTAGCACATGATCTTGATTCTGAAATATTCATCTATTCCAACTGTAGAACTAAACCAAGGCTTTCTTTTGATGAAGAGGGTAGGATTTTCCACTCTCTATTTGCAAACAATTAATTATAAAATTTATTGTAAATCATTATCTGAGTGAAAAATCACATACTGCACCATCAGTAACATAGTGAGTATCTATTGTGACTATCCTTGGAGCATTTCATTTCAAAAAATTGTGTAACTTTGTTCCCAATTAATTCTAGGTATTCTCTCTAATCATTTGAGGATCTCATATATCAGTTTTCAGAATCTGTAAGTCCCTATCAAAATATGGCATAGTAAGACTAAAAGAGAGTTAATTTATACATGGTGGTGATAATAAATTTTCACCCACAAGGGCACTCTTCTCCCCGCCCAAAAGAACACTTTTGAAAGCAAAGGAGAAGGTATCCAGACAGGATGTCAACTACCTTTGACTATCCTGCAGGAAAATGGTACCTATAGCAACTCAATGAAAATACCTCTTGCATACAATTAAATGAATCAGAACTGTAATTCTATCAAGTGCCAGACTTGAGTCTCCAAAGACTTTTCCTCTTACTTTCCAATATATTATAACATCAACCCAAACTTAAAAATACATAACACGACAATTATCTAAACTGTAACTTTTCTCCTGACTCTCCTTTTTCTTAATGTTAAGTTTAGTTTCTATAGGGCAAATAAATTTAGTCCAGCATTGGCAGTCTTCTTTTGTCTGTTTGAAATTTGCATTTTATTCATTATATGACATTTACGTGTAGAATATTTCTTATTTTCCAAACACTGCAGGCATTTCCTAATGAGTCACATTTAATATTCTTAGATTTCTTAATTTTCCAATCACTTTTGTTTATAATTGTAATTGACAACTGCCTTAACACTAATGAGTTTGTGTGCCTTAGCCTATGTGTATTGACCATTTGTGTTTCTGTTTCTATGAAATACCTGTTTTATCTTTCATTATTTTAAGATTGAGTGGTTGTCTTTTTCATTGTTTTTGACTTGTAGTTCTTTTACATTTCAGATATAAATTAATTTCAGTTATATTGTTACAAATATGATTACCCTTTTTATGCTTGTTTCACCTTATTTTTTTTAATATTTATTCATTTATGAGAGAGAAAGACAAAGAGAGTTCCCAAGCCATCTCCCCACAGAATTCAAAGCTCAGCCTCAAGTGGGGCTTGATCACAAGACCCATGAGATCAAGACCTGAGCTGAAATCAAGAGTCTGAACTTCACTCCAGGGCTCAGCTGACTCAGCAACCCAGGCATCCCTATTTTCACTTTACTCTTGCTAACTCTGGTTGAACAAAAATTTTTCGACTTAAGAAGGTCAAGCTTACTTATATTTCCCTTGATGGTTATACAGGTGTATATTTAAGAAATTCTTCTCTCTCCTCAAAAAATAGAAAAATTTACCCATATTTTTTACTTAAGTTTTAAAATGCATCTTTAACGCTTATTGATAATTATTTCTCAATCTATATGCAAATAAGTATCAGTTTGGCAAAAATTAAATTCTTACTTACATTGAAATCTTCTGTTCACTAACTTGATTTGCATCTCCATTTATTTTTCTTATTAGTGCTTTCCAATATATTTGATAAAATTCCCTATGTAAGTTTTAGTATGGCTTTCCTTAGATTTATTCCTAGGAATTCACTGGTCTTTGTTATAATTGTAAGTTACGCTTATTTTCAAATTTTATTTTTGTTTGTTGCTATTGAATAAGAACTTCCGTAGATTTTAGTATGTTTATCTTAAGGATAGCTAAACACTCTTATTACTAATAAATAATTTGACTGCAATTACTTCTGGGTTGTATTTGTAAACAATCATAGCATTTACTGTGTTTCTTCTCATTCTAATCATTTGTCAGCCTTTATTTCATTTTTTATAGTATTTTTTTAATTTATTTATTTTTTCAGCGTAACAGTATTCATTGTTTTTGCACAACACCCAGCCTTTATTTCATTTTTTCAAAAATTTTTCCTGTACTGGCTAGCACATTTAGTACACAATGAAAGTAGTGATAATGATATCTTTATTTCTTTTTATTTTAGAGGAGATGCTTCAAATATTTTCAGTTGAGAATAGTATTTACTGTGGTTTTTTAGTGGATACTTTAATGGATTACTTGTTAAGAGATTTAATGATGAATAGTTGTTGATTATTGTCAAATATATTTTTGTTTCTTTTAAATTTATCATATGGTGGTTATCACATATTTCTCTTCCTTTCATTTTTTTATGTGGTAGATTAACATTACAAATTTTCTAATGTTAATCCAAACTTAAATCCTCATAAAAATTCAACTTGCTTCTGATTGATATAACTTTTTATACTGTAAGACTTGGCTTTTGGATATAAAAGGTTTTGATCTGTATTTATAGTAAGATTGGACTGTAAATTGGTTTTCTTTTTTTTTTTAATTTTATTTATTTACTTGAGTGAGAGAGAACATGAGGGGGGAAAGGGTCAGAGAGAGAAGCAGATCCCTTGCTGAGCCGGGAGCCCAATGCAGGACTCAATCCCAGGACTTCAAGATCATGACCCAGGCGGAAGGCAGTCACTTAACCAACTGAGACACCGCTAAACTGGTTTTCTTATCATTGTCTATCATTTTCTAGATTTAGAATCAAGATTATACTAGCTTAATGGAAATGGATTGTGAAGTGATCTAACCTACTGTTTGTTTTGTATACTTAAAATTATCTGCTCATGGAAATTGCGTAGAATTTGCCTTTGAAACCATCTGGACCCAGGGTTTTCCCACAAAGTCTTTCAAATGACTTCTATTTCTTAACTAGTTGTAAGAACATTGATGTGTGTGTGTGTCCTTAAATAATTTAGCTTAATAAATTTTTGTTTACTATGTATTTGATCATTTTATCTAAGTGTTCAAAATAATTGAATAAATTTAATAATAAAAGTCTCCACTGAATTGTATAATTCATTTTCCTATTTAGTGATTTTAAGATGATTTCTGCTTTCACATTTTTCTTCATGCACCTTATAGATGGTTTGCCTATTTTACTGGACTCTTCAAAACACAAACTTGTGTGTTTTTTTTACCTCTATGTTGTCCTTTCTTTCTCTTTTACTTTCTAATGTTACCTTTATTTTACCTTATTTTTCCACAGATCTCTAAATTTATTTTTTTGTGTTTTTATTTTCCTCACTGCTCAAATAGGATGGTACTTCATTTAATTTTCAGCCTTACTTACCTTCTAATTCACTACTTAGAACTATAGCCTTCTACTTAATATCCCTTTTGCTCAATTCCCAAGATGTAATATATAGCAATTACATAATTTGTTACTATATATTTATGTTAAATATATTCCCAAGTATTTCTTACAAAATACTTGTGTTGCTATTGTAAATGGTTTTTCTTCCTATTTCATTTTCCAATTGTTCATTCTTAGTGTGTAAAAAGTGATTTTTGTTTAATGACTTTGTATCATTGTATCAAAATAATTGAGATTTCTTTTATGATCTTATTTTTGAACAAGAGTCATTCAAAGAATTTATTTACATTAACAAATGCATGGAGGTAATGTAATTTATATTTTTGTTACTTCCAGCTTAACTGCAATTTGTATTTTTTCTGTTTGTCATTTTTTCCCCTTAATGATTGAGGAGTAGCCAATTTATATAGATATTGAACACACACTTGAGAAGAACAGGTGATCTTTAACTATTGTATAACAGTTAATAATATAAATTATTTATGCCTAATGATAGCAGTATTATTTTTTCATTTCACTTCCCACTACTTCATTGTTAATTGTAGGTAGGTGGGTAGATAGATAAGACAGACATATCCTCAAATTTAAACTATTAGATTCATATACATATGCATATAGTGTGTTTATGTTCTTCCAATCTAGTTTATTGACTCTTGTTCAAATAATATTCTATAGCTTTATTAATTTTTTCTCCCTAACCTATCAATGATTGAAAAAGGTCTCTTGAACCCTCAAACCATGATTGAAATTTCTACAATTTATAATCAAATCATTTGATTTATATATTTTAGTCCATAAATTAATAGTTTTAGTTTAAATTTCATTTGTGTTCCCTGTGAATTTATCATTACGTTGTAACTCTCTATCCATAATAATATATTTTTTAAATTTTTTAAAAAAGATTTTATTTATTTATTTGAGTGAGTGAGAGAGAGAGAGCAGAGGGCCAGAGGGAGAAGCAGAATCCCAACTGACTAGAGTGTCTGATATAGGGTTTGATCCTGGGACTCCAGGTTTTTTCCTAATGCTAGAATTTTGCAGTTCTTGGTGTTGGCTGGATGTTCTTGCTGATATTCTGGGGGAGGGGCCTGTTGTGCCCTAATTCTTAAGTGTTTTTGCCCTGGATGGAATTGCACCACTTTTGCCAGGGGACCAGACTCAGTAATCTGCTCTAGATTGCTCTATATGTCTTTGTTCCCTGAAGGCTTTCCACACCACTTTAGAAGATGAGAATGAAAATGATGGCCTCCCAGTCTCCAGCCCTGGAGCTGAGAGCTCAGGGCCCCACTTCTCAGTGCATCTTCAGGAAAATACAATCACTCTAATCTCCCTGATCTCCATCCGCACTCTGTGTTCACCCAGCCTGTGGCCGAGTCTTTCTATCTCAGACATGTGATACCATTTTGAGTCTTCAAACCTCAAATCCTGCTGCATGCACCCAGGTCACTCCTCTGGGGACTGATCGGGGGATCTTCAATGGTTCTGATGTCAGCTGGGTCTCTGCTCAGACAGTAATGACCCGACCACCTTGGTTTGTGGTATATGGCAGCTCTGAGCTAAGAGCCCAGCCCTGGGCTTGCTGATTGCAGCCAGCATCCCTGCTCTGATGCCTGGAAACTCGAACACACTCAGGCACCCCTGTTCTTCCTATGACCCCAAGGATCCTGAGACCATACTTTCCCACACAATTCTACACTTCTTTGCCACCTGAACACCTTTCATGCAGAGACATCCCTCATTGGAGCAGACTTCTAAAAGTTCTGATTCTACACTCTGTTGCTTTATCACTTTCTGGTAGTCAGCTTATGTAGGCTCCCTCCTGCCATGGCTTATCTTCCCACTATTACCTCAGATTCACTTCTCTGCACTTCCTACCTTGCAGAAAGTGGTCACATTTCTATTTGTAGAGTTGAAGCTATTCTTTTCTCAGATTTCAAGTTGAGTCTGTAAATGTTCAGAATGATTTGATAGCTATGTAGCTGAATTCCTGGGACCAGATGAAAATAAGATCTCCTATTCCTCCACCATCTTGAACTATAGCTCTCTCCTTAATTTTTTATTTGTGAGCTTTCTTTGTGTATCTTTTTTCCCTTACTACTTTTTTTCTTCCTACTGATTTGGGAATAGCAAACTCTATTATTTCAGTCTTATAGTGGTTACCCTTGAAATTCGGCCATGTATTTTTCAGTCTACCCCATTCTAATGAAAGGAATTTCTTACTTTCATTCCTTAATGACATAATGCTGTTAAAACTCAGAATACCCTCTATTTTTACTCACATGCTGTTTCTGCCCTGTTCTGTCTCTTAAAATATGTTAACACATTAGACATTATTTTTGTTATAATTAATAAAGACATTTTTGTTTCTAATTACATATTTGCTTACCAAATTATTTCCTCTTTTTGCATGTTATTCTCCCAAGATTATTTTCATTTTTCTTGAACAAATTATTTAAAATTTCCTTTAATGTACACTTCTTTTTTTTTTTTTAAAGATTTTATTTATTTATTTGATAGAGAGAAATCACAAGAGAGGCAGGCAGAGAGAGAGGAAGGGAAGCAGGCTCTCCGCTGAGCAGAGAGCCCGATGCGGGACTCGATCCCAGGACCCTGAGATCATGACCTGAGCCGAAGGCAGCGGCTTAACCCACTGAGCCACCCAGGCGCCCTAATGTACACTTCTTAATGTATTTTTATTTTCTGTTTATTTCTTCATATCAGTCCAGATCTTAAAAGATACATTTGTGAGGTATATAACTGGTAGTAGTAGTATTACTTGAGATAGTTTTACCTTTACCTTATTGGTGTTGGGAAGTCTACTTCAATATACATATTTCTTCTTACATGTCATCTTCCATTCTATTCTAATCTGATTGTTTTAAAATAATTTTCTGCCTCTGGTAAACTGCAATATCTTTACAAAATCCTTTGCCTGAACTTATTCTTATTTATCCAGTTTAAAATGAGTTGTTTCTGAAATCTGTAGACTCATATGTATTTTTTTTAAATAATTATGTCTTGAAAGTTTTCAGATGTTTCTTCTTCAAACATTGTCTTTCCTCAATTCCATTTTCTCCTTCTGGAATCCAGACTCAATTGTACAAATAATTGAAAAAAAGAGGCAAAATTTACCCTTTTCCATAAATTTTAATTTTTTTAAAATCATGGTCTTCATATTCTGTTGTAAGTTCTCCAGATATATTTTTCATTTCTTTAATTTTCTTTTCAGTTTGTCCAGTTTGCTTATTATTATCATCAATGCATTTTGGAGATTATATATATATGTGTGTTACATGTATGTATTTTTTATTTAGTTTGCCTAATCATCTCTGAAATTTTCTTATTATCTTCACTGCGAATATATTTTGAAACATTCTGTAAAATGACTTTAATCAATTTTTATATCAAATGAATGTGGAAGAATCTACATCTGTTTTTTGGGTTTTATTTTTGTCTGTTTATTTGTTTGGGTTTGGTTTTTGTTTTTTTCCTACTTTGGCTCATTCTAATTCATATGTCTGGTGATTTCTGTTTATAGGTTTATATTTGTTTGACTTTTACCTGTAGCCATTTTAGTCATGCTAAGTAAGATCTTCTTTCAACTGGCTCAAGATATAGTACCTGATGACAGATCCCTGCATTGTATCTGCATTTTGCCTCAGGGCAACAGTGTTTCTTGCTCCTCAATATTGCAGGCACCCAGTTGAATCCATTTTTATGGGATATCCTTGATATGTTCCCTTTTAATTACAAGCCCAGCAATACATTCAAAAAGTAAAATTTATTTAGATCTATTAATAATACAAATGAGGGTAATCCTAGGGTTTCTTGTTTGTCATAGTGTCAGAAATAGAGGTCTGCTCCTACACATACCTGTGTAACTTTTCTTTTTCAGATTTGAACATTTGCTTAATCGTGTACATATAACACACTGCTCTGATAGTTTGCAATGTTGATGGAGACTCATCCTGTTTCTGTTATCACAGCAGTATTTTCTTATATTAGTTATTCTATAATTATTAGTATGTCAACTTTATTTCACAGCCAGTTATGAAAAAGTATCCTTATCTCCTTCTGGTAAGGCATTTTTATTTAAATCAACTAATCGGTTACAACATAGGAAAGATAATGTATGCATCACATAAAAACTCCTTAAGGTAGATTTTGGTTTTTTTTGTTTTTTTTTTTCATTTTTGTAGTCCCTGAATCTAGGACAATGGCTCTTTTATGGGTCATCTAATAAATGTATATTGAATTAATATAAATATGTGCAGGAGGAAATAAATGAAGGAAGGAAGGAGGGAAGGGAGGAAAAAGAAAAGAAGGTAGGGAAAAAGGTAGTGGCATTGTCCTCAAATAAATAAAAGTCCTTATTTCATACAATATAGATTATCTAGCAAAAAATTAATATTGATTTTTATTTAATTGTTTATATATAAAAGGTAAAGTGACCAGAAGGCATAATAACCTATTTATTGTGTATTTATTAATTTTATTCCATAATAGTGTACATTCCCCTTTGGATCTGCTTATGGATTATGTTGGTTGCAAGTAGGCTAAAGGTTATATAAATGCAAGTATGAGTAAGTATTCAAAAATTCTCATTCAAGGGCACCTAGGTGGCTCAATGGGTTAAGCCTCTGTCTTCAGCTCAGGTCATGATCTCAGGGTCCTGGGATCGAGCCCCACATCAAGCTCTCTGCTCAGCATGGAGCCTGCTTTCCCCTCTCTCTCTGCCTACTGCTCTGCCTACTTGTGATCTATTTCTGTCAAATAAATAAATAAAATCTTAAAAAAATTAATTAAAAAAATATCATTTAAAAGTGCTATGTACTCTGGTTATTATATTAAATCCACACAAAATTATGTTGTTGTGATAGGAAAAGAATTAAATAGCCAGGCATCTTTATTGTGAATCTACTATCCATCGCTTAGCGGCCTTTTGGCTAAGATCAAGTGTGAATCCACTATCCATTATTCATTATTATAATCTCTTCTCCTGAATTGTTCATTTTATTCAAAGTTTATAAGTAATAGTTGACAATTTGGCTGATAAAAAAGGGGGGGGGGCACCTGGGCTCAGTGGGTTAAGCCTCTGCCCAGGTCATTATCTCAGGGTCCTGGGATTGAGCCCCACATTGGGCTCTCTGTTCAGCAGGGAGCCTGCTTCCTCCCTCTCTCTGCCTGCCTCTCTGCCTACTTGTGATCTCTCTGTAAAATAAATAAATAAAATTAAAAAAAAAACAAATATAGGTTAAGTTATATCTCATTTAGAGTCACCTAATTAAATTTAATAATAAATATGATAAATATAATCTCAACCAAAACATTTGATCTTGAAATTCCAAAGATATTCTGGAAATCCTTAAATAATTGTTTCATACATCTGTGTTTTACAAGATTGCCTGTGGCATCTTTTTTTTTATTTTTTTAAAGATTTTTTTTTCTTTTTTTTTATTTATTTATTTGACAGCGAGAGACAGGAGATCACAAGTAGGCAGAGAGGCAGGCAGAGAGAGAGAGAGGGAAGCAGGCTCCCCGCCGAGCAGAGAGCCCGATGTGGGACTCGATCCCAGGACCCTGAGATCATGACCTGAGCCGAAGGCAGCGGCTTAACCCACTGAGCCACCCAGGCGCCCAACCTGTGGCATCTTTTAGGAATTGATTCCTATAAATCATATGTAAGTGGATAGGCTGATATGAATTCTCAAAAATATTAAACAGTATTAATAACATATTTAGCCCACGTCTGTTAAACTAAAACAGAATTCTAAAAATTCCATCACTGCAAAAAGTCAATATAACATTTTTGGGGGTTGTGAAGTAACATTATTCTGATTCTCAAAAAATTATTCTGCCAGTTATCAAGTCCCACCCAATTCTGCAATTATGTTGGAGTGTGTCCTGAGAAACTCTAAGTATTAACCAGTGTCATTATGAGTTCACAGATCTCTATGCATGGCTGGAATCCACCCTACTTTAAAGCTAAAGAAGGGGCACCTGGGTGGCTCAGTGGGTTAAAGCCTCTGCCTTCAGCTCAGGTCATGATCCCAGGGTCCTGGGATCGAGCCCCACATTGGGCTCTCTGCTCAGCAGGGAGCCTGCTTCCCCCTCTCTCTCTCTGCCTGCCTCTTTGTCTACTTGTGATCTCTGTCAAATAAATAAATAAAATCTTTAAAAAAAAAGCTAAAGAAATGTTGTCAGTGATTTAAGGACTTGCAGATATTTAAAAGTTTAGAAGAGTGGAAGCACTAATTAAATGATTAATAGACACATAGATGGAAAGATAGATATATAAATTTTGGCATTTTTTTGGTGTTTATAGTAACCTGATTATAAGCTCTTATTCTAAATTACATGTGTATTGAGGATAGATACAAGTCCTAGTGCAGACAAGCAATCATTACTACCACTGTTAAAAGTTTAACTCAGCTCAAGACTACTTTACTATCCTCTATTCTGTTAAATAAATCAATTAAGGAACACTAGTATTTTACTCTTAAAAGAGTTTATATTTATTACTTTCCCCCCAAAATAAACTTATGATAATTAGTTTAAATGTATCTTTCTTTTTTTTTTTTTTAATAGGAATTCCTGGGGCACCTGGGTGACTTAGTTGATTAAACATCCCACTTGGTTTCAGCTCAGGTCATGATGTCAGGGTCCTGAGATCAAACCCTGCGTCCAGCTCCACCATGTTCATTGGGAAGTCTGTTTGGGATTCTCTCTCTCTCTCTCTGCCTCTTCCCTCCATGTGCACATTCTCTTTCTCTAAAATAAATAATAAATAAATCCAAATAAATAAATAAATAAGCCTTCCTATTAAAATACTAATAATAATGACCAATATTTATTAAACTATTTTAGTTTACTAGTCTCATTTTTCTCTCATATTAACTCTATGAGTTGGACTAGCATTATCAACCATTTTTTTTGCTAAGGTTACTGATATTTAGAAAAGTTCAATAACATTTCCAAAGTCACAGAGCCCTCACAGAGAAAAAATGAGGACTTTAATTCAGGCTTTATGATTCTAAGCCAATTATACTTTCCAGTACAATATGGTTATTATTTTTCTCTCATAAAATGTACATCAGACTATTCATTATGTTTGATTGGGAGCACCCCAATCAAAATGTGTATATAGCTTATCTTTAGGATAATCAATATTTAAATATTTTTCAAAAATAGATTTCTTAACAATTTCTAAAATCCAAGTATTTAAAAGATTTTTACCAGTTACACCTACTATATTTATACTACAATAGGAGATTTTATTTTTATGGTCCTACTACCTATATCAGTTAAGGCTTCAAATGTTTACATAAAGTATTTATAATATTTAATATATTCTTTAGTTTTTTTCCTTTTTCTAAGAAAAAAAACTGAGTGTGTTTTTTACTGAGTTACAAAGACTTGGGGAAAAAGCATTGTTTTCCATTTTGTCTTTTTTTTTTTTTTCCCAAGCATTTAGCTTTAAAGGCTTTTCTGGAATTTTGTTTCTATGAAAGCACTTTGGATCATAATTTATGAGGTAGGTTGAATCAGATAATAATGTATGCCATTTATACTTTATCATACTCACATAGCTTTATGGGTGTGTACCTTAGAGGCACGGAAGCAAATTTTTATTAACACATGTTTATACGTAATTGACCAATTGGGAAGTGGTAAGAAGTAATGGCTGTGATTTACATAGACTAAGAAATGTCTTAGAGCACCTCACCCTGTCTGGAGCCCCCACTGTGACAGATGAGCCAATGCCTGTGGGGGATGACAGCATGCTATTTATGGCATTTCCTTCTGAGACAATTAAGTAACATATGTCAAGACCATAGGGATTATCTTTGAGCTACACAGTATGTAACTCGATCTGAAGAGAAATATAATATTTTACAAATTTGACAAACCATAAGAAAGCTTAAATTGATTCACCCATTTTAATAAATGCAATAACTTTTTTGTGCCTTAATAAGATTTATTTCTTGATAAGGGTATGTTATAAAAAATTAACATGTTATATGCATGTATTATTCAGAAAATATGGCATATTTATTTTGTTGGGGTATAATGTTCATAATGAACTCTTACACAGGCAACTTATTTTAAAAGCTGCTTTCCCATTCAGTATTCAAACCAAATCAGTGGAAAAGTTGGTTCACTGTAGAAATAAAAACTAATTTCTTATAGTAGTACTGCACTATTACTCAGCATGCTATAATTTGGGGAAGACAATGGGTTGACCTGGGAGAATAAGTAGTAAGGAAGGGAAGATTTAGATATCAAGATGGTTACCTCTCTTGTAACATTGTCTTCAGTGACACCATTGAACTTGGCTCAGTGTAGTGCTGGGTTTATTGGGAGAATTTATATGGCCCAAGCTGTGGCTTCTAAGCACTTTAGGTTTACTATTTCCATTTTGTTATTGAAGTCATTGAGGTCTAGGGAGATTTATCTAGAAATGCAAGTTCCAGTTGGAAGCTGATTATAAATTAGAAAGAATACATTTGAGAATGCTAGGAATAGAATCAGTAGAGTGGGGGATCCAAGATGGTGGCAAAGGAAGATTGGAATTAACCTCCTCCCATGGACACATCAAATCTACAGCTACATATGGATTATTTCCCTTTGGAAAAAAAATCTGAAAACTAGGCAAACTGCTCTCTATAACAAAAAATAAAAGGACAACATTGATATGGGAAAGAGGCAGACACAGTCGGACAAAAAAACCCATGCTCATGGATGGCAGCACACATTAGTGAGGAATTTCATCAGATAAGCACTTCGTCCAGAGAAGTGAGGGGTTGGTGCCCACATTAGGTGTCCTCACCCCAGGATCTACACTAGAGATATGAGACCACAGTATGTCTGGTTTGGAAAACTAAGGAGCAGACATCAAGGATCCCAAACTGTTGTTGGAAACAGATTTCCCTCTTAGAGGGCTCATATAGGGTCTTACTTGCCTTGAGAGCCAGTGAAAAAACAGCACTTTGAAAAGTAACTAGACTAATTGGAGGGAGATTCATTTGTTGATCTGGGGGCATTGACTGGAGAGCGGGGGACAGTAGAGATGTTCCTCAAAGATGAAGGTAATGTCAAATGCTGCTATTGCACTCTCCATATAGCCTAGTAGCACAGTCAAGCAAACTCTCACATGGTACCTACCATTAATTCATTGGGATGAATGGGGATGAGAATTCATGGCAATTTGCTGAGACTGGATAACATGGGCAGTTGCAGCAGACCCCTGCTCCCTGGCTAGGGTAGGTGAGCAGGAACAGTCATAGAGTTCTCTAGATCATTAACTAAATTCTGTGAGCACAGGCAGTTGCAATATTCCCTTGTCCACTGGCTAGTGAACTCAAGCCATCATGGCATGTTACTGCTCTTAGCCTAAAGTTGTTATCCAGGGATAGACAAGGTACTATACTGATGCAATGCTGAAACCCATGGACAGGTGCAGCCAAGACATTTGCCCCACTCCCTTTCTGAACATGGAGAATACACCCCACCTCCATCACTTTCCAGATACCTTGCTAAAGCCAGTGGTACACAAAGTCCAAAGAGGGACAGCTCTTATTTACCTGGCCCTGGTGGCCAAGAGGGTTGGGGTTCAGAGCTCCACAGTACAGTAATAATTGGAAAGATAGTTCTTGACAGACAATATCCTGAGGGCACTACACAGAGAGCAGACTGAAACACTATCCCAGTTTTCCTATTAAAAAAAAGGCCTCCTTACTTAGTTTGGAGCTTCAACCTGAGGGATAGGTTTCAGGTTTTTCACATATCTAGAGACTAAGGAGGTATTCCCAGGAAATGTAAGCAGGGAGGCATCATCCTTGTGTACCCGCTTGGCCTCACTAAAACTCCATAAAGCTTCCTAGAAAGGAGCTTATACACTTCTCTGGAGTCCCAGTTTTTGAAACTGTTGCCCAAAGACACCTCCAAATCTCCAGATCTAGGAGTCAACAGGGATTACAATTGAAGCCCCAAAGAACTATACAAATTTGCATACTTTAGAAGATGTTGCTTTAGGTTCTGGCTTTGATCTGCCTGAAACTATGTGCTAAGTGCTTTGCTTGTATCACTGACAGATCTTGGCATACTCTAAACAATGAGGATATGGCAATAATAAATTTGGCTGTTTTGACAATCACAAAGATTTGAGAGACAACCAAATTTAGGGCAAGGTTGAATAAGAAGGATCAGGACCTAAACAAAGCCACTTTTTCAAGAGCGAGAGAGGTGGCTATTTCACCTAATACACAGAAACCAACACAGAATCAACAAATGAGAAAACAAAGATATGTAAAAAAAGAAAAAAAAAAAAACAAGACAAAAACCTCAGAAAAAGACATTAATGATATGGAGATAAGTAACTTACCTGATCAAAAATTCAAAGTAATGTCATAGGATGCTTACTGAATTCTGAATAATGAACACATCGGAAACATCAGTAAAGAGAAACCCTAAGAAAGTGCCAAAAAGAGTAACAGAGCTGAAGAATACAATAACTGGACTGAAAAAATCCACTAAGAGGGCTTCAAAAGCAGACTGAACGAGGTGAAAAAACAGATCAGCAAATTAGAAGATGAAGTAATGGAACTCAACCAGACATAGCAGCAAAAAAGAAAAAGAATTTTGAAAAATGAAGATGAAAATGATAAGAATAATAAAAAGAAAAGAAGTAAGTAAATAAATAAATGATATCAGTTAAGGGACTTCTGGATCAACATCAAGTAGAATGGCATTCACATTATAGGGCTCCCAGAAGGAAGACAGAGAAAGGAGCAAAAAAAAAAATTTTGAAGAAATAATGGCTGAAAGCTTCCTTAACCTAGATAAGGAAACAGACATCAAGTTCCAGAAAGCCCAGAGATTTTGAAATAAGATGAACCTAAAGAGAGCCACACCTAGACATATTATAATTAAAATGTCTAAAATTAAAGATAAAGAGAGAATCTTAAAAGCAGCAAAAGAAAAACAACTTGTTACATATAATGGAAACCCCCAAAGGCTATCCGCAGATTTCTTCATAGAAATTTTGCAAACCAGAAGAAAGTGGTATGACATATTCAAAGTCCTGAAATAAAGAGATAAATATTTTTCCAGACAAGTACAAGCTAAAGAGGTTTATGAAGAGACTTCTTTAAGCTAAAAAGAAATGGTACCAATCAATAATAAAAAAATATACAAAAGTAAAACTCTCACTAGAAAAAATAAATATATAGTAAAGGTAGATAATTAATCCCTTTTAAAGCTACTAAGATAAGCCTTAGAGCAACTGAGTCAGTCAGTTAAATGTCTACCTTCAGCTCAGGTCATGATCCCAAGGTCCTGGGATACTTCTCCCTCTCCCTCTGCTTGCCCCTCAGCCCCTGCTTGTGCTCACTCTTTCTCTCTCAAATAAATAAGTTAAATTAAAAAAATAAAATAAAGCTACTAAGATGTTTAAAAGACTAAAGTAATAGCATTAGCTAAGACAACAGTAATTAGTTATGGGCTACACACACAAGAAAATGTATAAAAAGTGACATCCAAAACATAAAACATAGGGTAGTAAAACCAGAGTTTTTGAAATGTGTTCAAACTGAAGTTGCTATCAAATTAAAATAGAGTGTTATATATAAATGATAAAAAAGTAACCAAAGTAAACAGAGTAAATACACAAAAGAAAATGAGAAAGGAATCTAAACATAACACTAAAGAAAGCCATCAAACCACAGGAGAAAAGAGAAAGAGAAGAAGAAAAAGACAGAGAACAACTACAAGAAAACAGCCCTGAAAACAAATAACAAAGTGGTAATTAGTATGTACCTATCAATAATTGACTTAAATGTAAATGGAATAAACTCTTCAGTCAAAAGACATAGTATGGCTAAATGGATTAAAAAAAAAGATACATGTATATAATGTCTACAAGAGACTCACTTCAGAAGTAAGAACACACACAGACTAAAAGTGAAATGATGGAAAAAGATATTTTATTTCAATGGAAACAAAAATTAAGCTCGTCTGTACTCACATCAGACAAAATAGACTTTAAGACAAAGGCTGATTTAAAAGACAAAATCACTATATAATGACAAAACAGTCAATCCAGCAAGAAGATATAATATTTACAAATCTATATACACCAAACATAGAAGCATCAAAATATACAGAGTAAATATTAAGAGACATAAAGGGAGAAATCGACAGTAATACAATAACAGTAGGAAACTTGCACAGCTCGCTTGCATCAGTGAATTTCCAAACAGAAAATCATAAACATAGAGGTAAAAATCCTCATCAAAATATTAGTAACTACATTAAAAGGATTATATGCCATGATTATGTGGGATTTATTCCAGGGATGCAAGGATGTTTGCAAGTTAATCACACTGATACAACACATTAACAAAATGAAATATAAAAATCACATAATCGTCTAAATAGATGTAGAAAAAACATTTGAAAAGTGCAATATCCATTTATGATTTTTAAAAAACTCTCAACAAAGTGGGTATAGAGAGAATGCACCTTAACATAATAAAGGTCATATATGACAAAACCACAGCTAACATTATACTCAAAGGTGAAAAGCTGAAAGCTTTTCCTTCAAGATCAGGAAACAAGACAAGGGTGTCCACTATCCCCACTTATATTCAACGTAATATTAGAAGTTCTAGCCACAGCAATTAGTCAAGGAAAAGAAATAAAAGCATTCCAAATTGGAAAGGAAGAATTATAGCTGTCACTCTTCAATATACAAAATATATTTATATTTTATTTATATATATTATATATAAGTTATATATATAATTATATAAATAAATATTATATATTATATAATTATTATATAAATATATAATTATATATTTTATATTTTATATTTTAAATTTTAAATTTTAAATTTTAAATTTTAAATTTTAAATTTATATTTTATATATAATATTTATATATTTTATAATTATATATAAATATATAATTATATAAATATATAAATATTATATATTATATATTATATATATATATAAATATTATATATTATATATATTATATATATATTATATATAAATAAATAAATATTATATATTTATATAATTATAAATATTGTATATTTATTCAATATACAAAATCTATTGCGCTTATATACACTAATGAACTCTCAGAAAAAGAAATCAAGAAAACAATCCTATTTACAATTATATCACAAAGACTAAAATAGCTTAAATAAATTTAACCAAGGAAGGGAAAGACCTGTACACTAAAAACTATAAGACACTGATGAAATTGAAGAATACACAAATAAATGGAAAGAAAATCCACGTTCATGAATTAGAAGAAGTAATATTGTTAAAATGTCCATACTACCCAAAGCAATCTACAGACTGTATGCAATCCCCATCAAATTTCCAATAGCATTTTTCACAAAAGTAGAGCAAATAACTCTAAAATTTGTATGGAAGCCCAAAAGACTCCAAATAGCCAAAGTAATCTTGAAAAGAACAACAAAGCCAGTGTACCATGATCCCTGATTTCAAAGTAAACGATAATGCTATAGTAACAAAACAGTATGGTATTGGCATTAAAAAAAAAAAAAAAAAAAAAGACAGGAGAAAGAAAAGCAAAAATAAACAAACAGGATCACATGAAACTAAAAAAACTTCTGTATCCTGAAGGAAACTGTCGACAAAATGAAAAAGCAATCTACTACGAAATGGGAGAAAATATTTGTAAATCATATATCCAATGGGGGTAAATTTCTAAAGTACATAAATAACTCATACAACTCAACAACAACAACAAAGAAAATGAAGAAATCTGATTAGAAAATGGGCAGAAGGTCTGAATAAACATTTTTACAAAGAATACATACAGATGGGCAACAAGCACATGAAAAGATTCTCTACACCGCTAATCACCAGGGAATGCACACCACAATATATCACCTTATACCTGTCACAATGGCTCTTATCAAAAAGACGAGAAGTAAGTGTTGGCAAGATTGTGAAGAAAAGGGAATGCTTGTGCACTCTTTTGGGGAATGTAAATTGGTATATTCTATACACACTACAAAAACCATAGGGAGTTTTCTCAAGAAACTTAAAATAGGGCTACTTTATGATCCATAATTCTCCTACTGAGTACCTATCTGCAAAATACAAAAATGCTGATTCAAAAAGATACATGCATCCTCATGTTCATTGTAACACTACAATAGCCAAGATATAGAAACAACCTAAGTGTCCACTGATGGACAAACAGATAAAGAGGATGTGATACACACACACACGTGCACACACACACACACACACACACACACACACACACACAGAGTAGAATATTACTGAGCCATAGAAAATTTAAAAAATGATGAAATCTCGCATTGAATAACCTGGATAGACCTTGACAGTATTATGTTGAATGAAATAAGTGGGATAGAGAAACAAATATTATAAGATTTCACTTACATTTTGAATCTAAAATATAAATCAAAACCAAATCCATATTCAAGGATACAAAGAGCAGATTCAATTGATTGTTACCAAAGGGGTGGGGGAAAAGGAGCAAGTGTGTGAAGGAGATTAAGAAGGAAAAACTGCCAGTTTCAGAATGAATAAGTCAAAGGAATGTAATGTACAGCACAGGGAATATAGTCAATAATATTGTAAAAATTGTATAGTGACAGATGGTAACTATATTTATTATGGTAACCATTTTGCAATGTATATTCAATGATGTTGAATCATTATGTTGTAGGCCTGGAACTAATATACTGTATGTCAATTACACCTTAATAAGTAAAAAGAAAAAAATCAGTAAAATATCTGGTATTTGGTATAATTGTATCGTACCATGTGTCTTTATAGCCAACACACATCCTTTGCACTAAATAATAACTCAAGAAATATTTGTTAAATGAATGAATAGAAAGAAGAAGTAGTTCTTCTGACCATCTTCTTATATTTCTTATTTCACTAAATTTGATTAATGACATTATTTGCATTGTGTCTCTAAATTACATGTTGCAAGGTGTTCGACCTACAGATATGATGACTTCTTATCCTAATGTAAATTGTGTATGAGTTCATCACTGGTAAATAATCTCAATCATTACCTAGTTTTAAAAGACCTCTATAAAGACTAGTTTCTGGTAATTATAGAAGAAAAAAGGAAGGAAGGAAGGAAGGAAGGAAGGATGGATGGAAGGAAGGAAAAAAAAGAAAAAAGGAAGGAAGGAAGGAAGGAAAGGAAAGGAAAGGGAAAAAAGAAAGGGAGGGCAGGAGGAAGATAAAAGGAGGGAGGGAGGGGAGAAGGAAGGAAAGAAGGAGGGAAAAGAAAGAGTGAGCAAGCAAGCAACAAAAAAAGAAAGGAAAAGGAAGGAAGTAAAAATGGATATGAAAAAGACAACTTTAATGGAAGTTAACAAATTTCCTGACCCACTAGAAGTTATTCATGTGGTCTCACAAACGGTAGCACAGTGTATCAGAGTGACTTTATAATAGCTTTTGAGTCATAGGATGCATATGCTCTGTCATTCCTTATGATATAACTACACTGTCATGACCTTCCTATTTTGTTACCTAAATAGGGGAAAAGACCATGAAATTGGTGGTAAAATAATGGCAATGCCAGATTTTGATACTGGATCAATAAACCTTACAGGGGCCTCTGTTAGATTTCTGAAAATTTGACATGTAAGTCTATCTTATATTTATACACTGCTTTTAAATTGAGAAGTAATTTCATATACATCTTATTTAATCTCTGTTCAATTTATTTGGTAGCAATTTATGCTAGAATCTATTGCAGGTCCTGAGACTCATCAAAGAATAAGGAAGAAACAAATCTGAATTTATGATGTTCAAATATCCAACTTGCATAATTCTCTTTTTCCTCCACTTTTCTTCTTTCCTTTATTCTGTCATTCTCACTTATTTTCTCTCCTTCCATCTACACATGCTTATTGAGTTTCTTTAATGAGACCAACACTGCAATAAACACTGGTCTTATAATGCTGGGCAGCTCTGGACAGTGTTTCCTGGTTTCCTGAAACCTATACCCTCAGAAGCACAGCACTCTTGGCTCCACAGCCCCAAACACTTTTATGTAAATAAATAAGACAAAATAGCATGACAAATATTTATTGGCTAAGTTTTATCCCCATTGAATTTTATTTCTGTATCTCATACATACATACCCATTTTTAGGTGGGTTGCAAATGAGAGAAAAAGCAGAGGAAGGCTGGCTATATTTTTCCTTCTAAAATTTATCTAATACTAATATTCAACACCTACTGTGAAAGAAAAATAGAAGATTGATTATGCTGAATGTCATAATTTTT
The DNA here is from genome assembly GCF_922984935.1 of Meles meles. Classification (NCBI taxonomy): domain Eukaryota; kingdom Metazoa; phylum Chordata; class Mammalia; order Carnivora; family Mustelidae; genus Meles; species Meles meles. The sequence goes on along the minus strand of NC_060074.1, from coordinate 85,594,389 downwards.
TTCAGAATGGATGTCACCTAGAGCAGTTAGAGAACACTATAGTCCCTATTACAGTGGTATAAACACAGGATCTTTTACAAATACAACTTCATGAATGTTGCCCTTCATATATTAGTCACTTAAGGAAGTGGATTTCCACTAATTATTTCTTAACCGATTGAGCCACTCAGGTGCCTCCATCAATTATTTCTAATTATATGTCTTTCCTTCCAATTAACAGAAGCTGACAATGATGTAGTCTTGTAATATAAGGTTTTATTGTCCTAGCATCTTTTACTCTTCATTTTCATTCTTTTTCTATGAAGTTTTCCTGCTTTCCAGTAATTACTCCTGTGTTAACAAGAATAGACTTCCAGAGAAATAATGACCCAGTGCAGAGGCTAAATACAACACTTAGGAATCCTTTAGATTGCAAGGAACAGACCGTAAGTTTAAGAATTTACAGGAAGGCTACTGGGATTCTCAAGATTGTGGAGAGAGTGAAGAAACAGCATTGGAAATTGGTCAGAAAAAGACAGCTACAGAGGCTGGGATGTGGGAGGCTCAGCCATCAACACTTAGTTGGAATGGCCAGATCTCAACAAAGAGGCTTCCATTAACTAATCATTTTGTTGACTTTATGTCATTTGTTCCAGACGCAAAAGCCAACCAGGGGCATTCAGTTAGCTGATCCTCAACCACAGGCTAACGCCCTGGCTAACATTAATGGGCAGTAGGAAGGTTTCCAGTTCTAGAGTGGGGGCAAGATCATTGCCTCCAACATAATGGAATAAGGAGTGGGAATGGTGACATTTCTCTAAAAGAGAAAAAGAAAAAAAAAAGGCTGAATGCTAACAAAAAGCACTGTTTACTAGAACCTACTAAAACATGAGTAATTTGAAATGATAGTAAGTTTAACATAATTTGCATCATGTAACTAAAAGATATGGGTAGGAACCTATACAAGGTAGCGGAGATAAGAGGTTGCTGAGAGATAATAGAATTCCAATTGTTAAGAGTCTCAGACCTGGAAGGAACTGAAGAGAGAGCCTGCCATGCGCCATAGTGATTCTGTCAATGATTAATCTGACATTTGGGATGAGATGATTCAATGCTGCCACCAGATTATTTCAAAACATAGCTTGAGGGGTGCCTGGGTGGCTCAGTATGTTAAGCGTCTGCCTTAGGCTCAAGTCACGATCCCAGGATCCTGGGACCAAGCTCCACATGGGACTCCTTGCTTGGTGAGAAGACTGCTTCTCCCTCTTCCTTTCCCTGCTGCTCCTGCTGCTTATGCTCTCTCTGTCAAATAAAATAAATAAAATCTTTTTTTTTAAACATTTTATTTATTTATTTGACAAACAGATCACAAGTAGGGAGAGAGGCAGGCAGAGAGAGAGGAGGAAGCAGGCTCTCCGCTGAGCAGAGAGCCCTATGCGGGGCTCGATCCCAGGACCCTGGGACCATGACCTGAGCCAAAGGCAGAGGCTTAACCCACTGAGCCACCCAGGTGCCCCTAAAATAAATAAAATCTTAAACAAAACATGACTTGATTCCAGTTTTGTGAAATTCCTCTCCGCATAATGGAAAGAACTCCTCCCAGGACCTCTCCTCACTTATTGTCTGCTTCTAATCCATCTGTGGTCTTCTTGAGTCTTCAAGAACTCCTTTAAAGAAGCAACTAAAGGAGATTTGTTGAACATAATTAATAAAGTTCTGAGGGGATACTACATATAATGGTTGAGTTTACACACAAACCCAAAGTTTAATCATTTTGATTAATTGACCATTTAATAACTAGATATTAAACTATTAGTTAAAATAAAACTCATAATTTTCAACTGCTATATTGTAACTATAATTCCATTTATTTTATGGGAGCATTAAAAATGTTACTTTTTTATAAGCTTTTCTTTATTCCTCTAAATTGATATAATATCTTCTTTCCCAACTTCTCATTTTTTTCCCTAGCCTTTGTGTGCTTGAGTTCATGAAGTATGTTTTATTTCAGTTTGTATATTTGCATCTCTCTCTCTTCTTAGGAAGCCTGTGAGCAACTTTCCCAGCACACTGCCTACCACCACTCTAAACCAAAGAAAGCTACATGCACATTGTTAAGAAAGTCATCAAAATCGACAATGTTCAGGCATCAAACACCTAAGAAAATGGCAAACAAATATTGGGTACTCAGAAAATTAGCAAAGATCTTACAGTCTGAAATAAGGGGACAATCTGTACTATTAAGAAAATTACTTATTTTGGCCTCTTAGATGACCAAAAGTATTTAAGACAAACTTTAAAAAATGTAGTAAGTAGCAAACAGTGCCTCAGCTACTATTTTAGGGCATGTAAATTGCTACAACCACTTTGCAGGGAGATTTATCAAAATTTAATGCAATTATAAATATGCCTCTCCCCTGGCTCAGCAACTCCATTTCTAGGAATTCATCCTACAGAAATTCTAGTACCACTGCCCAAAGATGAAAATATAAGGAGATTCACTAAGACATCGTTGGTGATGCCAAAACCTGGAAACAACCCAAATGTCCAGAAATAAAGTAATAGCTTAATGAATGTGACATATTCTCATAATAAAATTAGATGCAGCTTTGAAAAGAAATCAAATAGATCTCAATGTACTGATTTGGAAGGATGGCCAAACACCACACTAACAGTATCTCTAACTCTACTAAATCTCTCTATATGGATCTATGTGTCAAGGAAATATTCTGTAGACATACACAGAAAATTGAAAAAGAAATCGTCCTTGAGGAAAATATTAACTGGTCATACTTCTTTATTTACATTTCTGTATTTTGCCAATCTTTTCAAATATATGATGTTACCCTTACAATCAGAACACTTTAAAGACAAAAAAAAAAAAAGAAAGAAAAATACCCATAGGCTCTTCATTTGCATGTGTAAAGTTATATATACATGGACTTTAAAAAGCTCAGATGTAAAGTGGAAAATCAAATTGCAAGACAATCGGCACAGTGTGCTTCCAATTTAGTTAAAATAGGCTTATTTAGAATAAAGATTAGCAAGTTATAATAAAAATTTAACTGTAATTATTGCTGATGGGAACTTGTGAATTTTTTTTTTTTAGATTTTATTTATTTATTTGACAGACAGAGATCACAAGTAGGCAGAGAGGCAGGCAGAGAGAGAGGAGGAAGCAGGCTCCCTGCTGAGCAGAGGGGCTCCATCCCAGGACGCTGGGATCATGACAGGAGCTGAAGGCAGAGGCTTTAACCCACTGAGCCACTGAGCCACCCAGGTGCCCTGGAACTTGTGATTTTTATATTTTCCTGTACGGTAAAAAATTTCTATGACAGACTGTGTTGTTTTTATTATTGAGAAAACAAACAATAGCACACAGTTTAAATATAATTTAGTTATTATTATGCATGTTATAGAAAGATTTTGTTCCAATTTATTACAATAATCACACAGAAATTTTAGGGAAAATATGAAGAAGTCAACATAGTTTTTAAATATCTTTTCATCAAATATTTATCTTCACTTTTTCACAAAATACACAAAACTATTTACATAAAACAAATCTTAATATAAATATCAGATAATGAAGGTCAGCATACATGAATTTAGATTGTTGGTATATGCTCAATAAAACTGAAAATTATACTCAGGAATTTTATAAAAAAGTGATTCTCATTTTTTTTATAGGGAAATGGAGGCGTGAGAAGGCAAATGTACTGAAGATGATGGTTAAATGAATAAAGATGATATGGGAAAATAAATGTGCTTATATATGTATGACCATTCACAAATATGTATCAATAGCTATGTACCAATATTGTCTTAAGCACAATAAAATACTGAATTATCTCGTAACAGTCCTAGGAGCAGCAATCATTAAAATCCCTATCTTTTTTATAGGTGACACTGAGACAGAGACATTAAGGAACTTTCTCAGGATCAGGATATCTACTCAATATAAAAAAATGTTAGTCCAGGGGCACCTGGGTGGCTCAGTGGACTAAGCCTCTGCCTTCAGCTCAGGTCATGATCCCAGGGTCCTGGGATCAAGCCCTGTATTGGGCTCTCTGCTCAGCAGGGAGCTTACATCCTCCTCTCTCTCTCTCTCTCTCTGCCTACTTGTGACCTCTGTCTATCAAATTAATAAATAAAACCTTTAAAAAAAATTGTAGTCAAGAAGTTGGTAAAATCTGATACTAGAGAGAACCTCATGTGACTGCCATAGAAAGACCCAACCTCTGACACCCAAGGCAGAGTGTCTGATTTGTTCCCTTATCTCTGGTTTGTTATACCTCAGCATTTCTGGGATTTTTGGTGAACCTGATCACATAGCCCCCTACATAAGCCTAGTCACGTAGTCCTGTCCTATCTCTCCCTACCTAGCCCCTCTTGCCCCTTACTCAAATTTCAAGCCCTCTTAATAATGGTCTGTACCCAAACCTGCCACAACGAGGAGACAAAAAAATCAATCTGCTAATGTTTCCTTTCTTTTCTAAATTCGGACACTGTCTCTTCCTCAGTGTTTATTTACTGCTACATTTTCTTAGCCATGAGTATCAAGTTATTCATTAGTTTGAATAAGCCATTAAAACATTCATTGATACATGTTTTCTCTCACACACATATGTTTTAAAGTAGTATGTAAAGTATTTGAAGATAGAAAGATAAAATAAATGACTTTCTAATGATAACATTTTTGTGACCATGGGATATTTTTGTATAAAATGGTCTTTCCAGTACTCCATAATACACGCCACACAAAGAAATCTTGATCATATTATCAAAGAAATCTCACTGATTTGTTTTTTTTCAATTCTAACAATTATAATGCTGAGGAAAAACTCTCAGTAATTTTAATTCAGATACAGGTACATAAATATGAAGTTGTAAGACTTAGACTATGAGAGTTTATTCTTTTCTCTTGAGCCCTATTTATTATCTCTTCCTTTATCCCCAATCTCTGCAAAACACATATATTTCATAAGTGAGCTTAGAGTAAAACTATCTGGTTTGAAATCTACTTTCCTCTCATATTGGCTACAGTGTTAAGCAAGTTCTTTAACTTCTTTGTGCTTTCACTACCAAAGCTATAAGAAGGGAATAATAATAATAATAGCAGTATCTATATCAAAGGGTGCTTGTGAGGACTGAATAAATTAATGTATATAAAGTAATTGGAAAAAGACCTGGCACATAAAAGAGTCATATTGTGCTTAGTCATTGTCATTTATAAAGATTGAACCAAGTATGCAGTAGTTTAATGCAGTTCTATGGACACTTATGGTTTATTACATATTTTATTATAAAATTTATATAAAACATCAGGAAATATTTAGAAACACAAAAAAACATAAAATTTCCCATTTCATAGGCATCTAGTATCTCATTTTTATATGTGCATATACATATGTCATATACAGACATAAAAATGAGATTTTTTTCCTGATTATCTTACAATACAAGTTGAGGAAGACTTGGTTCAAGATTATGGACTGAGTTCCAGCATCTACTACCTCTCCTCGCATAGCTTCCTACCTCCAAATGTCTTAATCTGGAAAAATATTTTTTTTTAATTTATTAATTTATTTTAGAGAGAGAGAGACAGAGTTGGGGGAGGGAGAACGAGACGGAAAGAGAGAATCCCAAGCCATTTGCACACTGAGATTGAAGCCCCATGTGATGTTCAACCTTACAGCCCTGAGATCAGGACCTGAGCTGAAACCAAGAGCTGGACCCTCAATTGACTGAGCCACCCAGGCACCCCTCCAAAAATGATTTTAAAAAACAGTCTAAAGAAACAAGTAATGTTCTAAATGCTATTATGTGAGCTATTGAAGATAGATACAACAAAGATTATATAGAAAGAGAAAAAAACACAACCCTCTACATAGCATATACAGGAAAACAACTGAGAAAGAAGGAATATACCTAGAGAAACTAAACATGTGAAATCAACAAATGCACCAGGAGAAGATGGGTCTTAAAGTAGAGGAATTGCTTTAAATTCTGTAATCAGAAGAGCAGTCCTGCCTCTCCAGTCCTAATGCCATTATCGATAACCAAATAGCAGGCCACATAGGCATTTGATCCCGAGATCTGTATGGACAGAGGTGAATTGCTTCTCAGGTGGTCACCCATGTGAGTGAGAGACATGCTAGATAAAGATTCCATTATACCTCTCAAGAAAAACAGAAGAAAGTTCTGTGAGAGAGAGAAGAAATACTTGAAGTCCTCCGATATCAAGGCAAGCCGCAGTCACTTTAGAATTTGGGAACTGTAAACTGCTGGCTACCTCTATGCTTAAACACCATAAAGTAAAACTTACAGGTCACTATGCCTTCTCCCTCCTTATACAGAGCCCACAGTCTTCCATCCCACTCATGGAACAGTTTATTTTGGAAACACTTCAGTAAACCAGGCAGAAAACCAACACCAAGTACCCATGATAACCAACTGAGTTCATCATTCATAACTATGGATATGATGGAAACCAAAGTCTTAAAAGAGAAGGACTAAAATGAGCATACAGAATATCAGATATGTGTATCAGAAGATATGCAGTAATTAAAAACAAAATAATAACTTTGGAGATATCTTCAGGATAGTTTGAGGGACTGTTTTTCACCCTCAAATAAAAGCAAGCTTTTATGAAAAGGAAACATGCAGAAAGCAAAGAAGTTACTAGAGGATAAAAATTATAACAAAATGTCAATAATAGAATGGATTTACATGACAACATAAATCTTGGTTTTGAAACAGTTCCTTGGGTGCTGAGAAAGCTGAATTTAAAAATACACATTTAAACATCTTAAATGTCTAAATTACTAAAAACTTTCTATGAGAAGGTAAAATAGGAATAAGGATCAGATTTCTTATTAAGTAGATGAGGGAGGACAGCATCTTGGAATAAGAAAAGGTCCTACAGAACAATGATTTAAGACTAAAAATCCTAGGCCTAATTAACATTAAATTAAAACAGAAGAGCAAAATAAAAGCGTTTACATCAAGAATCCAATAAGATTACCTTTTTCTAAATACATATCTATGAAATAATTATTTAGGAAAACACTAGGTTATTGAGATTAGAAGTCAAGAGAACAATGGTAAGTGTCAAGACACCAAGAAAAAGTACTGTAACTTTTTACTCTGCATTTTGCTGCTGAAAAATTTTGCAACAAGAATTGATTTTTGTATTGCTTGTATAAAACAAATAAAAATAGACAATTATTCATATCATAGACATTTTGAAGTCTATAGAAAAATCTATAAAAGCAATTAAGATCAAACAAAAATCCACTGCATTTTGATAGTTTTATATATAATTTTAACATTTTACACATGTGCACACACATAATGTACATGCTGGATTTTATTCATTCTAAATACAGAAATGGCATAGGCTTTTGAAAGAACATGATACACAAAGGGTTTTTTTAAAAAAGATTTTATTTATTTATTAGCGAGAGAGAGAGGGAGTGTGCATGTGAGACAGAGAGAGTGAGCGAGCAGGATCAGGGGCAGAAGGAGAGGGAGAAGCAGGCTCCCCACTGAACAAGGGAACCTGATGTGGAGTATCATCCCAGGACCCTCGGATCATGACCTGAGCCAAAGGCAGACTCTTACCCAACTGAGCCACCCAAGCACCCCACAAAGTTTCTTTTCTTTTTTTTTTTTTTTTAAAGATTTTATTTATACATTTGACAGACAGAGATCACAAGTAGGCAGAGAGGCAGGCAGAGAGAGAGGAGGAAGCAGGCTCCCTGCCAAGCAGAGAGCCCGATGCGGGGCTTGATCCCAGGACCCTGGGATCATGACCTGAGCGAAAGGCAGAGGCTTTAACTCACTGAGCCACCCAGGAGCCCCCCCACAAAGTTTCTTGATGGCATATAGTATCCACCTCTTGGACCTTTTTTTAATTATAAAAACAACAACTCTATTTGTAATTATTTTTAAAGATAGGAGCTATATTATTCAAATCTCTTGAAAAACAATAAGAATTATGTTACTGTAAGCAATTTTGCTTTGAAGGGAGGGGTAAATAGGTTTGGTTTGGTAGTTCCACATATGATTCTTCAGTTGTATAAATGCGTAAATAATTTTAGTTAAATACCTTAATAAGTTGTGACTACAATAAATATTTTATTAAGAAAAATCTTATGCTATCAGAATGCATGTCATTCATTTAAAAAACTGTTTTTAAGTTTAATTTTATAATATCAACTCTCAGGGATACGTGGAAGAAATTGTAACTTAGTTTGTCGCGAGCAGTTGTGGTCATCTTAAAGTAAATTGTTAATCTCAACACTGGGGTATCTTTGTAAGCCTGGTTTACAAAGATTATACTTTGTAAGTACAGTCTTTGGCTTACAAAGATTATACTTGGGGCCAGTATAAAGGGATAGATAGTGTTATGATTAAAGTATAGCAAAGTATTGAAATCGCTGTAGCGTATTCTCTTTCTTCCCTCCTCTCCTTTTTCTCTTAAAACTATCTGTTAAAGATTTATTTCTAAATGTTTCTCTATCTCTTAGGTTAGTCCTTTAGACTTCTAAGTATTTCATTTGAATAAGAGATGTGAACATTTGAAAACAGAATTGGAAAGATGCACTTAATTTCTGTCATATTTTCATCTATCATCATACCCATCCTCAGCACCCACTCCAAGGCTCAATAAGTAACAAATGGAGTACAGGAGCTTAGCATAGAATTGTGTTTCTACTATTAACCTAGGAGGTGAGGATTAACTTAAAGCCGAGGGAATTTGGAGAGACCATGTAACTGGGCAATTTTTGTCTGCCCATGTGAGGATGGATGAGCCTGGTAGGATATGATTATTAAGAAATAGGTATGAAAAATAACTATGATCTGTTCTTTACAGGATAGAACACATTAGGCAACTGATATATGTTTGATTGGTATGTTAATTAACCTTAAGTTTAATTACACATTTTAGCTTTTTGATTCTTCAGGTAAGGAGGTATGTGTGTATATATGTCTGAGACTGTGAACTGTTTATATAGAAGAGACATGGGAACTTAAGCCATTTCTTCCTACTATAGTGTAAAACACACACACACGCACACACACACACACACACACAGAGTAGCCCTAGCAATGCAACGGACTTGGAAGATATTTACCACATATTTATTCACCATAGAAAACTTTATATTTATTTGCATAGAATTCTTCTAAATTTAACAAATATTTTATTTCACATAACTGCATTTAATTGATATATATAGAAACAGTAAGGAAAATAGGTGCTGACCCTGATTCTTGACTGTCACTATTGTCTCAATGCTTGATTTTAATAATGGGATTATTATTGTTCTGTGAGATACAATGTTCTTGCAAGGACATTTGCAAGTATATTAGGAAAATTTTAACCACTGTAAATTGAAAGCATGGAATTCTTGATAAGAAATAAGTACATGTATTTTAATTAATTTTTTATAAATCATGTTTTCACTGGTGTTCAATATTTTGAGTAAGAGTTTGGAAGATAAAAAATAAGATCTTTATCTTTCTTTGCTTATTGTCTCATTCACAATTTTTAAAATATATGTAATAATTTCACAATCCAATAAAACATTACCAAAAGTGATTCATTTTTTTGTCTTTTAAATTCAGACAGTGTCTTCAATTTCTACTGTAAATATTCAGTTAATGCTTTTATCTCACAGGTGAGAAAATGACACACTTTGCCAATACTATATTTTTAACATGAGTTCAGTTACATCAATAGTATTATAATTAATGATTACATCATGCTTTAGAAGGGAAGTACAGAGAAGGTTGGTATTAACATGCACGGCACACCATTGTGATATCAATACTCATTTTACTGTTCAGATTTTTTTTAAGCTAATAGCTGTCAAAAATACCCATTATAGGCTAGTCTATAATTTGTAGAAGTCAAGTAATACATTTTTTCTGAAGGTATAATGGATGCTCCATGGAGCAATTATTTTAGAAAGACAACTTCATCTCAGCTGTCTCGTGCCAGCAGAACTATTTAAGAGCCTGAGATGCATAATTCAACATGGAAGGGCTGTCAGAGTTGAGAATACCTTTAAATTATAAAAACTTAGCACCACGAGTCAGTTATAATTATAATGGAAATGCAGTTTTCTGTCATTTTATCATGGCAAACATCTCTCAAGAAGCAATTTCACGTGTTAAAATATTTTGGCAAAGTGACTTTTGATTCCAAGGGGATACAGATTATCTGGTTTTATACCTGAATATTTTTCTTACAAATTGAGTTTAACAGCCTGTACTGCTTAAGATGGCAAACATAAGAGTATTATTAAAATCCCACTGGAAAATCTCAGGGAGACCATAGGCTACAGTAACTCACCAAGGCAGGTCTAGTTATGCACAAAAATATATAAAAATTTTAATAGCAAAATATGACAGGCAGTTCTTCATCTGACATCCAATTATTTTACATAGCAAATATCTGAATATTAAAAATCATTGCCATTTTAGACAGAGTCCCTTTTTCTAGCAAGTATTTTCGTGATTAAAAATTAAAGTAAAGGAATAATAGTTCAAGATCTTCCTGGATTCTTACATTCATTGTTTTTGAGGACTTACCCTAAATTTTCTACTCTCCATATGGTAACTCTTTTCTTCTTCTTGTTCTACAAAGTTTTTACTATAGTAGAAGAGTAAAAAGAAAGAAATGTGTGTTTGTGTGTGTGTGTGTTTTGAAAATAAATTACAAAAGAAGTACACAGTAACATGTATCACAAACTTCAAGTCTTCTTGAAAAATTCCAAAAAATGAAATGTTTACATGAACCCAGATTCCACAGTTGTATTCCACCATCCGGAGCAACAGGAATCATGCTGAGCATTCAATTTTGCAAACTACCATTAAAAATACTTCTCTTAAAAAAAAAAAAATACTTCTTGGGGCACCTGGGTGGCTCAGTGGGTTAAAGCCTCTGCCTTCGGCTCAGGTCATGATCCCAGAATCCTGGGATCAAGCCTCACATCAGGCTCTCTGCTCAGCGGGGAGCCTGCTTCTCCCTCTCTCTCTGCCTGCCTCTCTGCCTACTTGTGATCTGTGTCTGTCAAATAAATAAATAAAATCTTAAAAAAAAATACTTCTCAAGGATAATGAGTATATTTGTGAACTTTATGTTAGCATTTATCTCCTATTGGCTGTGACAGTAAATGATTATTCTTTTTTCTAAATAGTTTGGATAAACTTTGGATGCTTGGTTTCTTTCCAGCAATGAGTAGGGTGATATCTTTATTGAGTTTCTAATATGTGATATACATAATATATACATAAACTCTGTACTTTAACCAATATAAAGATAATTTTACATTACAATTCAGAATATTGAATTGTCCATTTTTAATAAAACCAAGTTAAGTCAGAACATTATCCAATTAAAATAGATTGATGAAAATGGATAAAAATGTAAATTTGATTATATTTGCAGTTCAACAAATGTTAAGTGTATTATATGTCTGAGGTACTTTTCTAGCCACTAGGGATATATCCATTAAAAACAAAGACAAAAATTCTTTTGATCAGGTGGTTCATGTTGTTTATTTAAAGGAAAAATAGAAAATTCAGTTGGATAAACACCTGTTTTGGAGACAATTATATTTAACTTAGATTATTTTATCATAAGGCTTCAGTATTTTCTAGAAATGAAGATATAATTCAATACAAAGAGATTCCTAGTAATGTTCTTATTTTAAGAGGTATAAGAAAATAATTACCCTGACACCTATGAAATCCTGAAAATAAGGATAAAATGCATATCTGAAAGGAAGGGGCAAGAAAGGAAGAGAGGTGTATTGTGTACTTAATTTATGTTAGTTGTTTTAACTTTTATTATATCATTGAATCTAAACAGTAACATTAGGAAAATAATCTTCAGTAAAAACTAAGAATCATAGTTAAGCAACATTCCCAACAATTCATATATTTTTAAAAAGGTAATTAAATAAGGTATTTCTAGTTCTGCAACTTCTACTAACTTATTTTTAGGAAATATTCACAGATCAAACAGCCTAAAATGATATTTACAAATACAGTAACTCATCTTCTTATCTCTGGAAAGAATCCATTGTTCCTAAGGAAGATGAATTCTCCAAGAGGATGTTTTATAAAATACTGCAATATTATTTTTTTTGTTACAGCTGGAACATATCCTTTTCCATTTTGTGTTAAGTTTTTGCTTAAAAACACACATGAGCACACACACACTTACTGAAAAACATAATATCAAGGATTCGAGTTAATTTTGGAATGCCAAATATTTCCTCCTATCACCTACTCTGCCTATTTTCATTCATGATAAAAAAATACTTATAATTAGTAACTGAAAATTTTCCATATTAAGTTAAAGAAAAAGGTATAAATGATGCATTTTTCTTGCCCAGTATGATACAGTTTTATAGATATTGTAATGCACTGATTTCTTGATTATCACCAGAATTAAATGTACTTTGCTGAAAAATTGAGTGTAGTCATGATATTATATTATTGTATCATGGAGGTAATCATTATCTAGAAGATAAAGAATAATGCATTATAGTAATGCACTACACATATGATTACTTCTAGTATAATGCTGTATAATGCTTAAATTAATTCCAAGTAATTTCCTAATTTTATTTCAGTACAACCAGATCACAAGTCGTAGGGAAGTAGAATATAAAAGTGAACCAATATTTTATTTGATTCATTTTGACTGAATTATGAACTTCTATAAAGCATGAAATTTCTGAAAATGTTAATTGCTTGAGCAGGAAACAATAATTTGTCTTTGGTGGTCACTGTGAATAAATGAATGGAATTCAAAACTGACAAGTAATATGAAAAGTTCTATTTATAGGATAGCCAGGTGGAAGAAATTTAAAAAAAAATAAAGATAAAGGAGTCAAAGAAAAAAATAGAGGGCAATATGAGAGGGAAACAAAAAAGAAGTAAGGAGTTAAGGGGATTTAGGAGGGGTAGACATGAGGCAAGAAGAGGAGAGAAAATGTGTGTTCAGCAAACTGGAAAACTAAATAGGCTAAGTTTTCAGTTTAACTTTTATATTTACCTTTTTTGTATTCCTCTCTAATACAACAGCTCAAATGGGGACTTAAAATTAATGCTATAAATATAGCCTTTTAATACAATGTTACATCGTGCAGAATATCACATTAGGTCTTTCTAATGAGTCAACAAAATTTCTACATTGCCCTCTAATACTCTAAAATTAAGAAATTTAATAATAATTAATAATAAATATATGCTTTTTAATAGAGGAAGAGTTAGTTGTACAACTTTTATGATGCCAGGCTTTGTATTTAGCTCAAACTGTGAGGTAGGATATTTGTGCTGTAGGATCCTATCAACGATATTCTTCCTTTAGAAGATAGGGGAATTTTGGAGTGGACTCATAACCAAAGAAAGAGTGTGTCATGCTTTTGATCCAGGCATAGGATCTTGCTTCAAATTGCCAATATAACTTTCTCCTTTTTTCTCCCTCCTCCTTTTCCCTGCATCTCTCCCTCTCTTGATCTCAATCTCTCACCTTTCCCTGATGTAAAGATCATTAAAATAAAGATCAACTTTTAATTCAGTAAATTATGTATCCACATTTATGATTCTATTTCTGAAGCTATTAAGTGTAGAGGTAAATATATTTTTTATTTTGCTTTGCTTGTGAAATTTTTTCCCCAATATTTTATTTACTTATTTGAGAGAGAGAGATTGAATGAGAGGGACAGGGAGAGAGAATATGAAGCAGATTCCACACTGAGCACAGAGCCTGATATGGGGTTCCATCACAACCACAAGATCATGATCTGAGCTGAAACCATGAGATGAATGCTTAACCAACTGAGCCACTCAGGTGCCCTTGAAATTCATTTAACTCTTGTAACTAGGTGGTTAAATTAACCTTAAAACATGTTTCACCACAGTTTATCTAGTATTAGGGATGCACTGTATTTGAAGTTTTGTAATAGGATATAATAAAAATAACAAAGACATTATTGGTATGATGAGAGAATGGCACATAAATCACAGGATATTCAAAGACGCTAAAATGGTAGAAACTACCTGAGTATTACCTTGTTTTGGATATCCCATTAAGCATCAGAAAGCACTGCCTTCCTATGATCTTATCATTATACACCACCACACATTTCTGTTCAAATAATTTAGGTATTTTCCAAAATGTCTTCTTCACAAGAGTATTTTTGAATTTTTTGAAAGTCCAAATAATCTATATTCAAGAAGAAATCTTGCAAACCATACAAAAGCACAGAAGCAAGCATCCCCAGGTCCTTCATATCCCACTAACCCCCAAAATGCAATATAAAGTCTTCTAAATTATTTTCTTCATGCAGGTATTATATATGGAAACAGATATATCTACATCTATATCTATCTATATGTTTCTTACATACCTAAGAGGATTTTAAATGAGAATTTTGAGGCACATAGAGAAAAATCATGAAAATAAAATAATATTTACTCAGTATCAGCATTTGAATGGATGGTAAGAAACAGAAAAAGCATTTTACTGTTAGGTGGTAAATACTGAGAGAAATCAATTCCCAAACCAAGTTCAAAGAACAGCCGCCAAACAGGATATAATGGGGATGAGAAAGGGTAAGAAGGTTAGAGAGAGAGAGAGAGGATGGCAACAGATATAAACCTTGGATTCTTGGTTTACAATTTGCTTAATGGTGTCTGATCTAAAAACGCCATTCTGTAAATGAAGTGGCTGTAGCAAGCATTCTTTGTTGTACTTTGCTTTACATCCCAGAGTGTTCCCAGGCTGAGTATGGTGCTTAGAATTTTCTCTCCTCTCAGGTTCTACTTTCTTTGCTTCTCCCATCTATGTCCACTTCATAACTCTCCATAACTTTTTAATATGAATGTACCAAAAACTATAAATATCTAACTCTTTGTAGCCTGAGGACTGGTAAAACAGTTATGGGGCTGCGCTGAGGGAACAGACCCATCTAAAGAGAACTCTGGCCAGTCAAATGTCCTAAAATCAGCAGTTTTAACCTGAGTTCCATTTTATTAGGCTGTGTTAAAGCCAGTTCCCATCAGAGTCAGGTCCAGCCTTTCTCTTTCTTCCTCTTTTCAGGGAGACTTTATGATCTAAAAAATGTCTTGGTCCAATATTCGTGAATTCTATTAGTGGAGGCATTCTTGCACTTACGTCAAGTTATACTGCATATAAATGGAGGATAAAAGGATTACCAGATTATAAATCAAATGAGAGTTTCTGGCAATATAAATCTCAGCTATGTCAGGCTCTTGTGTTAATGGAATTGCAGAATTCCATTGGCCAGTAAGAATTTAAATTCTGTGTTAGAGACCTCACTAATTTTTCATCAGACTTCCTTAGTAAAGTATCAAAAAATAAAGTGGGAGGTTTGCAAGTAAATTTGTATCAGGTCTTAAAATTGTTTTTTAAGATCATGCCAAAAATATTATTAGCATTCGAAAATGTATTAAAACATCTATGTGACATAATTCTAAGGCTGTCTTGGAACTTATTTAGCACTTAATCACTCAAATAAAAGCAGTAAAATTGTGTTAAATGCAAACTAGATAGTATATTTAACACTGAAATAAATGAATGTGATTTGACCAGTGGATTAGAATCCAGTAAGATGGTGTCTGGTTCGGTCAAATTAAAGAACTACTTATGTTCAACCTAATCAATCAATTAAGTCAAATACTATGCTAAAATTTGTATGTTTGTGATTATGCATTTTTTATACACACATAAGTATAGAATTAACAAGTTGTTAGAATTAACATAGTTTAAGCATCTGTGTTTGGTCAAGTGGTAATTAGCTTTATCTCTAAATATGTATCTAGTATTGATACACATGGCAGTATTAACTTGGTTCATTAAAATTCATATTTACTATGTGGTGGCTATATATAAGAATGATTTTTAAGTGATGAAAACATTTTTTCATACAGTAATTCTCACATTAGTTTTTCTTCAAGATAGTCTGAGTATATTCTGATATATTGAATTTTAATTGCTTTATGAGGTTTGTATTTGTTGAGCATCATCAGTGGACACAGAAATGTGCTAGATGTGGAGTTATAAAGCAAAATAACATATCAGTCTGCCTACGCAAATGAGAAGGCAGATAATTAAGGTCACTTTTATTTTTATTTTTTTAAAGATTTTGTATATTTATTTGACAGAGAAAGATCACAAGTAGGCAGAGGGGCAGGCAGAGAGGGGGGAAGCAGGCTTCCCGCTGAGCAGAGAGCCTGATGTGGGGCTTGATCCCAGGACCCTGAGATCATGACCTGAGCCTAATGCAGAGGCTTAACCCACCCAGCCACCCAGGTGGACCTTAAGGTCACTTTTAATAAACTTTGAAGGAGTTATGTTTTTCATGTAAGCAGTGATGATCAGAAATGATGTCTCTTCTACTCAATATTTTAACCAAATTCCATGAGGGTTAAGCAGGTGACAGACCATTGTTGATCTATACAAGATCATTGTATGATAACTTTTAATTTATTTGTCTTAATATATTTATTTTTCCCCACAATTCTTGATGCTAAACAGAATGGAGAGTTAGTATATCATATGTTTGACCAAGATGTACAATGGAGCCCAGATCTTACAGTGCTTAAGAACACTGTCACAGATGTCAAAAATTCACTAGAGGAGGAAATAGAGTAAAGAAAACTTTACTGACTCCTTTCCTTACAATATCCTTTAAAATATTTTTTAAACCCTATTTAAAAATGCTCTTTAAACTTGGGTGGAGAACATTCAATATTTTAGGTTCCATAATGAGTCATGAATATAAAATGCTCTAAAAGAAGAGATGACCCTTGACTTGGTACTCTTCTACATTATCTCAAGTTCCAAAGCACTGTTTCTCCCAAACTGGGTGCTTCCAATCAGTTACCAGAATTTAAATATTAGAAGTATAGATCATATTTTAGTAGACTTTTGACTTGGGCCCTCAAGAGTACACCAAACATTGAAGATGGGGAAAAGAAGTGTGAACCAAGGGAAAAGAATAGGCAACATCATGAAGGTAGGTGTCAAATTATGGAGAATTGTGCTGTCTGAAGGAGTCATCATGTGGATGGAACAGGAAGGAACATTTTGCAATTTATGTTTCACAGAACTGTCTCTGGAAATAATATACCATGGAAAACTGAGGAACTTGACTAAGAGACAGCAATTGAGCAATTATTGCAAGAATTCGTGTAAAAGATGATAGAGTCTGACAGCTGGAGTGAGAATGGAAGAGTTAGAGTCAAGAATCTGTTCTAAAGTAGAACTAAAAGTGATGTTTTCATTATTGCTCTATGGGGTTACTTGTCTGTTGCTGTGGGCATGTACCTGGCATAGGATTTAACTAGGGTCAGTATACTGATCATAGTGCTTATACATAGATGTATAACTTTGAACAAGTTATTTAATCTTTCTTAAGTTTTGGTTTCATTATCAAAAATGTGAAGAAGATAGTAATAAATCCATAATTCATAGAGTTTGGGAACATGTAAAGACTCCATAGTTCTTAGATTTTCTTTTTTTTTTTATTTAACTTCATTTTTTAAAACATATTTTATTTATTTGACAGAGAAAGCAAGAGAGCACAAACAGGGGTACCAGCAGAGGGAGAGGGAGAAGCAGGCTCCCCACTCAGCAGGATGCCCAGTGATGTAGGGCTCCTTCCCAGGACGTTGGAATCATGACCTGAGCTGAAGGCAGATGCTTAACTGACTGAGCCACCCAGGTGTCCCTAAATAGTAGCTTTCAGATATTAGATTTTTTTTTCTGCTATAAGCATCCAAGCTTATACAGTGGAAGTAAGAAATTATAACTGTTTTAAAACTTAGTATGAATATTTTGACTTTACCATGTTTTCAGTGACTTTTTCCTCTTATCATATATGAACTTTCACTAAATAGAACATATATATTAAGGTTGACTTTAATCTATAAAATATTGAAGAACAGCACAGGTTATATGTAATGGTGCCATTTTGGCTCAAAGTTGGTAGCTCTTAACTTTGGCTAACTACTGGATTCACCAGACATTTTTGAGAATAAAATTCCTAGGATAAAACCCAAATCAACTGAATCAAACTATCAGCAAATAGAGTACAGGTGTCATTATTTTTAGATTCCAGGTGATTCTACCACACAACTTACATTGATCACTACTGCTCTAAGTGTTCCAAGACAGCACTTCTCAAAATTCAATGTGAGAAAAAATCACCTGGAGAATTTGCTGAAATGCAGATTCTGAATTTTTATGCTTGGGTGGAAACTGAGAGATTCTGTATTTCCAAAAAAAGATCCCAGTGAATGTCTTATAACTGATGGGCAGAGCCAACTCTGAGTAGTGAGGATCCTCATTGATTGAGACCAGAGAGGCTACTATAAAGAGGGAAATCCTCCTGAAGTTTGGGTCAAGATGGCCTGTATGTCAATGGTTGATGAAAGATGGGGGCTCCATTTCAGACAGGCAGATGAGGAGAAAGAAAAGTCATAAATGAAGGAGACACAGAGAAGTATACAGGACACAATTAGATTTTTTTTTAAAGATTTTATTTATTTATTTGACAGAGAGAGATCATAAGTAGGCAGAGAGGCAGACAGAGAGAGTGAGAGGGAAGCAGGCTCACCGCTGAGCAGAGAGCCCGATGCGGGACTCGATCCCAGGACCCTGAGATCATGACCTGAGCCGAAGGCAGCAGCTTAAACCACTGAGCCACCCAGGCGCCCCCACAATTAGATTTTTGAAGAGCAGTGGATGATTAAGCCGCAATATAAAAAATGTCAGACAGGAGGGAGACAAACCATAAATGACTCTTAATCTCACAAAACAAACTGGGGGTTGCTGGGGGGAGGTGGGATTGGGAGAGGGGGAGCGGGCTATGGACATTGGGGAGGGGAGGCGAACCATAAGAGACTATGGACTCTGAAAAACAACCTGAGGGTTTTGAAGGGTCAGGGGTGGGAGGTTGGGGGAACAGGTGGTGGGTGATGGGGAGGGCACGTTTTGCATGGAGCACTGGGTGTTGTGCAAAAAGAATGAATACTGTTACGCTGAAAAAAAATAAATAAATAAAAAGGGAAAAAAAAAAAAAAGAAAAAAAGAAAAAAATGTCAGACCAGACTGAGGCCTTGAAAGCTCTAGAGAGATATTTGGGCTTTTACTTTTGATTTAGACAGAAATTTGGAAGAAGCCTTACAAACACATTAAAATATGATCAGGAGAACTGGGGTTTGGGAGGGTGCGTCTCTGGGCAGGTTATATATAGAGTCCATGAGAGCTGAAGGATGGAGTAAACAATGCTGGGGGTATGAGTAAATGGAGTAAGGGATGCTGGGAGTAAGGGATGCTAGGAGTGGGGATATTTGTCCCTAATAATGAAAGGCCTGGGGCAAGTGTACAAATGGAAGCAAAATTTTAAAAAGTAGTTGTAATAGTGCTAATCATAAATTTCATAACTGATTTTATATATGACAGGTACTCTGCTAATAGTTCTGATTATATAGTTTCATGTTCATAATATTCCTATGAGATAGATGTTATTGTCCTATTTTATTGGTTGTGAAACCAAAATACAGGGAAAATTAGTGTCTTGCCTAGGAGTACAGTACTGATAATAAGTTCAGAGCCAACTAATTCATTCTTTCAATCTTTGTCAATTTTTCAAAAGAATCACACTTCCTACTTAAAAAAAATCCATGTTTCCATATTTACAGTTCCATATTCATGTGCTGCTGAAATAGACTTTTAGTGCAACCCAAGTAAGCAAATTTGTCCAAATTCAACAAAAAGGCAAAAATGCCATGCATGGCTTTGGGAAACCATATAACTCTCAACTTTTTCATGTTTATCACAATGGTTTAGAGAAAACATTTCTAAAGAATAATATCAATTTTTTTTTAATTTTTATTTTATTTTTTTGACAGATAGAGATCACAAGTAGGGAGAGAGGTAGGCAGAGAGAGAGAGAGGAGGAAGCAGGCTCCCTGCCGAGCAGAGAGCCCGATGCGGGGCTCGATCCCAGGACCCCGGGATCATGACCTGAGCGAAAGGCAGAGGCTTTAACCCACTGAGCCACCCAGGCGCCCCGAATAATATCAATTTTTTGATATGGAAATCATAATACCTGTTTGTGGAAATTTAAAGACTTGTTCTTTATATGGCTCTCAGGACACGTCCTATGCTGCTTGGGATATGATATTGGGATATGATTGGTTTTTGTTTTTTTGTTTTTTGTTTTGTTTTGTTTGTTTTAAGTTTTATTAAGATACAATTTGCATATCATAAATTTCATTCATTTAAAGTGTATAATTTAATGTTTTTAGCATATTTAGAGTCAGTAAAACGTCATTATGATCTCATTTTAGACCACTCCATCATGTCCTCAAAACTCATGCCAACCCCTGTCCTAATCTACCACTGCTTTCTATTGCATAGACTTGTTATTTTCTATTTATATAGATTTGCACACTTCATATAAATGGTATGATAAAATATATTGTCTTTTTTGACTGTCTTAGCATACTGTTTTGTGGTTTATTCACATTGTAAAATGTATGAGTACTTCATTCATTTATATTACTGAATAATATTCTATCCTATGGTTGCATGGATACACCACATTAAATGTATCTTTATCAGTCAATGGACATTTGGGGTCATTACACATTTTGGCTACAGTGAATAATACTGCTAGGAACGCTCCTGTACAACTTTTTTTTGTATTTTTTTTTTTTTCATTTCTCCTGTTACGTAGGAGTGGAAATGCTGGTTTATATGTTAATTCCATGTTCAACAACTTGAAAAACTGCCAACCACTTTTCCAGATTGGTTGCTCTATTTTATATTCTCACCAACAGTATACCAGAATTCCAATTTTTCAAAATAGTAATTTTAATTACTCTACATAATTTGATTTAGCAGATCTGTCTCAAGCTCCAAGAATCCAATTTTTTTATAAGAGCCCTATGCAAATAAATGGTACCCCCAAACTCACTTTGAGAAAAGTGAATAAAAGTGAATGGATTCTACCGAATAGTGAGAATTTTAAGATACTTTTTATATTAAAACAAAAAGAAAAACAAAAAACAGTTCTAAGGGGGTAGCAGACATCCTAATGGTGAGCACAGAGGATGACTTTCTTGTACACTATATATACAGACTACTTTACTGTAAAAACAGAAAATGTAACCCTGAGTTCCCTAAATCTTGTCTTCAGTGGCTATATAGTAAGAATGTAACCACCATCATTTTCCTGTGCTATCATAGTCCAGAGACCATTCTGGCTCTAGATGACAGGGAAAACAATTTTAGATCAGAAAGTTCCCAGAGAATTGCAGAACATGCAAACACAAAACATGAAAAATCTTTCAATCAAACCAATTCTGTCATTAAAATGTAATTTTACCATCCAAATATTATGTATTCTAAATGTTTTCTTGACATTTCTTGCTATCTCTAACCTCTTTCAGTATGCAGCCTCAGTCAAAGACAACATGCTGAGAAGAGCTGTCTTGACAATTGTCTTTAAACTAAAATCTGCATGGTACAGATTTCAGGCAAAGCAAATTTATCATTTCTAACTGCTTTGAGGGATGAGAATGAAAAAGAAAGTAGTCCCAGGAAGCACTCCTCCCCAAAAAACTGAAGTGGTAATATCACAAATACAAAATTGGGGGAGAAATTTCATTTATTCAAAAATGTGCAACCTAAATAAAGACAGTTGCTGGTCCAATGGCTGAGTGGATGTGATCCTGTAGTGTATTTTGCCAATTGGAGGGCAATGCAATTGTCAAAACCTTCCTTCACTGTGAGTAATTTGTGTGGGAATTGAGTAGTATCTTGTTTTTGAAGTCTTGAGGATTGAGAATAATTTTACTATATGCCACTATTTTTAGTAAAAATAATGTTGCTGTATCCACTATCCATTATTTTTGTTTTATTTTTTTCATTATACATTATTTTTAACAAAAAATGTGAAGGGATGATGCTGAAAATTTTTAACATCAATTACTTTAAAAATATGTAATTATTTGAAACTTGAAAAAGGCAGAGTATAGGAAGTTGTCATCAAACTGTGAGCTATACCTTTCTTGCAACACACAAGGCCAAATAATGTCAGATGCTAGAAACCCAAAAATAAATGTAAAAGGGAAATCAGTGTCTGTGGTTTCTCTCAGGATGATAAATTTAAGACAACATTTCTGAAAATCACATCGTAGGGTTTTTAGGAAAATACCTGACAGCTCAGATGATAGTTGAAAGAGAAAATAAATGAAAGATATCCCCAGAAAACACAGAAAGACAAATATAAAGTAGTGACTCAAGGGCAACATAAACTTATTGCCTTCTGATTTTCTTCTCAATAATACTTTTTTTGCTGATTATTATAAGAAATAAATGTCAATGAGACAATGTGGCAGAAGTTGATTCTGCTACGTTGGTAAAAATGTGGCGATATTTTGTCTCTGAAAGGGTGGCTGAGAGTTTATAAATATGGTTTCTGGACAGACTGAAAACAAATGAGCTTCAATGTAAGATGTTTTAAGGCATATTTTATGCTCTCTTGATCTATGAGTAATCAGGTATTTAATGTTTAACTAGCCATGTACTGTTTATTGGGAAGGAGGGGGAAAATCGAGTCTTTAATTCTACTTTATGGGAAAAAGAAGGAATGGGATAGTCCTTCGAGTGTTGTAATATGTACAAAATATTTCCAACCAAGGGGTTTGGTAGGAGCTTATAAATGTGTACCATACATCAGGATATTCTATTTGAAATAATGGAAATGCATTGAGAAGACATGACCCTAAGCAATTCAGTGGGGGGTGGGTGGTGGGAGAGGAAGGTGGCATGGAAGATATTAAATCATGCTTCCTTCTGTCATTGCCAATTATATATTCAATTTCCAAGTCAATGTTTAATATATCATCAGAGCAATGCATTATAATTCTAGGATGACTGGAATAGTCATAGTAACATCACTCTGATGTCATCTTAGATTCTGGCAAAAAGCCACAATGAGCATGAAAGTTTAGCCATTTTAAGAATCATTTCTTGTATTTTTTAAAATAAGTGATTAACATTAAGCCAAACTAAAGAAACAACTCATTTGAAGAAGTGGAGGTCATTTTCCAACTGTTACTTCATAGTGTACACTGGCATTATGCCAGGAAGACAGAAGGGAAAGCCCTGTAATAAAATATGTTTTAATAAATTATTAATTTTTCATAGCCAGGCTAAAGATTTAGAAGGAGGATGGCATTTTCTAACTAGGCCACAGGCTTATTGAGGTTAAAACTCTTTTTCTTTTGCCCAACATTGCAATATGGATGAGCCTTTGCTCTAGCTTATCGTAACTGCAGTGCACAATCGATATTTAAATCCTGAAAGATCAGCAATAATGGATGCAAACGGAACAGATCAATATTTAGCCTTTTGTGGACTATAACTTTTATCTTAGCCCCAATTACTCCATGGCACAGGGGTTGATTTTTAATGTCTTGGGTGTTTGGAATCTCACTAATTTTAATTTTAATTTTCAAAGTTACAAAACACATTGTAAGATACCTAGGGAGGTGTTGATAAAAATTATTCCAAAAAGATGCTTAAATAGGTTTACTGTCTTTTCAAGATCATTTAGCAATAATGAATTTCAATTGTGACATATATATGTATGTGTGTATATGTTTGCATGTTTAATCTATAGGGGCTCAGATAACTTTAAAATTCATGAAAAGATATTTCCTTGTAATGTCTTTGGCAGTATTGCATGACCACTTGAGAGACATTTGCCCAGTTTATCTTTTTAGGATAAAAACTAATTACAAATTGAATCAAATGTTAGCACTAAGATATTGTTTAATTATTCAGGTATCACAGCATAACTAATCAATTATGATAATTTGTCTCTGAACTTCGCTAAAGGCTTTAAGGAAATCAAGATTCTGGAAAAAAATAGCATTCTTTCTTTAGAAACAGCAATTTCAATTTATCACTCTTTGAGAATATAACTACTCATAAGTGTGAGCTCTGTTCCCCAAAGCCCAAACCCTATCCAATGCTAACAAAAAAACAAAACAAAATAAAACTCTACCTTTCGTGAATAAGTAAACTTGAACATTTACTATGGAGAAGTATAAAGTAATACCCTTTTTTGTAGGACTTCTATTTTTAGAGTGTGTGTGTGTGTGTGTGTTGTCTCAGAATTGAAAAGGGAGGAGTAAGACTTCCAATCACAGTAAGCATATTGCAGTCAATTACTTAAACTTAATAAAATACACAAAGCAACTGCTTAAGGAATCTGACAAGTAAATAAGAATAGGAAAATTGGGAAGGACATTAAAACTGGAATAAAAGTTAATATGGTCATGTTGTGTTTCATGTTTTTGTTTCTTCTTAATCTCCCCACTGTGAGACAAATTAAACTGTATGATGGATACCATCATCAAAATCTCTTGTAATCCCTCCTTCTGGCCGAAAGGACAGGAAAAAAGCCACCTGCGAGCTCAAGGGAGTAGGGATAATTCTTTGTTTTCCCCCTTTTATAATTCTCCTGTTCCAAAGCTGGCCCCAATGCAGAGCTACAATACCACATTGCAGAAGTGGCATAAATATCTAGAGATTAAGAAAAATACCCATAACCCTGGATTCATAAAGAGTATATAAGGGTATTGTTTAAAAAATAATGTAAAGGAATTCCATATGTGTGTGTGTGTATAATTTTTTCTCCTTTTACCTTGTGCAAAGGACAGGCTCAGATACACGGATCTGTACAACAACTTGGGAGGCCAAAAGATTGATAGAATCTCGTCTTTCTTTCTAGTGGCATCAAAAAAACAAAACAAAAAATAGTCCATACAAGTTACAGAGTGTCATAGAAATCCCACAGAGGAATAAGCTGAAGAGCCCCTATCTGCATGTGAAACAATGCAAGTCCCGAGCTCACCTCCAAGTGTCCTTGTGCAGAATGTACCCAAGAAGCATAACAAAGAGTTTGAAAAGTGAACTACTATATAAACCACTGCAACTCCTCAGGTGACAAGCAGACTCAAAGAACACAATACATTAGATTTACATTAGATTACCTGCAGAAGGCAGTCTGACTTGCATGCTATAGATGATTTGACTCCTTGCTAAAAGAAACAAAAATCAGCATTATCAAATGGACTTTAGGAAGACCTAGTTTATAACAGTTTCCAAATGTCCAGACACTATCCAAAGTTATCCAAAACATCAGGACCCAGAACAGTTTGACCAAAAACCAGAAAAATCTGATCAATTATCAAGGGAAAAGAAAATCAACAGATGACAACCCTGACACAGATATAGGAATTACCACACAACAATCTAAGGAAATTATTATCAAGCTTTATGAGGTAAACATGGGCACTCTTGAAATGAATGGGGAGAAACAGAAACTATAAAACAAAAGCAAATAGAACTATTAGAACAGAAAATAAACCAATATTTGGAAAAAAAGAAATACTGGATAGCCTCAAAGTAGAATGGAGATGACAGAGGAAAGAGATAGTAAATTTGACGCAGAACAATAGAAACTGACCAAGTCTGAACAAAACAAGAAAAAAAAAGAAGGAAAACAAAATAAACAGAGCCTTAGTGACCTGTGGAATAATATTTAAATGTTTAATATTTTTATCATTAGAGTTCTTAAAAGAGGAAAATGTAACTGCTACACAAAACATATTTGAAAAACAGTAGTTATAAGCATCCTAAATTTGGTGAAAAGCATACATTCAGATTCAAGAAGTTCATTAAACTTCAAATCCATAAGAATCTTAAAAACCATCTGTACATAGAGAGCTCCGAAATATAGGAAACACTAAAACTTGATTTTAAGAAGGAGAAATATAAAAGTCCACAATTACACTAGAAGATTTCAATACCCCTTTCTCTGTAATTGTAAAGCAATAAGACAGAACATTAACAAAGACATAAAAATATTTTTAAAAATATATATTTTTAAAGATTTTATTTATTCATTGGAGAGGGAGTGTGTGTGTGAGAGAGATAGAAAGAAAGAGAGAGCATGCACAAACAGGAAGAATGGCAGAAGGAGAAACAGACTCCCTGCCGAGCTTGAAGCCTGATGTGGAACTTGATCCCAGGACCCTGGAATCATGACTTGAGCTGAAGGCAGACACAACTGAGTGAGTCACCCATGCACCCAATCCCCTCTTAAAAAACTTAAAGAAAAAAAAAAAAAAACTTAAGATAGTTAAAAAAAAACTATCTTAACAGTACCATCGAGTAACTAAAAACAGGGTTTGGCAAATTATGGTTTACAATCAGATCTGGGCTACCACATTTTTTGGTATGGCCTGGGAGCTAAGCATGGATTTTACACTTTAAAAGGGTTGCATTATAAATGGTTATATAATTATTTACATGGTCTTTTCAGTTTTGCTTCTTGGTCTGTAAAGTCTAAAATATGTACTACTTTTCCACTTTAAGAGGCTGCCAATCTCTGAATTAGAAAGTGACATTTATACAACATTCAACAACTACAGACCAGATATTCTTCCAAGTGTTCATGAAATATTCACTAAGGCAATGTTGTAGGCCACAAGCCAAATCATAAAAAATCTAAAAGAATGGAAAGCATACAAAGCATATTCTCTGATAATATCAAGATAAACATATAAAACTATATCAGAAAGATATCTGGAAAATCGCCAAATAGATTCAAATCAAACAGCACATTTCTATATAATTAATGGTTATAAACGTATGTTGCAAAGAAAAATAAAAACATATTTTAATTGAATTATTATGCATCAAAATTTGTGGAATGCAGCTAAAGCAGTGCTGAGAGGGAAATTTATAGCAGTAAATGTTTGTATTAAAAATAATAAAGGTCAAAGATAATCAGAACTTCTACCTTGAGAAATGGGGAAAAGAATAACAAATTAAATAAAAAGCAAGAAAAATGAATGAAAAATAAGTAGAAGAACAAAACAATGACGTAAAGATAAGATAGAATCCATAGAAACAAAGATAATTTTATAAAATACCAAGAAAATGTATAATCTACCACTTTGACAGGAAAAAAGAGCGATTAACATTAATAATAACATCAAGAAAAGAGGGCATTACTACAGAGGCTAAATGGTGAATACAGGAATAAAACAAATAAATCTACAAATCATTGTTGTAAGAAATGAAAGGTCTAAATATTTGTGGGGTGCCTTTGTGGCTCAGTCGAGTTAAGCATTTGACTATTGATTTTGGCTCAGGTCATGATTGTGGGGTGATAGAATCAAGCCCTAAGTCAAGCTCTGTGCTGAGTGTGTAGCCTGTTTGAGATTTTCTTTTACCCTCTCCTTTTGTCCGTTCCCACCCTGCTCATGCACTCTTACTCCCTCTCTTTTAAGAAAAAAATCTAAATATTTGCAAAATATTTATTTTTCACATTTTTCAAAAATTATATGTTCATGGATCAGAATGCTTAATTTTTAAAAAATAATTTATTTATTTGACAGAGAGAGAGAGATCACAAGTAGGCAGAGAGGCAGGTAGAGAGAGAGGGAGGAAGGCAGGTTCCCTGCTGAGCAGACAGCCCAATGTGAGACTTGATCCCAGGACCCTGAGATCATGACCTGAGCCGAAGGCAGAGGCTTAACCCACTGAGCCACCCAGGCACCTCCGAATGCTTAATATTTTTAAGGTGGAAATACTACTTAAATTGATCTACAAACTCAATATAACCACTATAAAAATTCCAAATTTCTTCATCATAGAATTGACAAGATAATACTAAAAGTCTTACAGAAAATCATGGGATGCAGAATAGCCAAAATCTTAAAAAAAGAACAAAATTGGATGTTTCACACTTCTTGATTTTAAAAATTTGATATGAAGTTATGTGATGAAAACAATGTGTTACTGACATAGGGCAGACATATAGGTCAATATAAGAGAATCAAGAGTCAGAAATAAACCTTCAAATTTATGGTAAATTGATTTTGACAAGTGTGCCAAGACAATTTTATGGGAAAAGGAAAGTGCTTTCAAAAACCATGTTGGGAAAATTGGAATTCCACATGCAAAAACATAAAGTTGAAATCCTTATACATACACAGCAATTAACTCAAAATTATTGTAGATTTAAATTTAATACCTAAAACTATAAAAAGGAAGGGAACCAAAATTAAACTATTGGGTCTACACCAAAATTAAAAGCTTTTACACAGCAAAGGGAACTGTCAACAACACAAAAAGGCAACCTACTGAGTGGGAGAAGATATTTGCAAATAATATATTTGATGAAGGATTAATATCCAAAATATATAAAGAACTTACTCAATTTAATATAAAAAACAAACAACTCAATTAAAAAATGAACAGAAAACTTGAATAGATATTTTTCCAAAGAAAATATAAAAATTGCCAATACATACACACAAAAAAAGATGCTCAACATCACTATCATCAAGGAAATGCAAATCAAAACTACAATGAGATGTTACCTAACAGAATAGCTGAAATTAGAAACACAAAAAGTAGTAAGTCTTGGCAAAGATGTGGAGAAAAAGGAACCCTTGTGAACCTTTGATAGGAATGCAAAATGGTGCAGCCATTTTGGAAAACAGAGTGGAAATTCCTCAAAAAATTAAAAATATAATTACCATATGATCCTATAATTCCACTACTGTGTATGTACTTAAAACAAAAACATGGGTTTGAAAAGATATATGCACTCTTGTGTTTATTGCAGCATTATTCAAAATAGCCCAATGTCCATTCATAGATGAAGAGATTAAAAAAAGAAGCAGTTATGTGGATGCATAATGGAATATTATGCAGCCATAAAAAGAACAAAATCTTGCCACTTGCAACAACATGGATGGACATAAAGGTTATATTGTTAA
This sequence comes from Meles meles, assembly GCF_922984935.1. NCBI lineage: Eukaryota > Metazoa > Chordata > Mammalia > Carnivora > Mustelidae > Meles > Meles meles. The sequence goes on along the minus strand of NC_060074.1, from coordinate 85,565,478 downwards.
GTAAATTAGTCAAAGAAAGACAAATACTATATGATTTCCCTCATGTGTAGAATTTTCGAAACAAAGAAAAACAAACAAACAAACAAACAAAACAGACTCTCAAATATGGAGAACAAACTGGTGGTTGCCAGAGGGAACATGGGTGGGGGAATGGGTAAAACAGTAAAGGGGAATAAAATAAACAAAATAAAATAAAATAAGCTAAAATAAAAAGATAATCTATATAATGGAAGAAAAGTTTTGCAATTATGTAGCTGATGAGAACTGTGGCTGGGATATATAAAGAACTCTTATAAATAAATAATAAAAAGATAAATAGCCCATTTTTAAAAAATGGGACAAAGATGTGAATCTATATTTATCTTAAAAAGGCCTATACATGACTAAAAAGCACATGAGAGATGTTTTACAAGATTAGTTCCAGGGAAATGTAAATCAGAACCACAATGAGATACTACTTCACAACCACTAGGATGGTTATAATAAAACTACTCAGATGTGACTGTAAAGTGGGGCAGCTGCTTAAACAGTCTGACTCAAAATGTTAAAAATGGAATTCACCATTGGGTAAAAACAATATTTTAAAGTTTATTGAGTTGATGTTTGCATAACTCTACAAATACACTGAACACCAATGAATTGTACACCTTAGATGTATGATTTGTACCTATGTAAATTATATGTTAATAATGCTCTTACATAAAACAAAACAAAAACCTATATATATATTGTCTATAGCAGCTTCATTTGTGGTTACTAAACACTGAAGCAACCCAAATATCCCTGAACTAGGAAATGCATAAACAAGCGAAAATAAACAAAAGAAAAAGAAAAAGAAACTACTGATGCATGCAACTATATGGATGAATCTCAGATGCACTATGCTACATGATAGAAGCCAGCCTAGAGAGTCAATATACTCTACGGTTCCACTAATATGACATTCCAGAAAAGGCAAAGTTACAGTGATAGAGCATAGATTAGTGGTTACATGGGTAATAAATCATGGGAGGTTTGACTGCAAAAGGATAGCCTGAGGGGCTTTTGGGGGTGATGGAACTCCTCCTCTGTGGCTTGATTTTCCTGATGATCACATGATTTTTACACAAGCCAAAAATTTTAGACTCCCAAAAGTGTTTATTTCTTTTTAAACAAATTTAATAATAATACAATTTAAACTAACAAACAAATTGGCAAATTTTCTCTGTGCTTTATTTGTGCCAGGCAGGCATTCTTTTAGGGTCTTTAATATTGCTGGTCCTAGCAATGACAGCATGAAGTTAGACACTTATTTTCACACTGATGTAACAAATGAGAAACTAAAGTTTTGGGACCTTGAGAAACTTTATCAAAGTCACAAAACTAAAACCTTGGAGCAGGGGATTTGAATCCAACAATGTGGTACTAGGTCTTAGTTCATTTGTACTGTTATAACCAAATACCAGAGACCAAGGGCTTATAAACAGCTAACCTCAATTTCTCACCATTCTGGGGACTGGGAAGTCAAAGATCAAGGTACCCTTGGACTTAACGTCTGGTGAGACCAGCTTCCTCAATAATACCCATCTTCTTGCTGTAATCACACATGGCAGAAGGGACAAGGGAGCAATCTTAGGCCACTTTTCTAAGGGCCTAATTCCATTCATGAGAATTCCACCCTCATGACCTAATCACCGCATCCCCCGCCCAGGGCTCCACCTCCAAATACCATCACATTAAAGGTTAGGATTTCAACATATTTATTTTGGAGGGACATAGACATACAAATCATAGCACACTAGGAACTAGATCTTAATCTTTCCATATATTGTGTTTTGTCATATGATTGGGGAAAAAAAAACAAAAACCTGTAAAGGAAGTGGATTAAGATAACCCCTGCTCCATGCTTGGGAACTACAACAACAACAAAGTTTTTACTTAAAAAAAAAAAAAATTTTTACTTTAACTTTTGGTTGAAGTTCACCATGATTCAGAAAAATGAACAATTTAAAAGTACATAGTTCAAAGGATTTTCATACCCCCACAACACCTGTGTAACCAGCATTCAGATTAAAACAAAACAAAACAAAACAAAAAACCAAAACAGATCGTCCCGAGATTCCTTTAGCTCCCCGCAACTAGAAGCTCCTCATGCCCCTTCTGACTACTACCTTTCCATAAATCCTGTCTTCTAAGATCATAGGTTGGCTTTGCCTGTTCTTGAACTTTATGTAAATGGAATTATACAGTGTGTGCCCATTTGTGTTGGCTTCTTTGGATTGGCATAATGTTTCTGTGTATATCAGTGACTCTTATTGTTAGGTAGTATTCCACTATGTGACTATAACATCCTTTACTCTCTTGTTGATGGGCATTTGTGTGGTTTCCAACTTTGGGGTTGTTGTGAACAGGTTTGCTATAAGAATGTGTGCACTTGCCCTTGGATGAACATATGAATGCATTTATGTTGGTATGTTCCTGGGAGTAGAACTGCTGAATTATAAAATCTTTAGTTTGTCTTTTTTTTTTAAGATTTTATTTATTTATTTGACAGACAGAGATCACAAGTAGGCAGGGAGGCAGGCAGAGAGAGAGGAGGAAGCAGGCTCCCTGCTGAGCAGAGAGCTGGATGTGGGGGCTTAATCTCAGGAACCTAGGATCATGACCCTAAGGAAGGCAGAAGCTTTAACCCACTGAGCCACCCAGGTGCCCCTAGTTTTGTTTTGTTTTTATTTTTTTAACATAAAATATATAGTTTGACAAGTCATTTGAAGACCCCTCAAAAGGATCAAGGGGACCTGTGTCTGAGTGCACCTCTGTCCAAGAAGCTGACACAAATGTTCAGTGATGAATAAACATTTGTTGATGTGGTGCTAAGGTCAAGTGTGAGTTCTACCTCTTTCTGATCTTATCTCATGGTATGAATTTTGGGTACAGATTTTAGCTCATGTGTTTGGCTACATTCTACATTGTTTGTGAATATTTTTCAGGTTAACCTCCCTAAACCCTAGAGACTTTTTTCCTTATTCACAAATATTTCATCTCACAATCTCGTCAAAAGCTCTCCATAGTCAAAAGTTCTCCAAAATAATTAAACTAGCACATATATTAGCTTTTTATTCCAGATGTTTTGACAAATGCAAATCACTACAGTTGTATTAATTACACATCTTTCTTTAATAATTAAATAATACAAATCACTATATCTAACTATATCCTCATGTTGGCTCAAGAGCAGTGAGATTTAAGCTTCTAAAAACTAAACCTGATGTCTTCAATCATTCAGAATAAAATGTATCTGCTTCCTTCTTCTTTTGGGCCAAATTGAATATGATTTATTTTAATTATTTATTTATATGAACCCCTTGATTCCAATATAATCTAGCCTTTAAGCTGAGCAGACATTTATTATATTTTAATCTGACAAAAGAGTTCAGAACATTTCAGCGTCTTAACCAAAGGTCGGGAGAGAATAATTAAAAAAGAATACTTCAGAATTGATTTTCACAAGAGAAGTTTCCAATCTGTGTTATTTACCATCCCACGTTTTTAGTTTAATCTAATCCTGATTAAAAGCTATACCAATTTCACATTTTTAGGGATGATTTATGCCCAAATCCACACATGTTGATAGGAAAGTCTAATGTTTGTTTTCTTCCTTCAGAGAAAGTCATTCAGATTTTGTCAATAAAACCTTTTTCATCTTTTGGTTTACATTCCATCATTAATTGATTTCAACAAGCTTCTCTATGTGCCAATCACTAATAGGACATTGACATATAGAAGGGAAGTTCAGTAACTACTGGCCTTTTTGATTTATTTATTTTTTTTTTTTTTACTTTTTAAATTTTTTAATAAACATGTAATGTATTATTAGCCCCAGGGGTACAGGTCTGTGAATCGCCAGGTTTGCACACTTCATAGCACTCACCATAGCACATATCCTCCCCAATGTCCATAACTCCACCACCCTCTCCTTCCCCTCTCCCCCCTCACCACCCTCAGTTTGTTTTGTGAGATTAAGAGTCTCTTATGATTTGTCTCCCTCCCGATCCCATCTTGTTCCATTTATTCTTTTCCTACCCCTCAAACCCCACACGTTGCATCTCCATTTTCTCATATCAGTGAGATCATATGATAGTTGTCTTTCTCCAATTGACTTATTTTGCAAAGCATAATACCCTCTAGTTCCATTCATGTCATTGCAAAAGGCAAGATTTCATTTCTTTTGATGGCTGCATAGTATTCCATTGTATATATATAACACCTCTTCTTTATCCATTCATCTGTTGATGGACATCTAGGTTCTTTCCAGATGATTTGTATTTCCCTGATGCTGAGTGACGTGGAGCATTTTTTCATGTGTCTGTTGGCCATCTGGATGTCTTCTTTGCAGAAATGTCTGTTCATGTCCTCTGCCCATTTCTTGATTGGATTAGTTGTTCTTTGGGTGTTGAGTTTGATAAGTTCTTTATAGATTTTGGATACTAGCCCTTTATCTGATATGTTGTTTGCAAATATCTTCTCCCATTCTGTCAGTTGTCTTTTGGTTTTGTTAACTGTTTCCTTTGCTGTGCAAAAGCTTTTAATCTTGATGAAGTCCCAATAGCTCATTTTTGGCCTTGCTTCCCTTGCCTTTGGCGATGTTCCTAGGAAGAAGTTGCTGTGGCTGAGGTCGAAGAGGTTGCTGCCTGTGTTCTCTTCAAGGATTTTGATGGATTCCTTTCTCACATTGAGGTCCTTCATCCATTTTGAGTCTACTTTCGTGTGTGGTATAAGGAAATGGTCCAATTTCATTTTTCTGCATGTGGCTGTCCAATTTTTCCAACACCATTTGTTGAAGAGGCTGTCTTTTTTCCATTGGACATTCTTTCCTGCTTTGTTGAAGATTAGTTGTCCATAGAGTTGTGGGTCTATTTCTGGCCTCTCTATTCTGTTCCATTGATCTGTGTGTCCGTTTTTGTGACTACTGGCCTTTTTTAAATATGAGAGATGATGCTTTTTTAAGGGGATAAATTAAAACATTATCAGTAAATAATTTTGTATTTCTCATCACTTTATGGCATCTAGTGTTACAGTATTATATTCAAGTGATTTACCAGCAACAAAAATGCTCTAAAATATATTCTTAAATAATTGTTATTTATTTAATGCTAATTAGTTGAGCAGTCAATACTCCCTTTTCAATCATCTGGCATACTACAGATCTTACAAGATTAACCCTCACTTTCCAATATTCTAGTAATTTAACCATTGAACCAACCTATACATTTATTTGCCAAAACAGTATACTTCTTACTATTCAATGAGAAGACTATGTTTCATTTATAAATCTTATCACTGAATTTCGTTGATAATAATTATGTTGTAATTACAAAATCGAGCAGTATTTTTAACTTTTCTACATTTATATGTGACCATTTGAAATTTCTCAAACAATGTAACAATGAAATATAACATTGATCCTATGGGAAATCAATCTTTTAATTTTCTTAAAATATACACATAGTTCATTAAAATAAGAGAGATTTGGACTCTGAAATTTGAGGGCATCTTTATGACAACATAATATAATTGTCTCTTTTACGTTTACCAAAACTATGTGGTATCCATTTACAGGACTTAGTACATTCTTTTTTCTTGTTCCTTAACATATCTAAACTTTATTATCATCTCATTTTATCTTGCATTTACTCTATAAGCTATCCATACAGTGAAGACATTAGGCATAAACAAGGAAGAGGAAGCAAATCTCCAAACACCTGTATGACTGTGGCAAAATGAAGCTGTAGTTAAGACTGTTTCTCTTCTAATGACCAACTCCTGTACAGTGTCCCTGGTGTTGTAGCTTGCTGATGGACATCATTTACATTCTATTACTCATTAGGATTTCCCTTTGGAGTAATTCACATTAGGGTTACTGAAAGACCCTTTTTTCCATATTCTCCTAGAGCTCTGTGGTTAGAGCATATCATGAATCTCTCTATTAATTACTCTCTTTACAATTTAAGCTGGACATTTTTAAAACTTGAGAATCTATTATTCCATAAACCACAATTGTCATTAAGTAGAACAAATAGGAACAAGAAAAATAAGTGCTGAGATTTTCTTGAATATGTCTAAGAGTCTGGTTCTTAATATATTTGCCAGTTTCTTTTAACTTTCTGGACCCTAATAACTTGTATTTAATGTATCAGGAAGAATATTGCAGCATGAAGAAATGTTGAATGTGGTAAGATAATTGAATAGCTGGTGCCTCTTTTGTGAAAGAATATTGGGGATTTTTTTGAGATTTTATTTATTTGATAGAAGAGAGAGAGAGAGCAACAGAGGGAACACAAGCAGGGGTAGTGGGAGAGGGAGAAGCAGAACTCCCGTTAAACAGGCTGCCTGATATGGGACTCAATCCCAGTACCCTGGCATCATGACCTTAGCCAAAGGCAGATGCTTAACAACTGAGCCACCCAGGCACCCCAGAATATTGTATTCTTTATGATCACCCTGGTTATCAGTGAGTGGCTCATGTAGTTATTCTGTAGTATATAAAAAGTCAGAATTCTGTTCCATAATTCCCTTTTCTACAATTGTTGGACAGAAATGTACTCTAAGCTCAAGTTTTAACTCCTCAAGTTTGGGAAGTGTTATATATATATATATATATTTTTTTTTTAGTTTGAGTTACATTTCATATTACCTTACACAATATTTTTTAGGATGTAAGAGATTTGAGGGATGGCTGAAAAGTCTTCCTCAAAACTCTGAAACTTTCTCTTTTTCTCTCTCTCAGAAACCAAATCCTTTATCACATTTTCCCAAATTAATTACAAAAGTTAAAAATTAAATCTCACTTTTGTCCTTCACATTAATCCTAAGTAGATCAGTTATTTTGTCCATATTAATGGGAGCATAGCACTGGTGAGATTTAATTTCAAACTTTTGTAATTATAGCTAAAATTAAATTTTACCATGAATGAATTGTCTATGTCCTAGATGAGAGCAGACTAGGAGGATTAGCAATTGGACCTCCAGGATGACTTATGTTATCTTTGATAATTAATTAAAATCAATGCGTAGAGGCCTATATTTGGAAATTTAAGGAGTTTTCGAGCAGGAATTTTTCAAATTCTCTTACAAGTTTGATGTAAGACGTGCAGGAGTGACAGTGGTTTGAGAAAACTCCAGGAGACCAAAAGTAGTGCAGTGAACCTAGAATACCTTACTCCAGTTACTGAATTAAGCAGGGTTAGGTTCTCTTCCTGGAATACTGCAGAAGTTTCATAAAGTTGAGAAACATGAGTTTTGTTTCTCTAATGTCTAAATAGCTGAGTAAACACAATAGGGACTGAAGAGATTGGATACTTTATCCTTTAAAAAAAAAGAAAGAAAAAAAAGATTTTATTTATTTATTTGTCAGAGAGAAAGCACAAGCAGGGGCAGGGCAGCAGGAGGCAGAGGGAGAAGCAGGATCCTCACTGAGCAAGGAGCCTGCCGTGGGACTCAATCCCTGGGCCCTGGGATCATAACCTGAGCCAGCCAGGCATCCCTGGATAATTTAACCTTAAAATTGAGTGTGTATGGACAATTATAGGAAAATGGGGGAGGAAATCTGTTAACTCTGAAGAATCTCTTTAAGTGGAAGCAAACACAAATTACAAAATTTCTGGTAAAATATTCAAATGTAAATGGAGAAAGGTATAAATGTAGTTATAATGTAGACGCTGTACAAGATATTATTTAAAAAGCATTGCCCATCTCAGAATGTTGACTCCTAGAGAAGAACATAGGCAGTAACCTCTTCAACATCGGTCATAGCAAATTCTTTCAAGACAGGCTTCCAAAGGCCAAGGGAAAAAAGGTGAAAATGAACTTTTGGGACTTCATCAAGATAAAAAGCTTCTGCACAGCAAAGGAAACAGTCAATAAAACAAAGAGGCAACCCAAGGAATGGGAGAAGATATTTCTAAATGACCCTACAGACAAAGGGCTGATATCCAAGATATATAAAGAACTTCTCAAACTTCAACACCCAGAAACCAGATAATCAAATAAAAAAAATGGGCAGAAGACATGAGCAGACATTTCTCCAAAGAAGACATACAAATGGCTAACAGACGCATGAAAAAGTGTTTATCATCATTAGCCATCAGGGAAATTCAAATCAAAACTACATTGAGATACCACCTTACACCAGTTAGAATGGCAAAAATCAACAAGGCAAGAAACAACAAATGCTGGAGAGGTTGTGGAGAAAGGGGAACCTTCTTACACTGTTGATGGGAATGCAAATTGGTGCAGCTACTTTGGAAAACAGTGTGGTGGTTCCTCAAAAAATTAAAAATAGAGCTTCCCTATCACCCTGCAATTGCACTACTGGGTATTTACCTCAAAGATACAGATGCAGTGAAAAGAAGGGCCATATCTACCCCAATGTTCATAGCAGCAGTGTTCACAATAGCCAAAATGTGGAAAGAGCCAAGATGCCCTTCAACAGATGAATGGATAAAGAATATGTGGTCCATATACACAATGGAATAATACTCAGCCATCAGAAAGGATGAATACCCAACTTTTGCATCAACTTGGATGGGGTTGGAGGAGATTATGCTAAGTGAAATAAGTCAAACAGAGAAAGTTAATTATCATATGGTTTCATCTATTTGTGGAACATAAGGAATATCATGGAGGACATTAGGACAAGGAAAAAATGAAGGGAGAGAAAGCGGAGTGGGAGACGAACCAGGAGAGTCTATGAACTCCAGAAAACAGACAGAGAGTGTTAGAAGGGAGTGGGGTTTGGGAGATGGGTGAGCCTGGTGATGGGTATTAAGGAGGCCATGGATTGCATGGAGCACTGGGTATTATATGCAAACAATGAATCATGGAACACTACATCAAAAACTAATGAGGTACTCTATGATGACTCGCATAACACAATAATAAAAAAAATACTGGAGAAAAAAAATAAAAATTAAAAAAAAATAAAAAGCATTGCCTAAAGAAAGTTTCTGAAACATTTGAAGAGAAAGGCCTTATAAATTTCCAAAGAGGTAATCATAGTAATCAGAGCACATAGGCATTAAGTTCAGTGACTAAACAACTGCGGGGTTTTTCTGGATGTTTAGCTATTTTATAAATCCAATACCAGAGCAGTGTGTCACTCCATTAAAAAATACAGCAGGGTATCTATTTCCCTGGCCCTGGCAGCCTTATGTTTCCAGGTGTAAGGTTGTACTTAGAATGGCAGCTGACCCTTCTTATGGCCAGTGCTGATGTGTTCCTGCAGTTCCTGCTGTATCTCTCTAGCAGCGACAGTAACTACGCTGTGGGTGGATGTATTCTGATGCCTTCCATCATGACATCTGCCCAGTCGTCTTGTGCACACCCATCCCAACTAAATCTTAAGAAAGATTATTTTCACACTGCTACTGAGGAATTTGTTAGAGCTGGTTTTTTTTTCCATGAATTAATTACACTACAAATAGCAAAAAGTGTAAGACTTACACTTTGCCTATAATCTCATAGCAGTTGTGTTTGTGTTGAGAGGGAATGGGGTAGATCTTTATTTTGCTTATTCTATTGTAACATGCATTTACTATAGATTTGTTTGATTTTTTTTTTTTTCCTTCAGCTCCTCCTTTAATATCTGGTTCTGGTCACTTGAATTTTCAGAGTGGACTGAGTCACCCTCTACTACCAACCAGGCAAGCCTTAGATTTAACTTAAAAAGTAATTAAAATAGGGATGTCTGGGTGGCTCAGGTGGTTAAACGTCTGCCTTCTGCTCAGGTCATGATCCATGGGTTCTGGGATTGAGTTCCGCATCCATCGGGATCCTTGCTCAGCGTGGAACCTGCTTCTTCCTCTGTCTGCCACTCCTTCAGCTTGTGTGCTCTCTCTCCCTCTCTCTCTCTCTCTCTGATAAATATATAAGTAAAATCTTTTAAAAGATAGTTAAAATATACACCCACTTCTAAGCCTGGCGATTTGTTAATATGACTGAATTAGGAAGCATGTCCTGTCTTCTTTGCCTGATTTTGTGCTCATGCCAAGCTCTACTTTTTCTCTCAGTGCTATCTATCATTATTGACAGGTGTAGCCTCAGTGTCCAAAGAAGTCTTTTTAGTGTACTCCAAGACCATGCACTTTCCCCCTCTATAATCATAGAATTTCACACCTGGCTTCTTTAACTAAAAACTAGCTTGAATTGCTCTTTGGCCTCTCCTGTGGTCTTGAATTAGTATCTAGTGTTGGTATTTTACTAAGTTTTACATGTATGTTTATTTCATCTCTACAACTAGACTGTGATGTGCACAATATACATTTCTGTATCTTGCCCATCTTTCTCCCATCCTACCCCACTATGACAGTATCTTGAATGTAACAGTTGCTCAACACATTCTTGTTAATTCACATTTTAGTTGCCAATTCTAAGTAGAAAAGATAAAATCTAATTCCTCATCTATAATATCTTAGATATTTTTAATAATCAGATCAGAGTTAGCAGATATATGGCCAAAGAGAATTGAGGGAATGAAAGTTGAAAAAATATTCTGTTGGGGAGCACTGAGTTGGTGTCTGCTGCAATTTTGTCTGAGTAGATGATGATCATCTGAGTGATCATCTGTCATTCTGGGAAAATAGTTCATTCATTTTGTCCTAGAATATAGTAAATATAATAGCTTCCATAACATTTTTTTCAAAACTAGAAGCAACATGTTAAAAGCCAAAAACACAGTGGCGTGCATATAGCCTTCCATAATTATCATCATCTATAATATGGTCTAAATTGTCAATGCTACCACTATTAGGCCACTAATAATTGACATTTCATAGTCACAAATTTCCCTTGACAGAACAGCATGTCAGACATCTGTTACCACTGCACTCCATTGCTTTTGCATATTTATATTAACCTCCTTGTTGACCTAATATCTGTCTTTTGCTTCCAGATACAACAGAAGGAGGTCCTCTGAACTCCAGTCTAATAGTTACAGGGCCTACCACCATGGTAGGTAGTAGTCTATGTCTTGAGAACCTATGCCCGACAGCAAGCTGAATTCTGTGTTACATTTTATGCTGCACAGCTAGATTTTCACTCAAAAGCCACTGAATACATTAGAAAGATTACTTTGCCCCTTCTGACTCTAGCAGAAGCAATAAACTTGAATGCTGTGAAAAGGCTATGAATGGCTGGCCCCTGAGTTTAACAGTTGGAAATAACAAACGACCGGACTGGTTGTTATGACAGTGTCCGTCACTGGCAATCCATAGTCTCTCACATTCTCTGTCTGCATAGTTTTGCTTGGAGCACACAACATCCCTTTCAGTCATAGAAAACATTGGCTGGCTCTAGGCTTGTCTTTCCCTCCTCAAGGTCCTCAGTTACACTGACCAGTAAAATGCACATCCCCAAATGCACTCGTCAGGTTTTCCTCTACCTGCAGAGGTTTCTAAATGCTCTTATCTTGGGATTGATTCCAGTGGGAAGCTTTCATTTATCTTCCAAACCTTAACTTTTGCTTTTGTCAGCAGAAAGGGAATATAACATCTAAATTTTAAAAAGTGACCTAAGGGGTTTCCTTTTATTTTAGGCATCTGAATAAAATTCCTCAGTGGGACTATCATTTTTATCGTGTTCCTAATCATACAGCCACTCTCTTATGTTTGCCCAGAAATGCATTTAATAACTGATACCTTCTTGTTCTCTTTTATCTCTTCTTTTAACCCATTGACCATTTCCTGTATGCCAAAAAGAATTCACTATTTCTCAGCTTTTCCCTCACTTCTCAGTTACTCATATTGTGTCATAGCTGTAGACTAAGTTTATGTCTTTACACCTAACAATCTTCCTCCTACATATTTCCCAGGCTGCTTTATCCTTTACAAGAGTCAGATGTAGACATCAGTCCCCAAAGTGCCCCAGATAATGGAAAGCAAGAGGTTGAGAGGAGGGGGTGAAGCCTCCAGACAAAAATGTGTAATGAACAGATTTTCATGGTTTAATGTTGTTGTCTAGACTATGCATCCCTAAGACCTACCACAGCTTGGGGACTAGGTTAGGAATGGGATGAGACATAGAAATGTTATAAACCTAAATAGAGACTAAAAATCTTTGGCAACCGTAACTAAACTCCTTTCACACCAAGAATTACATTCTCTTTAGAGAATTACTAGGGAAAGAAACATTTCCTTTGTAGCACGAAGGTGAGCACAAGATGTAGGACATTTTTCTGAGCTAAACAAGGTGGGAATGATGGGTTGGATTGTTATCTAAAGGAGAGAATAAGCCTCCCTCACTGAGATAACTCAAGGAGTTTTTCTAATCATAGGAATTTGGGAGGGAGGTAAAATGTCCCATAAGAGAAAAAATTGTTAAATTTTATGGGCTTTTTGGAGGAAAAGACAAGTAAAAGTTTAATACTAAAAGAAGTGTTAAAAACATGTCAATTAGTACAATTTATGAATAAGATATCACCTGATACCTATAGAGAGCCATGATTAATTGGTTTGATTGGACTAGCCATAAATAATGGTTACTCTTTCTGATATAATCCCATGTGATAAGAACAAGGGACTGTTAAAAAAAATACATGTACTATGAAAGCCTCATCACCACATTAGGAGATGGGTGTTGCCCCACTTTAAAGAAGAGGAAAATAAAATGTGGGGTTATTAGGTAATACATTTAAGGTTGCAGAGTTAGTAAGGTGGTAGAGCAACCATATTCACCTTGTCATCTATACTTTCTATTTCACTAATGTAGTCACATCTCATAGATTTAAAGCAGTGTAAAGACTGCAGAGTTTTTGTTGTTACTGCTATTTGTTTTTTACTTTTAAACTAGGGGATAAAAATATTTTACATGATTTTGGAGGGATTAAAATCATGTCAATGAAACAATGTGCTTATTACTTCGCACTAGTATGGAACTAGATTTTTTATTTCCTCCTCTCAGTCTAGGAAGTAAGAGAAAGGAAGATATTTCCCCATGTACTGTGTTATTAGGTGCACTGTCTTTGGAGACCAATAACTTCTTTATGTTTTCTCCAGAGAAGACATAAGGACACAGGGTTTTCAGTTAGAACAATCCATGCACAACAGAAACAACAGTCGTTTCCATCTGTGGAAACTAGATGACAAACAACTAGAATTATTGGAAGCCAGGTACTTTCCAGGTTTATATCACCAAAAAAGTAAGACTCTGTCATGTCTTGATAAAGCGTGTCTTTAAAAATAACAAATGCAGTAGCCTCTAAAGAGAATTATGTCAGAAAGAGGAAGCTGGAAAAAGATAGAATCCAATACAAAGTCTGAAATCCTGAAGCATGAATGTATCTTGCATCAGCTGAAAAATAGCCTAAAAGTTGAAGACACCTTATTTTACTTGTTTACCCTATGCAATTGTATAAATTCATCTCCATTGTATGGGTTTATGTATCCTTTTTTTTGCCCCAGTATTCTCAAATGAATGGAGGGTAAATATATATATTAAATATAGAAATATAGAAAAAATATATGATATATATATATATATATATATATATATATATCCCTAAAGGGCCTGGGGGGTACACACAGCTTTCAATGATAGATTTAAATGGCCATGAATTTACACTGACCTTACAATGTTTCTGTTTATCCTGAAGTGCACATACCATTATCCCCCTTTGGTGCCTTGATTAATGACTCTTACTTCTCTTCTGTAGGTTCTCTTTTCTTAACTTCCCTGTTGATAAGTATCCTTCAATTTGAGAGTGTCACCACGGAGTTGGGGGTCACTTCCTGTTGGTCTTAGTTACTTGGAATTGCCAGCCCCCTGGGTTTAGCTTTTACAGTGTTACAAATATTTCATCTTGGTGATGTAGTCTCTGTGACTGGGCCACATTCTCTATTATTTTAGATGGAGTGGCCTGTGTTTCCTTTTTTGTATGACACTTGAGTAACACTATGCCTGCGGACCCTTAAGAAAATGAGATGTGCCTCCCACAAGACAAGTACTGAACACCAGAACTTCTAAATAATGTTTAAATAGAAGTCAGTGCACTAACTCTGGACTGTAAATCTATGCATGCTGTCTAAGTTCCTAAACAGAATTTTCCTGACATGCCACCGTGCCAGTTCACTTGTGCTGAGTCCTGAAAAACATACAATCTTTAGGTCTTCTGTCCTCTAGAAGCATCCGGGGGCATGGACCTAATTTTATCATAGAGTTAACTCTACCCAAAAAAACTGAAACTCAAAACAAGACTCTAGTCTGGCCAGATTCAAGTACTTGGCTTGCAGCTGTTTTCCTCATGCATAGGAGAAGCACCATATCCCTCAGGTAAAACTTGAGATTTCCAGTACTTCTCATAATCTGATAAAATGAAAATGAACTGCAAGATTTTATTCCTTGTATTATCAAATACAGCTTTTGAAGTAACTTGAGAATAACAAAGATGGCTTTTCTTTGCCTATGGAATCAGTCTCTCTCTCGCTCTCTCTATTTCTCTTCCTCTTTCAATCTCCTCTCCCTCCCTCTTTTCCTCCCTCCCTCCCCTTTGTGGAACATGCAGTAAGAAAACAAATCTCAAATGTACAATTTGTAACATTTTTTCCCATGACGCAGTCTATCATTATTTGGATGACTAAAAGCTTTAATTATTTACTTTTGGGAGTCCCTGAAACCCATGTCATCACAAATACTGAAGAATTTTCTGGGAAAGGTTTGAAACACTTCCAGTTAAACTCTTGACTTAATATCTCAAGAAAAAAAAATAATGTTTCTACCACATATTTTATTAAACCCTTTAGGTCCTTTTACAAGAGAGGAAATACCAATTAACATATAATTTAGCAGAACAAAATATTATCCCATTTCAACCAGTACCCACTTCCTTGAAGTTTATTCAAGCATTAATAACCATTTAATGCAATTTAACTACACTGAGGTATCCATTACATTAATATAATATATCCATCAGGAAATTAGAGTTTTGTTTCCATGAATTTTATATTACAAGAAGGTTTTCATAATTTTATTCTGCATTTCATGATGCTTAATTTCAACTCCCCAGTCCCTGTTACAGTGTGAGATGATCAAAATGTTCCCAATGCTAAAAGATTACAATTACTTGATTTATTTATCCAGGAATCACAAATCATTTTTATATATACATACATATATTGTTAATATGTTTGAGGATTTAAACCTCTAGATATGTCAGGTTCATCAAACCTCCTTAGGAATACAACACTGTGACTAGATTTTTGTGAACTGCTTATTAACAATCATCTTTTTAAAGCATACATACTGGGATGTTGTCCATAAAGTAGTATCTTCATGGTCTGGAGACCTATAGAGTGTTTTCAAGGATAAGTTATATTACCTATGTGGACAGTTACATGAACAGATGCATTCTTGAATGCTTTAATTCAAGAAGTACTGATCATGGGGGGTGCCTGGGTGGCTCAGTGGGTTAAAGCCTCTGTCTTTGGCTCGGGTCATGATCTCAGGGTCCTGGGATCAAGTCCTGCATCAGGCTCTCTGCTCAGTGGGGAGCCTGCTTCCCCCTTTCTCTCTGCCTGCCTCCCTTGTGGTCTACTTGTGATCTCTGTCTGTCAAATAAATAAAATAAAATAAAAAAGTACTAATCAGGGGCACGTGGGTGGCTCAGTGGGTTAAGCCGCTGCCTTCGGCTCAGGTCATGATCTCGGGGTCCTGGGATCGAGCCCCGCATCGGGCTTTCTGCTCAGCGGGGAGCCTGCTTCCCTCTCTCTCTCTGCCTGCCTCTCTATCTACTTGTGATCTCTCTCTGTCAAATAAATAAATAAAATCTTTAAAAAAAAAAAGTACTAATCATGGAACTTTAGCTATGTTTCAATATGTAAGGGAAAATGAAATCATACGATAGTGTATATTAGAATATTAGATATTTACGGGGCCTGATAAGCTTCAACTAAACATCCTTTATCTTATAGTAAGTGTTTAGAGATTAAAAAAAAAAAAAACTTGATGAAAGGAACATGACTATTTTGTTTTAGGATTAGAGCAAAGTTCTCAGTGTCCAAGTTAAAGCACTTTCTACAACCTAGTGAGCTTTCATCAAGATAGGAAATAAAAATATGCAAATGGCAACAGAAGACCCAGACTCACATTTTGAAGTATCTTTGCTTCCATATGAGCAGGATTGAGAGAACATTCCATCAGACTTCTGAAACACTTTGCAACCTCCCTTCCTATTACAACATCAGGAAAACAAACTACACTGTCAAGGAATAATCTAATCTCAATGTAAAAAAAATGTCATGAACTCTTGTGAATCATATTTGTCTTTTCTTCTATTTTTTTTAAACAAGATTTTATTTTGGGGCACCTGGGTACCTCCTTTGGTTAAGCATCTCCCTTCAGCTCAGGTCTTGATCCTGCTTCTCCCTCTCCTGCTTCCCTGCTTGTGCTTTCTCTCAAATAATTAAATAAAATCTTAAAAAAATGTATTTATTTATTTGAGAGAGAGATCAAAAGCTGGGAGGAGAAGGAGAGGTAGGGAGGAAAGGGAGAAGCAGGCTCCCCATTGAGCGGAGAAGCGCATGTGGGGCTTGATCCCAGAACCCTGGGATCATGACTCCAGCTAAAGGCAGCCACTTAACTAACTGAGTCACCTAAGCACCCCTCATATTTGTCTTTTAGAGTAAAATCTGAAACTTTACCTCAGAATTTGTATTCTTTTTGCCTCATTATTATAATCTACTATTTACTTTTTTTTTTCCCTTTTTATTTATTTTTTTTTTCAGCGTAACAGTATTCATTCTTTTTGCACAACACCCAGTGCTCCATGCAAAACGTGCCCTCCCCATCACCCACCACCTGTTCCCCCAACCTCCCACCCCTGACCCTTCAAAACCCTCAGGTTGTTTTTCAGAGTCCATAGTCTCTTATGGTTCGCCTCCCCTCCCCAATGTCCATAGCCCGCTCCCCCTCTCCCAATCCCACCTCCCCCCAGCAACCCCCAGTTTGTTTTGTGAGATTAAGAGTCATTTATGGTTTGTCTCCCTCCCAATCCCATCTTGTTTCATTTATTCTTCTCCTATCCCCCTACCCCCCCATGTTGCTTCTCCATGTCCTCATATCAGGGAGATCATATGATAGTTGTCTTTCTCCGATTGACTTATTTCACTAAGCATGATACGCTCTAGTTCCATCCACGTCGTCGCAAATGGCAAGATTTCATTTCTTTTGATGGCTACTATTTACTTTTTTAAAAAAAGTTTATAAAACATTAGCTTAAATGATGTCTGAAAAGAAAAGAATTTTTTTAAAGATTTTATTTATTTATTTGACAGAGATCACGAGTAGGCAGAGAGGCTGGCAGAGAGAGAGAGGAGGAAGCAGGCTCCCTGAGGAGCAGAGAGCCTGATGCGGGGGCTTGATCCCAGGATCCTGAGATCATGACTTGAGCCGAAGGCAGAGGCTTTAACCCACTGAACCACCCAGGCACCCCTGAAAATAAAAGATTTTGAAACCAACAGCCTGAAAGGAAAAATCAAAGATTGGGAAGTTCCTAAAATCCTACTAAGGGAATTTCAGAGGTCATAATTTGGTTAATTCAAGAAAGAATTCCTGCTACTGAAGAGGCTTACAAATGTGTTTACATGGAGAAAGTGAATACAAGATCAAGCAGACAGTCTATGAGTTTCAGCAAAGTAGACCAACCAGGTGGACAGATCTGCTCTCTTGTCTGCTCCTAAGTTGAGATATTATATAAGAAATAGTATAATGTCCTAAGTTTTCCCATCTATATATTCTACTTGGTTCAGGTCAGGAGGTTACTCATAAACTATTCTCAATGCTAAATGCTAGAAGGCAAGCAAGTATAAAAAAGATAAATGCATTTCCCAGAGCTTTTTAGCTAAGTCCATATGAGTAAGTGTATTGTGTCCTAAGCTAGCTTTTCCTACTCCATCTTTGTTATCTATTTTCCTTGTAATGAAATAAAGTAAGATCATATACATTTGTTGTTTGGCTCTGTTCGTTTTACTGATCTGGTAAGATGAGGTCCTTATGGAGTAATGCCTTAGTGAGAATAGATCAATAACTTTAAATTCAATGAGTAGGACTTTCTACCAGATGACAAATAGGAAAGACAAAAGAGAGGGAAGAAAGGCAGCCAAGTATTTCTTCAGCAGAGAAATGGATCCTGCAAAGGAATTCTGATAGAAGATGAGTCCATTCTGGTTTTGCCATGCTTTCCTCACTGCTTCATACCTTTCTCTCTCTCTCTCTCTTTTCCTTTTTTTTTTTTTTTGCTATCCCCATATCTGCCTTCAAATAAATAAACTGAATTTCCTTTTCTTCTTTTTTTTTAATTTAAATTCCATTAGCCAACATATAGAACACCATTAGTTTTTGATGTAGTATTCAGTGATTTATTAGTTGCACATAACATCCAGTGCTCATCACATCATATGCCCTCCTTAGTGCCCATTACCCAGTAACCCCATCCCCTCACTCATCTCCCTTTCCACAACCCTCAGTTTGATTCCCAGTGTCGAGTATATCATGGTTTGGTTCCCTCTCTGACTTCTCCGCATTCAGTTTTTCCTCCCTTCCCCTATGATCCTCTGTGCTATTTCTTATATTGCACATATGAGTGAAACCATATGATAATTGTCTTTCTCTGCTTGACTTATTTCATTTAGCATAATACCTTCCAGTTCTATTCATGCCAATGCAAATGGTAGGTATTCATCCTTCCTGATGGCTAAATAATATTCCATAATATGTATGAACCACATCTTCTTTATCCATTCATCTGTTGAAGGACATCTTGGCTCTTTCCACAGTTTGGCTATTGTGGACATTGCTGCTATGAACACTTGGGTGCAGGTGCCCTTTCTTTCCACTACATCTGTATCTTTGGGGTAAATACCCAGTAGTACAATTGAAGGGTAGCTTCCTGAGGAAGCTCCTTCTTCAGGAGGTTCCTGAAAAACCTCCATACTGTTTTCCAGAGTGGCCATACCAGCATACATTCCCACCAATAGTGTAAGAGTTCCCTTTTCTCCACATCTTCACCAACATGTTGTTTCCTGTCTTGTTAATTTTAGCCATTCTAACTGGAGTAAATAAAATTCTTCCCTCATTTTTCATTTTTAGTCTGTGTCTATCAAACCGTAAGCAAGCTTTCATATTCATTTAGTAAACATTCATTAGGTGCCTACTGTGTGCCAAGCCTTGTGCTATATGTTTATCTTTTGGCCCTTTAACCTCTTATTCTTTTCCCCACCTGCATCCTGGCTTCCCTCCCCTCTGGGGATGTGCTAGAAGGCTGATTCTGGATCTGCACTAGCCAAACCTCTGGTCCAGGATTCCAGGCACTCAGGTCCTATTCCTGACCCAGAACACCCAACTCTAAATTGATTCCTCACATTTTTTTTTTTTTGATTCCTCACATTTTATCAATTCCCAATTGTACAGAAGAAGTTAATTTTAGGGAAGAATAAAAAAATTGTTATGTATTCATTCAAAATGAAGTCTGGATGGCATAAAAATTCCTTATCAAAGATATCACCTTTAAAAATAAATAAGTAATTGTCTCAAATCATTTATAAATGAACTTTTAATTGGTTAGTTATCACAAAGTTTTAAAAGAATCTCCCATCCCCACTTACCTGTCAAAAGCTGGCATCCTTTTCCTACACTTCTGAGTCTGCCTCCTCGGCTAATGTTTAAGGCCACACCTGACTTACTGAGACAGCCATTTTGACTGGCTACACACAGAATTGATAAACTGATTCTTAAGCTATCTGATTATCTCACACTGGGATGACATGGTCTTAAATCTGACAGAAGATAATGAAAACAGACATCAAAACTGTTTCTTGTAGAGAAAAAAAGGATCAATGAGGAAAACAAAACATAAAAATGGAAATATTGGCCATATTGATGAAAAAAAATAGTCTTGTGAGATGAAATTTTTGAGATGGTAATAAACAGCCTGTATGTACTATATGTCAGTCATCCTCATGTTACAGAGATTAAATATTCTTTTTCAATGTTACATTTTTTATTGCATTTCTTAAGATAAGTTTATTGGAACCCACTGATATGTACTTAATATTTCTTATTTCAGTGTCTCAGAATGTTAACAATTCTCAATTCAACATTTGTATTCACCAAGAAAATGTTAATATTTTTTTTACCCACCAATAGGATGAACAGACAGAAAGATAATAACAGACCAACACTTGAATCCATATTTGCCCAAATCAGTGTGAAATCCCTTGACTTACCAATAGTCTTATGGATGATGAAATTATCTGTAACAAATATAAAATAGAAATTACCAGTGAAATATTTACCTTTTTAAAATAAAAATTCATGCAATTTCAGTACCAAGAAGTGGCAATACTTAGAGATTTCATACTTAATTTCAATTGGCCTGTTTAGATTTAAAAGTTAATTTCCAATTAAAGTTAATCAACATCAAGACTCCTTGTCTCAGTGACCTAAAACATAAGGGTTGTAGTTGAAATTGTGTTAATTTCAGCTTGTCCAAATTAAACAACATGAATTATATTATAAAAAATAGCATTGGTACTGTATCTCTTTATGTATGAACTTTTATCCTAATAAACACTGACTTCCAAAATCATTACCCCAACTTAAGACTTTTCTACAACACAGCTTTTATTCTCTGAATATTTACAATGTACCCAGAACTTTGGACGATACTGTCAACAACTTAGTTGAAAATATATGAAAGAGTTATTAGGATATCCAACATCACCGGTCAGAGATGGAGTTCTAAAGAAGTAAACTATCTGGCTAATGTTTTAAAATGCAGACTCTAACAATTCAAATCCAGATCTAACTGATTCTATAGTCATCTACAGTTTGTCTACTGTCCATCAAATCACATAAACTTGGACAATTTGTGGCTCTGGAAAGTTGGGTCTTATCTTCATTCTAATTCTAACTTTTTTTAACTCAATATAAATCATGACTGCATAGAAAAGCCATCAACTCTAATGAAATTGTATGAAACTGTAAATGTGTAACATTGTATGTAGAACAGATTTTCTATCACTTGAAACAATTTCAAGTATAGGTGTTTGGGATTTATGCTTTCATTAGTTTATGAAAATAGATAAAATGAAAAGAGGTTCATAGTTTTTGTATAATATTATTTAGAAAATGAGTCAGTGCTAACTTTCTAATCATGTTTATTAATAATAAAGAATTTAGGTGAGGAAATGTAAAGATATTGTCGCAACTCACAATTGTCAGGCATAGAACACTTCCATAATACATTTTAGCTTGAAAATGCTCATTGATAGCAAAACAATTGCCCTAATAATTTGGTTATAACAAGCATATTAAGTTGAAAAGTAATCTCATAAATGTAGAAATATGGTCTTCTCATACCCTTTCTACTCATTTTTTTCTCTCCCTATTCTTTCATTGAGTGAATAGATATTTGTTCTATTCACTCTAGCAAATTCTACTAATTTCCCTTACTACTTAGACACCTCACTACTTTTTATTGTTGTTTTGAGAGAGAGGCAGGGAGAGAGCACTCGAAAGTCGTGGTTGGGGGAAAGGAGAGAGAGAGAATCTTAAGCAGTCTCCATGACTAACACAGATCCCTATTCAGGGCTTGATCTCATCACATTGAGATCAGGACCTGTGCCAAAATCAAAAGCCAGACACTTAACCGACTGAGCCACCCAGGCATTGCTGACACCTTACCAGCTTTTGAGCGCATTTCACACTTGTGATCTTAATACATATAATTCATTATTGTACTTTGCTTCAGTTCTTGTTTCACCTGGATGACAAGCGCCCGGAAACAGGCTCTGTCTTATCCATGTTAATCCTGCATAGACCACAATCTCCATAACATTTAGCAAAAGACACTCAACTAGTATTTAACTAATAAATCTTAAGATTTCTATTCTTAGTAAAACTTGTGGGAATATGGACTGTTTTGTGTACTTTTAGTGAGAATATAAATTGACACGACGTTTCTGGAGGATCATTTGTCATGTATATAAATATGTACATATTTATATGTATGTATGTGTGTATATATATGTATATAAATTTATATGTTTATAAATATCCAAACCTTTCAACCCAGCCATCCCTACCTGGAAACATTTTCCAGAGACAGCTCTGTGCATCATTTTCCATACAGAACCACCAGCTCATTTCCCACTTCACCATTTTTTTTTCAGTTGGCTTAACCCTGTTATTTGTTAAATCTCAGCTTAAAAGCAACACCCCATGGAAAATTCCTCCTAATATTAAAAATAAATACTAAGTGTCTTTATTTGGGATTCCCAGAGCTCCCAGTGTATCTCATCCCAGCACTTATTTACACAACTGTTGTATCTTATCCCCAAGAGTATCTGCAAAATTGTATTTGCTTGATAAATGTCTATTGAGTCAGTGAGTAAATGAGTGAACTAATTAATTAATTAATTAATGTGTTTGAACACATGATGTAGAACAATTGTCTGTATTTTATGACATTAAAATTCTCCAGCCACCCTAACAATTTTCTTCATAATAGAATGTCCTTATTTCATGAAAGGATTATTAAAACAGAGAAGAGAGAAACCTAATTTGATGTTCTCTTTCCACAATTTCCCCATCAAAGAATAATCCACATGCTTACTAAAAGCACCATCTCAAAAAGTATTATACGGAACTCTATAAATAGAAAATAGATCTGGGCCCTCCATTAGGGAGAATTATAAAACTGAAACTGAACTATTTTGTGACCTCTGAATTCCTTATATCCATATTTTATTACAGTCCAAACTAGCTTGGATTTATTCCTCAAGAACACTACACAGTAGAGAGTCTTCTTGGATTGTTCCAGCAAAAAAGAACATTTTCTCTTTTTTTTACCCTTTTTATCTTACTTAGAAACCTTTAATAATGAATCCTCTCATAATTATGCACTAAAGGTAGAGCAGTGGGTGTTGTGCAAAAAGAATGAATACTGTTACGCTGAAAAAATAAATAAAATGAGAAAAAAAAAAAATCCCAACATAAAAAAAAAAAAAAAAAAAAAGGTAAAGCCAGGAAGAAATCAGCTGTAAGTGAGGAAGTTCATTTGTCCACTTAATTTGTTTATTTGTTGTACATATTTTAAAAATCGATTTAATTATTTCCACTTTCTCCTAAAAAGAATCTAAGAAATCCACATTGCAATATATTAGTCTATCGCTATATATATACATATAACTTTGTATATACTTTATATAATACTTTTTTAAAAGATTTTATTTATTTATTTATTTGACAGAGAGAGATCACAAAACAAGTAGGCAGAGAGGCAGGCAGAGAGAGAGAGAGGGAAGCAGGCTCCCCGCTGAGCAGAGAGCGTGATGTGGGACTTGATCCTAGGACCCTGAAATCATGACCTGAGCCGAAGGCAGGGGTTTAACCCACTGAGCCACCCAGGTGCCCCTATATAATACTTTTTATAAAACTTTAAGTTGTACTCATCTCATCTCACCTAATCATTAGTCATTAACTTAAATGACTTTAGATCCACACAGATTCTGAACATAAGTGGGAAAACAATACAAAGAAGGTATTTTGGGTTCTTTTGCAAGGACTAAGCATAAGTAATTGACACAGATGAATAATACTGGAAACTACCTCTTTGGACCCAATCCCCTCACGTACCTCCCACTTTAACGAATGTGTTATTTTTAAGTGACATTAGTGACAGTTTAGAACTTATACTGTAAACATCAACGCAGTAATTACTTATCCCTAAATTCATTCTCATAAAAATTCACAAGTTGAAAACTAATATTTTACAATTTTTGTATCTATTTGCCAAAAATGATACACAGCAATAACCAAACACACAAACACACACACACACACACACACACACACACACACACAAAATCTTGCTAAACCAAGAGTAGTAATAGTTCCTGTCTAAAGGAAAGGAAATTAAAAAAAAAAAGTACATCAATTATGTGGCATGCAAACATTTCCTAAGATTCTTTTATGCCATCCCCCTCCAACCCCCACCCCTTGGTGAGATTAATCGTATGACAAATGACATGAAATGGCCTTATGAAATTTTGTCTGGAAAAATTTTTACTGCTAATGGAAATTATAAATAATATGTGCCTTTCGTCAACTGCATTCTTCAGTAATCTAATTGTATCAAGCTAATGAGACCTGGGTTAGGAAATGTTCTGAGGTTCCCATGCCCCAGGTCAGGGAATGCTGCAAACATCTCCAAGCAGATGTGCTCAGTCTCACGAGAATGGCAGCTGGAGCGCTTGGTCACTCCACAGAGCACTGGCTGTGCAGAGTTGTGCTCTTGACCTACTGCTAGAGGTAAACAGCCTTTCTGTTGGTTAGCTGCAAAACTAAGGGTGGGGGGAGGGCAGAGAGAGATAAAATTCTCCTTCTCACCCTCTATCCTCCAACCTTTTATTAATTCTGTGGAAGATTCACCCCATTTCTTCCCAGGGAAAATGCTTGTAAACGTTGCCTTTTAGAGATTAGCACATGTGTTGGTGTCTGCATGTGGTGTGCTGAAGGAAGCCAGAGGGCCGGGAGGGGCGGCATGAGAGTGAAAATACCCCATTTCCCCATTTCTTCAAATCAATATTGTTTACTCTGCATTTACAAAGGTTGATGCACCACCACTCTAGGCTGTTAACAGACAAGCTGCTTCAAAGATGATTTTATAGTTGGATAAGAGGTGTTTAAATAAAAAAAAAAATTCCAACATACTCCAAAAGTAGTTATGACTACCCCCACAACCTTGAGGTTAGGAAGTGTGGGCAGTAGAGCTGAGATATAATTACCTATATCCTCTAAATGATGTCATATAAGGGCAACACGACCTCGGGAGTTGATTCTAATATTTGGTCAGTCTCCAAAATCCAACAGGAGATTTTTTTCCCCCTTAGTTACTCATATGTTTTCAAAATTCCTCCATTTCAGTGTATCTGGGAAGTATTTTTCCTTTTTTCTTATTTTTTTTATTTGTGTACTTTTCAAACAAGGTACAACTAGCCTTATGTCATATCCTTCCGCAACTCCATGTACCGTGTGAGTGATGTGCATGCACACACACACACACACACACACACATATACACACTATGCTTCCTTTCTTCCTTTCACTCAAGGGATCTCTTACTCCATAGTATTACACCAGCAAAGAATTGCTGCTTTCATAAGCCTCTTGATTAGAATGTTTCAAATGTACCAAGAAAGAGGATGCTCACTGATTCTCTAGGAATGGGATCTGTTCTCACGGTGAACATTCTCCTCTTCTCATTTTTAACTTAAACTTGTTCTTTGTCCTTTGTGCTGTCCATTTGCATCCTGCCAGAGGATTCTTCCTCTCCTGAGGCGTTTACATCTTTCACATATTTGCAGACTGTTATCATGCTCCTCTTAGCAATCACTTAGCCAAAATATACATTACTCTGTGCTCTTTTAATCTCTCCACATAAATCAAGCCCTTGGTGCCCTAATCATTTTGTTGTTCTTCTATGAAGTCACTCCAATTTGGCTTTGTGTTCTGAGGTGACAAAAATGGAAGACAGATTTCCCTGTTTAGATTCAGTTCTGTCATGCTGAGACCCCATCACCTCCGGCTCCTTCATATGGAATTTTTCCGTACGCCAACTGACTCAATACTCCTTTCATACTGTTGGATGATGTTGCTCTTACATATTGCTCTCCCTGGGGGTTTAATCTGGTGGGAACCTTGAAGTGGTTTATTATGCCATTTTTGAGCTATAACAAGAATAGAAACTGCATTTATTTTTTATAAAGACAGCAGAAGCAGACCTCCATGTCCCCACACCCAAGATCCCAAGCATTTATTGGATCTATGGATTTTTCAACTTTTTCCAAGCAGTTTCCATTAAGAATAAAACCAGACACGGAAATTTCTAGGCCCCCAAAGGAAAAAAATTTAGAAGAGGAAAGCAGGAGTTTATAATGAAATACCTCTTGCAACTTTACCAAATATGTTTTGATATAGGCACAGAATCAAAAATAGTGTGTAAGTACTTGCTAAATTTCAGAAAGAAAACCAAATGAAACCTGAATACTTAAGAAATTCTTTGCTATCATGAGTGCTGTGAAGGGTGTAAACCTGGCAATTCACAGACCTGTACCCCTGGGGATAAAGATACATTATATGTTTATAAAAAAAAATAAATAAAATATTGTTGACCAAAAAAAGACTGGGGTGAATGTTATGCCTTAGAGAGGCAAAATGGGAAAGCCTACTAATAAATTTTAAAATATTAAAAAAAAAAGAAGTTCTTTGGAGGCATTTTCTTTCAAAAGTATATCATATTGCCACTTTTAAATTTGTGTCATTCAGTGATAATCCTTCAGTTTCCTGATTGGCTATGGTATTTGGAACGGACTGGTCCCTGAATCATTCTTTATGCTGAAGGCGGGTGTGGATGCTAATCCGTGGGTCATTAACACCTCATATATGTTAGTTCAGAGATCTGGGGTGTGCCTGTGTTCACCCTGCCAACATGCATAGCATTTCTTGGAAATTCAGAGTTTTTGTTTTCTGAGGGTTTGATTTGAAATATTTTCCACATAGGCATTTTCACTCTCACTGAGTAATCACATTTTTGGAATTTGGTTTTAGTTTAATTCTTCTTTTCTGAACTCATTGATTAGCAGAGATAGACACCAGCTCAAAAGTAAAAAGAGGAGGTCCAAGTCTTGCTTCATTGCTCTCTAGAGCTAAAGTACTTTACCTTTTCGGCTCTTACTCCTGATTTCTAATCTTTACCTACACAAAGATTTTCATTCTTGTGGAATTTATAAACTCCCAGTGTGACTTTTGGTATATCTGAGACATTACTTTTCTATTAACATTAGAAAACTGAAACATTTTTCCATTTCTTTGTGTCTTCCTCAATTTCTTTCATGAGTACTTTATAGTTTTCTGCATATAGATTCTTAGCCTCTTTGGTTAGGTTTATTCCTAGGTATCTTATAGTTTTGGGTGCAATTGTAAATGGGATTGACTCCTTCATTTCTCTTTCTTCTGTCTTATTGTTGGTGTACAGAAATGCAACTGATTTCTGTGCATTGATTTTATATCCTGACACTTTACTGAATTCCTGTACAAGTTCTAGAAGTTTTGGAGTGGAGTCTTTTGGGTTTTCCACATATAGTATCATATCATCTGTGAAGAGTGATAGTTTGACTTCTTCTTTGCTGATTTGGATGCCTTTAATTTCTTTTTGATGTCTGATTGCTGAGGCTAGGACTTCTAGTACTATGTTGAATAGCAGTGGTGATAATGGACATCTCTGCCATGTTCCTGACCTTAACGGAAAAGCTTTCAGTTTTTCTCCATTGAGAATGGTATTTGCGGTGGGTTTTTCATAGATGGCTTTGATAATATTGAGGTATGTGCCCTCTATCCCTACACTTTGAAGAGTGTTGATCAGGAAGGGATGCTGTACTTTGTCAAATGCTTTTTCAGCATCTATTGAAAGTATCATATGGTTCTTGTTCTTTCTTTTATTAATGTGTTGTATCACATTGAATGATTTGCGGATGTTGAACCAACCTTGCAGCCCTGGAATAAATCCCACTTGGTCGTGAAAAGTGTTCCATGCTCCTGGATTGGAAGAATAAATATTGTGAAAATGTCTATGCTACCTAAAGCAATCTACACATTTAATGCAATCCCTATCAAAATGCCATCCATTTTTTTCAAAGAAATGGAACAAATAATCCTAAAGTTTATATGGAACCAGAAAAGGCCTCGAATAGCCAAAGGAATATTGAAAAAGAAAGCCAAAGTTGGTGGCATCACAATTCCGGACTTCAAGCTCTATTACAAAGCTGTCATCATCAAGACAGCATGGTATTGAAACAAAAACAGACACATAGATCAATGGAACAGAATAGAGAGCCCAGAAATAGATCCTCAACTCTATGGTCAACTCATCTTCGAAAAAGCAGGAAAGAATGTCCAATGGAAAAAAGACAGCCTCTTCAATAAATGGTATTGGGAAAATTGGACAGCCACATGTAGAAAAATGAAATTGGACCACTTCCTTACACCACACATGAAAATAGACTCAAAATGGATGAAGGACCTCAATGTGAGAAAGGAATCCATCAAAATCCTTGAGGAGAACACAGGCAGCAACCTCTTCGACCTCAGCCACAGCAACATCTTCCTAGGAACATCGGCAAAGGCAAGGGAAGCAAGGGCAAAAATGAACTATTGGGATTTCATCAAGATCAAAAGCTTTTGCACAGCAAAGGAAACAGTTAAAAAAACCAAAAGACAACTGACAGAATGGGAGAAGATATTTACAAACGACATATCAGATAAAGGGCTAGTATCCAAAATCTATAAGGAACTTAGCAAACTCAACACCCAAAGAACAATCCAATCAAGAAATGGGCAGAGGACATGAACACACATTTCTGCAAAGAAGACATCCAGATGGCCAACAGACACATGAAAAAGTGCTCCACATCACTCGGCATCGGGGAAATACAAATCAAAACCACAATGAGATATCACCTCACACCAGTCAGAATGGCTAAAATTAACAAGTCAGGAAATGAGAGATGCTGGCAAGGATGCGGAGAAAGGGGAACCCACCTACACTGTTGGTGGGAATGCAAGCTGGTGCAACCACTCTGGAAAACAGCATGGAGGTTCCTCAAAATGTTGAAAATAGAACTACCCTATGACCCAGCAATTGCACTACTGGGTATTTACCCTAAAGATTCAAACGTAGTGATCCAAAGGGGCACGTGCACCTGAATGTTTATAGCAGCAATGTCTACAATAGCGAAACTATGGAAAGAACCTAGATGCCCATCAACAGATGAATGGATAAAGAAGATGTTCTATATATATACAATGGAATACTATGCAGCCATCAAAAGAAATGAAATCTTGCCATTTGCGACAACATGGATGGAACTAGAGGGTATCACGCTTAGTGAAATAAGTCAATCAGAGAAAGACAACTATCATATGATCTCCCTGATATGAGGAAGTGGAGATGCAACATGGGGGGTTAGGGGGATAGGAGAAGAATAAATGAAACAAGATGGGATTAGGAGGGAGACAAACCATAAGTGACCCTTTATCTCACAAAACAAACTGGGGGTTGCTGGGGGGAGGGTGGTTGGGAGGGGGGAGTGGGGGTATGGACATTGGGGAGGGTATGTGCTATCGTGAGTGCTGTGAAGTGTGTAAACCTGGCGATTCACAGACCTGTACCCCTGGGGATAAAAATACATTATATGTTTATTAAAAAAAAATAAGAAATAAAGACTGAGGAAGTAAAAAAAAAATTAGAAAACTGAACACATTCTCTTTCTTAAAGGGCAACTACTGGGTCATAATGGTGCAAGCAAAATGCTTGCCTACTTTGCCCATCATTTTTCAAAAACCAAAACTTACTGGGAAAATATTGAAAAAAATATCAATGTCATGAAAGTTGAACACATTGGAGAAAAGCTTGATTTTGGAAATTTCACCAGTATCTTGGTACATTACTTTTTGTGATACTAATCTGCTTTATAAAACTGTGGGAAATGACCTAAAGTGAAACCAAACCCAACCTCACATCCTCTCTGCAACAAGGTAGTAATCCCAGGTGCTAAGTCACCCAGGGAGTGTTTCCTGCCTCCAGGCTTTGTAGTTGCTGTTCCTTCTACTTGAAATCTTCTTCTCTCAGATCCTTGCATTACTTGTCACTTGTGCTTTCACCACCTTTTTACTGAAACCTTCTCTTCTTGAGGCCTTCTTGGACCAATCATTCTCACACTGGAGCACTCACACAAGCTCTTCTCAACTAGCTTCTCTGCTGTATTACTTTTCTCTATCATTTATCAATATTTAACATGTCAGACATTTTACATTTTTATCCTGCTTTTTTCCCCACCTCTTCTGTGAAAACGTAAGCCCATAAAGGCAGACATTCTTGTCTCATTGTTGTATCTTCAGAAACTACAAAAGTCTTCAGACCACCATAGGCACTCAGTAGATATTTGCTATATGAAGAAATTAACATAAAATTCTAATAGACCAAACAAATTAGAAAGTAATTTTGAGATTATTAAAACAGACCGATAATCTAAAACATACCTTTCTATAAATCAAAGTTAAAAATGAGGTAAATGTAATTGAAATTGCAGGATTGAATTTAGGGGAATTAATGTGTAATCAGAAATTTTCATTTCCCCTTTACTTTTACATACATATACATGGACACAAATATATTCAACTTGCAAATAAATTATTATTTTCCAAGCGGTGCTGTAATAGGAAGAGACACGCAGCTCATCCTTAATATCATCTCTACCAAGGTTCCATATGATATGAAATAGAGAAGAATACTGATTTAATTAGGGGCAGTTACAGAAACGTATGTTTTCCAAATCCCTTCTGCACTTTAAGACTAAATAAAATCATGTTTCTTCCATAAAACTACTGCCAACTACTCTAGTCCATACACATCATTCCCTTCTTTACATTCACATGTCCAAGTTAAAACTGTTTGAGAACTGTTTTGTGCCAGGCACTACCCCAGTGCAGAAAAGACTCAACTAAGAAGAAATCTCATGAGACCAAGTTTTGTTTAATCTAAATTTGCCATGACCATTTAAAAAAATTAGTCTCACTTTATATTCACTTCCTCTTTCTCTTATCTCTTGCACATATTATTATCCGACATACCGCACATTTTATTCAGTTATCCTACTTCCTGGCAGCTCTTCCACTAGAATGGAAAGCATGTGACACTACAGCAGAGATGACCAAGTTAAGCACACGGTGAGATCTGCCTGTCCTTCCCTTCATCTGGGACTATAAATGGACTTGTGTGTCTGGTAGGATCCAACCAGAAAAAGATAAACTATCTTGGGTAGCTAAAACAGAGGAAATTTAAGGCAAGTAATTGGTGACATCAGGATTTAGAAGAGGCTACAGTGGCAATCAGAGTAAAGTGAAGCAACCCAAAGATTGTCTTGGACCAAAAGCACAGTGATTTCCTGCACAGGGGAAAGGCATTTTCTATAAGTTTACTATTTTACAGGGAACTTAACAAGACTTGATTCTGAGGAATAATTTTTTTCTATGGCTAAAAACTTGAATTCATGAAAAGAATGTTTTTCTTTTATGAGTGATGCTGGAAGACTGGAGAGGGGCCTTCATCCCTTGTAGGTGGAGTGTGGGGTTTTCCAAGAAAGCCAATAAAGTACAGTGGGATTCTGCAGGGTGCACTGTGTGACTCTGGGAATGTGTAGGAGGAGTGGGCACCAATTCTGAAAGAAGGGCAAGGAAGGGATGGGCTGCAAGGTGCTGAATCTCATGGATGACTCAGAAAATGGTAGAATGAGACTCTAAGCTGCCATGGTCCCTGCCACACTTCCCAGAGGAAGCTGGATCTCACAAGATATTGGGAGTTCTTTAGGGGTGGCACACTTGGGAGCCCCTTGGTGCTGGTGGCCTCTCGTCCCAGAGTCATTCATAAGTAGTCTGGCTCACACCACCTATTACAGAAACCTCAATGCTTGTGGATGCTTCCCTTACCTCCCCTCCTCAGAGTCACAATGCTGGGGCCCCTCACCTTAAAGACCTGGCCACATGGGAGGGTATGGACTCTGGTACAAAAGCTGTGCAGGGGAGGAACCACCCCAGGCCAGAATGGGCGAGCAAACTGTGCATTTACAATGATAGGTGTCTATACCTGAGGGATAAGGGGCCAGTCATGTTACTGGAGCTCAAGGCCATGTTCACATGGATGACACTGAATCCATTTGGGGGTCCTCCAGTACAAGAGGCAGTGCCAACTGCTCTGGTAAGGCTGGAGAAGTGAAATCACTCCACATTCACCACTCTTGCCTCCCAAACCCTCAGAAGTGTTTCTGATGACAAAAAACAAAAAAAACAAAAAACAAAAAAAAAAAAACAACAACAACAACATCTGAAAGTCACCTAAGAAACCCATGGCACAGGAGTCAGGTCCCTCTACAAGATAAAACAAAGTAGAGCAGAAGGGCAGGGCAGGTGGTTCTTAAAGGCCAACAGGCCTGGCAGGTGCAAACACCCAGCAAGGAAAATCTTGACAGAAGACACTTTAGAACATTTAAGTCAATAAAGTTTCTTTTCTTTTCTTTTGTTAGTATTCTGGAAACTTTCTGGAAAACTGGACCTGTGAATAGTTTAACTATGAAATGGTGATTCAAACATGGAAAAGAAAAGGCTTTATGAGGAATTTTCTAGTATATGGTATATTTTCTGGTATATGCCTGAACTAGATATTTGCAGTTAATCAAGTGGATAAAAAGGAGGCTTGATTCAAAAGGGCATGTACGATTGGTGGTGAGGGTAGTGGTAGAAGGGAGATGATTATTGTAAAGTTTATTATCAGAGGGTAATTTAGAAATGGAGATGAAGAAAAAACATCCTATGGTTTGATTGCCTTTATTTTTTGTAGACCTCAGCATGACCCAATGAAAAAATTCTGTTTAAAACAGTATTGATATTTTCTATGTAAGATAAAAAAGAGGTAGAAAATGATAACACTAATCCAACTTTTTTTTAGGTGAAGTAGGACTAAATCCCAAATGTTCTTTATGCCCTCCTAAGAAGAAAATGACCTCCAAAGACAGAGAGAGACAGAATGAATATAAATATGAAAGAGAGAAATCTGGAAACACCATATCGAATGAGGACCCTCAGTAAATACTAAAGTTTGGTTGGTATTTTTCAAACTGCTTAATACTGCTGAATGGACATCTTTACATGACAAACACCAGATGGAAAAATCAGTTGAGAGTCACAAGCCGAGGATGATTTCATTACAAAATGATCATTTACCCATAATTATCCAGAAAAGCCCAAAACCCTACAGTGCTTTCATAATAACATTTGTGTTACCAAAATATAGCAAGAGTATACTTTTGCTGAAAGTTTACATTCTAATCTGCAGGAGAAACTTAATTATTCTAATATGATAAACACATAAAATTCCTGTCTAATTTTAAAATTGGAATTTCAATTTCCAGTAACACATTTCACCATGACACCGTTTGCAGTTTTTCTCCTAAACTGCTGTCTACAAAAATATTGTAATAACATAGCTTTTCTGCTTAACCACACAACTGGTCACCAAAAAAACAAAGTGATTTACTCTCATCCTTGTGTAAATAAAAAGCTTATTTTTTCCTCCATAGTTGCATCTGATGCTTTAAGTAAATTTTAAGAGACTTTATAGCAATAAAATGCTGTTAAAAAGTTTTACGAGACTTAGACCAAAAAAATCCATTTAGAAATACTGCTTTCAGTGACCACACAGCATGCCTAAGGCTGCCTCATGACATGTTTGTATTGTTATTTGATAATAAACAAAATAAAAAGATCTGTCATTGGAACTTAAATAAGTGACATTTGTTACATAAACTGCAACATTCTAAAGTTTGGTACTGTACAGTCATCCACTTAAAGCTGCCCTTCCAGCTAAACACACTTGGATTGTTTCTCCAGACAGGAAAGATTAATAGCTGAAAATCGTGACCTTTGACTTTTGACATAAATTCTAAGAACTGAAATGCAATTAGAAACACTGGTGAAGCCTTAAATTATGGCTATAGAGTGAAAGAATAACCATATATCTATAGTAACTAAAAATATATACCCAATTTTGGGTCACAGATTTCCTCGCTAGCTTCTACTACTGTATATCCAATGAATGTACAGTTCCACGTTCATCCCCACTATACTTCTACAAAATAGAGCCTCAAATTGCTGACTCCCTCGATAATGCAAATTGTTTACAAGTATGATTTCCAGATAAAATAAACCTTTATAAATACAGAGAATTTGTTTCATCTAACATTTTAATAGCCCTTATTTAGAAATCACTTTTCACAGGCATTACTTCATAATATTGCAATTCTGAACCTTCTTGAGGAACAGATACCGATGATTTTCATTATACATTTAAGTAGTTAAAATGAGAAAGTTATCACAAAATCTTGGCATATGAGTATGTTCTTTGAAAGAAAAAAGTGTACCTTTTATTATGGACCATGACCTTTAGCAGTAATTTATCATATTATGACTACTAAAACAAGAATGATTTTATAGCCTAATTATAAAATAATACAATATAATGCATTATTATATCATTCATAATTCATTTATGATTATAATAAAATATCAAATATATGCAACTACCAGAAACAAGTCAAATCAGTAACTTTCTAACTGCCTTCAACCATGCTTCCAATAAAGGGATAATTAAATTAATACCTGTGTACCAAATGAGTTCTCAATAAAGAGTTAATGGCCCTTTTCACTACAATGTAAAACTAGAAATCCAAATGGTATTCAGTGGCACAGAAGCAGCTCATCAAGCTGCACTTTTCATATCCCTTTAGGAATAAGACCTATCATATTATAAATTCTAGAGAAAAAAGATCCCAGGATGAAAGAACTGATAAGTAACAAGCCATATACTGATATTTCAGATAAAAAGCTTCCTGTAAGACAATAAAACACCCTTTTTTCATAAATCCAATAATCCTAGCTAAATCCTTACAATGAAACATGGACAGTATCTTTAGTTTCTAAAAGAAAGGGGAAATACACACACACACACACACACACACACACACACACACACACAGATTCAGTTCATCTTTAGGATCCTCATATTCTAACCCTAAAACATGACTCAGCCTTTGAGCCTTTGAACTTCAGATATCAAGTCTATCCACTGACTATGGGCATATCTCCAACTTGAAAAAAGAAAACCTTAAAGAGGAATTTCTGTTTGTTGACCTTCTCTTAAAATTTATCATTTGTTCACAAGAGCTTTAAGATAACTTATTACAATTCTCTTAGGGAAAAGAAACAAATGTTTCATTGTTATTAATTTTAAATGTGCATGTCATTAATATTTATTTATTTCAAGATGATGAGCTTTTAGAAAGATATTTAGAAAGATAGATAATTTGCATATCTTTTCTTGACTTTCAGTTCAAGCTGATATACTGAGGAAATGAATTAATCCCCCTTTCCTCCTGAGGCCTTTATGAATAAAAAGGACATGAAATACAAAATTAATAAACACAGAGAACCAAAGAGGACAGGTGGTTATCAACACTGTCCCAACAAAGTTCGGGGAGATTGAAAGTAGACAGATGTATCTAAATCAATGAGCAGAGCAGAATTTACTGTGAAATGTTCTCATCTCTTGGAGATGAGAGTCAATGTTTCTGCCAGACCACTACAGTGGCTTTGGTCTCAGGGGCAGAGATGACGTGGAAGGAGAATGATCATCTAAGAGTCAATATTTAAGATGGTTGTGCCAAGCCATTGTGTTTCCAGGTAGCTCAGCATTTTGTGTTTGGGGGAAGGAGAATGATCATCTAAGAGTCAATATTTAAGATGGCTGTGCCAAGCCGTTGTGTTTCCAGGTAGCCCAGCATTTTGTAGTTGGGGGGGGGGGGGTAGGAAGACAGGGCATTCTTTACTAAAGAAATTAAATGAGATATCTGGAAAGAGAAGCAGTATGTCTGGTGTGTATATTGAAGCTTTGAATATAGGTCTGATTATTCTGATATGTGACATGTAATCACATACCAAGGACCTTGCTTGGTAAATCTTTGATGAGCCTGATAGTTGACCCACCTTACTCATATGAACAAGTCTTATAGCACATTGAAGGGAGGGACATGAATAGAACTATATGCATGTTTGCAAATTTGCCAAAGAAACCCATATCTGCTAACCATTCTTTTTTTTAAATATGCACGGGCAAATAAAATCACCAGATGAGTAAAAAATCAACAGCATCAAAGAAAAATAACAAGATAAACAGAAAAGGTGCTTATGGAGCTAAAAATGATAAGAAGTAGTTCAGTAAACAAAAGAGGAGAAACCAAAAACCTCTCTTATATAAAAAAAAACCAAACAGAAATCAGAGGTGATATTAGGTTAATGTAAATAAACCACAATCCTATGTAAAAGGAAAGCAAAAATGTCAGAGAATACAATTAGTGTGCTGAAGTGATTAGAAATTAAAAATTTGATTAAAAAGATAAAAGAATAAAGAATCATAGGAGAAAACATATTTTTGACTTAGTACTCTAGGTCACAACAAACTATTACTCAAATGTGAGGGTTAAAGAAAAACATTTCAGGGGTGCCTGGGTGGCTCAGTGGATTAAAGCCTCTGCCTTCGGCTCAGGTCATGATCCCAGGGTCCTGGGATCAAGCCCGGCATCGGGTTCTCTGCTCAGTGGGGAACTTGCTTCCTCCTCTCTCTCTGCCTGCTTCTCTGCCTACCTGTGATCTCTGTCAAGTAAATAAAATCTGTAAAAAAAAAAAAACATTTCAAACAGAGGGTCTTCAAAAATAGGCCTTCCATATCCTTTATTAGACAGTTATTTTTATGTGTCATGGATAAAAAATTGATAAATCATAAGAAGAAACTACTGGATCTCAAGAAGAGATGTTATAATCCAAGCAATCCTCTAATGCAAGTCTGGACTGATGGCTATATGTCAAGTCTAAAAATGAGCTGGTCCAAACTGGGGACTCAGGAAAGAGGCCTCCATGAAAAAAAAAAAAAAAAAAAAAAAAGGTGGGGTGGGGGAGACTTTAAGAAAGACAATTGTATAAAAAGATGGAAGCTTTAAGATTTTGATAAATACACATAGAGAAAGACAAAGTTTTCAACAAAATAAAATAGATGACAAAATACTATGGTCTAAATGTAAGCCCAAATAAAAGGCATCATGATTCTCAATTCTTGAATGGCATATAGAAAATAAGAATCCAGGTGACTTTGATACTAAAAATATTTTTGTAAGTATTCCCAGCATCTTGGCATTAGACCTTTAAGGAAAGAAATTTCATCCTATTTTTTCTGGAAGTGAACAATATTCAAATGGTTATTATAACATAAACACTATAAATTGGTTTTCAACTTTAAAAATCAACCTAGGGATAATGCATGCAAGAATTGCTTGGGTATGAAAAAGAGAATGTACTAACCAGCTTGATAAGTTAAAGTAAATCAGAAAAATAAGGAAGAGGAAAGGTGGAGAGAAGAGTAGTTAAACTGACTGAAATTGATAGTTTGATAAGTAGAAGTGTATATAAATCATTCAAAGTTAAAGGTAACGGATGGAAGTGCTCAGAGTAATGATAAAACTGTCAAACTATGGAAGGAGATTGGGGAAGGGCAGATGAAATAGAATGAGATAAATCTTGTCTTTCCTAGGAAGTGAACAGACAATTGTCGCAAGTTGGAAATTAAGAAATGGAGATATAAACATATCTAGTGTTAGGAATATAACCTACAGAGGAATGAAAACAGAAATAGAAAAAATGGTTCTGGAGATTGAGGGTGGGAATAAGAAAAAAATAGTTGGAAGACTTCTTTTCATTAGAAACCCTTCTATACCCTGTGATTTGTTATAATGCACACATAACCACGATAAAATTTCAAAACAAATAATCCAGTCAGGAAATGGGCAGAAGACATGAACAGAATTCTCCAAATAAGACACACAAATGGCTAACAAACGCATGAAAAAACACTACACATCCCTAACCATAAGGGAAATACAAATCAAACCCACAATGAGATAGCACCTTATGCCAGTTAGAAAGACAAAATTAACAAAACAGAAAACAGCAAATGTTGGCGAGGATGTGGAGAAAGGAGAACACTCTTACACTGTTGGTGGGAATGGAAGGTGGTATAGCCACTCTAGAAAACAGCATGGAGTTTCTTCAAGATGTTAAAAATAGAGCTACCATACAACTCAGCAATTGCACTTGTGGGTATTTACCCCAAAGATACAAATGTAGTGAAAAGAAGGGGCACCTGCACCCAAGTGTTCATAGCAGCAATGTCCACAATAGCCGAGATGTCCTTCAACAGATGAATGGATAAAGAAGATGTGGTTCATGTATACAATGGAATATTACTCAGCCATCAGAAAGGATGAATACCTACAACTTGCATTGACATGGTTGGAACTGGAAGGTATTATGCTAAGTGAAGTAAGTCAAGCAGAGAAAGACAATTATCATATGGTTTCATTCATATGTGGAACATAAGGAATAACGCAGAGGACCCCCGGGGAAGGGAGGGAAAACTGAATGGGAAGAAATCAGAGAGGGCGACAAGCCATGAGAGACTCTGGACTCCAGGAGACCAACTGAGGGTTACTGAGTGGAGGGTGAGTTGGGGAACGGGGTAACCAGGTAATGGGTATTAAGGAGGGCATGTGAACACTGGGTGTTATACACAACCAATGAATCATTGAACACTACACCAAAAACTAATTACATACTATATGTTGGCTAATTGAACATAATAACTAAAAAAAAAAAAAAAATTTAAATTAAAAAATAAAACTAACTCCTTTTATAGCATTTCAACCAGCTTTCAATGACCCAAGGAAAAATACTTTTTATTCTGAAAAATAGTGCACCAATTAAAAAAAAAAGTCTTTTTTTTTTTTTTTTCTGTAAAAGCAAGCATCACCTCCAACTATAAAACAAATACTACTTCTATCTTCTCCCATTCTGTCAGTTGTCTTTTGGTTTTGTTAACTGTTTCCTTTGCTGTGCAAAAGCTTTTGATCTTGATGAAATCCCAATAGTTCATTTTTGCCCTTGTTTCCCTTGCCTTTGCCGTTGTTCCTAGGAAGATGTTCCTGCGGCTGAGGTCGAAGAGGTTGCTGCCTGCATTCTCCTCAAGGATTTGATGGATTCCTTTCTCACATTGAGGTCCTTCATCCATTTGGAGTCTATTTTCGTGTGTGGTGTAAGGAAGTGGTCCAATTTCATTTTTCTGCATGTGGCTGTCCAATTTTCCCAGCACCATTTATTGAAGAGGCAGTCTTTTTTCCATTGGACATTCTTTCCTGCTTTGTCGAAGATTAGTTGACCATAGAGTTGAGGGTCGATTTCTGGACTCTCTATTCTGTTCCACTGATCTATGTGTCTGTTTTTGTGCCAGTACCATGCTGTCTTAATGATGACAGCTTTGTAATAGAGCTTGAAGTCCAGAATTGTGATGCCACCAACTTTGGCTTTCTTTTTCAATATTCCTTTGGCTATTCAAGGTCTTTTCTGGTTCCATATAAATTTTAGGATTATTTGTTCCATTTCTTTGAAAAAAATGGATGGTATTTTGATAGGGATTGCATTAAATGTGTAGATTGCTTTAGGTAGCATAGACATTTTCACAATATTTATTCTTCCAATCCAGGAGCATGGACCATTTTTCCATTTCTTTGTGTCTTCCTCAATTTCTTTCATGAGTACTTTATAATTTTCTGTGTATAGATTCTTAGCCTCTTTGGTTAGGTTTATTCCTAGGTAAAGGGTTAGTATCCAAAATCTATAAGGAACTTAGCAAACTCAACACCCAAAGAACAAACAATCCAATCAAGAAATGGGCAGAGGACATGAACAGACATTTCTGCAAAGAAGGCATCCAGATGGCCAACAGACACATGAAAAAGTGCTCCACGTCACTTGGCATCAGGGAAATACAAATCAAAACCACAATGAGATATCACCTCACACCAGTCAGAATGGCTAAAATTAACAAGTCAGGAAATGACAGATGCTGGAGAGGATGTGGAGAAAGGGGAACCCTCCTCCACTGTTGGTGGGAATGCAAGCTGGTGCAACCACTCTGGAAAACAGCATGGAGGTTCCTCAAAATGTTGAAAATAGAACTACCCTATGACCCAGCAATTGCACTACTGGGTATTTACCCTAAAGATACAAACATAGTGATCCGAAGGGGCACATGTACCCAAATGTTTATAGCAGCAATGTCTACAATAGCCAAACTATGGAAAGAACCTAGATGTCCATCAACAGATGAATGGATAAAGAAGATGTGGTATATATACACAATGGAATACTATGCAGCCATCAAAAGAAATGAAATCTTGCCATTTGCAACGACGTGGATGGAACTAGAGCGTATCATGCTTAGTGAAATAAGTCAATCAGAGAAAGACAACTATCATATGATCTCCCTGATATGAGGACATGGAGAAGCAACATGGGGGGTTAGGGGGATAGGAGAAGAATAAATGAAACAAGATGGGATTGGGAGGGAGACAAACCATAAATGACTCTTAATCTCACAAAACAAACTGGGGGTTGCTGGGGGAGGTGGGATTGGGAGAGGGGAAGGGGGCTATGGACATTGGGGAGAGTATGTGCTATCGTGAGTGCTGTGAAGTGTGTAAACCTGGCGATTCACAGACCTGTACCCCTGGGGATAAAAATACATTATATGTTTATTTAAAAAAAAAATTTGGAAGGGGAGGCGAACCATAAGAGACTATGGACTCTGAAAAACAACCTGAGGGTTTTGAAGGGTCAGGGGTGGGAGGTTGGGGGAACAGGTGGTGGGTAATGGGGAGGGCACGTTTTGCATGGAGCACTGGGTGTTGTGCAAAAACAATGAATACTGTTACGCTGAAAAAATAAATAAAATGGAAAAAAAAAACAAATACTACTTCAACTAGAGACTTGTTTCAGAATGTAAAAGAGAATCTTAATTTAGGAATCCTGAATTTAGCTATCAGTTCAATCTAGTTTAATTTGTTTGCATGTTTGGATTCATGATTGAAGCAGTTCATTTTTTTTTTTCAAAGTCCAATTGCATATGTCTAACTTTTTAAGCAAAACTAAGTAAACTATTATATTATTTGAAATCCTTTCACTGTACGAACTTGTTTCTTAATTGACAGAGAAGGCTGTGATGGTTCCCAAGGACTTGTGATTATTTCCAGGTCTTTAATTTGTGAATTAAAGAGGATTTGTGAGATAGATGAGTCAACTTGGCATAACGGGTCAAAAATGTACTCCTTTAAAAGTTGCTAAATGAGGAATTGAGTAAATACATGCGTTGTCCACATTGAATACACCCCTGTTCTGTAGTCTGTGGATCAGTAACACAGTGTCAAGTGAATGGAGCAAATTTTCAAATAAGCAGAATATATAAACATTGTGCCATATTTCTTTTTAAAGCTAGCAAAGACCAGGCATTGGCCCATGTTCTTGGTATACTATTAACTACTTCAAACCAAGGGCCAATATGAGCTGGATCCATATAAATGATTCTGAGAATCATCCTAACTATGATATTTTGTCAAATTTATTGGTCTAATATGTGATACAATGAGGGTTACCAATTCATCTCTGGCAAATGGACCTGCCCAAAGGACATACATAGCTAGTGAGTGTTTGAAAATAGGATTCAAATTGAGGCCTCCTGGCTACAGAGTACACAGTCTCTTCTGCTTAGGCTATCTCTAGCCAGATGTACCAGAAATAGAATTTTTCTCGCCAAAAAAAAGTGTTTGTGTTTGTTTGTTTGTTTTCATTCTAGGGCATTAGATTTTATATAATGAAAGCATTTCTCATATGATTGACATGAAAAACCGGGTAAATGTTATTGTTATTGCAAGAAAAAAAATCTGTAGAATTTTGACTGTATTTATTTCCTTTGCCTGAAAAATCTTCCTCTTTCTATATGTATGTGGCATACCACATGCAAGTTTTTTTCTAAATGTCACCAGATCAGAGTGGCCTTTATGGAAATCAGTATATAAAATATCATTCTTCTGCCTCTAGCTCTTTATACCCTTAATTTTATTTTTCTTCATAGCACTTTACAGTATTAATGCCTTCTGATATACTACACATTAATTTGTTGTTGTTTCTTTACTGTGTAGTTGCATCAGAGAGTAAGCTCCAGGAGACAGGGGTTGTTCTGTTTTGTTCACTGATCTCTTGTGAATACATGGAACAGCTGGTGACTGACAATCAGTGGGCACTCAATAAATATATCTTGAACTGATAAGATTTTAAGTCTTATGTTACCACCTGGATAGAAGATAGTTATTCCTGCAGTTAAGCAGGTATGGACAACAGCTTTACACTAAACCAGACATTGATACCAAGTGGAAATGGCTGAGAGAACATGGAAGGATCACTACAATGCACCAGAGTCTTCGAAGGAAATACTCAAAAACTAAACCCCAAAAAAGGCATACAAAGGGAGCATGAGGCTCACCATTTTTACAACAAAGACCTTATCTGTGCATTTTGGGTTGCAACAACCAACAACATGATTTTTGCATTATCACTTCTATATAGAAATACATTTAGGGGCGCCTGGGTGTCTCAGTTCATGAACTTTTGGTTTTGGTTCAGGTCATGTTCTCATGGGTCCTGAGATCAAGCCTTGCCTCAGGTTCCGTGCTCAGTGCCCAGTTGGTTTGAGATTCTCTCTCCCTCTTCCTCCCTCTCTGCCCCTCCTCCAGGCTCACACTTACTCCTGCTGGTGCTCTCTAAAATAAATAAATAAATAAATAAATGTATAAAATCTTTTAAAAAAAGTATTTTAAATCTTTTATTAGGACAAAGATCTATCTCAATACCAGGCTGAAATTAAATATGTTATTTTCCGTCCTGTTTTCCACTCTTTTCTCAGAATTTGTTGTACTTTATACTTAGTATTGAAGGTTTCCTAGAACATCCTCCTATAATGCAAAACAATACTCCATGCAATTTGTCTTTGCGCTGATATGTTTTCAATGTTTAAAATACTGGAAATACATTGAAAGCCTATGCTAACATCAACGCAACAGATAAGGCTACTGGGACTGCAGGCTCTCTATTGTTTCATATATGTATTATACAGCAGTGGTGAAAGGAGGACATAATTTCTTACACAGTATAAACTAAAGGAGTTGAAAGGAACACTACTTTATGGTAGGATTTTAAGTAGTATAAATGTAACCAAGATTTCTGTTTCATCCCATTTGCCCAGTTTCATCAACTGGAGAAATTTACTAGCTGATCGGACTGCTAAGAAAGAGTAATTATTATTATTAACAGCAAGAAGAGAGTTTCAGAGAAACTAAACAAAATGAAACACACTTTAAAT
Source organism: Meles meles (assembly GCF_922984935.1). Taxonomy (NCBI): domain Eukaryota; kingdom Metazoa; phylum Chordata; class Mammalia; order Carnivora; family Mustelidae; genus Meles; species Meles meles. The sequence goes on along the minus strand of NC_060074.1, from coordinate 85,522,490 downwards.
TAATTTGATGTTGCTCTAGAGTCTGGAAAAGTAAGGGGTGTATATTTTTGCTGGCTAAAAAATGAGACAAAACACAACCTTCCTCAGTCAATTGCATTATAAAACAGAATATATATAGTAACATTAAGAGGCTAATACATGCTACTTAAATTAGAATCACGTCGTTACATGGCACGACAGTCCAAAGCCTTACAGCAAAACTAAAGGTAAATGACTAAAATCTACAAGAGTCCAGGTGAAGAATCACACGGTGAGTTTCTTAGCAGGTACTTTCTCTCCTCAGAAGTTGTGATTCTATTTCTACTGCTAGGACCAGAACAAAGTAGGTATGCACTAAATATCGAGTGTGTGAATGACGAGGATCAGTTGTAATCATATGTCTCATCTCATAAACAGAGTTTCAGTGTGCCCTGGAAAGTCAGACTGCCTGGGTTCAACTCCCGAACTCCGGATTTATTACGGATTTATTATGATTAACAGTCTTACTAGGCTTATTCATATGCAAAAAAGAGACTATAATAATTACTGATGCCTAGGGTGCTGGGAGAATTACCTAAAAAGAAAAAAAAAATCCAAGCAATGTTCTAAATCCACACCAGGTACACAGTAAAGTTAAATGTCAAAGAATGTGAAATGCTATTTTTACTCATACCCAGCACCAAATATTCTGAGCCCATTATGATTATATTATGTACTCCATTTTTTGTGTGTTTGTTTAAGTGATAGTAGTTAATGAATTTGCTTTGGTACTGACATCTTTGTCCTATTATATAGAAACATGCTTGGAAACTCCAAAAGCATGCCTTACATACATTTTTGTTCACACATTTGTCTGCATGGGCATTCTCTTTCAGTAATCTCTTTTAGAACGGGTGCTGTATCTATTTTTATTGCCACTTGACTCCGTGATGGCCCAGTGTCAAATATATAGTGACAAAATTCTGGAAGAATGGCAAATTTCAGTTATCTACTTTGTTGGTATATGCCCATCTGTGACTCTAGTTAAGTAGGGTAGAACTAATCCTTACAGAAGTTTCGTTTGTTTTTGCTAAACTTTTTTCATCTACTCTCAATTTCCATTGCTATTCCCATGTTTCTCTTTATTTTTAAGATTTTATTTATTTGGGAGAGAGAGCACAGAGAATGAGAAAGCATGATCGGGGGAGGGGCAGAGGGAGAAGCAGATTACCCATTGAGCAGAGAGCCCAAATTGGTGCTCCTAGAGCTCAATCCCAGCTGGGATCATGACCTGAGCTGAAGGCAGACACTTAACTGACTGAGCCACCGAGGTGCCCCTTTCTCTCTTTTTTTCTTCATTCTTTCCATTAATTTCTCCACACATATTGGCTGAACACAAATATCATATCAAGCTATAAAGCAAGACATTTTTAGAGGAATTTTCCATTTCTCTAAAGAAAAACATGAAAATACTTAATTTATCCTAACAGATCCTGCATTGTCTATACCTTTCCAGTTTCTCTGGATTTTCTAAAACAGGGTACCCACTGCTTTCTGCTCCCCACTTCAATGACCCCTCCCCACTCAACATCTCCAATATGCTGCCTTCCTTTATTCCACAAGAAAGGCTCTTTCTTCTTTCTGATTCTCTCTTAGCCCCTTTCTTCCACTTACAACAAGGTTGGACCCTATAAAATAAGGGGTGGGAACACTCTGCACTTCTCTTTTAAATATGTTACATTTATTTTATATTTAGTGTATGACATTTCATTAGAAAGATGTCATCAGTATAAGGCACAGGGTTATTGTAAGTACTCACCAAGAAAGAGACACCATCACCAGTTATAATTTCAAGACTCTGTGAATTATAAGATACAGCCTATTTCAGAGATGTCAAAATGGAGAAAAAATGCACATTAGAAATAATGAAGTATGGTGTTTTTATAATGAAGTGATTGTTATTGGTTGCTTCTGTAGGACTGGAATGTTCATGAGGGCAGCAACTGTTTCTATTTTTGTAATGACATTTTATATTCATTCCCTGACATGATACCTGCCATGTACTAGTAGTTTAAAAAAATTGTATTGAATATCTGAATAGGCATGTCAGATAGCATGTTAATTGTTTTTGTCCTTTTACCTGAAATGTAAACACTTCTAAATACTTTCTAAATATCTTCATTTTATTTATAAATTCCTTGAGAATGTATATGCCATTTATTTGTGTTTATTTATACCACACCAGTTAAATAATATATTTAATATGCCAGATCTTTATTAGCTTCTTTAAATTACTTCTAAAATAATATGAGGTAAATAAGTAAGTACATCAGTAATCAGTTCATAGTAAATTTTAATAAATGCATTGCAAATTTGAAGTGTATTTTTTGCCACAACAAACCACTTGTCAAACTAAACATATTCCAGGTTTTTTTTTTGTTTTTTTGTTTTTTTTACCAATTTCCATATAACTGTCAAATTGTATCACCAAATTCCTGGTTGATTAGAATTCTAAACATTAAGTACTTTTCACTTTTTTCTTTTACCTAAGCTCCTATTCAGTCAATAATTATGTTCAAACATGCTGTTTCTTGAAAATATTTTCTCTTATCAGTCTCTTTCTCTTCATCAATTCTCCCCCTTACAAATGCTCAAATTCTCACCCTCACAGTCTTGAAGTTTTTGATCTCCGAGCCATAGATTGTGTCAATTCATAACCACTCTTTTAACAACTTCATTTGGAACTTTCTTAGAAATCAATTTCAGTGGGCACCTGGGTGGCTCAGTCAGTTAAACATCTGCCTTTGGCTCAGGGCATGATCCCAGGGTCCTGGGATCAAGTCCTACATTGGGCTCCCTGCTCTGTGGGAAGTCTGCTTCTCCCTTTCCCACTCCCCTACTTATGTTCCCCCTCTCACTTTGTCTCTCTCTGTCAAATAAATAAATAAAATCTTTGGAAAAAAAAAAGTGAATTTCAGTGTGCTATTCTCCTGCTAGGAAAAATTCATGAAGTCTTATATCTAATGTCATGAAACTTAAAAACCTCTTGCTGATTTTCAGTCTCCTCTAGAAGACACTGTCCACTAATCAAGGGAGTATTTTTATCAACATGTCCTCTCTTTCTGGTATCTATGCCTTCACTCCTACTTAAAACACTTGTTCTTTTCTTCCTTTTAAAATCCTTAAGGGAACAGATTTATGTCCTCCTCCTGCATGATATGTTCTCTGCCCCTCTACCACACTCACTTCGATCTTTTCAGAATGTCCAGAATATAATTCTTACTCCATTATATATCATTATCTTCTTTTAAAAAAATTTCTGTCTTTTACAGCCATTCACATCCATGATCATAATAGAGATTGCCATCATTCCCATGAAATTCCCATGAGATCTGCAATCTCAGTCCAAGCGCCCATCTCTGAAAAGATCACATCCCATATTTCAGCTATCTCCCATTCATATTCGTCTCCAACCATTGTTCAACTCCACTGGAAGCTAAAATCCACTAGTCCCACCAGTTTTTCATAGGCCAACAACTTGTTTCTGTGTTAATTCCCTACCTTACTCTATTAAACTCCATAATTTGTCTTTATAACTTACTCTGAGACCATACTTTTTTCTTAGTTTTCCTCATAATATTCACCTCAAAACAAAAAAAAAAAAAAAAAGACCTGACTAAATCCCTGCCAAGTTCTTGTGTAGTAGATTAAAAAGGTCCATATATTCCTCCCAATAAAGGTAGAGTCTAATTTTCCTTCCATTGAAAGAATCTCGGATGATGATCTCTTTGGTTTCACTTGAGCAACAGAAGTGTCATTCTTAGTCTTCTAAGGCTAGATAACAGGAAACTTTGCAAATTTTACCTAAGTGTCTTGGAATACTTGCTCTTAGAAGTCAGTTGCCAAATCTGACCCTTGATTTTGGCTCAAGTCATGATCTCAGGGTTGTGAGATTGAGCCCCAGGGCAGGCTTCACATTCAACACAGAGCCTGCTTAGACTTTGTCTCCCTCTCCCTCTGCCTGTCTGCCCTGTGCTCATCCTCTCCCTCTCTCTCTCTCAAGTAAATTAAATCTGGAAGAGGAGGAGGGGGAGGCGGAGGGGGGATGGGGCGGGGGGGAGAGGAAGAGGAAGAAGAAATCAAAGAAGACGATGAAGAAGACATAGACCAAGACAATGACAAAGAAGCTGCCAGCTGCCATGCTGCGGGTAAGCCCAAGTAATTCTGTGGAGAAGCCCACATGGAGAGGAACCTAGGACCCCACCATCAGCCCACTGACTTCTTGGCAGGCTGGTAGCATCAACTTGCCAGTCTTCAATAAACCATCTTGGAAATGGATGCTTTAGTTCCAGTGAAACCACCACAGCCCAGTATTTCTGAAAGTATGAAGAGAAATGAGCAATATTTCCTGAGGTCTGCCTAAAATTTCAGGTCTGTGAGCAAATTGTGGTTGCAGATTGTTGTGGTTTTAAGCCATTAGGTATTGAAGTGGTTTATTAGATACCAGTTGTTAATCAAATGCTTTGCCTACATACATGCAGATTAACATCACTATGAAAACACACACACACACACACACACACACACACACACACATTCGTACTGACTGGCTTTGATTTAAATTCTTCTCACAAAACTCGAGCAGCTCTTAGTAGACTATAGCTCTCTCTCTCCTCAAATTTAAAACATCTGTCTCTATCTTTTTCCTTAGTTGATAAATTTGTTTGCTAGTTTCTGATAAAGGAAAAGAAATCAGTATATAATTTCCATAAGCTCCTACCTTCACTTCTACCTCCTACTTGCTTCCAGAACAAAATTATTTTTTTTCCTATTCCTCTCCCTACTTCATCATTCTGCTTTCTTGTTCCACCCCATCTCCCCAAACTTGTACTTTTCCAGTACCTCAAGGATAAATCTATGAAAACTTTTTTCTACCCTCACTCTTCACTACACCCAATCCTTTGGTGTTCTCATTCAATCTTATGGTTTCAAATCCCAATTGACGCAGCTTAATTTATATCTCCATCCTTGACCTATCCCCTTAATTGCAACCTACTGAAATATATGCACCCTCTATTTGACATCTTCATTTTTGTACCAAACCTGCAGCTAAGATGTAACATACTTTACTTCAAACTCTTCCTAATATTCTTCCCCAAATCTGCTGTACTAGCTTGTCCTATCTCAACTGATTAAAAATTCTCTTCCCAGTACCTCAGGCCTAACAACCTTGCCATAATCTTTAACTCCACATTCTTTCTTGTAAGTAAGGAATTCAAGAGTAAATCTTGTTGGTTTGATCATAAAATTATATCCAGAAATCCAGAATTTCACTGTGTCTGTCTATGTCTACAGCCACCACTCTGTCTTAAGATACCATCTTTACCTCCTAATTGGTCTCTGTTTCCTGTATTAGGGGTGTTGGTGAGGGGTTAAGGGGGAAGGCAAGGTTATACTCAACACAGTAGGCCATTTAATCCTCATAAAACTGTTAAGTCAGATCAGATCCCCAGATCAATCTTCTTTCCAACACTCTCCAATGACTCTAATTCACGCAGTAAGACCAAGTTCTAAAATGCCCACATAGACCATATGATTGGCCCCCTCTGACTCATATCCCACTTAAACTTCCCTTTACTCATTCACTTCTAGTTATATTGGCCTCCTTGCTTTCCCTGGAATTTTCCAGCCAAATTCTCACTCATGGGCTTTTGTTTTTGCTAGTTTCTATTCAACCTGGAATCTTTTACTTGCTGTTGGCTTCCTCAGCTTCTTCAGGTCTTTGTTTAAATATAAATTACTGATTACCCTATTTAAATTTGGAAAATCCTCAGCCCTGTTCTCTCTAACACCCTTCAGAGATTAGTTTTCTCTATAACCTTCATCCCCGACTGGTATTAAATATTCTATTTTATTGTTTGTCTCCCAGCTCTCTAGAAATCAAGCACCATCGTTTACTACCAGATAACCATCGTGCAGAACAGTGAAGATGCGCAAAGGTATCTATCTGCCTGATAATGAATGGACATGTAGCGTCTTGCTTTCTTCCTAATTAGAAATCAAGCTCCACAAGTACTGGTCCTATGCCACACACTTTGCCAGTACCCTCACCAGATAGAACACACATTTAAGGATAAGGTAGCTTTATAAAACACTTGATGACTGATTACAATTAAGCAAAATATTTCTCAGCAAATTAGTAGGGCCCACAGGATGCTATTAATAGGCTTGAAGCTATTTAGTACTGCATCAGTGCTCATTTCCAAGCAAAATTATTGTCCAGAACACAAAGGATGCTGTCTACTGATAACATTTCTCAAATTAATCCCAAGACTCTGTGAATATACAAAGTAATAAAGGTGAGTTTCATTTTAAAAATTTTTTAAAATTCACTTTTTACTAAAACAATGTGAGATTATGCCCAAGTATTTGAATTACTGTGACTTAAATCTTTGACAAACTAAAAATATTGAGTAATTTTTAAACATGAAGAATAAGGCTCTGACTTCTTTCTAAAACTTGGCATCACTTGGATTTTAGATCATAAATACTATAGGAAATTATAATTCCCAAAAGAGTTTATCATATGTATCTATCAAAAAATAGGTAAGTTTAAAATTAGAATTGATTATTCATGGATACTTTAATTTTTTTAAAGAATTCAAAAGTTTCCTGTGTTGAACTTCTGAGTACCCTTGGACAAATATAATTTATTTCTGCAGGTCCACATGTTTATAGAAACAGGAAATGAATGTGATGGAGGGAGTAGAGTTTGTTAGAATGTGGAAAGGTTGGTCTAAGATCACAGAAAATAGTAACTAATAATAACCACTAACATGCAAGCCATCTCATTTAATGCTCACAACAATGTAGGAGAAATTACTACTACTATCACAGAAGCACTGAGGGAATAGGTACCTTATTCAGAAAATAGCAAATGGCCAGGTTGGAATATGAATCTAGATGGTAGGCTCAAGAGAGATTGATCTTAAATACTGGACTATGTTGTTTTTCTAATGTTAAACACACACACACACACACACACACACCACCCCACACAGATGTGAACACACAAACATATCATTTCTAGGAGTAAATAAAAGATATTCATGTATTTTTTTTTCCAACTGCAGAGTTAATTTTAGGAAGGACAGAAATGAGTCAGAAATGGCCCTTGCCCTGCAGGATACTTTCTATACATCATCACCGTGCACTGCATGACAGTGGCCCCTTTAGTCATCATCAGAGCTGAAAGTCCCCTCACAGTTACAAATGCTCCTGGGATGGGAATACAGTGAAGCCCCAAGGGTGAGACTTAGGCCATTTCTCCATTTCTTATCCCCTAATGACCCAAACAAAATTTATAAGTCAACATGAGTCTGTCTTCATCTTTAAGAACTATGGTAAACAAAGATTTCCCAACTTCCAGCACAACTACTAGTCATTGTTAAATAATCCTCACAGCTAGGAATCTCCCATTTTTCTCTATCGAGATCATCCTTCTGCAGCTCACCATATTTCCTTCTCCTCTATTTTTACTGAGATTAAAAAAAAAAAGATGAATATTGCCTTTCATGAATTTCATACTCATATCACACTAACTAATCTGTTCATCTACTGTAAATACATATTTCATATGAAAACTTTCTATAACTCATCATCCCTATCTCGAAAAATAAACAGTTGAGAATACAGAATAGAATTATATTTGCAATTAAACACCAATTCAATTAGGTGAGTGGGGTCTGGAAAGAAATATAGTTTCTTTAACAAACCACCTCAAACAGTGCTTAAAACAGATTGGGCTGACAGCTCTCACAACCTTAGTGTCTCCTAAAAGATTTACAATGGCATAGCTCCCCTTTTTAGCAAATTAAACCTTATGTCAAGGCTTCAAATTAAATCCAAACCCCTTCTTTCTCTGCAGAAGGAACAAATTGGCCCCACATGGCGGTAGTAAGGAGAGCTGATAAGAAACAGTGAAGCGAGAGCTCCCCAACCTGGAAGGCGTCACATGGCCAAATCAACCGGGATAAACAGTCAACTCCACTTAAGGTTTTACATAAAGAGCCTTGTAAAATACAGAGAATTTAAATATAAGAAATTTTTTATACCACACAAAACTGACTGGGTGCCAAAACTTTACATTTCTGTGCTGTGCAAGCACTTTATGGGGAATGTGCTTTTTATTCCATTTTTACGTGTTTGTTATGGGTTTGTTTTGCAAAGATTGCTCCAAGCCTAGGTAATAAAAATAAAAAATGCACACAAATGGCCATGATTAACGCATAGAGCAATCTATGCTTCTATAAGTATGAGAGGCATGATATCCCTCTCTGGATATTTCATATTTCAATATAGCAAAATGTGTGTAGGTTGCTCTAGGATTCACATATTCATTGTAACAGCAGATCTCACTGTGGAATTATCCTAAAAGTCCTAGAACACAAAGTTCTTAGTTTTACAGTTATTTTGCCAGGAAAATATTGTGAGTCTGTTTCTTATATGTTACTTGGCATTAATGTCTATATTAAGAATTGACAGGAATTGCTTCTCCATAGGAATCTGAGGATGTGGCACATATATGAAAAGTTTCTCAATATATTACTAGATTATTATCTTAAAACAAGTTGTAGTATATTGGCCTCTACCCAAATAACACTGCCTGATTTTAGAGGACACTTTTGATTACCAAATTAGTGCGATGCTTTCCAACGAAAGTGGAACAAAATTTGGTTCAAAACACTCTGTAACCAGGGGAATGTGGTGAATTTCCTGACGAGCCCTTACTTTTTGGAGGGTTTTACTTTCAGGACATATATCTAAATGAGTGCATTTCTTCACTCATGCTAGCGATAAGATGGAGAGATAGGCAACCTCTTCACAAAAAACCTGAGGTAGACAAAATTAAACAAAACATCTCGGGGCACCTGGGTGGCTCAGTGGGTTAAAGCCTCTGCCTTCAGCTCAGGTCATGATCTCAGGGTCATGGGATGGAGACCCGCATCAGGCTCTCTGCTCAGCCGGGAGCCTGCTTCCCCCTCTCTCTCTGCCTGCCTCTCTGTCTACTCATGATCTCTATCTGTCAAATAAATAAATAAAATCTTAAAAAAAAAAAATCTCTGCTCAGCGGGGAGCCTGCTTCCCCCTCTCTCTCTGCCTGCCTCTCTGCCTACTCATGATCTCTGTCAAATAAATAAATAAAATCATTAAAAAAAATCTTGATATGTTTATGATTGTCCGGGTTGAATACTCACAATTCTAGGGGAGTGTCATTTATTTGTGTTGTGACAATAGATTTAAATGTTTATCAAGCATCTCCTGAAAAAGCAGCTTTTGGTGGGTGCATGTTGGTTTGGGGTAGAGAAGGCAGGCATTTCAGGAGAAGAGAGACAACTATCCTTATAATGACTGAACGGAAGGTGAGTAGATGAAATTAGAGCACGAAAATTATGTCTTTCGTTCCTTTGCTTTTTTGTGTTTTAAATGATCTGGGCAGATACCCTCAGTGGTAATTTTGGATTTTGAGTTAAATTGTAAGAAACTAGTATGGAAAATGGGTGTTTAGGAAATAAGATAGAAAGAGGCTTTCGGCATATTATCAAAATGAATTCTTACCCAGTTTCTTACTTCTTTCGGATTCTTTTGGTTTTCATTTGTAATTAAATTCCAGGTTTAGTTTATCCCAGCTCTGTAACTGGCAGCATATTATAAAGAATATATCAGTTGCCAATTTATTTTGCAGCTATTTGGTTTGGAATTACACATGGATTTGTATAAAAGGATTTCTCTCATTGTGTTCTAGCATGGTCTAAATTCAACTTTAGTTTCATAAACTCTTGGATGGAAAGTAATATCAGGTTTATTTTATTTTTTGATTCCTAATAAATAACTAGTAAGATGACTGGAGAAAATGAAAAGAAAACTGACTCAGCTCAAAACATGCAGTTCCATGTTTACAAACAAACACACACACACAAACATACACATAAACATATGTCTGTTAGGAAAAATAATTTAGTGATGAATATTTGTTGTGGTCCACATCTTAAATCAGAAACAAAGAAGTCGTCCTTTGGGTTTGCATCAATTTCTCAATCTTCCCTGAATCAGTTACCCTGCAATTTCTTCCAGTCATTGCAGGGAATCCTGTGATTGAAACTGTCAGGAGTTCTGTGAACGATTATTTTCCATGGCTCCACAGCCCTGCATTCACCAAGCCAATTTTTTTTCCCCCTCTAATATTGGATCAGTTCTTTTACATATGAACCATAACTGGCTTGCTTAGAGGATCCATTTCAGTATTGACAATAAGGTGGAATGAGAGTAAAATCAACTTTTTGCCACAGTTTCTTCTTTGTATATAAGCTGGATAAATTATTCTAAGAACTTCTTCTCTTAGGAGGAAGGTAAACAATCACACACCTACAGAATGAAATCTTTACATTCCAATTAATTAGGTAGTAAAATGTAAGAGGATGTATCCTAATGGTATGAAGAACAGGTCATCAAGAGAAAAGCCAGAAAGTGTGAAGTTATGAATGAGGTACACCTTCTACTGTTTCAACTGGTTCTCCTCTGGCTGTTCCTCCAAAACACAAAATTTCTATGTCCGACCAATACAGAGCACTGGCAGAGAAGCTGTTGGTTCAGTAAGTCTCTGTTTTGGAAGAGATTCTCATTTGACAACTGCATCATTTCAGCTCTTTTTAATTTTGTCACTTTTTGCTTCCTTCAAACCAAATGCAGGCCCTTGGGTTTTCTTACTATTGCCAAAATCTGTTACTTCTAACCAGACATCATCTGCTGGTTTTCAAAGTGTAGTGAGTGACTGCTTACTTGGCCTTTATGGATCTGGGAAGAAGTCCTCTGAGAACAGAAAACTCCTTTAGGTTTGTATCCATTGTTTGGAGTACATAAAATAAATATTATTTCAGAATAACCACAAAGAATGTATTACTCTATAAGATTTCAGGAATTGAAAAATAAATTGGAGTGTAAGGACTCCTACTTTCTGAAGGGAGGCATGTCTGTAAAGGAAAATTTGCATAGAATAGGAAAAATTCTGTGCAAGTTTTCCTAAAACTAATTGTTTTGGAGAAAAACTTCAAACTTACTGTTATCCATTAGTTTTGAAGTTTTGGTTTTATATTTGACAGGATTTTTAAAATGCAGTTCTTTGTTTTTTGCCTCAAGCTGCAAAATAAGCTAATGCTATCAATAAAAGGCTAAAAATAAATATAATTCATGAATTCTAAAGAGCTACCGATAGAATATATGTAAGAGCCTCTACAAGTTTAACTTTCTAATAAAACTGTAATTCATCAAAACATATTTTAAGTTGATATACCTATGATTATAGGTATAATCATAGTATGGTTTTCCACATACAAAATATTTTGATAAAATGTATTTGATAAAATGAATAATATTGCTTTATTAATACAATAAAATATTTTCAAATGTTCTAATAAATGTTACACTTTCAAATATATGCACTGTGTTCCCCATTTTACAGATGGAAAAATACCAATTATTTCAATGCATATACCAGAACAACAGAATTTTATATACAATAAGAGCAATAAAATTTTCCATGAGTCAAAAAAAACTCCTAAGTCGAATTTATTATTTTCTGGTTCTCTAATCTGTTTCTGTCCCTCTCTTTCTTTCTCTCTCTCTCTGATAAATACGTATTTGAACAACACTGCCATGGGCAAAACACCTTGGGGGAATGCAAAGAAGAAAAAGTCCTATTCCCTCTGCTTTTGCCATTACTTTTTCCAAGCTCTCTCCACCTTCTCCAACAGCTTTTTTTTTTTTTCAATGTTGAATTAAAATAGTTGCTGCTTGGAAATACAAGTTTATTGTTTTCAGTTGTCAAAATAAGCAAATACATTTCTGTAAATAGAATAGATTATATTTTAAATATGTTCTGCCAGGATCCAAGTGACTGTTACAGTAGCTAAGTTTCCAGGCAAGGCAATACATTACTAATTAGTTAATCTCCATATCATGACCCTAATATCTGCAGAAGGCTGTTTTCATTTCAAAGCTGCCAAAAACAACTGCTTTTCTCAATTTGTCAATTGAAAAAAAAATCGACTGCCATAGAGCGAAAGCCATATTTTGATGAAATACAATTCAAATATCCTGTTGCAATGGCCATGATAAAGATAATAACTATTTTGGCATTAGGGGGCGTTTGACTGTCTTTGACAATAAGCAAATATATTCAACAAGCAAAATTAGTTAAAAGATTTTGAAATGAATTACTTCTTTTTTGGTATTGCGTTGGTCAAGGTCCTTGCAGGAAATGGATGGGAATACTTTAGAAGAGTTGACTAAGTGAACTCTTTACAAAGATGTAGGTGAGAGGACAACAAGCCCAGGCCTGGGGGTTACAGGGGGGTGTGATGGCTACTAGATCCCAGAGGGAGGGAGCGTCACATGGAGTAGTCCCTGCCCAGGCCAGCTGGCCTCAGGTCCTGGAACCCAGTCAGCCACTGGTGCCAGTGTAATATGTTCCCTCAGCACCCTCTTCTCCTCCTTCTCCTGACTTCTCCATGTCGGTTACCCCACCTTAAGCCAGAGGCCCCTGGCCATATTGGACTTTTCTTTGTGGACCATTGTCCTGGCCTTAGAATAGAGAGGAGAAGAGAAAAGACTGGATCAGGAAGAGCCAAGGAAGACAAAAAGAACTGTTTACTTTAGAGTCATAGACATGTACATTCTTCGATATTTTGAGATCACTGATACAATGGCTTCTTTTGGTGAACAGAGACATCTGAGATTGATATAAAGGCTCATTTGTATGTAAAATTTACTACATACTGTCCTAAGAAATTTACATCTATTAACCATTAACTCTTCCCAGAAATTGTGCCTTATTATCCCCATTTGGGAGATGAAGAGACTGAGACACTGGGCAGTTAGGGCAGGGTTCATGGCTAGGTTGTCTAGCCAGAACTCTGAACTATTACCTAATAAATCCAGGTCATGCTCCAGAGTAGTTGCCAGGTTCCTGTAATTATTCGACTAATCTAAGTGGAATAATTCACAATAATATCTGAGTAGTTCAAAATATTCTCTGCATTTTTACTCACTGTTAGAAATACCGATGCACACTAATACAATATTAATAATACCTGAAATGCAAATTTTTTAAGATTTTATTCATTTATTTGACAGACAGAGATCACAAGTAGGCAGAGAGTTAGGCAGAGAGAGAGGAGGAAGCAGGCCCCCTGCTGAACAGAGAGCTAGATGTGGAATTCAATCCCAGGACCCCAAGAGCATAACCTGAGCCAAAGGCAGAGGCTTAACCCACTGAGCCACCCAGGTGGCTCAATATATTTTTATTCAACAAATATTGTTAATTATCTTTTATGTACCAGAGTTTCCACTAGCTCACATGATTAAACAGTTCAGTTCCATGAGGTTTCATGATGTCCACAGACAGCAGATCAAAAAATTTAACTGAAAATATAGGTTGAGGTCAGATAATTAAAGAATTATACCCTGTCAAAAAGAATTGATATGAATCACGGAAAGATTTTAACTAGGATAGATGAAAATCAAATTTGCATTTTAGAACCATAATTTTAATGGCAGTGTAAAGGATTAACCAAAGTAGAAAGAGGAAGATATTTTAGGAAGCTCTTGGAATCATCCAGGGAAGAGTTGTAAAAAGCCTACAGTAGAATGAAAAGAAATGAATTCAGTACTGATATCAAATATGACAACGCCTTTCTCCTTTCCCTTTTTATACTCCCTCTCCCTCACATGTATGCCTTACAAGTTAGTGTGTGTATGTATGTATGTGTGTGTCTTTTGTTTTTGTTTTTAACTTTTATCTCCCCAAGCTTCATAAGGTTTGGAAATTAGCTTCTGGTGGTTATAGTAACCCTAGACCTTTCTTGGATACATGAAGGAAGAGACAAATCATCCCTTGATAAATACACTTGGCTATTACACATGGTGAGTGACATCTATTTGTGAGGCTATCCAAGAGATACCACACCAAAATGGGAATCCAGAACAAATGATCAAACCTGTTGACATAGTTTTGATTTCTGAAATCTTTTACATTAAATTTTTAAAGATGACTTATAAATCCATTCTGTAAAGGCAGTTTTGCTCTAGTCAAGTATACCCAAACTGAATTTCTGTTATTTCCACCATATGCATTCTTGAATAGTCACAAAGTAAGAAGTTATACTTAAATATAAAATTGATCATAAGAAAAGTATTTTCATAAAAAAAAATTTTACATAAACTGAAGGTCATTTTCTGTATCATTTTCAACGAAATCTGTCATGCAAAACACATGCTCTTTTCATATTACATACTGAATTCCTGAAAGGTCATAATTTAATGCAAAACACAGAAGTTGTTGCAAAAATTTGATGTACTTATTTCATGTAATATTAATTTCCACTATTGCTCTGTTTTAAAAGGTGCTTTTAGAAAAAAGAAACAGGGGTGCACCTGGGTGTCCATTTGGGTAAACGTCTGCCTTCCGTTTAGGTCATGATCCCAGGGGCCTGGGATCAAGCCCCACTTTGAGTGTCACATCAAGCTTCCTGCTTAGTGGGGAATCTGCTTCTCCCTCTGCTCCTCCCCTGCTCCTCTCTCTCAAGTAAATAAATAAGTTCTTAAAAAAAATAAATCATTTAAGGTATTATTATTTTTCACCACAACAGAATATGCTCGAACAAGCAGTATGAAAACAAATGGGTCAAAGTACCAAATAACAGTAATAACAACATGCATTGCATTAAACCTATAATGTGACTAAGCAAGTTTTGTGTAAGAGAGTGTTTAGAAAGAATGAAGGTCTGTATTCTCTTACTATAGAAGAATAGCTGAACTTTATTCCATACAGCCAAAATCAGTTCATATTGATTGAAAATGTGCTTTACCTTGCTGAACACATTAATGTTTCACACAAGGAACATACTATTTTAGTAGCCCACCTATATAAAGAGTTTCCCACTCACTGAAAGAAACAAAATAGGAATATATTTTGATATGATTCCATAAAGAATGAGCCCTGGCTCTAGCCTGTCATGTATCCATTTCTGTACAGATGCATAAAAACAGTAAGGATGGATTCTATACTAACTACGGCGTGCTTACTTTCCTTCAACGATAATTGTCTTAATGCCTGTTTTAATCAGTATTAACTACTAGCAATAACATGCTTTTAATTATGTTTTAAACGAGTCCTTTATTGGGCTGTTTGGGGAAGCAAATTAGTCAAAGGAGCTGTTAATCAAAAACGTGTTACTGGCACAAAATAAATGTTCATTTAAGGAGCCATTTGAAATAAACCTGGCTCATTGCCTCTGACAACCTGCAAGGACACCAGGGCCTCCCGAGGATACTCCTTCAGTACTTGCTTGGATACGCCTTGCTGCTCAGAAGTTATAAGGAGAAACATTAAGCAGTTCAGGTCATTCATCAGCTAACTTTTACTACTGTTCTCAAGAAAATGAGCCTCCTAGGAACTTCACAGCAGATCTATTCGTTCATTAGCTAAGTAATATTGAGAGAGATGCTCCTGTCATTGTGAATACAGAAATCTATTGCACTGAATTTTTGTGGTATCCTTTTGTCTATGAGCTGTCTTTGCAAATTCCAAGGTATTTAGGCTGAAAAACTAGCATAATTATCTCTGAACATTTTTCGTATGTATTCATTTCCTTTTATTGAACTATCTCTGGCCGGGAGGTATCACTAGGCAAGATTATATATTTTATGTTATCTACAGCCTTAGGACTGGGCTTTCTCACTATTATCCTCTATTAACAACATGCAAGTTGAAATACAACTTTGGAAAAGATCTCAGAGCAGTTGTTTTGATGATTTAACCTGTCAATTTTAAAATAACTTAAAACTATGTAATGTTAACTAGACTTATGGTGGTGATCATTTTGCAATATATAAACTATCACATCATTATGTCATAGACCTGAAACTAATATAATGTGATATGACAATTATGCTTCAATAAAAAAACTGTGTGAAAAATATGCTGTTTTAAAGTTTATGTATATTCACATTTTGGCTAGTCTACTCCCTGTTAGGTTTTTTAAAATTCAATAATTGACATACAATATCCTACTAGTTTCAGGTGTACATAATGATATATATCATATTGATATTTATATATTATAAATAATCAATAATCAATAATGTACACCATAATGATGACCTCATAGTGATTCCATATTTTTATACACTATGAAGTGATCCCCAGGATAAATCTAGTTAACATCTGTCACCATACAAAATTATTAAAATATTATTGACCATATTTCCTGTCCTAAACATTATATCCCCATGTCTTATTTATTTTATAATTGGAAGTTTATACATCTTAACCCTACCTTCTGGTAGCCAACAGTCTGCTTCCTATGAGTCTGTTTCTGGTTTGTTTTTTTGTTTTACTTATTTATTTATTTTTGGTTTTTCAATTCCACATATAAATAAAATCATATGGTATTTGTCTTTCTCTGTTTATTTCACTTAGTGTAGGTCCATCCATGTCAAGATTTTATTCTTTTTTATGGCTTAGTAATATCCCATTGTGTGTGTGTGTGTGTGTGTGTGTGTGTCTCCCATTCTCTTTATCTGTGGATGGACACACTTAGGTTGCTTCCATATGTTGACTCTTGTAAATAATGCTGCAATGAACTTGGAGGTGCATATATCTTTTCAAATTAGTGTTCTTATTTTCTTTGGATAAATACACAGAAGGGGAATTGCTAGATCATATGGAAATTCTATTTTTAATTTTTGGAGGAATCTCCATATTGTTTTCCATAGTTGTCAGACAATTTATACTCCCAACAGTGTACAAGGGATCTTTGTCTTTGATATTTTGTCCTTGATAATAGCCAATCTGACAGGTATAAAGTGATATCTCCTGGGGTTTTGATTTGCCTTACTCTGATGGTCAGTGATGTTGAGATTTTTTGTGTGCCTGTTGGTCACCTGGGTGTCTTATTTGTTTGCTGTTTGTTTTTTGATACTTAATTCAGTAAGTTCTTTATATTTTTTGGATGTTAATCTTGTATCAGATGTATAATTTGCAAACATCTTTTTCCATTCAATGTATTGCCTTTTTGTTTTGTTGATGGTTTCCTGCATTGTGCAAAAGCTTTTTAGTGTGATGTAATCCCATTTGTTTATTTTAGTTTTTGTTTCCTTGTCTGAGAAAACTGTCCAAAAAATGTTAAGACTAATGTCCCTGTGCTTATTGCATATGTTTTCTTATAGGAGTCCTATGGTTTCAGGTCTCATATTTAAGTTTTTAATTGAGTTTATGTGAGTATAATTGAGTATGTGGTAATTGAGTTTATGTGAGTATAATTGAGTATGTGGTATAATGTATTTGTATGTGGTCCAGTTTCAGGCCTTTGACTATAGCAGTCTAGTTTTCCCAACACCATTTATTGAAGAGACTGTCTTTTCCCCATTGGATATTCTTGCCTCTTCTGTTATGGACTAACTGACCATATATATGCGGGTTCATTTCCAGGCTCTCTATTCAGTTCCATTGACCTATATATCTGTTTTCATGTCAGCACCATACTGTTTTGATAACTACAGTTCTGTAATACA
The DNA here is from genome assembly GCF_922984935.1 of Meles meles. Taxonomy (NCBI): domain Eukaryota; kingdom Metazoa; phylum Chordata; class Mammalia; order Carnivora; family Mustelidae; genus Meles; species Meles meles. The sequence continues at coordinate 85,504,901 of NC_060074.1, read as the reverse complement.
TTCTGAAATCAGGAAACATGATACCTCCAGCTTTGTTCTTCTTTCTCAAGATTGCCTTGGTTATTTGAGGTTTTTGTGCTTCCATACAAATTTTAGGATTTTTTGTTCCAGCATATAAAAAATGTCATTGGTATTTTGATAGGGATTGTATTGAATCTACAGATTGGGTAGTATGAGTATTTTAATAATATTAATTATTCCAAACCATGATCATGGATTATCTTTCCATTTATTTGTGCCAACTTCAATTTCTTTCATCATTGTCTTCCAGTTTTCTGAGTACAGGTCTCTTACTTCCTTGGTTAAATTTATCTCTAGGTATTTTATTCTTTTCATGTAATTGTAAATGGGTTATTTCTTAATTTTTTTCTGTTACTTCATCATTAATGTACAGAAACACAACTGATTTCTGTATGATAATTTTGCAATTTGCAACTCTACTGAATTCATTTATTAGTTCTAATAGTTTTTTGGTGGAGTCTTTAGGGCTTTCTATATAGTATCATATCATCTGCAAATAGTGAGTGTATCACCTCTTCCTTTCTGTGCCCTTAGTATTTTGTTTATAATTTACTATTCTTTTCCATCCTTCATGTTTGAAGGTTAAGATAGCTAAAAATCAGATGTTCCTCAATGATTTTTTTTTCTGTCATATCATAAGATATTTTTGGAAATTGCATTCTCAAAGTAGAACCACTTTTTTAAAAGTCTCTTTAGTATGTGGCTACTAAGTTGATCTCTGTATGGCCAGTCACTTCACTACTAGGTCTGGCAAGCAACAAACAAGGATCAATGTTTGCTGAATGTTTATTCAACACATACATATATAAAGCACTTTCTGTGTGTCAAAGATTGAGTAAAGTTTTATAAAGTATACACAGAGGTGAAGATATGACAGTTCTCACTGAGCTGTATAGTCCAATATAGAGTTTAAACAGTTTCTTGCTTTCTCAACATAAAATCCAACATAGCATTAAGAAAGGTGAACAAGGGATGCCTAGGTAGCTCAGTTGGTTAAGCATCTGCCTTCAGTTCTGGTCATGATCCCAGGGTCCTGGGACTGAGTCTCACATCAGGCTCCTTGCTCAGTGGGGAACCTGTTTCTCCCCCTACCTGAAGCTCCCCCTACTTCTGCTCTCTCTCTCTCTCTCAATCTGACAAATAAATAAATTTAAAATTAAAAAAAAAAAAAACTGATTAAGACCATCTGAGGTTGTCACAATATATAGTATCTAATTACCACTTCCTAGATTTCCGAAAAGTATCGCCACATTCATAGATTTTTCCACCATGGATTATTTTGTTGTTTAATTGTCAACAATTAAACATTGTTTAATTGTTCTGGAGGTTTTGTTTTGTTTGTTGTTTTTCTCTCTTGACTTTTGGTCTTTGAGTATAAGGAGTCAAACAGGTGACTGTTCCCTTATACCTCCAGCTGTGGTCCATTTTATTGACTAGAAATGAAAGCTTGGGAGTCCTGTATGAGGAATCAAAGCTTGGTGGGTCTCCCAACCTGGATCCCTATAAAGAAATGGAAAACATAAAAGCTAGTCTTTTGCAAACGACATATCAGATAAAGGGCTAGTATCCAAAATCTATAAGGAACTTAGCAAACTCAACACCCAAAGAACAAACAATCCAATCAAGAAATGGGCAGAGGACATGAACAGACATTTCTGCAAAGAAGACATCCAGATGGCCAACAGACACATGAAAAAGTGCTCCATGTCACTCGGCATCAGGGAAATACAAATCAAAACCACAATGAGATATCACCTCACACCAGTCAGAATGGCTAAAATTAACAAGTCAGGAAATGACAGATGCTGGAGAGGATGTGGAGAAAGGGGAACCCTCCTCCACTGTTGGTGGGAATGCAAGCTGGTGCAACCACTCTGGAAAACAGCATGGAGGTTCCTCAAAATGTTGAAAATAGAACTACCCTATGACCCAGCAATTGCACTACTGGGTATTTACCCTAAAGATACAAACATAGTGATCCGAAGGGGCACGTGTACCCGAATGTTTATAGCAGCAATGTCTACAATAGCCAGACTATGGAAAGAACCTAGATGTCCATCAACAGATGAATGGATCAAGAAGATGTGGTATATATACACAATGGAATACTATGCAGCCATCAAAAGAAATGAAATCTTGCCATTTGCGACGACGTGGATGGAACTAGAGCGTATCATGCTTAGTGAAATAAGTCAATCGGAGAAAGACAACTATCATATGATCTCCCTGATATGAGGACATGGAGAAGCAACATGGGGGGGTAGGGGGATAGGAGAAGAATAAATGAAACAAGATGGGATTGGGAGGGAGACAAACCATAAATGACTCTTAATCTCACAAAACAAACTGGGGGTTGCTGGGGGGAGGTGGGATTGGGAGAGGGGGAGCGGGCTATGGACATTGGGGAGGGGAGGCGAACCATAAGAGACTATGGACTCTGAAAAACAACCTGAGGGTTTTGAAGGGTCAGGGGTGGGAGGTTGGGGGAACAGGTGGTGGGTGATGGGGAGGGCACGTTTTGCATGGAGCACTGGGTGTTGTGCAAAAAGAATGAATACTGTTACGCTGAAAAAATTAATAAAAAGGGAAAAAAAAAAAAAAAAAAAGCTAGTCTTGTCCATTTCCTCATCAAGGAAGGTGATAGAAACCTAAGGCAAAGATACTTCCAGACATTAAGATTAGTCTGATCAAAAGATGGAGCCTGAGATGTTTAAATCCCCAATGGGATTTCTCCAGTCAGATAGAAGAAAAAAAAAAAATCAAGAAAGTTACTCTGAAAAAAATAATAAAGGTAGTTAGGCCAAGACATCTTAGGGTCTTATTGGCCTGCTCCAGAAATAATAGGCATGACAGGAAGAGAGAATCACTAACACTATATTCAGAGCATAACATGAGTGTAAAAGATAAAGCTTTTCATATTGACAATCAGATATCAGAGGCTGCAAACTTGGTGAATGTGAACTGGCCTGTTTGGGTGGGAGTCAGAGGTTGGTGATGCAAAACTGCAAACTTGGATGAGGTTTTGCTTCCTAGAGGTTAGAAGAAAAAGCCTTGAGATCTCCTGAATGGGTTTATTATTACCTTATACCCTGACTTTTCCCAGAAAAATAATGACTTACATTAATTGAGCTTATGCTGTGTGCCATTTTGGTATGAATTGCTTTATACACATTACCTCATTTAATTTTCTTTCTAGGTAGCTCCTATTTTTGTCCTCAAATTTAAAACGATGGAACTGGTAATTTAAATGATTAAATAATTTTTCAACCGCACCTCAGGGATAGGACTTTAACTGAGTCTCAAACTAAAAGTCATAGCTTGAGAACAGGGGGTATAGCTCAGTGGTAGAGCATTTGACTGCATAGCTTGAGAACAGTCAAGGAAAGCTGCCAGACTGATTTTAGATTGTGATATGAATTAGAAATAAGATTTAGTGGTGTTAACCCTAGTGAGATATTGTAGTTGTTCTCATTGGAACACAGTGTATCTTCGAATAATACAGAAACTTCCACTGGATCACTTAACAGAATACCCTCAAAGTATTTGTGAGTTAGTTGAACAGATACACAAATGAATAAGTAATATAGACACCAACTAGGAGGCAAAATCTTTATTATGTAACATACTGATTGCAATTAGTTATCATAAAAACCTTGATGGTACCAATCTAGTCCAGATTCTTATTATAAACCTCTTTTCTGCTGCCTTGGTCATACATTATTTTCTGATGCCTTACATCTATATAGCATTTTCCTATAAATCTCCAGTGATGCAAATTTTAACTATTCTGTTTTTGTATTATTGCTAAGGTGATTTATAAAAGATCACATAATTATTAAATATCAAAGACTAATTTTATTTTATTTTTAAAGTCAACTCTTTCCATTTAGATTTTATTTATTTGACACAGAGAGAGAACACAAAAGCAGGGGGAGTGGCAGGCAGAAGGAGAGGGAAAAGCAGGCTCTCTATTGAGCAAAGAGCCCAATGTGGGGCTGATGTGGGGTTTGGTCCCAGGACTCTTGAGGATCCAGGACCCTGAACCAAAGGCAAACACTTAATCAACTGAGCCACCCAGTTGCCCCCAAAGCCTAATTTTAAATGTAGACTTTCTTACCCAATTTTTTTAGGTTTTTGTTTTTTGTTTTTTGTTTTTTTTTTTAAAGATTTTATTTATTTATTTGACAGAGAGATCACAAGTAGGCAGAGAGGCAGGCAGAGAGAGAGGAGGAAGCAGGCTCCCCGCAGAGCAGAGAGCCCGATGCGGGACTCGATCCCAGAACCCTGAGATCATGACCTGAGCCGAAGGCAGCGGCTTAATCCACTGAGCCACCTAGGCGCCCCTAGGTTTTTGTTTTTGTTTTGTTTTGTTTTTGCACTAGTAGAGTCCTCTCCAATTATAGTTCTCAAATAATCTGAACATCCTAGAAATTAAATGAAGCAAAGTTTCTCTTTTTTCAATCTAGACTCTTATTAACTTGCCTAATGTGGCAATGTGAATTTGAATGATTTAAAAGTCATATTTGTATATAATGGATAAGCAATAGATAAAAGAATTGTATAATTAATTTGTATCATAACAGTTATTTTAATAAAAATATCTTCCAATTTAAGTTTTATATCAGTATATATCTTGCTCTCTATTGACTAATCACTATCATAAGGAGGTACTCTTATCATAAGATTTTCCTAATAGTATAACTCATTTGAAATTCTTTTCCTATATTCAGAAATGAAAGGAGAGCAAAAACTCAAGTCAGACAGGTGAGAAATATGAGGACATAATCATAAAAACCCTATTTAATTTTTCTCCTTGTTTCCATTGGTTCTAATTCTGACTTGTCCATGAAGATTCCTGCCATTGTCCCTCTCTCACAGCTGTTAAAAACAGTGGAGAGGTCTTCCCATTCCTTTTGTAGCAAACCGTGTATGAGGACAGGTGGAATGGGAAGTTGAGTTATGTTGCTGGTACCATGTAGCTGCTCAATTAATACTTGGTAATTGGCTCAATATGAAAGAGAGTTAAGAATGGGAGGTCTGGTATATTATGGGTGAATTGGGCAATACTTATTTTTATTGATTCCTACTAAATTCTATTACTATGCATCCAGCTGAAAAATGTGTTTAATTATTAAACATTAGAAGTTTAATTTGGCATTAAGAATGTCTCAATTTTGCCATGTACACAAACTCTTTAAAACATCTCTCAATTAAATATTTTACTAAAATTAAGAAGTACTGGTAGCTTCATATTATGAATTGTTTTTTTATTTTCATGAAAACTCATACACACATAAACTGAAATGTCATTTTGAATATTACCTTTTCTTTGATATTTAAAAACTGATTACTTTTTGGAGGAATACTTACCTATATCAACAATAATGATAAGGTTGTATTAGAAGTGGATCTTAGCATTATGATGAAGACTGGCCACTTTACTTTTCAAATGATCATTTTCCTCATTAAGTGTTATGTTAGTATCTCTCCAATGATTGTCCTGTTGCATAAGCCACAGTAAGATTGCTTCTGACCCGACTCCAGAGCTAAAGGAATTTCCGGTTAATAATACAACCACGGTTTGCCAGTCTTAGACTTCTAGAACTGTCAAAATGAGATCTTTGCAATATAAAGTAATTACCAACCTTTCTCTCCATATCATCTCGCACATTTATTTCAATCAGCACTTAAGGTATCTTTCCTTTGGTTTTAAACTTCAATCAAACTCTCCCTTCCTTTATTTGAGAGTAGAAACAGTTTTCACAGGTGGAAGAAGATGAGAAAGCCACTGAATACCCCCATCCTAAGAATGTCTTTAATTAGAACCACCCACCATCCATTTTCATAGCCAAGTTGAAACAAAGCCTTATTTGAGAGTTTTTAATATCAAAATAACTATAGTTTGATGTTGTTTTTAACTTTTTAGTTTTTCAATCAGGTTTAGAGTTATTTAAGGATTCTTAAAAGGGGGTAGATATTGCTTAGAAGCAGTGATGGATATTTGGGGATTGAAAAAATTCACATTTTTAAATGTATAAGGCACAGATATGCATACAGTGTGTAATATATAGCATATACATGGAAATGTCATCTAAGGACATAAGGATTGCAATAATTAACACAGAATGAGAAATACTGTGCTATTCTAATGCATTTGAAGTGTAGGGAAAAGTCAGCATAAGACAAATTTTATAGCAATATATAGAACTATTCAATTTCCAGTTCCTGTATTTTATAAATGAAGATGGAACTTCCTTTATTTTAAACTTAAACTTCCTTTATTTTAAATTACTTCTTGATATTGTGCTCCAAGAAGAGAAAGGAATCTGTCAGCTCTAAATTATCCATGAATATCTTCCTTTTTCCTCCTATGGAACATGGAAGTATAGGTTATTTAGCCACTGTTAAATGTTTTGCTCATATCTTAGATACCTTTTTAAATTGAGATATAATTGACATATTGTGTAAGTTTAAGGTGTTAAATGTGTTAATTCGGTAGTATTTATATTTTGCAATATGATTACCACCTTAGTGTTAGCTAATAGCTCTGTAATGTTACATAATTATTTCTTTTTTGTAGTGAGAACAATTAAGATCTAGTCTCTTACCAACTGTAAAGCTTAAAATCAGTATTGTTGATTATAATCACTACGCTGTGCATTGGATCTCCATGATTTATGTATCTACTAGTTGCAGGTTTGGACCCTTTAACATCTCCCCAGTTATCCCACCCTCCAGCCTCTGGCAACCACCATTCTCTCTTTCTATAAGTTTAGCTTTTTTAGATTTGACATATTTAGTAATACCATACAGTATTTGTATTTCTCTGTTTCACTTGTCTCATCAGCATAATGCTCTCACAATTGACCCATGTTGTTACAAATGGCAGGATTTCCTTCTTTTTCATGGCTGAATAATATCCCATCCCTGTGTGTGTGTGTGTGTGTGTGTGTGTGTGTGTGTGTGTGTCCCATATTCTTTATCTTTATCTTTATCAATTCACAGATACTTATTTTTTTCCATATCTTGGCTATTGTGAATGATGCAATAAATATGGGAGTGTAGATATCTCTTTGATATCCTATTCTCATTTCCTTTGGATATACTCGGAAGTGGAACTGATAGATCATATTGTAGTTATATTTTCATTTAAATTTTTTAATTTTTAAAAATTTGAGTATAGCTGACATACTATGCTACATTAGTTTTAGGTATACAACATAGTGATTCAGCTTCTCTATACTTTATACTATGTTCACCACAAGTGTAGCTACCATCTGCCACCATACAACACTATTACAATGCCATTGACTATATTCCCTGTACTGTGTCTTTTATTCCCACGACTTATTCCTTCCATAATTGGAAGCCCCTATCTCCCATTCCCCTTCATCCATTTTGCCCATCCCTCCACCCCGCCCCCTCTGGAAATCATCAGTTTGTTCTCAATATTTCCAGGTCTGATTTTGCTTTTTATTTAGTTGTTTATTCATTTGTTTTGACTTTTGACTTTTTGATTCCACCTATGAGTGAAATGATAATATCCAAAATAAATAAAAAACTTACACAACTTAATGCCAAAAAGAAAAACCCAAACAAGTCAATAAAAAAATAGGCAGAGAACTTGAACAGATATTTTTCCAAAGAAGTCATACAAATGACCAAAGACACCAAAAAAGATGCTCAACATCACTAATCATCAGAGAAATACAAATTCAAACCACAATGTTATATCACCTCACACCTATCAGAATGGCTAGAATCAAAAAGACAAGAAATAATAAGTTCTGGTGAGGATGTGGAGGAAAAGGTACCCTTGTGTATTTTTGGTTTACATAAACTCATATAGCCACTGTGGAAAACAGTATAAAGACTCCTCAAAAAATTAAAAATAAAAATAAAATGTGACCAAATATTTCTCCTGTAGGGTGTTTACACAAAGAAGACAAAAACATTAATTTGAAAAGATAAATGCATACCTATTGCAACATTATGTATAGTAGCTATGATATGGAAGTAACTTACGTATCTATCAATGGATAAATGGATAAGGAAGATGTGGCATGCACACACACGGGTGTGTGTGTGTGTGTGTGTGTGTGTGATATGAAGTACGATGTAACCATATAAAAGGATGAGATCATGCCCTTTGTGGAAACATGGGTGGACCTAAAGTGTTATTATGTTAAGTGAAATAAATCAGCCTGTGGTAGTTCTATTTTTAATTTTTCTGAGGAATGACCATACTATTTTCCATAGTGGCTAAACCAATTTACATTCCCACCAATAGAACGTGAAGGTTCCCTTTTCTCCACATTCTCACCAACACAGTATTCTTATCTCTTGTCTTCTTAATAATAGCCATTCTAACAGATGTGAAGTGATATTTCATTGTTTTGATTTGCAGTTTCCTGATGATTAGAGATGTTAAACATCTTTTCATGTACCTACTGTCCCTTTGGAGGTCTTCCTTAGAAATCTAGAAAATCATTGGATCTAGAAATCATAACAAGAGAAATCATAGAAATCTATGTATTTAGTTCCTCTATCTTTTAATTATAACTTAGAGTTTACAGGCATTTTTCCATCACTACTTTTCTTCCTAGGTGGGTCACATATTGACCTTGAGTAAACACTACATAAATGCACATTTGGGTACTATTGTTCCTTAATCAGATGAGATCACTAATTTAATATTTTTTCAAGTGATGTGCTTACATCAGTGTAAATAATACCTTCCAATTTGTTGAAGGAATTAAGCAAGAGATCCTGATTTCCAGATGACCTGTGAACAGGACTAGGACGATCAGGCTCCTTACTCTCTCTTGTCCTTGAAATGCACGTTCAACTCACTCTTTCCACACTAGAAGCCATTTCAAAGATGCAACCTTGAGAGAGTAATGTGTTGTTGAGACCATCTGCATTGTATATACATTGCTGAACCCTGTTAAGCCCTCTATATAAACTTTTAGGATTCTGCTTATTAGGTGCAAGATGTACTCATCTTGCAGCCACCCACACAAGTCTCATATGCAAGTTCCCTAAGAATAGGTATGAAGTAGTTTTGAATTCTAATCCAAAATAATAAAAAGCAAAATAAAAAATGTATTAACTTATATATAAGAGAGAAGATACAAATAATAACACAAAATGTAATATAAAATAATATAATCTCTCACAATTTCTGTTGAAGTTAAGGAATGATTTATAGGAAAATACTTCAAACTTATCACATTGAAAACATTTACAATGGTTTCATAATAAAACAGTTTTAAGGAAATGCCACATTGGGTGGGGAATGATTCAGAATAAAAATAACATAATGTTTCTCCTCTATGTCCATGCTTAAAATATCCAAGAGTAGCACTGGTTGTGGATAGATTATATTAGCTCACAAAAATTTGAAAAGGACAAGTGAAAATTGCCACTATCTCTGTACATGCAATGTATAATAACAATATTAATAGAATAATATTAAATATAGTAATCAAGACCAAAAATAATCAGAAGTTTTCATTAATTTGTTTCTACTTAATCTCAAAAAAAAGCAAAGAAGGGGGAGGAGTCAAGATGGCAGAGAAGTAGCAGGCTGAGACTACATCAGGTAGCAGGAGATCAGCTCGATAGCTTATCTAAACATTGCAAACACCTACAAATCCAATGGGAGATCGAAGAGAAGAAGAACAGCAATTCTAGAAACAGAAAATCAACCACTTCTGAAAGGTAGGACTGGCAGAGAAGTGAATCTAAAACGACGGGAAGATAGACTGCAGGGGGAGGGGCCGGCTCTCGGCAAGCGGCGGAGGAACAGAGCACAAAATCAGGACTTTTAAAAGTCTGTTCCACTGAAGGGACATTGCTCCAGAGGCTAAACCAGGGTGAAGCCCACGTGGGGTCAGCGTGGCCCCAGGTCCCGCAGGGTCACAGAAGGATCGGGGGTTTCGCATAGCTCGCAGGTATTAGAACAGGGAAGCCGGCTACAGAGACAGAGCCGAGGACTGAACTCTCAGCTCGGGGTTACCTTGAACTGGTCGCGGGCTGGGTGAGCTCGGAGCGCGGCTAGAGACTGGGGATACGGGAGTGATTGGGTGCTGTCCTCTGGGGGCGCACTGAGGAGTGGGGTCCCAGGCTCTCGGCTCCTCCGGGCCAGAGACTAGGAGGCCGCCATTTTCATTCCCGTCCTCCGGAACTCTACGGAAAGCGTTCAGGGAACAGAAGCTCCCAAAAGCGAACCCGAGCCGATTACTTAGTCCGGCCCCCAGTAAGGGTGGTGCAATCCCGCCTCGGGCAAAGATACTCGAGAGTCACTACAACAGGCCCCTCCCCCAGAAGATCAACAAAATATCCAGCCAGGACGAAGTTCATCTATCAAGGAAAGCAGGTTCAATTCCTAAGACAGAAGCGCAATTCCAGAGGAGGAGAAAGCAAAGCTCGGAACTCATGGCTTTCTCCCCATGATTCTTTAGTCTTGCGGCTAATTCAATTTTTTTTCTTTTTTTCTTTTTTCTTCTTCTGCTAAATTTTTTAAAACTTTTACCCTTTTCTTTTTTTAACCCAGCCATTGCACTACTGGGTATTTACCCTAAAGATACAAACGTAGTGATCCGAAGGGGCACGTGTACCCAAATGTTTATAGCAGCAATGTCTACAATAGCCAAACTATGGAAAGAACCTAGATGTCCATCAACAGATGAATGGATAAAGAAGATGTGGTATATATACACAATGGAATACTATGCAGCCATCAAAAGAAATGAAATCTTGCCATTTGCGATGACGTGGATGGAACTAGAGCGTATCATGCTTAGTGAAATAAGTCAATCAGAGAAAGACAACTATCATATGATCTCCCTGATATGAGGACATGGAGAAGCAACATGGGGGGTTAGGGGGATAGGAGAAGAATAAATGAAACAAGATGGGATTGGGAGACAAACCATAAATGACTCTTATTCTCACAAAACAAACTGGGGGTTGCTGGAGGGAGGTGAGGTTGGGAGAGGGGGAGCGGGTTATGGACATTGGGGAGGGTATGTGCTATCGTGAGTGCTGTGAAGTGTGTAAACCTGGTGATTCACAGACCTGTACCCCTGGGGATAAAAATACATTATATGTTTATAAAAAAAAAAAATTTGGAAGGGGAGGCGAACCATAAGAGACTATGGACTCTGAAAAACAACCTGAGGGTTTTGAAGGGTCAGGGGTGGGAGGATGGGGGAACAGGTGGTGGGTAATAGGGAGGGCACATTTTGCATGGAGCACTGGGTATTGTGCAAAAACAATGAATACTGTTACGGTGAAAAAGTAAATAAATTAAAAAAAAAAAAAAAAGAAAGATCTAAGGGCACCTGGGTGGCTCAGCTGGTTAAGTGTCTCTCTTTAGCACAAGTCATGATCCCAGGGTCCTGGGATAGAGCCCCAGATCTGGTTTCCTGCCCTTCCACTGGGGTGTCTGCTTCTCCTTCTACTCCTCCCCATGTTAATGTTCTCTCTTTCTCTCTCAAATAAATAAATAATATCTTTAAAAAAAGAGAATGGTTTCTAACCTCTTTTTTTAATCTTTTCTATATATAAGATTACACACACACATATATGCTGTCATATGCTTTATATATGTTAATTCTCTCCCCATATATATATATATATATATATATATATATGGATATACCTATATCTATGTCTACATAACATGTAGAAAGGCATACCTAATAGATATTATGAGTTTGGTTTCAGACCACTATAATAAAGCAAACATTACAATAAAATGACTTGAATGAATTTTTTATTCTCCAGTGCACATAAAACTTATTACACTGTACTATACTCCATTAAGTATGAATAGCATTGTGTCTAAAAAAAATGAGCATACCTTATTAGAAAATACTTAATTGCTAAAAAATGCTAACCACCATCTGAACTTTCAACAAATCATAATCTTTGCTGGTGGAGGGTCTTAGCCCCGTTGTTGATCGCAGCTGACTATCTGGATGGAGGTTGCTGAAGACTGGGGTGGCTTTGGCAATTTCTTAAAATAAGAAAATGAAGTCATCTATGTCAATTAACACTTCCTTTCATGAACAATATCTCTCGGTAGCATACATTCTGCTTGAGAGCTATTTACACACACTAGAACTTCTTTCGAAATTGAAGTCACTGCTCTTAAATCCCGCTACTGCTTTACCAACTAAGTTTATATAATATTCTAAATCTTTTGCTGTCACTTCAACAATCTTCACATCTTCACCAGGAGAAGGTTCCACCTCAAGAAAGTACCTTCCTTGCTCATCCATAAGAAGAAACTTATTCACTCATTCAGGTTTTATCATCAGATTGCAGCCATGCAAATATAATAATGATGAAAAAGTACAAAGTATTACAAGAATCATCAAAATATGACAAAGTTATGAACTGAGCAAATAGTGTTGGAAAATGGTGCTTATACTTGCTTGACATGGGCTTGCCACAAAACTTCAATTTGTAAAAAAAAAAAAAAAAAAGTGCAGTATCTGTGGAGTACGATAAAAGGAAGTGCAAAAAAATATGTATGCCTATATATAATATACATATTGCATATATATGTATACACAATATAGGATATGGAATTTGTATGTAATATATGTATTATATATACCATATATTATAGATACACACACACACACACACACACACACAGACTCAGAGAGTTGACATTACTAAATCATCACCAAAGTTACCCATGAATACTTCCTTACATTCATGTTATTCTGGTGTCACACCAAAGCACTACTGTAATTAACATATTATTTAAAAAATAGGGACAATAAGTATAGCTACACAATAAAAGAAAAATAAAGAAGAGATGATTATGAGAAAGCAAACATTCAATTTCTTTGTTTTTTTTTTAATTTAATTTTATTTTTTTTCAGTGCTCCAAATCCATTGTTTATGCACCACACCCAGTGCTTCATACAATACGTGCCCTACATAATACCCACCACCAGGCTTATCCCACCCCTGACCCCCCAACTCACTTCTCCTCTCTATTTCCCAATGTCTTCCATGTTATTCATTATGCTCCACAAGTAAGTGAATCCATATAACTGACTCTCTCTGCTAACATTCAATTTCTTAAAGACTGAAATGATCAAAGGTCAATGCATCTTTTAAAATATCAAATATTATATATGAAACTCTGTTTAAAGTCTAAAATTTAAAAATGTGTAGTTCTCTTCTGAATTTTCTTTAAAAAATTCTAAAAAGTTGCATGTAAAATATTTTGTGCATCTTATGTAACAAAACATAAAAAGTATTCAAAACTGAGAGAAGGAAAGCCACTTATAAGATCAAGAATTTATAAAACTAAGAACATGAGGCTCAACTCACAACCTTGAGATCATGACCTGAGCCAAAATTAAGACTCGGACGCTTAACCAACTGAGCCACCCGGGTGGCCCTATGTTATTATTTTAAAATTTTTATTCCAAGGGGGACACATAATGAGCTGATTAATAGTTCTTAGTCCCTGACCTATGGTCAATTATTTCCAGGTAATTCAACTGTTAAAATGAAATTATGAGTAGGCTAAGTAGGAAATGGACTCACAATGCTATAGAACATAGACATGTCATGTAAGAAGAGATGACAAGTTTACTCCAACTGAAGTAATATCATATTGAATTATGTATTATTTAGTAAATTTTCTGTCTACAATACTGTTTTTACTTTGTGTTTTTTTTAATTTTTTTTTAATTTATTTTTTCAGTGTAACAGTATTCATTGTTTTTTGCACAACACCCAGTGCTCCATGCAAAACGTGCCCTCCCTATTACCCACCACCTGTTCCCCCAACCTCCCACCCCTGACCCTTCAAAACCCTCAGGTTGTTTTTCAGAGTCCATAGTCTCTTATGGTTCGCCTCCCCCTCCAATTTTTTTTTTTTATAAACATATAATGTATTTTTATCCCCAGGGGTACAGGTCTGTGAATCGCCAGGTTTACACACTTCACAGCACTCACCATAGCACATACCCTCCCCAATGTCCATAACCCCCTTCCCCTCTCCCAACCCCATCTCCCCCCAGCAACCCCCAGTTTGTTTTGTGAGATTAAGAGTCATTTATGGTTTGTCTCCCTCCCAATCCCATCTTGTTTCATTTATTCTTCTCCTATCCCCCTAACCCCCCATGTTGCTTCTCCATGTCCTCATATCAGGGAGATCATATGAAATCACATTTAAATCACACTAGGTCTTGTTATCATTTTATTGTCTCATGTAAATATCAGGATACTCAGTGACGCTTAACCAAATTACATAATTTTTTGATATAACTTTATCATACTTTCCAAACTTAAATACGTTTTAGAGCTTGTTCTGAGGAAAAACATACAAAAAAATCAATGAGAAACTGATTATTGTGAAGCTGTTACTTGTTTAATTTCCCTCACTTTGAATTGAACTGGAACTTTCTGTGTGACTAGCTTAACTTTTAAAGAAAAACAAGAGTATTAGGGAAGGATGATGGGGTAGAAATTGGTTTCTGCAATATACTAAAATGAAAACCAAAGTTATAATTTTCATGCCTTTTTAATTTTTTTCAAAAATAAAAAATAATTGTATTTTCATTATGGTTATCTCCATTTTCATTCCTCTTTAGTTGTATTTAGCTTCAGTTGAAAGCAACCCTAATATAAATATTTTGATCACATCATTCTTTCACATAATTATTTGACCAGCTTCCTTATTTAAAGAATGAATGTCTGGCCTAAATTATCTCATTACCTCCCTTAAATCTGTATTGATGCAAGATAGTCTGACACTGAAGCAAGATAGTCTGTATTAAGTCTGTATTAAATATAAGATAGTCACCTGTAAACAGGCATTACTTTTCATCCCCACTACACATTGTTAAGAAGAATGTAAAATGTATCAAGTCCATTACACTAAGAAGGAATTGAACAGCTTAAACAAATCATTTGATGAATTTTTGAAAGACTTAGAACAGATAAGCATATTACTGTAGAATAAACCAGAGTTGAAAAAGCTGAAATCCACACAAGAGAAGGCTGCCGCAAAGATGAGAATCTGACAACTGTTAAGAAAGAAATGTATGTTCAAGAGTGGTAGTGTCTTTATCTTTTAAGATGGGAGACACTTGAACTTGTTTAATTATGGATGGGGAGGATCCAGCTGCAAGAGTATGCTTGAATAAACAGAATACAAATTGAAAAACCATTTGAGGTCCATGTTAAGAAGTTTATGGTGCCACAGATACATTCTGTTATACAAATTTCTCCACTTATGGTTAGACCCTCAGAAATTGGTGCAGAAAACAAAGATAGCAGGGATCATCCAGGTTTGAATTTTTGCTGAGTAAGTGTGATGAAAAGACAGAAGATGGAAGTTCCTTATCAGCAATGATGTTCTTAAAATGCTGGATCATTAGACTAAAGTGACATAAAGATATAAAAACAGAAATATATGAAAAAAAGGGAGAAAAGAAAGGGTGTTGGATTTGGACAAAACAAAAGTTAATGAACTGGAGGTTTTGAGTGTGTTATTGAAGCATATACTTGCATAGTAATTGAAAATGCAACTGAGAAGTATCCATGACATAGTCAACCAAGTATGAAGGCAAATTAGTGAATTTCAAATATGCAACAAGTTGGAAACTGTACTCTAGCATATCTTTGCTAAAAAACTTATTTGGTGTCCTCCAATAAATTAGCAAGGAATTTATGGAATTCAGTATCATAAGGACATAGGCAAAAACTGAATTCACCCAGAAACATAAAAGAATTCCCAGCTTGACAATTTGGCCACAGGTCTGAAATGTAATCAATATAAAAGAGAATAGGAAGACAGAGGTTTCTTTGTTGAATGTTTTCATAAAGAAAGAGAAAACTTTTTTTTTTTTTAAAGTATGAGTAAGAATCTGGACATTCTTGATTATATAATGAGGAAGGCAAATTTCTTTTCTAAAATAATTACAAATACAAAGAAGCTGATTAAAATTGCAGGCAAAACAGAGTTTCCCAAGATGAATCGAGTAAGAATAAGATGGAAATGTTAATATATACTACTTGTATATATGTTTATATATATACTATATATATAGTTTATTACATATTTGTTTAATATATACTACTTGATTTAATATATACTACTTGATTCTTCACTGAATAATAGGTAAAACAATAATATAATGTATGCATTTTTGAGGTCTATGAAGTTAAAGAATAACAAAACAACATACATGGTGTAAGATTTGATGGTGTAAAGTAGTATATTTAATTGAAATGTATCTGGGATGAAAAGGAGAGTATGGGAGATAGATGAGATTGTAGTAAAAAAAAACAGGTTTGATTTATGACTTAAAATATATAGTTATTAGAAGAATTAAAAATAGTACAATAAGTAACCAAACTTGAAGTAAGGAAGTAATCAAAGTAGGAAGTAATATATGTCATCTTACTTGCTCATCTTCCATGTAGAAAATGTATTAACATCATCCCCTAGGTTTTAGTGGTCAAAAGTAATATATTATTATTTTTTGTAACTGACAGAGAAAGAGCTAAAAAAATCACACAGGAAAGGAGACAAGTTGTGACACTGAATCTTACTTTCAATTACTATTTTTTTTTGTTTGTTTTTCAGGCATGTGTTTATAATCTATTTATTTATATAAATAAAAAAGACAGCATGCTCTTTTTTTCTGGTTCCTTGAAACATTTTCCACTCTATTTTAGTTTATTGCAACCTATTCTTTCTGGTACCCTCCCACAAATACCACCCTAAACTTAGAGGTGGAAAATGGAATGACTGAGTACTTCCTCAATGGTTTAAGTTGTACTAAAGCTTCACATTAAGGAATAATTGCCCATTTCGCTTGAGATACAATGCATGGGGTAAAACTGTGTTTCATAAATCCCTAAATAATGTCCTAACTGCTTTTGAGACTGGGTTCCATACAAGGTTCACTTGAAATATTATGATTAACTATGTTACTAACAGTTCCCCAGTTCCTCCTTAGGGAGTTAGAGACAGGATGTCTCCCAAGAAGGACCCTCTCTCATGACTGCATCAGTCAGTACTCTCCAGAGAAACAGAACCTACATAGGATGCATGTGTATACATAAATGTGTGCACATGTGTGAAGAATGAGAGTGAGAGTGAGAGACAAACAGAGAAAAGAGAGATTGATTTACATTAAGTAACTGGCTCATACGATTGTGGAGGATGACAAGTCCAAAATCTGCAGAGCAGGTGGTCAGGCTGAAGACCCATACAACAGTTGATGTTGCTGCTTTAGTGGAAGGCAGCCTTGAGGCAGAATTTTTTCTTCCCTGAGGGATTTGTTTTGTTTTGTTTGTTTGATTTTTGTTTTTGTTTTTGTTTTGTTTTTTCCTTAAGGTGTTCAACTAATTGGATAAGGCCCATCCACATTATGGGAGGTGATCTAGCTTTCCTTGATGTCTATTAATTTAAATGCTAATCTCATCTAAAATATATTTTTACAGTGACATCTAGTCTGGTGTTTGACCAGATATCTGGGTATCATGGCTTAGCGAAGTGGACACATAACCACGACAATGACAATTATTACATATAACTATTTTAATTTTCCAGTTACCATTTAAGGTATCTACCATAAAAGACACAAACTAAGAGATTAATTATTACAAATAGGGTACTGAATTTCAGCAATTATCACAGACAGCACTAAAATACCACAAACATTCAACTGGCATAAATAAGCTTTACTCCTGGATATCAAAAGAATATATATGTATATATTTTTTCTTTATCCACAAAGATTTTATTAGCTCTACTTCTCAAGACTTCTGGATAACTCTGTAAAGTCTCTTTGAAAAGGAGCAAAATGGGGCACCTGGTGGCTCAGTGGGTTAAAGCCTTTGCCTTCGGCTCAGGTCATGATCCCAGGGTCCTGGAATCGAGCCCCGCATCGGGCTCTCTCCTTGACGGAAGGCCCGCTTCCCCCTCTCTCTCTACTTGCCTTTCTGCTTACTTGTGATCTCTGTCTGTCAAATAAATAAATAAAATCTTTTTAAAAAATAACATTAAAAAAATTAAAAAAGAACATGAGCAAAATGAACAAATGGAAATGCATCTCACTTTTTATTTCCTTGTAACTTTTATAAGGTTCCCATGCTTGGTTTCTCAATCTCTGTTTCTTCTATCTTGTGTATAAAAACTAGCTAGTAAAAATTTGGCCTTAGATCAGTTCTATCTTTTTACCTTATCTATTCCTATATAATGCCATTTTAAAGTGTATATACTTAAAACAAATGTAGTATAGTATAACTAACACTCTTGCCTAACTTCAATTGTACAAATAAATTTTCACTGTAAAAATTTTACTTCTTAATGTGATATGAGCAAAACTATTCCAGCAATAAGTGGCTATTACTTTTCATCCATTTGGTAGTAAATCTGACAAAAATTCCCACTGACCTGCCAGCTTTGTTTTATGTGCTAACACTGAAGCAGAGTTTGATTAGAGATTCTTATTTACTAACTCTCATTGCCAACTTCTGTTTACAGTTAAATAGATGCCATGTTCTGATTCTGGCTCAAGGGAATATAAGTTTTAGGGGAGTAAATGAGAAAAATATATGTGTATACCATGTGTACACATTCTATGTCTGCATGTGTGGTGTGTGTGTGTATGAAATACATGTGTGACTATTCTTATAACTATTTATGTAGTCTCTCTAGCTTCTATAAGATGCATGTATTCTATTTGTGTGCATACATTTGTGGAAAAAATCCACTGTTTCAAATGATCCAAGAAAATATTATATTAGTATATAAATCTCTGTATATACAGAGAAAAAATAGAATAAGCACCACATCAGGTTTCTAATCTGCATATGATTTATAATATGGACATAAACTTATTAAGTGAAACATCTATAAAAGGTGGAAGTTTGTAGAAAATACACAAACTATCTTGCTGAAACCATTCATCTTTAAGCCAAGGACTCTAAAGCTTATGAAAATTGCATGATTTGTTCATGATCATACATGGAGTCAGTGGCAGCATTGAAAGTAGTGGCCCACATTCTTGAAGATTAGTTCAGATCCATATCCCTATTCTGCTGAAACTCAATTTTCATATTATGCCTCATACTTGGGAGATTTCTTGTACAAAGAGATTTAGAATAATTCTAAAAGAACTTGGGGGAAAAAAGAAACTGTCTCCATAAGAACAGATACAATTTTTGTTAGATTCTTTAAGAATAAAGAAGATTGATCTGATATATAAGATATAATTAATAAAAACCAGCGAAACCACATGAAACATATCAAATAGTAAATATCCAAGTGGAAATATTAAACCAAATCTTCTGTTTGTGTTGTCTGTTCCATTGTGTTACATAAACAGTAATGCCTGTTCTGACTCACAAAATATATCACCCACTATCCTGAGTAATAGTTAACTCTTCCACAAGAAGATTTTTCTCTTTGCCAGAATCACTAGATTTTTCTCTTTTCCATAAACACTAACATTTCTCTCAAATGTGTGAGGAGGAAGTATTTTTTAATTCAACTGAGTTAAAAAAAAAAAGACATAACACCTATGATTTTAAGACCTGGACAAACACTGTTGGTGTAAGAATATATACCCAACCATGTTAGAACAGCTTTAAAATACAGTCTTTGAGGTACCATGAGACCATCTTAAATACAGTGCCAATTAAATCTTCGAATTAAGTATTGTAAACATTTATTCAACTACAATGCAGCTATGGAATGGATTATATTACTATATATGTCTGTGTATATAAATAGAACATAAATGTACACATGTATGTATACCTCCTTATTGTTTCTCACTTTCTTTTCCTAATTCTTATTTGCTTGAAAATCTAGACCTCGGTTTTCAAGTACTTGAAGCAAAAGGGAAAGTCGGGAAAAATGTATATTATTGGTAACAGTCAAAATCCCAGAAGTACTTCACTCACCCATCCTTTGCATTATGTTTCTTGCTACCTCAAATCAGCTCTTAATGACTACTTATTTTAACTACACGTCTTCTACAGCCTGCTGAAGCTTTAGTGAGTCATGAGTAATTAGTGCGTGTATTATCAAGCATGGATTGAATAGGAGACTCAAAGTTCTCAGCCATTTGTTAAGTTTAAGTTAGGGAAAAAATTATTCAAGCATTTTATAGAGGACATAACCATTCTGAATAACTCTAACAGGTTATCATAAAAATAAACAACCCAATAAGTTTTTTTTTTCTCCTGAACTATGAAGGAAGATATGTAATAGAAAATAATAAGAGATAACATGTCTTGAGGGCCTAGAAGAAACAGCATTAGTCTAGAACTCCTAAATTTTCAGGAAGTGTTAAGAGAACCTGAGTCGGTGGAGCAACCAACAATGGGATGTCCATGGACTTGGAACTGAACTGTGATTGTATCACCCCAAAGGTGGCCTTACTACTAAAATTGTAATAAGTGGACCAGAATTTTTATGTGACTATTTTGATAAATGTTTTATTTGTGGTTTTGTGTGTGCACATGTGTGTGTGTGGACTTAGTTTAGATAAATTTCACTAATAAGATCTGATTTGTAATCTTCATGTGTTAGTCTCATTTCCATGAGTTTGCTACCTGGATTCTGAGGAGGATAAATGAATATGAAAGCACTTACAAATTCTGGATGGCAGTTAGCTAAAAGATCACTTCCACACCACTTCAAATTGAATAAGCCATGGATCCTCCTTTCAGCACTGGAAAATTCAGAGCCTGGCATATGGTAAGTGTTTAAAAACACAATTGTTTCAGAACATAAATAATTATTATTTTGCTAATGTTTTAGATTACCTTTCCTGTAAAATAATCCAAAACTGATTTCATTATTTAAAAACTACGTAACAACATCACAAAAATTTTTGGAAAATAGAAAAATGAGAAACCCTTCATAATTTTGTTTAGAAAACAAAAGTGCATTTTTATTATTTGAATGTCAGTGTTTTTTCATGTGACTTTTTCTAGAGTTGGAGAGATAACACAGTAATACTTTATTTCCAGTTTCTCATTTTGTGTTTTCATTTTTAATACTATCATTTAAGTTTTGTACTATGCTCTACATGAATATTAACACTGTTTATTTTACCATTGCCAAGAATTTTGCTGTGGATAGATACGTCCTTAGCTTTTAGTTCCTTTACTGGTTTTTCCATTGGGTATATTTATAGAAGTGGGCTTGTTAGATTACAATGTGTAAAAATTTACATGAATAATGACAAATAACAAAATTATTTTTAAAATGTTATGTATTATTCATCAACAAAGCAAATGAAAATGAAAATAAAACCCCAATTTCATAGCAACTTCACAAGGACTGAAAATTACTTAAACTTTCCTTACTAATGTAATTGGGAAAAAATGCACTTTGCTATTATAGCTCTATTTCTTCAGTTTACTGTAGTAGAAAATAATTGTTATTATGAGTTATATTTGTCTATGGTAATTTATATGGATGGGTGATATGTGTGTTTATATGTGTGTGTAACTATTATTATAGTTAATATTTATAGTTAAGATGGTTGCATGTATTACCTCAATCTTTACAAAACCCTATGATGACAGCACTTTTTAAACTCATAGATAGAGACACTTAGACTTAGGGATGTAAAGTCACATAGTTCGTACATATTGCAGCTCAGGTAATTCAAAAATTATACAAGTACAGAGGATGGGATGGGAGTTTTGAGGGAGGACACCTAAACTGAATGAGACTGGTTGATTTCTCATGTAGTCCTAGATATGTCCTGATGACTTTTACTATTTTGTTGCATTTGGCCTGTTTGTTAGTTTCATTGTTTTAAAATTCCTATATACTTTACAATCATTTCCTGAAACTGGTGTGTCATTGATACTCTAAAGAAACCAACAGACAAATTCTCTTTACCCTCAGAACCGATACTGTAATAATCTATAGTACCTTCTAGGTGGCAGAAACTTCAGGGATAGTTAAAGGTCAATGTAGTTACCGATTTTCAGTTGAATAACTTCAGAACAAACAGGTCAAGTGATTGGCCCAAAACTCAGTAAGTGGCAGAGCTGTGACATTTTGTTACCCCCCCATTTCCTCTGTTAGCTTGCCATTGATTCTTCTTTGTATGGAAATGTTTGCTTTGATGATGGCAAACATAAAGTCAGAATACTTTATGATATGAATTGAATTTTATACACTTTTCTAAGAAACCTGCTAACTTCCCATTATTCTATGGCCTCACCTGTGCATTAAATCCTCATACAGAGGCAGAATGTGGGAATGTAACACATGCTGCCAAGGATACAATTAACCCCATTCCTATTTGTACTATGTGTCACATGGTCACATTAAAAGACTTTATTGTTTTGCAGATAAAGATTGTTTGAGGCATCCGATGTTCATCTTGAATTATTCATGAAATATCATTATTTATTCATTAGTTCCTGAGCAATTTTGCTTAGCCCAAGTACCTATACTCTTTTGTTTCTTATATGATGTGTTAGGATATTAGCCTTATAGGAGATGTACTGTATTATAGGGTAGCATCTAAACATTTAACATGGCATGGACACTTAGAGACAGGACTCACTGGTAAGGAATATACAAAGGATGTAAGATATGGGATGCTAATCAGAAACAAAGTCAAATCTTTTTCCACTAATGGGCAATTGTTCAAATGCTAGCATCTCACAATTAACAGTGCTTATTTAAAACCTAATATCAGATTTTCTGGAAGGGCTGCAGAAACTCAAAATATTAATTTTGGATAATGAGAGTATTCAAAAGCCTTAGCTTGGAACATATTAAAATGCTCTCAAATAATGTTTATCAACCTGTTGACTTGAGAATGACATAGAAACTTTTGGGGGAGAATATAAAATAGGGTTTTAGGAAGGATGATATAACAAGAAATGGGCTATGTGAATGAGAAATTAAGCAGCAAGAAGGGAAAAGATACAAACAGAAATATAGGAAAAATGACATGGAAGGAGGCTTACAAAAGTTTTTATGAGTTAGAAGATAACCCCATTTATGAGAATAGGAATGACATAGGATGACTCACACAAAACCAAGCAAATGTGAACACAGATGGAATAAACATATAGTATATCTTCCAAACCAGTCTCTTTTAAGAGTGAAAGGGAAAAAAAGGTGGGGGGGGGAATGAAAGAGAGGTGATCTATTATTCTGAAATAACAGGCATAAACTAAAACTGTGTTGAGTACATCAAGGCATGTCATTATACTAAGTATAGAGGATTTACATGAATCCTTACAATAAATAGTCTTTTGTATTTATCCTGTCACACTGAAATCTACTGAGTACTTTCAGGATATCATATTATAACAGAAATTAATGCTTAATAGACTGCATTTAAAGTGAAAAGTCTAGAAAAAAATATATGCAAAATGCCTGAAGGAACACAAAACATTTAGCCTGAGTAAATAAAGATGTGAAATAAATAATCTGGATAGTAATTTTTCAGTAGTTGAAGGTATTTATCACATTATCTGTAGGATGAGATTTACTTGGACTACCTGCATAGGATATGACTGGAACCAATGTCTGGATGATGAATGACATATTTTAGTAAACATAAAAAGAGCTTATGATGTCATGTCATGTTTTAGGGAGTTTTAACTGACTCAGGTTGGAATCACAGATTGGCTGTTGATTATCTGGATGATCTTAGGGAAGTTACTATCTGTGTCTCAGTTTTCTCATACTGGGGGAGTGATTGCTTACTAACCATGTAGTGAAAATCTTTATATAAAGAGACACAGGTAGAGTATTGGTTAACAAGATGCCACTGAGGTATCTCTGTCTAATTACAGTTACTGTCACACCTCCTTAGAGCTAGACACATTGCTTTTCCTTTAAGGTTTTAGCCCATATATAGGTACATGGTCTTAGCTAATACAGGCTGGACATCTATTCAAAATTTGAGTAAGGGGTAGATGTTAAAATGAGTAAGAGGGAATAACATAAAACAAGGTAATCTAGTTTTGTTTTTTTTTTTTTTTAAAGATTTTATTTATTTGACAGACAAATATCACCAGTAGGCAGAGAGACAGGCAGAGAGAGAGAGGCGTAAGCAGGCTCCCCGCCGAGCAGAAAGCCCAATGCAGGGCTTGATCCCAGGACCTGGGATCATGACCCAAGCCAAAGGCAGAGGCTTTAACCCACGGAACCACCCAGGTGTCCCGGTAACCTAGTTTTTAGGAAATTGGATATAGGTTCAACTTGGAATCCTACAGTAAAAAATTTTCAGCCTGCCTTCATTGGACAAATGTTATTTTTAACAAGATTAGATCAACATCTGGCAGTGTGCCTTTATCCTCTAAGCTCAAAGAAAGGGTCATTATTTCAATATATATTTTAAGGCAGAGTTTTACAAACTCGTTCAACTCATTTCTCTGATAGAGCAAGAAACTAATTTTGCACATGCAAAATTTGCAGAAGGATTATATGTAAGAGTATCTGTGCTTGTGTGTGTTTATGCTTGATCAGGCTGAACTGGTCTATCAAAAGCATATTTCTTTGGAGTCAAAGTTTTCTTTGAAATCCTTAAAAATACTGCATGTACTCTATATCTATCTTGTTTTCAAATAGATATAATTATATAAAGTAATGAGTATTACAGGGGTGCCTGGGTGGCTCAGTGCCTAAGCATTTGCCTTAGGCTCAGGTCATGATCCTGGGGTTCTGGGATCCACCCCTGCATCGGGCTCCTTGTTCAGTAGGGAGCCTGCTTCTCCCTCTCTCACCAACTACTGCTCGTGCTCTCGCTCTCTCTGACAAATAAATAAAGAAAATTTGAATAAAATAATGAGTATACAAAAATTTGATGGTGCAGGAAAATGAGCAAGTTTTCCCCCCAGGGAATCTCATCTAAGTTATAGTACTTACCACTTGCGTAGTATCACTTAGTCAGTTAGGGATGCTGTAACAGAATACCACAGACAGAGTGGTGTATGAGTGACAGTTCACACAGTTCAGAAGGCTGGAAAGTCCAAGATCACAGCACCAGCTGATGTAGTGTCTACTGAGAGTTCAAACCCTGGTTCATAAACAACTGACTTCTTACTGTGTTCCTTACATGGCAGAAGTAATGAGGGAGCTCTCTAAGCTCTCTTTTATAAGGGCTGACCTTAGGACATAATTACCTCCTAAACAGCCTATCTACAAAAAATCTTATATTCTAATCCTCTTGGCCAAGTAGTCTCAAAATTCTAGCCCTGAAAGTAAGTATACCTTTCATTGCGCCAATACATTCCAGCTAAATCTTTCAGTTCTTAAAGAATAGTCTTTATGCTTCCTTATCATGCCCAGCATATCCTCAACCAGATTATGTTGGGATTTAATCCTACTTTTTGCCTGGCCATCATGAGAGCAGGCAAGAACAGCTTCTGAGGCAACTACCTTTCACCTGTGGAAGAGACTACTGCAGCATCTTCTCGTACAGTGAAGTGCTAAGTCATACTAAGGAAGTGTGGAGTATTTCTACAAGCCTTCAGGGTCCAGGAAAACTGCAAAGTCAACATCCTTAGGGACACAGAAACTTGTATCTCCACATATTCCAAGATATCAGATTTCCCTTACTCTTTATAAAACAGATCCGTTTTGCTGAGCAGTCAAATGCCTCTAGAGCTCTGTAGCCCTAACAATTAGGTCTTCAGTCTGCTTCTCATCTGTCTCAGCCTGTTCACTACAGGAGATAATGCCCTTTGTGACTCTTACATTAACTGCTGGTTAAAAGCTTTCAATCTGTCATTCTCCTCTGCAGGACTTCAATACAATGTAGAGATAACTAGCCATCTTCACTATCTTTGTAAGCATTGTTACTTCCATGCTTTTCAACTTTCCACTTTATACCTCTCATTGCATTCTTTTCATTGGGGCAATTTCCCTAAATTACTGTTGGTAAAAATTTCAACAATTGAGCCACCACAGTTTGCTAAGTAATATACATGCCTTACCTCTCAACCAAAATGTCATCTTGCCCTTTAAGCTGTGAATGAGTCATTCCCAAATCCCAATCTTGCAGCCTGTTTTCTCAGACTATCCCAGCAGCTGTAGTAGTTGTTAATCTAGATCTTTCAAGAAGCAGACATCAAGATGAAATTATTATATATAATATATATAATAATTTCATTAGAGGAAATATTTGAGAAAAAACAAAGATAAAGTTAAAGATCTAGCACACCACACTGCAATTCTTATCCTAAGTGAAGGAGGAAGGAAAGGAAGGTTGATTGGAAGTATCAAATATGCCAGGAAGTTTAAGAATGATTTAGCAAGACTTTCAGGAAGACTTTGAGCCCAAGTGCACCACCAGAAAAAATCTCCTATTTTCAAGATTGGTTTGGTTTTATCACTGGTCCTCACTGTGTTTAATTACTGGTCAGTAAGAACAGTGGCTAGTGTGAAGCTGACCTTGTTGGAAATGAGGCAGTGGATTTAGAATACAGCAATTGAAACTTTAGACAATAATTCTCACTGGAAGTTGGTGGTCTG
Organism: Meles meles; assembly: GCF_922984935.1. Classification (NCBI taxonomy): domain Eukaryota; kingdom Metazoa; phylum Chordata; class Mammalia; order Carnivora; family Mustelidae; genus Meles; species Meles meles. The sequence continues at coordinate 85,478,353 of NC_060074.1, read as the reverse complement.
TAAGAGTCTCACACTGCTACACTATATAGGGTGCCATAAATTCAAGTTTAGCAATTTATTTTTTTAATTGATCAGGTTAGATTTATTATAGAGGTATGAGAATATTTCAACTCCAGATAACTTATAACATATCTAATTAATTTAATAAATTAGAGAAATATATCAATTGTGCCAACATTTCTTAGTATAATATACACTATAAGAACAAAAAATGAATATACATGGAAAGTAATAATCTTATATGTCATTTTCATAGACAGTTAAGATTGTCTATATAGACTATATAGATTACTAGGCTAGTAGTTAGACTAGATTACTACTAAGAAAATTTCATTCCAATGACATTTATACAAAAATAGATCAAATAATCCTAAATTTTGTATGGTACTTCAAAAACTTAAAGTAGAATAATTTTAAGAAAGAAGAAGAAAGCTGAGGGCATCACACTTTCTGATTTTTTTTTTTTAAATATTCCCTCAGTGGGACCAGCATGAAATAAGACCCTAGTGGCAGTCAGAAATGATTTGTCATTCTATACTGTCCATATAATACTATATATTAATACTATATTAATACTATATTTTAATAAAGAGCCTTAAATGACTTTAGCTAAAGGAGTAGGTATAAGGGGATTTCATGACCTGTGACAGAGCCAGGAGGGGCAATTATTTTAATTGAGCAGTTTGATGGCATCTCTCAGGTAACATCTCCAAGATGGCTTTCTCTTCTACTTATTCCAGCATACATTCCCTGATTTTAAACTATATTATGAAGTTATAGTAATCCAAAGGGTATGGTATTATATTAAAAAAAGAAACATAGATCAATGGAACATAACAGACAGCCCAGAAATAAACCCATACATATATGGTCAATTTATTTATGACAATGGGTCCAAGAATATTCAATAGGGAAAGGAAAGTCTCTTCAGGAAATGGTGTAGGATAAACAGGACAGCCACATGCAGAAGAATGAAACTAGACTACCTTCTTAACCCATACACAAAAATTAATTCAAAATGAATTAAAGAATTGAATGTAAGACCTAAAACCACAAAACTCCTAGAAGATATCATAGACGGTAAGCTCCTTGACATCAGTCTTGATGATAATTTTTTTGGATTTGACTCTAAAAGCAAAGGCAACAAAAGCAAAAATAAACAAGTGGGACTACATGAAACTAAAAAGCTTCTGCACAGAAAAGTAAATCACTAACAAAATGAAAAGGCAAACTGCATAATGAGTGAAAATATTTGCAAATCATATGTGTGATGATGAGTTAATATACTAAATATATAAAGAACTCATACAACTCAATAGCCAAATAAAAACACAAACAAACAAAAAGTCTGTTTAAAACACAGGCAGAGGGTTTGAATAGACATTTTTCCAAAGAAGACATGCAGATGGCCAACATGATCTTAGGGTGCTAGGATTGAGCCCCACATTAGTCTCCCTGCTCAGTGGGGAGCCTGCTTTTCCTTCTTCTACTGTTCCCCCTGCTTGTTCTCTCTCACTCTCTCTGTCAAATAAATTAATTAAATCTTAAAAAAAAGAAAAATTTTGTTTTGTAAATTTATATGATGACAGATGTTAACTAGACTTATTGTGGTTATCATTCTGTGATATATACAAATATCAAATCATCATGTTATAAACCTAAAACTAATACAATGTTATATGCCAGTTAAAGCTTAATTTTAAAAAAGGGAAGAAAATTTAGCAATTTTTCTATTAGGTCTACAATAAAAAATTCAACTTGTTCCCTTAGACACAAAACAATTAGAAATTATAATTTTAATGCATGTAAGATTTCCAAAGTAAATGAAACTCTAAATAGGAAATAAATACTAAAAGAATTCAAAAACTTTCATAATGAAAATTCTACTTTTACTTTTATTGAAAGATAAGAAGAACTAAGTAAGTAGGAAAGGGAAACCATGTTCACGAATAGGAATACTTCATATTATTATATTTCTCAAATTAATCTCAAAATTAAATGTATACCCAATCAAAATTATAACAGATTTTTATGAACATAGGAAAGCTAACTTTACACTTTATATAAAAATAGGAAAGCTAATTTTACACTTTATATAAAAATAGAATAGAGTTATGGATTAATGATCTAATTTTAAAGAAAAATAAAAGTAAAGAGAATTGCTCTGTTAGGTTATCAAATATACTTATAAATCTATAATGGGAAAAGAATGTGAAATTAAGCTGTGATACATAAATGGTACAATGATTCAGAACCAAAAGCACACATATATAGAAATTTTAAAAATTAGAAATCTTCCACTTCTGACTAAGAAATAATAACAGGGAACAGATTTATCCTCTGTTCCTAACACAACTGTACCGTTGAAAAATACGTAAGAAAACCATTTTCAGACATTAAGTAACGCAGGACAGTGATCCCCAAGAAGGGAAAATGAAAAAGGTTGAGCCCTTTGATTGCTCAAACTTAATGCCTGAAGAAAATATCACAGAGGCTGCAGGATAAAGAAGCCCCTGGTGGAGACTAGTAGTCTCCTTAACTTGAAAAAAAATAAATAAATAAATTTGTGAGTCCTAAGGGGATGAAGCAGCCTGAACTGATAAGTCAGAAGAACAGAAAGAAGAGAGCTACACAAAGATTGAGCCCCATAGCACTACAGGAGATGACTCTTAAATTTTCATCTGAGTACTGATAAGAATTTCTGATCAGAAATTTCCTAATGACCCAGAAATATCCATCTAAAAAGACTGGAGGAAACAATCCTTGGAGCTAACCATGAACCAACACCAGTTTGCTTTCCATCAGCTAGAATGAGAAAAACCTTGGAATTCATGAATACCCAGGTAGTATACATAAGTATATGCCTTACTAATAAGTTTAGCTTTAAACTAAATGCTGTCCTGATCATGATTCTAACGACAAACTTAAATACAAACCTTGAAAGGAGCAACCAGTTTCATGTAACTTAGCCGCATGCCAAGAAAATGTTACAAAATATTCATAGGACCTGTTCAGGTTTTCTATTTCTTCCTGGTTCAGTTGTGGTAGTTTATATGTCTCTAGGAATGCATCCATTTCTTCCAGATTGTCCAATTTGTTGGCGTAGAGTTGCTCATAGTATGTTCTTATAATTGTCTGTATTTCTTTGGTGTTAGTTGTGATCTCTCCTCTTTCATTCATGATTTTATTTATTTGGGTCCTTTCTCTTTTCTTTTTGATGAGTCTGGCCAGGGGTTTATCAATCCTATTGATTCTTTCAAAGAACCAGCTCCTAGTTTCATTGATTTTTTCTATTGTTTTTTTGGTTTCTATTTCATTGATTTCTGCTCTGATCTTTATGATTTCTCTTCTCCTGCTGGGTTTAGGGTTTCTTTCTTGTTCTTTCTCCAGCTCCTTTACGTGTAGGGTTAGGTTGTGTACTTGAGACCTTTCTTGTTTCTTGAGAAAGGCTTGTACCGCTATATATTTTCCTCTCAGGACTGCCTTTGCTGTGTCCCACAGATTTTGAACTGTTGTGTTTTCATTATCATTTGTTTCCATTAATTTTTTCAATTCTTCTTTAATTTCCTGGTTAGCCCATTCATTCTTTAGAAGGATGCTGTTTAGTCTCCATGTATCTGGGTTCTTTCCAGCTTTCGTCTTGTGATTGAGTTCTAGCATCAGAGCATTGTGGTCTGAAAATATGCAGGGAATAATCCTAATCTTTTGATACCGGTTGAGACCTGATTTGTGACCCAGGATGTGATCTATTCTGGAGAAGGTTCCATGTGCACTAGAGAAGAATGTGTATTCTGTTGCTTTGGGATGAAATGTTCTGAATATATCTGTGATGTCCATCTGGTCCAGTGTGTCATTTAAGGCCTTTATTTCCTTGTTGATCTTTTGCTTGGATGATCTGTCCATTTCAGTGAGGGGAGTGTTAAAGTCCCCTACTATTATTGTATTATTATTGATGTGTTTCTTTGATTTTGTTATTAATTGGTTGATATAGTTGGCTGCTCCCACATTAGGGGCATAGGTATTTAAAATTGTTAGATCTTCTTGTTGGACAGACCCTTTGAGTAGGATATAGTGTCCTTCCTCATCTCTTATTATAGTCTTTGGCTTAAAATCTAATTGATCTGATATAAGGATTGCCACCCCAGCTTTCTTCTGATGCCCATTAGCATGGTAAATTGTTTTCCACCCCCTCACTTTCAATCTGGAGGTGTCTTCGCGTCTAAAATGAGTTTCTTGTAGGCAACATACTGATGGGTTTTGTTTTTTTATCCATTCTGATACCCTGTGTCTTTTGATTGGGGCATTTAGCCCATTAACATTCAGGGTAACTATTGAGAGATATGAATTTAGTGCCATTAGTAGCCTGTAAGGTGACTGTTACTGTATATTGTCTCTGTACCTTTCTGATCTACTACTTTTAGGCTCTCTCTTTGCTTAGAGGACCCCTTTCAATATTTCCTGGAGACCTGGTTTGGTGTTTGCAAATTCTTTCAGTTTTTGTTTGTCCTGGAAGATTTTGATCTCTCCTTCTATTTTCAATGATAGCCTAGCTGGATAGAGTATTCTTGGCTGCATGTTTTTCTCGTTGAGTGCTCTGAATATATCATGCCAGCTCTTCCTGGCCTGCCAGGTCTCTGTGGATAAGTCTGCTGCCAATCTAATATTTTTACCATTGTATGTTACAGACTTCTTTTCTCGGGCTGCTTTCAGGATATTCATAGGAATTAAAAAATACTCAGATCCAATAAGGTAAAATTCACAGTGTCTGATATCAAATAAAAATTTTCAGATATGGAAAGAAACAGAAAAATATGAACCATAACAAAGATAATAGCTATTCAACAGAAATTATTAATTAGTAGGCAAGGACATCAAAACAAATTATATGACTTACAGATTCCAAATGCTCAAAAAGGTAAAGATTGATTATGTTAAATGTGACATGAAATATGGAAAATCAAATGGCTACAGATGAAAAGTAAACTGAAATGAAAAATACACAGAATAAAATTAACAAAAGACTGAATTTGCAATAGAAAAATTGGGAAACCTGAAGACAAGGCAATGGAAAGTGTTCAAAATGAAACAGATAAAAGAGACTAAAAATAAATGCAGAGACATTAGTGAGCTGTGGAACAACCTCAAGCAGCCTGTTATACATGTAACTGGCTTCACTGAGAATAAGAAAAAAACTGGGAAACAGAAAAAAAATTTGAAGCAGTTGTCTGGGGGCAGAGTGGGAAGGAAGGTTTAGAAGGAGAAATTATAGAGGGCCATGAAAAATTTGGGAGACCAGTTTTATCTTTGATTGCAGTGTTGATTTTATGAGTGAAATATAAAATATATGTGAAATCTTAATTTATACCATTTAAACTAAATGTATTTTGTTACATTTAGTTAATACAATACAACTGAATATAACTGAAAACTTAGTGAGGAATAAATGGTCTAATATTTTGGAACACCTTGTCCTAAGAAAAAATAAAGATTTACTCACTACTTTAGTAAGCATTAAAAATAAATACTGGGCATATTTAATATCTAAGAATGAAAAGTAAAATTCAAAACATCAAGAAGAAAATATCTTTAGAGTAACAAAGTAGAGATTAATATTTTAATAAAGCTTAGACAGTGAAAACCATAAGAGTAAAAGATTTTTACACTGATTTAAATGAAACTGAAATATTCCATGCAAAGACTTCAAAAAAGGTAGAAAAATAGACTGTAAAAAACCTCTGAACAATGCAGAGGATTAATGTACAGAATATAGAGACAACTTCTTTCCCAGTCATAAGACAAAGAGGAATTGTACTTACTAGATAAAAAATGAGTAAAATATTAAAGTACTTGATTCATAGTAGAAGAAATTAAGTGTCCAATAAGTATAGAGAAGATTCTCAACCTCTCTAGTAATCAAGGAACTGTAAGTTAAAATGAGTGAGATTCTAGCTCTATTTCAATATATTGACAAAATGTTAAAAATCCTGATGTTACATATTATAAAAAGAATTTGGGAAAACTATAAATGATATTACATTGCTAATAGGAGTGTAAATTGATTAAACACTTTGCAGGACAATTTTTTGATATCTACTAAAGTAAAAAAAAATCATAATACATATACTTTAACTGGAACTTCCACATCTAGTTCTATAACACAGTGAAAATTTCATGCATAATTTTTCAGAAGACACTTATTAAGAATGCTTACTTCAGTAATGTTTATAATAGAGAAAAACAAAGCTTCAATGTCTATCAGCAATAATGGATTTTAAAATTGAATTTATACAATGAAATATCCTACAATGGATAAAAAAGTAATGTAAAACAACACAGAACTCTCAAAGACATAAGTTCTCGTAAATCAAGTAACAAAAGTATATATAACCACAATAATAAATAGATAATACTTTACACTTTCCCCTTATTTTCTGAAAAATATTTTTCCAACATAGGGGATTTTTATTTTGTAAAAATTTATTTATTTGAGAGAGAGATAGTCAAGACTCAGACACTTAACTGAACTGAGCCACCCAGGCATCCGGAGGTATAAGATTTTAAACCGACCTTTTGTTTGTTTCATTTTGGTACTTTAAATATCAATTTATTGTCTTTGGGTTTGCACAGTTTTTGAGGACATGTTATCTGTATTTCTTATTTTCATTTTTTTCTCTGACCACTAGAAAGATTTTCCTTTTATCTTTTTTTAAAGCAATCTGAAAATTTGAATATTATGTGTATATGATTATGTATGTGTGCCTTCCTATTTATCCTGCTTGGGTATCCCTGAGATTCTTGGTTTTGTGGTTTAATATCTTTCATTATTGTAGAAATTTCTTAGCTAGAATCCCTTAAACCTTTTTTCTTCCATATTCTTTCTCTTCTTTTATTGTGAGAAAATCACTCTAATTACATGTGTGAGACAATTTGATATTTGATTTCAAATTGTGTACTCTCTTGTTTGTTTGTTTTTCATCTCATCATAGCTTTTGGATACTGTTTTTCCTTTTCTTTGTGATTAAGTTTTGGTAATTTTATTGGCTAACTTCCAATTCTGATTACTTTCCTTAGCTGTTTTGAGGGTAAGCTTTGTGAAGGTATTTTTTTTCCACTGCTGTTACCTTTTCCTTTCACTTCTTTAATTTTCATTTAACTCTTCTATTTTTCTTCTCTCTGTTAAAATTACCCATTTGTTCCTGCATGATAGCCATCTTTTCTACCCAACCCTTTAACATATTAATCCTGATTATTTTAAAGTTCATTCTGATAATTGAGATATCTGGATCATTATCTTTGTTTGACTCTTAGTAATTTTCTTTAGAGTGGGTGAAGTTTTCCCAATTCTTCTTTCTTCTTTTGCCTTGTAATTTTTCATCTAGCATGGATCATAATTTATAAAACTGTAGAGACTGAAGAAAATAGTATTTATGCCTGCAAATGAATATAGATTTCTTTTAGGCTGGTAGGACAAGGTTTTAGCTGTTTTGTTCGTCTGTATGTCTGTCTATCTATTTTGCCATTACTACTTCCAGGACACAAAAGGCTTCAAATTTCTTTAGTGATGAGGTTCTATTGGCTGAACTCAGAGTCAGAAGGATTTCTCACAGTTCTTACTTGATTCTGAGCTTCTGTTTTTATCTACATGCTTGTGCCACAGATGTGGTCTCTCTACTCTCTTGCTTTTCCTTTGTGTTACTAGATGATTGCTCAGTTGATGGTGAGGAACAGGGATTTTATCTGTTGCCCTGGTTCAAGCTCAGTCCAGGAAGGCCTGTGTTCTTATCCCTCAAAAGGGTGGCTTTATATTTTGAAATATATGACATAACACTACATGATATTTATTGACACATACATATATTTTAAAGTGTATAACCATATGTGAGATGGATTAATACTAAATACATGATTGTGGTATTGCAGAAAGAGGATGAAGAATAAATTTGAAGCAAGGGGCACAGAAATATCAATAGTATGTATAATGTATTATTTCCTAAGGTTGAACATTATTATATTATTATAAGAACATTATTATAAGATATTTATTATATGATATTATAAGAACATTATTATAAGATATTATAAGAACATTATTATATTATTATAAGAACATTATTATATTATTATAATTTTATGTTTACTTATGTGAACATTATGTAAACATAATTTATATTTAATAAGATATTATAAGATATTATAAGAACATTATTATATTATTATAATTTTATGTTTACTTATGTGAACATTATGCAAACATAATTTATATTTAATAAGATAAAAATCCCTTGCTTAGCTTAAAATTTTATTCTGGTTAGCTTTTTTTTTTTTTTTTCCCATTTTGCAATGACAGACATCCATTATGCACAGATGCAATACTTCTTTACAAAGACCACTCAGATTTTTTAAATGTGGCAATTAATATAAATAAAACATATCTTAACCATCTGCAAATGAAGCATACAGCTTCTACTTCTCTACAAATACTTATGACTATATTAGATTGACTTCCATTGAGAGTCATAATCTGCACCAAGAAAAAAGAAAAAAGAAAAAAAAAGGAAGAAGGAAATTATGACTAGTAGAAAAGACCATTTGGAATGAAAAAAAAAAAAAAAAGACCAAGTCTAGAGACCATATATAGTTGAAGTAGAATGACTTTTTTTTAAACTTTTTTTTAAAGATTTTATTTATTTGAGAGAGAGAGAGATCACTAGTAGGCAGAGAGGCAGAAGCAAGCTTCCTGCTGAGCAGAGAGCCCAATGTGGGGCTCGAGAGAGCCCAATGTGGGGCTCGAGAGAGCCCAATGTGGGGCTCGAGAGAGCCCAATGTGGACTCGATCCCAGGACCCTGAGTCATGAGATCATGACCTAAGCCAGAGGCAGAGGCTTAACCACTGGGCCACCCAGGCGCCCCAAGAAGAATGACTTTTAAAGTCAGCCTTAGCAATTTCACATTGCCAATTGTTGGTTCCATAAACCTGGGCAAGTTAAATAACTCAACATTTTTTTTCCTCAAATGTAATATGAAGATAGTATACCTACCTTGAAATAGGTATTAAATAAGGATGACACTGTGCTTAATTTTTTACTTTGCATAGGAAAAAATAAGTTCTCAACGAGTTCTGTGATTTTAAAAAGATCACTTCCCTTTTATGTGTCTAAGTTTCTGTAACCATAATAACATTTTCCACCTACTTATAAAATAAAATGAGTATAAAACAAGATAACATAAAACCTGCTCAAAAAGCTATGTTTTTATGTGAAGTTAAGTCATTAGAGTGAATGGCTATTTACTTTCTTTCAGACAAATGAATACTAGAATGGAAAAACACTATATTGAGAAAGATTACCATTCTTGGTAATCTAACCATTCTTAGAGACTTACCATTCTTCAGTAGTGAGGTAAGCACATAGCTACATGTATCAGCCCAAAGAAAACAGAGCTGTGGACAAAATAAATAAATAAATAAGCAAGCAAACAAACAGACACAAACAAGATGCAGCAAAATAACAGAAATAACTGTTTTGTTCTTTTCTGGCCTTTATTTTTAAAAACATGCTTTAATTTTTTGTGAACAAAATTCACATCTTTTTCAGTTGAGTGACAATACAATGTGTAAACAGATCCATGATAACTAACAATCATGTGCATGGAACTGTGAAGTATAGGAAGGACTTCAAATACAATGCAAACTTCTACATTTTTAAGCATCTGGAAAATTTTTTATTGCATGGACTCAGATATAACTTATCTGAGTCCATAGATATAATTTAGAACATAGATACAATTTAGAAGCAATATAAATACATATTTTCTAAACATTAATCAAGGAATAAATTAATACTTAATAATGTATGATAATTTTCCCACTTGCAATCATTTCCATTAAATTTAATCCCAACAGTATTTAAAGCTTATCCCACAAGACGTTTTTTCTTTTTTTCCACTTAAAAAACTAAACTCATTCTTACAAAACCAAATTAGTATGTTTATAGAGTTTACGTATTTTGTTTGCCTTACTTTGATGTTTGGCAGTTGTCCAATAGTAGCTATTCTAACTAATCTCAATTCCATTCCACCCAAGATCATTAATGGTGGTGCCGAAAGAGTTTCATGAGGCACACAGAAAGAACTGTTTTCATTTTCTTAAAATTAAAAAAAAAAAAATCAAGACATTTGCGATTTCACAAGATGATAGTATTGGTCATAACATGAGCTCATAGTTTCTCCTAAATGCAAACAATACATGTAATGACTGACTTGGATACCATTTTTTAAAGAAGAGATAACATTTGATTGAACATTAGATCACATTTCAAACCACTCTGACTTATCCCACTGCAGAAATAACCTGACTCTTGAGGGGAAGAATTTAGTTTAATTATCTACCACTTATGTCAGGGGAAAATTATTATGAAAAATTCGAACCTGTTTCTAAAGTTCACCATGAGGCTACAGTTGTAACAGGAAGAAAGCATTAGTGACTTGAAGCTCAACTTACTTAGTTTTCACTTTTGTGGGAATATGTGCTGAAAGTTGAGACATTTGTTAACCTTTCAACGAAATAACTGAGGTGCTGGCTTTTTGACCCTATTTGGGTACCCAGAGATGGAAAGAAGAAAAATGATTTCAAATCAGAGTCCCAACATGTGAGTGTATTTTGCGCCTTTCCCTTTTTGGTTAGTGACCCTCAGGCATCAAAAGCATAAGGTATCTTGGCCTCTTCTCTTCACAGCATGAAAGTCAGTAAAGCTTTCAACAATCTTCTGTCCTTAATAGCTTTCTTTTCTGTACACACACACACACACACACACACATTTTCCCAAGCCCCAAAGCAGCCATTAAAAGTCACCATCATCTATCCAGTTATAGCGGCAGCCCAGAAAAAGAGCTGAAAAGAACTGTTGGTTGTTGGCATGGAGCCAGGAATTCAAGCTTAATTTTCTGCATTTATTTTTTGAATTAAAGAGAAAATGTCCCCAAATAATTGCAGCTTAAGAAGACCTCCCAAGCTATCACATAAAAATATAAGGAGAGAAAGAAATACACGTGAAATGAACTAACTTGATTTTCAGAATTTAAAGATCTGTCAACACAGAAGATGAAATCTCACAGCTTTTGTCCAAGATGAGTTACTCTTTCAAATTAAATTTTCATACTGTTGGAGAATATATCTATTCCTGCTAAAGATATACCAGCTGCTGGTTAAGCATGATACCTTAAACTCTGTAACTTTCAGTTGGTTAAACAGCAGCTCTTCTAAACCAGAGGAATACCTACTAAACTACCATCCCTCAGGAATAAAATGAAATGTGAGGGCTAAGTTTGACAAAATGGGCCCTTAAATATTCTTCGGATCCCCTACAAATCCCCTATAAATCTGAGGAAAACCTGGCTGTATTTCCTGTCAAATTTTTCTTTGTTTTTTAGGTGCTGAAATTTATATTCCCTCAAAATATGCTTCTTTTGGACTCACCTATCTCTGAAGTCTGTTTCTTCTACAGCATCATATGCCAGGCATGATCTTACTATACTTTGTTTTCTCTGTGTATGTATGTACATATGTGTATGTGTTAGTTTGAAATCTCCTCAGAAGCTTCCGAGTATAATCTAAAATCAACTTACATACAAGGAGGGCAAGGTGACCAAGGAAAGAAGCAGACCACTTCAGATTGGTAGGTGGAAGACTTAGTAAGCAAGAGAACTTACTGGTCCTGAAGCTTGTTCTGGGTGACCACAAGACAAGTAGACTTCTACCCTGCCAGTAGAATCTTAGTTCATATAGAGGACTTAACTGGGATCAGTTATGTACCCAATCCAGATAGCCCCAATACCACATTTTTATGTCAAGACTGTATTACTGAAGGAACTTCTAGGAAGAGGGAAGACAAGAGAATACATATTTCAAGGACAAAGGAAGGGGAGAGGAGCCTCTAATTGCCAGAGTCCAGCTTGTGTGTCAACTTGTGGCCATGTCTCCATGATGACCTCTTCTGTGGTATGTCTGTTTTACTGGCCTTTCTACTACCAAAGCAAATATGACACTGTCTGGAGCATGAGATAGGAGAAATAAGGTACTTCAAAACTTTGCATGTATAGTTATTTTCCAGTTTTAAAAAACAATGTGATCACATTACTTGCTGTAAGAAAATAAATTAATTCTAAACTAGTTATTTTTATACTGTGGACCAGTTCCTTGCCATGTGATTAGTACTAGTATATAAGGGAAGATCTCAGATTGCCCAATCCTTTGAGAAATATCACTACCCATTTCTGCCAGTATATACCAGTATCTAGTCTGATTGTCAGTGCCTTTTTCATGCTGATTGTTTAATATTGTGATCAATCTCTTAGAAATACTCATACCTCTCTAATGTTCCCAATTCCTGGGCAAATACTACTTTCTTGTTCCAAACTCCTTAGCCCATTTGACTCTAGATTGACTCATCATCAAATATATTTGTTGAATGTTATAAAATGGAGGTTTTACTTAATGTTTTATCTATATAGTGAGACTCAGGAACAACTAGTAAATATCACAAAAGAGAAAACCAAAAAAAGATTAAAAAAATTATCAAGTAGACCAATTTTAAATTTATCCCCCAAATAGATCCAAAATTCTATACTCCAGGGAACATAATTTCATTACATCAGATTATTCAGGCACAGCTATTCATCTCACCCGACATGAGATTTGGATCATATGAAAGAATGCTCACTAAATGGAGATCTAGCCTTTTGTTTCTAAGCTATAACCCTAAAAAAGTCACACTGCAAGATTTTCATGCTCTTGGAAATATGCTTTATTTTTCTGTGATATCAGGGCTTGAGCTATATCCAGGCTGATATAAACTTTTTTTTTTAAAAGAAGAACAAAAATTTACATGCAGTGGAGTATTTTTTTTCTCAATTACTTTATCATCATTACATGTATGCTTTAACACACTATGAAATTTAATATTCAAATATTCAAAATATTTCTTAACTGAAATAGTTCTTTAATTGAAAATACCTCACTACATGAAATAACCTTAAATTTACAGAATATTTTCACCTATTGACTCTGTCACAATAATAAAAGAGAAGCAAGAAATGAATTTGATGAACATAAATTCATGCATACAAACTGGTATTTATAAAGCCTATTTTTCCTCAGAAATTGTGGCTAAAAAGTAAGCCTTTCTCCTATATTTACAAAACCATATACAGGAATCTAAAAACAAAATGAAACAAAAAAACAAAAAAACAAATAAAAAAGAGAAACAGACCCATAAATAAGAAAATACACTAATGGCTGCCAGAGGAGTGGAGTGGAGGAGATGGGTGAAATGGGTGAAAGGGAGTGGGGGATGCAGGCTTTCAGTTATGGAAAGAATAATTCATGGAATTAAAACCTAGAGCATAGGGATTATAGTCAGTGGTATTGTAAAAGCATTATATGGTGAAAGATGATAGCGACACTTGCGGTGAGCATAGAATAATGCATAAACTTGTTGCATCACTGCATTGCACACCTAAAGGTAATATAACATTGTATGTCAACTATACTTCAATAAAAATAATTAATTTAAAAATAAAGATTAAAAAACAACTGAAGTTGGAGTTGCCTACATCAAATTATGTTGAAGTTATTAATATTTAGGAGTTCACTGGGCTGCTGCCTAAAATGTGTTTTCTTACTACCATTAACTTATTAACCATGTAGAATAAACATCAGAGAATCATTTTTAAGCCATCTGTACCCCAATATTCATAGCAGCAATGGCCACAGTCGCCAAACTGTGGAAAGAACCAAGATGATCTTCAACAGACGAATGGATAAAGAAGATATGGTCCTTATATACAATTGAGTATTATGCCTCCATCAGAAAGGATGAATACCCAACTTTGTATCAACATGGACAGGACTAGAGGAGATTATGCTGAGTGAAATAAGTCAAGCAAAGAGAGTCAATTATCATATGGTTTCATGGTTTCACTTACTTGTAGAGTATATGGAGGACATTGGGTGAGGGAGAGGAGAAGTGACTTGGGATTGGCGGGGAGATGAACTATGACAGACTGTGAACTCTGAGAAATAAACTGAGGGTTTTGGAGAAGAGGGGTGTAGGGGGTTGCGAGGGCCTGGTGGTGGGTATTAAGGAGGGCACATATTGCATAGAGCACTGGGTGTGGTGCATAAACAATGACTTTTGGAACACTGAAAAAAAATAAAATAAAATTACAAAAAAAAAAAAAAAAGCCATTTACACACATACACACACACACAAATCCATCATAGGAAATTACCAAATTTAACTGTTGTTTATAAAGGTCTCATTTAAAAAAAAAGTAACAATTGTCAATAATGAAATAAACCCAGATCACCATGTAGAGACAAACCTACTAAGACCAAGAAACATCTCATCAAATTCTGAATTCATGTTTTCTTCAGATGTTGTAAGACTTCTCCAATATGTCTGTTCCATTGTTTTCCATAAAGTTAGATGATTAAAAAAAAAGGGCAACTAAATTCTAGGGGGTTTTTTTGTTTGTTTGTTTGTTTGTTTTACATGACATATTTCAAGCACATGTCTTGACAGTACTGAGCTTGAGGTAAGGTGGAAAGAAATTAGAACATTCCCTAGAACCAACATTTCTTGTATTCCAACCCCAATTAAAAGTTAATGAGTCTTCTTCTTAGGGAATTAGAGTTCAAATAGTGGGTTAGAAGTTCATAAAACAAAGTTCAGGGGAAAACTGGAAGGCAGTCAAAAGAAAAATGAAGAGGAGAAGGTGAAATAGAAAATTCTAAAATAAAAAGATATTCCAAAATATACTGCACACAATTGCACACACTTAGAACTAGACTAAAAACTTTCAAAAAGAAAGGAAAACAAGGTTATTCCCCATTGTCCTCTATGGCAAACGCTATTGATAGATGTTGCTTAGATGAATATCGTAAGCTATATTTTTATTCCAGTGTCCTTTCATGTTTACATGAACTGTTACCTCCTTCTAGTAACATTTTTTAAAGTACTTATACCACTTCATTCAACTGGGGGGTGAACCGACCATTTTTTTGGTTTCAAAGAGGATAGGATGAAAACAAAACACTATATTTTTTAGTGTTCTTTGCATAGAAAACCACACAGGAGTTTGGAAAAATAAACTAATAAGCTATATTTTTTTAAATTTTTAAATTAAGTATCAGCACAACTCCCTGATCCTTAACTAAAAATATTTTCATTGATTGTTCTACTGAGTTGATGATGCTGGCTCCTCCTCTTTCCTCTATCCTAATGTTGGATCTTGACTACCTGAAGAGGAACAAAAACAGTGCCATGAGTACTGAAGTAGGCCTTGTGTTAAATTTCATCAGTTCCAACTTGTGTACAAATCAAGTCAAAGGAAATTAATTATATGTGAGGAATGGCTCTAAATCCTTGTGACTGGGGCGCCTGGGTGGCTCAGTGGGTTAAAGCCTCTGCCTTCAGCTCAGGTCATGATCCCAGGGTCCTGGGATCGAGCCCCGCATCAGGCTCTCTGCTCAGCAGGGAGCCTGCTTCCTCCTCTCTCTCTCTGCCTGCCTCTCTGCCTACTTGTAATTTCGGTCTGTCAAATAAATAAATAAAATCTTTAAAAAAAAAAAATAAATCCTTGTGACTGATTTTGAATAATAATTCAGATTTCATATATCTAGATAGGTGTTATTCTCTTAAAAGGTGTGGTTATACTTTTTCTTCAGTTATCTTGCTATTGTTTAAATATCTCAATAACTTTTTAAGGAACTGAGATAGAGTTAATCTCAAAAGCTACAATCCAAGGGGCACCTGGGTGGCTCAGTGGGTTAAAGCCTCTGCCTTTGGCTCGGGTCATGATCCTGGGGTCCTAAGATTGAGCCCCGCATCGGGTTCTCTGCTCCACAGTGAGCCTGCTTCCTCCTCTCTCTCTGCCTGCCTCTCTGCCTACTTGTGATTTCTCTGTCAAATAAATAAAATAAAAAAAAAAAAACAACTACAATCCAAGTCAGTTGTGAAAATAAGCATTATTTTTATTTCTTTTTTTTCAGATAAAGATACTGAAATTCCATGAAGATTAAAATCTGTATTTCTCCACCTTATAAAGCTGAGTAGCACTGGGGATAAAACTGAGCTGTGTGACAAACACAGACAGAGCAAGAAAAAAAGTGATAAAGGAGATCAGAAGAGATTCACAAAATTATAAACACTTCATGTAACTGATGATAGTACTATATTGCTACTTTATGATCATACTTAATCAAGAATCAACTTGGCAAAAATTATATATTTTTTTGCTGTATCTAAAAATTAAATGTAACTTAAATCTCCATGAAGTAAAATAAGAACCTGGTTAATTTTTCCCTCCTTACACTGTATATCATTTGTTTAAAATTCAGGCTAATATTTTTTATTCAAGAATATAATTAATGTAATTTTTAAAAAATATTTTATTTATTTATTTGACAGAGAGAGATCAGAAGTAGGCAGAGAGGCAGGCAGAGAGAGAGGAGGAAGCAGGCTCCCTGCCAAGCAGAGAGCCCGATGCGGTACTCGATCCCAGGACCCTGAGATCACGACCTGAGCAGAAGGCAGAGGCCTTAACTCACTGAGCCACCCAGGCATCCCTAATTAATGTAATTTTTAAGCAGCATTATTAGCCTAACTTCCATGGGCATTTTTCAGTATCATTCTTGCCCACTATTAACCAGGGACCATTAAGGAAACAATCCCGAGTGTATCCTTTGAATTTCTGACTTAAGCAAAAAATGATAATGCAGTTTCCATATCATCCCTGCCTCTCTTATCCCTCTGTCTTAAAAAACAATACTTGCTGGAGTTATATTCATGTATTTTAAGGAAACTTAGGTACTAAGATAGCTGTTTGCTTACTCTAACAGATTGGTTTACTGTCTTCAAATTTTCTAAGTGTGCCTCAATGAATTCTGACCTGAAATGAATTAAACCAACCTACAGAATAATCTGTTCTCAGCAAATGAAATAATTCTGTAAATTTCAAGATGGTACTGCATATAATGAATTACCTTATGTTGTGTTAAAGCAATCAGTGAAACTGCTATAAAGACCTTCATCTAGGTAGCAAGCCAGACTTCGTAAGAACTTTTTAAGTGCAAATCTAGGAAGGTTTCAGCTCCAGGACACCAAGTCATGCAGAAACAACCTGGACATCAGCAAACCCATAAGAACCCACATGACATCCAGAAATCTAAGGGTCACCAATTTCTAAGTCTTTATGATCAACAAATGTTATGAGAATGTTTTAATTATGTAGAATTTTTAGAAATTTTATTTTTGGAAATTTCACACAATATAACATGCAGACCACAGACAGAAGGTTCAAACTTGCATTAAATACTCTTTTCATTGTTAGAGATTTGAAATTTATTATTTATGAAAGCAGTGATAGTCATCCATGCCCATAAGCTCATTGATTATTACCATGTATCGCAAGTTATTTTCCACCAGAACAGAAAATGGCTTCCCTTCCCTCAGTTCTTCAAATAAGCAGAAATCTGGTTTTTGTAAGACAGAAAAATTAAACATGTGACAGATATTAAGGAGATATCTCAGATTCAGTGACCCAATATAAAAAGAGTTATTTACAGACATGGGCAAGTGTGGCCTACAACCCATTTCCTTGTGATTTGGAGGGTGGCAGCCTCTTGCATTCATCGAAATTCCAGAGAAGGTTGGCCTCTATTTATCTTAGTCTCTGCTTCAAAGAACTATCCACTACTTTGAAGGATCCAAGTGTACAGGACCTATATTTACTTCAGATGTTCTGAGAGGTGGGGAATTACAAAATTTGTCCCAGATTGCTCAGAAGCAACTGAGTTTTCCAGACATTTAAACTTAGTGCTAAACTCTATATAGCTGGACTATCTTTAGCTACCTGAGTGTATTAGCCTGTTAATAACGTTAAGCACTTGGATTTTGTTTTTTGGCTGTTCAAGTTTAAAGCTTATTTGGTCAATAAAATGGCATTCAGATCCATTACAAGGATTATAATAATGATTTAATGTAACATCCTTCATTGTTAGAAGTTAAATTTTATCTTAAACTAAATTAGAAAAAAAATGTATTGCCAGAATAAATGAAGTATCTTAATAATTGTTAAATATTTTTTAAGGATACATTTTTAAAAAGTTAAAATTTGGTATTCTGCAAATAATAATACTGGAGAAGAGCCATATGAAAAACATAGTATAAGTTGTTTCATAGAACAATTTCTATGCTTAATTATCTAAATATCTATAATTTTGAGGGGAAATGTCAGATTGACTAGACTCTACAGATTAAAATAAATATGTGTACCATTTTGAAGTAAAGAAAGAAGTAGTTTGGCTTGTCTCTTATTCAATAATGTATTTTGAATACCAACCTATACCTGATGATCATTATCATTCATCCACATTTCAATATTCTGACTGATTTCAGATTCTCAATTTTGCCAAGTAAACTTATAAAAATTTAAAAAAGGAAATAAGAGGACATGAATCTACATTTAATAGATAAGAATTCTATTTAGCTAGTACATCCATGGAAATTCACATTAATTTGGAGAGAAATCCATTTGTGACATATGTTGCCATGGGTTTTAAAACTTAAGTTTGAAGATGAAGTAAGGATTAGAAAAGACCTCATATTTTAAACAAAGTGAATGACATGTTTCCTAGTTCAAGGCTACTATTAATTTCATTGCTCCTAACAGATCCAGAAGGAAACTATGATCTAAAGGAATGTATTAAAAACATTCATCTCCAATACAAATGCAAAGAAGTAAGCTGAATAATAAGTGTAAGGAAAACTCATACTACCTACAAATATCACTGAAACTCCAGTTAATCAAGGTATCAAAGTAATTAAAGCATTTATACCAGTTTTATTGAAAATAAATCAGTTTATCATGCACTTAACTGTATGCATGACTTTCTCATAGAGTTTTTTTTTTTTTTTTTTCTTGGTCTTCTGTAGTTTTTTTATAGAGTATCTCCTGCCCTCTTTAGTCCAGATTTTATAACTACATTTAGGAAAGATATCTAACTACAGCATTAATTTTCACTTCAGCTTCTCCTATTGCTCAGTGAAAAATAGGTCATTATTAGCCATTTCTGGCAGAAACAGTTGACAGGAAACAGGACAGGAAATGATATAATGATTCCAGAATTGTAGATTTCCCCTATGCCCTGCTGTTTGGGGAATGACCTTACAGTTAACCAGGAAATTGGGAGGTGGTACTGAACCTCAAACACTCATACCATTGAACTTTTTTGTCCCTTGTTCCTCTTCACTTAAAGAAATAGATTAAAATTCTAGGCCCCGCAGAGGTAAAGATAAATCTAACAAAATATCTGGCTGTTTAATCATATATGTTTCTAAATTTCTGAGCAGACTATTCAAAGCACACATTCATATCCAGTTTGCTAACACAAGCAGAGCATATAAACCACCTAAATATTAAAACAGCAAACTTCTAAATGCTTCAATATTTATGGATTTTAACTATTTTCTCATGAAAATGCAACTTTGCTTCTATTTATTATTAAATACATGGTTTTTCATTTACAGTTAAATCACTATGTTTTAAAACTGCTTTTTATATGTGTTTTATATGCCACATAATGATAAATTACATTAATATGTGGTCCATTCCTCATTTTTTTTCTCTAAAATAGACGATATCTCCTGGATGAAATATACCCAATAAAAATGACATAACTTCAGCTCACACAAACACATAGGCACAAAGATACATAGTATAAAACGTAAACTCCTCCATTTAATATTGTATGCAAATATAGTGTCAGTAAATTCCATTTATACTTTTTGTGTTCTTTAAGGTTACTCTACATCTTTAAAAACAGATACCCAGTTTAGGACCTCACCTGAGATAATTAATTTCTCCATAAACAAAAAGTGCGGAATCCGATACACAGGTCTGATGCTCACAATGCGACCTAAACCCTTTTTGTTACTCCAGTGTGGTATCAAGCCCGTTAATATTTTAAAACACTTAACTATTTTATTTACATTCCATTAGTCATTAACTTCAACCTGTTTTAAATTTATGTCACTGGAGGATCGAGAATAACAAAGCTGTACAAATTTAACAATTAGGCTTACTATGTAATTGCTTAGAATAAACATACTGATTAGTCAAATCACTATTAAATTTTAATCAATGTGAGTGGGTGTTTCTATTTTTGATTGGGGATTCCACATGGATTTTCTAAGCAACTCCTTTTTTGTACATGATGTTGAAATGTTTTTTCTCTTCATAGTATGTCTGATGGATTGTATCTCAATCTTACATAATGCACTGTTAGTGAAGAGTCAGATATTTTTCTTTAATATGAGCTTTAGCTTAATGATTTTTAATGACATATTTTTCTTTTCTAAATTAGTTTTCTCTTGGTGTTTAAACAAAGGTATGTATAGATATTAAAATGTGGCAGTCTGCTATAACGGTATTTTCAAAATACAAAGTTTCATTTTATGCAAACATTTTGTGTTAGTTTAAGTAAAAATATGACATTTTTTAAAAGGAACAATGCTAATTATTTGGAAAATAAGCATTTATTTTTGAAAAAAGAAAGTATGCTCTGATTCCACCCACACAAAATATATCAGAAGATAAGAGATAATATCTAACTCCTAAAATTTAAAAAGCAAGTGATTATTTTTCCAGAAATTTTTATTTCATTAAATAGACATATGACTATAGTTTGTTTTTTTTTGTGGGGAGGGGAATAACTTGACAATCTTCCTATCAGAAACAATCAATTAACATAAAATAATATTTTCTGTGTTTAGTATTCTGCAGATATAATTTTCTTACATTTGTTTGAAAAATATTTATGAATTCTTCAGGTGTGTTGAGATGAGTACCTCATTTCCTATATATTCTCTTATGCCATCATTGTGAGAACATTATCTCTGTAGTGAAATGTTCAGAACTACTCAATCTCTTTTAGCATTCTCTGCTAATCAATACAATCTACCAGAAGACAGGTAGAATGGCTTTTGGAGTAACAGGCTCTATTATAAATACAATCAATTCTGTAAAACAAGATTTTTTTCAGAAATGTATTTGGTTAAAAACTGAAATATAAGAATAAATATATAAACATTGCATTTATGAAAATGAATAAAATGTTTTCTCTGAATCACAGGAATCATTTTTCTAAATGCGATATTTGTATTTTCCTTGTCTTTTATACAGTCACTTTTGAATATGGCATTACTTTGAAACTTACCAGAATAAAGTAGTGAAATGACATTCTCCTCCTTTGTTGTTCAATGTATAGTTTATGTTCCACAGTTTCCATTTAGACTATTTTTCTTAATTAAATAATTACTCTGCTTTTTGAAAAGTTACAGCTGTAATATGCAACTGTGTAAATCTTTAGATAACTAAATGTAGTTCCACTGTAATTTACCATTTCTAAGAAACATTTACATGGGAACAATAGAAATCTCTCTCTCTCCCTCTCTCTCTCTTTTAATATAATGATGACAAAGTTGTAAAATTGTATTACTTACCAAAGTTAAGGACAAGTTTATATGTGCTGTTTGCTTTTTATTTGGATCATTAAATGGTTAATCCTAACAAGCATGGGGGGAGGAAGAGAAATTAACTAAAGTAAGGCCCTTGTGATACAATGACACTTGGTCTATGCTCTTACAGAGAAAAAACATGATGATAAAACAGCACAAAGTGGAGTGTTATGAATTTTATTAATGACTAGGAGACAGTGTGCAAAACATCAAAGGTCTGTGGAAAAGATTAATGACCCCGTGTGAGACTGTTTAATTACCTCTAGCTAATTAGATTCTTGACCAAATTTTTAATATCTGCATTCCTTCTACCGCCTAATTGAGATTCCACATTATTTATCAATCTTTCAAAAAGCCCTTAGTGGGCTGCTTTTTTAGTTTTTCCCTTTGCACTTTGACTCCATTTATGGTCAATTATTAAATAAATAGCAAAGTAACTATTCCCCACAAATTGTATATGCAGAACACTTTATGCCAGTTTATTTTGACTAGGAGACTATATTGGCATCTTTTATACATAATGAAGCGCTCCAACTAATAAACTGACTAACTCCACTGTAAACAAGGTGGATAATATTTTTGTTATCTGTGCTGTCAGTGCTCAGAACTTCTCATGTGGTTTCTGTAAATTAGCCTTTGCGATAGTCAGTTAATCCTTATTTCAGTTTACCTTGGTGGGGGCTCAGAGACTCATGGAATGTCATCATACAAAGGAGAAAGAACAAGTCAATCAATTCTTCTCCCCCCACCCTTTTTTGGTAAATTTTGATTGCCTTTCAGTGTTCAGAACACCCTAATTGCACAACAATTTGCATTAACAAATACTAAGCAGTTACTTCTGAAATCCTGGAAACTCAAATGTAACTTGGTAGATATACATACAATGCAATATATATTTTGTTTTCTATATATTTATGTCATTTCTGAAGAAAAAACTTTCAATAGAGCACCACAATGGAATAAAAAGGCACTGTTATGGAATACCTAAAAATCATCTAGAAAGTACTAATGACAGGAATTGTCCTTGACACACATAGAGCAAAACAGGAAGTCCAGACTCCTCAGGGACCAGCCGTGTTATCTTTATCCAGACAACTCCTTTTACTTTAATCATGAATAAAATCTTAGCTTTTAAATCCTAGTATTTCAAATAGGATAAATTCATTAGCATGATAGGTCAAATATTACTCTCTGATTCATGTACTTACAGAACCAATGAAAGGAAAATAAAAATTATTGTAAAGCAAACATATTGATAAAGTCAATCCATGTCAAACTGTGAATCTAATAATATGATACTATTGAGGGATTCCGTGTGTATTTTATCTCTGATTATAAAACCTGGAAAACATATACTGGGCTTTACAATGTACAGAAATCCTCTATTATTAATAATCATCATCTTCTGTATGTTTCTTAGTATTGGTCTAATGTTCAAGAGAAAAAAGAATATAAAAACAATCATAGATTCATACCACATTTATAAAAAGGACAGGGTAACTTACTGGTTTTTTCAGAGGAGTTGTAAGTCCTCCATCAAACAAGTAAGGATGACCAGAAGAGTCATTCACCACTTCTTTTCCTCACCCTCTGTATTTGATACAGTCCATTGTGCTCAATGTTCCATTTATTCATATTGTTGATCATCTTTAAAATGAGAAGAAAAGAGGTGCTTAGGAGGCTCGGTCAGTTAAGCATCCAACTCTTGATTTCAGCTCAGGTAATGATCTCAGGGTGCTTGAGATCAAGGTCCCATGCCCTGGGCTTGGAGCCTGATCAAGATTCTCTCTTTTCTTCTGCCACTTCCTACCCTGCACATGCTTGCTCTCTCTCTCTCTCTCTCTCTCTCTCTCTCTTTCATAAATAAATAAATAAAATGAAGGAGGAAAATGACAAGATGATTTCTAATGTAACTCCCAGTTCTAAAGTCCTATGATTCCAAAAGATTCTCACATCTCTACAACTCAGATACTTCCTTCAAGTGTCCTAGCAGGTTTCGTATCAATGGTTAGACTTAGAAATCCCCTAATACCATCATCTTAGTCCTGCCTCATACTCATGACAAAGATTCAGATTTAAGTTAGATCAAAATAAAAAAAAAATAATGAAAGGAGAACCAGCTCTTTATGAAATTTTATGGAGGTGAAAACAAAATTAAGGAGCCTGCCATGTTCCTCTAGGAGATAGATCCCAGAAACACTGATGAAATTGAGAAAGTCCAAGAATCACAAACCTAAATATCATGAGGCAGAAGTATCTTCCTTCAGCACTTGAAGAGCTGTAAGATCTGAGATCACATGTAGACCAATGAGTGAACAGTCAGCAGGCCAATAATTTACATCAGTTAAGTCTCTGAATACCAGTATAACCTCATCCTGAAATCACAAGGAGGGGGAGGGGCAAAGAGAGAGGGAAAGAAGACTTCCTGCTCACCCAAAAGCCCCACAGGGGCTAGATTCCAGAATCCTGAGATCACGACCTGAGTTAAAAGCAGACACTTAACCGTCCAAGCCACCCAGGCACCCTAGGTTCTTATTAAAATCAAAGCAAAAGGCACTTGTCCAGCAACAAATTTCAGATAATTTTGACATGACAACAAAGATAAAGCTCCTTTCCTCAATCCTACATCCTTGTGGGAAATAAAACCTGTGGAGAACTTCATGACTAAATCAGATCCCCTAAGCCAACTTCCAGATCATTATGGGACTCTCTCTCACAGCATCTCCCTAGGTGTTCCTTTCAAAGCGTCACTGCCCAAGAGTTAGGCCACTTAAAGCTACATTTTCATACATCATTAGTTGTAATTTTGCCATTTGTGCTTATTTATTGTGCAGTAATTATTTACACACTCTAAATTTCTCCATATAATTGTCATAATTATAAGTTCTTATAATTATGTTCTCAAAACCTGAAGGACTAATCTGGGAATAATTTCTCACCATTAGCTTTCTAGCAGCCATGCTTTTGCTCCATACTAAACCACTTAGTAGTTTATAGGGAACATCAATAGATTTTGGTGAGAATTAGATTGAAATTCTTAGCAAGATCTATGTTCTACCATTGAGTGTAAATTACAAAAGGTAAACATCAATCAAATCACCTAAATATGAAATTTCAGGCAAAAAACACTTTCATACACTGTTGCTAAAATTATTATATTGAGCAGTTATTTAATATGTAACAAGAACTTGAAAATTTCCATGTCCTTTGGCCCAATATTTCCCACCGATAAAATGCAATGCAAAGAAGAAGAGTACTAGAAAAAGAAGAAAAAGGAGGAGGAAGGGGAAGATAAGGCAAAGGAGAAAGAGGGAGAGGTGAAAGGGGGAGAAGGAAGAGAAAAAAGAGATATTTCAAATGATGTCAAAGTCATAAAAATGTTCTTTTCCATTTTTTAAACATCTATTTC
Organism: Meles meles; assembly: GCF_922984935.1. NCBI lineage: Eukaryota > Metazoa > Chordata > Mammalia > Carnivora > Mustelidae > Meles > Meles meles. The sequence goes on along the minus strand of NC_060074.1, from coordinate 85,453,369 downwards.
TAAATAGTGTAATGGAGTATTATATAGTTAAAAGGAAGTGCCATGAAAATGTTACATAATAATAAGAAATTATTCTAGGTATCATGATAAATAAAAAGAAAAGCATGCAATCTTATATGTAAACATGATTCTATATGTTAAAAATCCAAATAGAATAGGAGCTCCTGGATGTCTCAGTTGATAGAGTGACTCTTAACTTCAGGGTTGTGAGTTCAAATCCCACATTGGGTGTAGAGGTTACACAAAAATAAAATCTTTAAAAAATACAAATAGAGGGTGCCTGGGTGGCTCAGTGGGTTAAGCCTCTGCCTTTGGCTCAGGTCATGATCCCAGGGTCCTGGGATTAAGACCCTCATCAGGCTTTTTGCTCAGCAGGGAGCTTACTTCCCTCCCTGTCTGCCTCTCTGTTTACTTGTGATCTCTCTCTCTCTGTCAAATAAATAAATAAAATCTTCAAAAAAAAAAAAAAAACAAATAGAATGTACTCATCTACAAGTCCATATATCTTATTTATTTTGAGGGGGAAGAAAGGTTTCAAAGTGCATACATAAAATAGACCCACTTCTTTAAAAATATTTAAATACAACTTATTAAATATTTAAATATAACTTATCTAACAACTTGTTACATGCTTTTAATCCATGGGAAAAACTTGACAGGACTATACAAGCTATTTATTATTCCGGAATTGAAATATTTAGAAATATTTATTTTTTCAGCATGTTTTTATAATATTTGAACTGTTTATAATAAATATCTATTATAACCATAAAAATATATATTTATGGATAGAAAAATTAAGCTGGGAAAGATGGATCAATAAAATGTTACAAAGGATTGTCTAGCATAACCATATATTTAAATTACATATTCATTAATACCTAAAATATAACATTAAAATAAAGATTTTTTTCTGAGAATGTTATATATAAGTTTTAAAGACTTCATACCAGTAAGTTTTGCACTACTAAAACACTAGTCAATCAAATCTGGAAGGATGTGCTTATGGATATATAGAGCAGTCAGACAAGTTTAGATTTTTTTCGACTTGCTGGAAGTGACAGAACACTGAATGTAAATTACTCCTAAAATATGAAGTGTTCTATTAATTTTAAGTTGCTCTAGATCATGCCTGTTCAAGTTATCAATTTTTCCTATATTTCCCTTAAAAATATATAAAACACTAAAATGCACCTTTGCAACAAAGCACATACTGGTTTAGATCCCTAATGTTGTTGACATTACTATTTAAAGGACTCAGAGGAAGATAACATGTGTGCAAGGGAGTGTGTAATATACCAGGTTTTCACTGGTTATTATATTCCATGAAACAAATCTTCAATTCTATAAATAGAAAGAACACAAAACTTTAATTAATAAACTTGCTAAAATGCACGTCAGTTATTTTATACTATGTGCTCTCCAGTTTGGATAATTGCTGCTACCTGTAGCCTAAACCGTTAACCTCTCAACCTTAGTAAATTGAGATTTCCTAGCAAAAAACCACACTACCAAAAGGAAGCCACAATTCCAACAGGAAAGAAAGAGCAGTTTGTTAATCAAGAGTCTGCACCACACTGCATTTGAGAGTTCATGAAAAATTGTGTTGGCGTTTTGTATTTTCTTTCAAAAACAGCTTCTTATAAGCTCCTAAATGGGCTCTCCTTATCCCCAGCCATGAAAAACAGCAGCATTTCCAACTTTTCACCTTTCAGCCAATGTGTCCCTGAAGTATTCAAGTACTAATGAAAGAGATTCTTGACAATGTCACTATGGACCACCCCAGAAGTGGAGTCCTGCCAATGTAAACCATTATTACAGTACTGACTGCTCATCTCTTGCTGTGAGGTCATTCAGAAACTTCCCCTGCTTCCCTATTGCTCACACTGTCTCTGAAGAGTGACATCCTCCCTTGAACCACAGACATTGAAGCAAAGCCCCCTGCTACTGATTCCCATCCAGATCACTATGGAAAACATCCACACTATGATGCTACTGAATGGACTTTCTTTCTTTCGGGGGAGAATCAAAGAACATTCAAAGAAAAACAACTTGGTAATGACAAAGAAATGCCCACAGAATGATGCAGTCTTTGCTTTGGAATTTTCCTCACATCCAGAGCTTGTAACAAGCAATGAAGTTTCTTGAGCATAATTATTTAATAATAAAAGCACCAAATAATATAAGAGCTATGTTTTTGCCAGAATCACATTTAACTTCTGGGAATGAAAATGATTTGGATACAAATTTAGTCTACAGTGACTGACATGGGAGGATTTAAATAATATGGATTATGGGAATGAGGACTATTAGTCTCTATTAAATAACTGTGACCTGTCACACACAATTTGTGTGAGGCACAGAGAAAGTTTAGGTTGCTATATTTTGAGAAACTGCAATGCAAAGATAGGGAACATGGATAAGCATTCCATATTGCTAAGAAACAATTTACCTAATCATTTTTCCGTAAAACAACTACCAAATATCAGGCATGTTTGCATAAATGTCCAGACCATGCCATGCTGCCATTATGGAGTCAGAGAACAATGTACAGTCTTTAATCAAAGTGCCTTCTCTCTCTGCCCGATTAGAGATCTTCATACTCCCATCTTACACCTTTGCCTTTCAGTTTCCTGTCCTTATTAATTGACAGTACAATCCCACGGAAGAAAGGCTGTCCGTGTCACTCATCTGCTAAGAGATCAATTCAATTTAGGTTCAGCAGTTCTGTATATTCCATCTAAAGAGGATAACCATTATGGCCTTGGGTGGAATGATTCACTAAAGGGTATATTCTAAGGAGAATAAAAATATTTTGTCCTTGATCTCATGGAAATAATCACTACATAGAAAAATGCAAAGTATAAGGAGATAAATAAAATGCAATAGGAAGAGCATTGATACAAATAATCAATAATTTTTTCTGTCTTTAATTGGAGAAGAATTCAACAAGGAAGATGATGCATAAAAAGAGTTTTAATAGATGAGTTTTTTTTTTCTTTTCTTTTCTTTTTTAAGTAGGAGTTTTCTAATGAAGAAACTGGAAGGTGAGTATTTCAATGTGGAAGGATGCCCAGCAGCACATGCTAATGTACAAAAAATTTGGAGGAAAACTGCCTAGCAGGCCCTGGATACAGTGATGTTCAGGTAAATGTTTAACAATCAGCTCTTTGGAAACAAACAAAAAAATCATTATATCAGTGAGTACAGAGTTGGGAAGAGATACCATTTGCTATTATGAGCCAGTAAAGTCCAGCTCCAGCATAGCAGCAGAGCAGGACAATATGGTAGGTGCCCAATCCCCTTATAAAAGATAGAAATATAACTGAGCATTTACGAAAATACTTAATTTCACCAACTAGTAATTCTAAACTTTTACATTGCTTTTTGTTTGTTTTGTTTTTTGGTTTTTTTTTGGTTTTTTTTTTGTTTTTTTTTTTTTGCAGGAGGCAGTTTCTCATAAGCATCAAATGTGTTTTGTCAGTCCCAGTGTTTAAAAAAATATATTTCTAGGGGGAGAGAGTATAGGGAGAGGGTGGTTGGGTTATGGACATTGGGGAGGGTATGTGCTATGGTGAGTGCTGTGAAGTGTATAAGCCTGACAATTCACAGACCTGTAACCCTGGGGCAAGTAATACATTGTATGTTAATAAAAATAATTAATAAAAAATATTTCTACTTTGCTCTGGACTGAAGAAAAGAAAATCAAGCTTGTTAAAAATATTATGTTAAGGGCGCCTGGGTGGCTCAGTGGGTTAAAGCCTCTGCCTTCGGCTCAGGTCATGATCCCAGGGTCCTGGGATCGAGCCTTGCATCAGGCTCCATGCTCAGCGGGGAGCCTGCTTCCTCCTCTCTCTCTCTCTGCCTCTCTGACTACTTGTGATCTCTGTCTGTCAAATAAATAAAATCTTTAAAAAAATATATTATGTTAAGTAAGATTACTAGGAACCTCACTTCAGGTTAAAAGCATTACAATCCCTGATTATAAGGCAGAAGTTTCTGACAACTATTGCAAGGCCAAAGCCTTATTTCCAGATTCAGGACTGTGACTCAAATAGTAAAGGTGTCCTAAATATTAATTCCCTGATAAGGAGACTTCCAATGTTTGGGTAGAAATATCATAAATAAATAAATAATTTTTCTGACATAGCTCCAAAATATTGGTTAGCTTTTTCATGTTCGAAAGAAGCAAAAGCAACAACAGGAATTTGCCATTATTTTATTAATAGAAATAAAAAAGCTACTGAAAAATGATAACTTATTTAAGTAAATTGCTCATCTCATTCATGTAGGAGCCCCAAGCAAAATCTTTATAGTATCTAGCAGGTCATATAAATTAATACAATAGTGCCAAGCAATATAGTAGGAACAAAATAGTGTACCAGGGGCTCTGGTGAACTGGATAAAGAGTGCTACGACTCACACATTGCATGGAATATAGGCCCCTTTAAGAACAACTGGGATTTCATTTAAAATTTTCTGATTCCTAAAGGTTGGCAAGTATTTCATATTTTAAACACACTGTGTGGGCCAAACAAAACATGTCAGTGGGCAGGATTTTGCCTGTTAGCCACCAGCTCGAGACCTTTGCTTTCATTCATTCTAAACAGTGCAATGTGGTTTGTATTATGTGGTATTGGCAGGCGGGTAGTATGTGGGGCTAACGTGCCTGGATTTATTTTACTTATTAATTACTTTATATCCTGCCTTGTTCCCAGATGTATTCGAGATAGCTATTAAAAAAATCATACGATAATATGATAGAGAAATTGAGGTGAAGGGAGAAAGGACTAAAATATAAGAAGAGTCCTGGAGAGAGGTAATACAAAGAAACAAAGTACATAAAGAGCAAAATTATTTAAGATGAGATAACAGTGCTTCATTGAGTTTCATAGCAGCCAAAGCAAAGAGTAGGAAAAAAAAAACTAAGAAAAAAATAAACCAAATTTATTTCATCACGTGTGAAGTAAAGTATGCAAGACAACCAAGAGAAATGTAGTTTTACAAAAGCCTGAAGTCAGGAAATATTTCTGCCAGAAGTCTTTACATTTTCTAGCAATGGAAGAACTTTTCTCATCACACAAATTGTCTGGCCACCTCATCTCCAGTAATCGATGGCAGTGAAATCACAATCGATGCATAAAACACAGCATTAACACACTATTTTTAGGAGTCTTTGTCAAAGAATACTACCCCTTCCTTCCTGCCCATACAGATATGCAAACAAAGGAAACTATCCCTGCCCCCACTAAAGGATTCATCCATCTTTAGTATCAGTAAACACTGTGGCCAACTTTAGTTAAAGCCAGGACAGTTCTCAAAATTAAATTCCATTTAACATTTATTAAACATCCATAATATGTCAGATATAGTGCTATATACTTGGTTATTCACAAAGATATATAGAGAAGAAAAAAAAAAGTTACCTGCTCTTAATAAACTTCCCTTCTAGAAAAGGAAACAAAGAGGTTTTGAAACAATTATAAGACGGTATGCTAACTCACATTAAAAGAATGTATAGAAAGCCCAGATGTAACAGAAAGGAGCATAATTATTTCTCTTGGATGTATGAGAAAATGCTCCCAAGATTATTTCAAATGATGATTTTAAGTATGCAGATGTCTTTGGGAAGGGTAAGAGACCTTCTTCAGAAACACTGGGGGGCCTTGGTGGCTCATTTGATTAAGGGGCCAATTCTTGATTTCGGCTGAGGTCGTGATCTCAGGGTTGTGAGATCAAACCCTGCATGGGGCTCCCTGCTTAAGATTCTCTCCGTAGTGCCCTCTCCCTCTGTTCCTCCCTACCCATCCCTACTTGTGCACATGTGTGCTCTCTCTTTCTCTCTCTCTCTCTCTCAAAAAACAAAAGCAAAAACAAAAAACAAAACTGTAACATCATGAAAATCCAAAATCCAAATACTTCTTTGCAAATCCTTCCACTTGTCTAGTGTGATGGATCTTACTTCTCTTTGGGAAACATTACAATCAGTTTCTCATGAGACTTGCAGTTTAACCAAACAACTATGATTTTCCAAAATAGTATTCTGTGTATTGCTTTAATACACCTGGTCTTGCCATACTTACCTCTGTAGTATAAACTCTGCTTAAGGAAGAAAATGATCTTACACAAGAAAAGATATTTTAAGTATAGCACTCGATTGCATTTTAACTCTGCATCCTAAGAGAAGGAAAACAGATTCAGAAGAAGAGCATTAGAGATACTTCTGTGATTATTTACATATGTAAGGTTCTCTCTGAAATCCATATAGATGGACAAAGAATTAGAAGAGCAAACAAGTTAATTGTAGACCAAACAGACAAACTCAAACTCTCAGGAAAGTAATGTGAAAGTTGAAAGACAGTAAAAAACATGATCCTGAAGGCACAAGTTCAGTTTTATAACCACCTATTTTGAGGAGCCAAGGAGGGCTGCACTCTTTGGTTTTTAGCTCTGCTCTCAATAAGAGGTGGGAGATCTCACAGATCTTTTTAGACGTGAAGACCAGGACCTCTGAGGAGTTGGTATATTTCAATTTTTGTCAGGGTTAAGAATATAAACCTAACTGAGGTATCTTCCCCCAAACCCAGAACTTACAGAGAAGTACCATGCTTTAGTGAATAATACATGCTATCAATTTTTTATCTCTTGATTTGGATTTGTGTTCCTTATATACTCTCTCTAGCTATCCATCAGAACAGTATATACCTTTTTTCTAAAAAAAAAAAAGTCTCCAAAGAGGAAGAAAGTTTCTGAAGAGGAGGAAAGATGTAAGAAACTTCAGGAAATGGTGTGCCTGGGTGGCTCAGTCAGTTGAGCCCTGACTTCAGCTCAGGCCATGATCCCAGGGCCTGGGATTAAGTCCCATGTCAGGCTCCCTGCTCAGCTGGGAACCTGCTTTTCCCTCTTCTTCTGCCTGCCTCTCCTCCACTTGTGTGTTCTCTGGCTCTCTCTCTCAAATAAATAGAATCTTTAAAAAAAAAGAAACATCAGGAAAGGCAATGCGTAATTTCTTCTTCCTCAAAGAAAGCGTTACAGGATTTTTGTTCCCTTGGTGTCTAGGGTTCTTGGTCATGCTGCTTCAAAGAATGAAGAAGTAGACCAGACTTTGAGTGGTGGGCAGTGAAACAAAGTTGAGTGGTAGTACAAAGCTCCCAGAGAGGGAGGGAACCCAAGAGGGTTATGGTTTTGGCATTCAAATCTAAGGGTTTTTATAAGCTCTTTCAAGGAACTATCTTGAGCATCCTAAGATTTGGCACCCTGTGGATTGACTGCTCAGCTGTGCCAATCAGGGCTTTCATCATGCACCTTTCTACCTACTAGATACTGTTCACCTGTTGATGGGTCTTTTGGGATGACATCTGGAGACAAACTGCCTCAACCTGTGATAGTGACCAATGTTTTATGATTAATTGTTTTGTTTCAGGATGTTTCACAAAAGTCACTTCAACAGAGGCTGCTAGACAGGATGGTCTTGGTTCTGTCTGAGCTGTAAAACAGGATGCTTGTGCAGTTTTGTCTCAGGTGTCCAGACCCCCTGTTTTTTTTATTGGGGGACCCTGGTCCTGACTACCTGAGTGTCTAAATTAACTTTTAACAGAAAGGAAAAGGAGAGGAAGATTCAAGGAGTTAGGGACTGCAGGAGACTATAAGACTTAAAAAATAGAGGAAGAAGATTCCTCATCGAATGTTAGGTAATAAAACAGCACAGAATGATAAGGAATTCAAGCAACAGTAAGAGTACAGTACCCTTCCAGAGTTTCTTTACTTCCATGAAGAATTCATTCTCACTCCCACTACAAAATCATGTATTTCTGTCAAGGTCAGTGTCAGCCATTTCACAGAGAGCAAGAATCTAAGGAGGAGCTACAGTCTGTGAGATAACAAACACTTACTCCCCAGGGTTATTAATAGACCAGCCTCAGATCTTGATTTTCACCATTTGGGTGTGAAAGGAGACAGCCCAGTACTGTTTTGTCAACAACTTCAAAAAGGGATTGAAGCATAGAAAAATTTGCTGAGTCAGAGTTAGGAGAGACATGTAGGAAGAGGGTTTTATTGATTTGGGACTTTGCATTTATTTTTTTTTTAATTGGTTAAAAATAAACCCCTTAATTTAGGTCTCTGAGAACATCTTGGGTCTTAATAACAGAGTTGGCAAAGCTGCAGTGAGAAAAACAAAAAAAAATAAACTTAGTTTTCCTTTTAACATACAATTATTGTCCTATTAAATGTAAATTTAATCCCTGTTTGAGACATGTAATTTAAATTGTGACCAAAAATATTATAGGCATGCTACTTCTAATTACATCAGGTGGCCTTATTTTAATGAAGGCAGAATTTGGAGGTGCTACCAATTGCAGTAACAAGCTGATGACTTGTTTTTCACAGTCAACATATCATTAGCATTTGGACTCCAGAAAGAGAGTAATTATTTTTTTAAATAAACTTTTAAAATTAAAGACTAGGTATACATAACATAGTCCACCCCTGAATTTCTTTTTTTCTTTCCTTTTTAAGTGCTATTTAAAATAGACATAGACTAAACAAATTAAAATGTGCAAAAACACACCTGGTCCTTATCTGACCAACAGCTAAAGCTTCGTATAAGAACTACATAAACTCATCATCTGCTTCCTTTGCTGAGTTAGCATTGTCTTCTGCGTTTATTTTGTAAGAGCTGGAACATGGATGGTAACCACTTAAACATTTAAGGCTTTGTTCAGCTTTATGGAATAAAACATAGATTGTTTACTGAATCAGTGAATGGAAAGGAGAGCTAAATTCTCTTACTTTTAATATTTCTCTTTGATATCTGCCCTCCTGGACAGAAATTTCAAGCAACAGTTCCCAGCAAACATATGGGGGAAGCCCATTGGAAACATGGGAACGTAAATTAATAATGGCAGATGCCGGCATGTCTGGATGTTGTTTATGCTGAAGAGTTCTGCATTCTTTATGTTTTGAAATTATTCTGTTGTAACAATTTTCAGATTCGTTTAGTTTGGCAATATATTCTCCTCTCCAAAGGTGTCTGCATTTATTTGACTACAGAAAATATTTACTTTAGTAAAGGGCAGCTTAACCTTTGTTTAAATTTGAGGTGAGTTAAAGGTCACTGTAATTATTTGCTGTATTATTTGTGTCAGATTTGAATTACTATGAATACAGCACATGCATTGCCCTTTATTATAAAATAAGCAAAAAGAAACTCAACTTCTGCATCCAGCCAGCATATTTTATGGAACCAATCAGTGTTGTAGAACATTTTCAAGGTTCTCTCTTGGACTGTGATTGACTGAAAGTGCTTGAGGTTAAGGTCCTTTCCCAGAGGGAGGGAAAGAGGCGATTTAACATGGCAGTTCACTCTCTCCCTGCCACCCCCAGCTATGTTTTTGATGGCTAGCAGCCAGCATATGGACAGAGTGGGGTTCAAGGCTATTAGTGAAACACTACAAGCAGTCACATTGGAAAAAAAATATATAGACAGGGGACCGGAAGGGTGGAATTGCTGAGGAGAGGAAGATTTCAGAACAGATACACTGGAATCCCTGGGTTTTCAGTGGGGGAAAATTCAAAGTTAAAACCTGAATATTGGAATCCAAAAAGTCAGTAGAAAAGAAGAACATGATGGAAAAGTTTTGAACTCAAATAGACTAGGGCATAAAAAGTGGGTAAGCCTTCATTATTGGTCTTTACATTTCAATTATGGAGAGAAAATGATGTAATATGACATGTTAACCACCTTTAAACACTACTTCCCCCAAACACACACACACACACACACACACACACACACACACACACACATGCACACACACCCACGAGACTAGTCAAAGATATTTATGCATGATTCTGGTGACAAAGGAAAATCAAGGTCCGATTAGCAACTGAACTACATTAAGTGTGGGATTTGTTCACTTGAAAGATTGTATGATAAAATAGAAATAGTGCATTCAGTTCAGTGAAAACAATGCGATTTATACTTACAAAGCAATCAGATGTTCCAAGTGACAACTATACTTCCTTTCCTCATTCAGAGTTAACATTACCTTTCTTTTGTATTAGATGTATTAAGAAGACTAATCGTAGAAATTGTTTGGCAGACAGTAAGCATAAAATGAAAATTAACTACTTACTGTCACTATCTCTATCATTTTTCTACTATTTAACTAAAAACACAAAACACACCTACAGCAAATGCAAACTTTTGGTGCAAGCTAAAGTGAGGGTAAAACTGAAGTCAACTGCAAACATACACAGCAAAGGAATTCAGTATGAATAAGAATGGTGAAAAGTCTTATTCAGAATAGGGGCAAAACATACCTACAAAATTTATAATATGGTGAGAAAATGGGGGATAATATGGTCAGAGCAGGAAGCAAAAATACCAAACACATTCAGAAAAGCATCTATAGATGGTGATGATGATGATGATGATTATACTCCAACAAATCTTAGCCAGGATTTTATTTCAGTCCCAGGAGGGATTCTCTGTGTTCAGTTACAGCAAAACTTTCTTCCTTTCCGATTCTTCATTTACCACTCCTTATCACAATAAATAAATCTTCTAAAGTTAAATTAACTGTCATTAATAGTTCATATGATTTTAAAGCAACTATTTTGAGTTTTTTTTTGCAGAGTATAATATTCACTATTCTAAGTAATTGTATAACTCAATGATTTTTAGTTAATTTACTGAGCTATGCAACCATTCCCTCAATCCAAACATTTTAATGGCTTTATGGTGGTACAGTCCACATACTATATAATTCACCAACTTTAATTTTAAAATCCAGTGGTTTTTGGTATATTCACAGAAATAACTGTGCAATTATCACCACAATCTAATATTGGAATACTTTCATCACCTCAAAAAGAAACCCTGAACCCACTAGTAGTTACTCCCCATACCTCCCAAACTTCCCTTCCCTGCTCCTTGCAATTATTAAAACACATCTGTCACCACACATTTGACAATTATGGACATTTCATATATAGAGAAACATAAAATATGTGGTCTTTTGTGACTGGCTTCTTTCCTCTGGTATGTTTTCAAGGTTCATCCATGTTGTAGATTTAATCAGTACTCTGCTCCTTTTTACTGCCAAGTAACATTCCACTGTATTAATACATCACATATTTATGCATCCATCAGTTAAGGAACATTTGGATTGTTTCCACTTTGTGCTATTAGGAATACTGTTGCAATGAACATTCAAGTGTAAAATTTTCATTTTCTTATAAAGATACCTAGGAGTGGAACTGCTTAGTCATAAAGAAAATTTAAACCTTTAATGTTAAAAGAAAGTGCAAAAATGTTATTGTCTGTAACAGCCATTCTAGTGGGTATGAAGTATTATTTCATTGTGATTTTGATTTGCATTTCTTAATGACTAATGATGTTGAACATTTTTTTATGTGCTTATTGCCATTTGTATATTTTCTATGGAACAATATATATTCTGATCACTGCCTGTTCTTAAACTGCATTATCTTTTTACTATGGAGTATATATATAGTTATTTTTGCAGCTATTTATTTGAGAGAGAGAGAAAGCACACAAAGGGAGAGGGCAAAGAAGACTTCCTGCTCCCTGTTGAAGCAGGGAGCCCAGTGTGAGACTTGATCCCAGGATCCCGAGATCACGACCTGAGACGTAGGCAGACAATTAAATGACTGAGCCACCCAGGTACTCCTAGAATTTATATATTTTAAGTACTAGTCACTTACCAGATATGATTCACAAATATTTTCTCTCTTTCTTGGGTTGTCCTTCCACATTCTGATAGTGCCCATTAATGCATAATATTTTTTAATTTTGAAGAAACCCAAGTGATCTATTTTTTCTTATATTGCTGTGCTTTTGGTTATGAAGAAACCATTGCCTAATCCAAGGTCATGAAAACTTTTGCCTATATTTCCTTCTAGGAGTTTTATAGTCTTTGATCTCTCTTTTAGGTCTATGATGTATATTGGGTTAGTTTTTGTATGGCATGAACAAGAGTGTCCAACTTCATTCATTTGCACACTGATAGCCAGCGTTATTTGTTGAAAATAAAATCACCTCCCTACCCCCACCCCCACACATTGAATTGACTTGGCATCTTTATTAAAAACTAATTGGCTATAATGTATAAATGTTATTTCTTCACTTTAAATTCTGTTCCAGTCTTCTATTCTATGCCAGTACCAAATCATTTTGATAAATGTAGTTTGTCCTAAGTTTTGAAATTGGGAAATATGAATTCTCTATTGTGCCTTTGTTTCGAGATTATTTGACAATGTAGAATACATTACATTTCCATATTAATTTTAAAAACAAATTATCAATTTGCGCAAAAAAGAGAGAGAGAGAGAACATGCAACTGGGGTATTGATAGGGTTGAATTGAATCTTCAGATCAATTTTGAGTGAACTGCCATTTTATCAATATTGACTCTTCTAACACATGAACATTGGATATGTTTCAATTTATTAATTTGCTCCTTTAATTGCAGTTTTCAGAGCATAAGTGTTACATTTCTTTTGCAGAATATAGGTTATAACTATTGCTTTTTTCTTTTTGATATTATAAATAAAATTGTTTCTTTACTTTTATTTTTGGATTGTACATTGATAGTATATATGATTAAAAAATTTGTATGTTGATTTTATACTCTACCAACTAGTTGAACATATTTATTAATTCTAATAGATTTTAAGCAGATTCCTTAGGATTTTTCTGTATATAAGATCAGGTCATATGCAAAAAAAATCTTACTTCTTCCTTTCTAATCTAGGTACTTTTTGTTTCACTTTATTTTCTAACTGGGTTGACTATAATCAATTCAATATTTTATATTGAATAAAAGTGGCAAGAGGGGACATTTTGTTTTTTCCTTATTTTGGAAGCAAATAAATCAATCTTTCATTATTAATTATGATGTTATCTATAAGTTGTTTTGAAGATACTCCTTACCAGGTTGAGGAAATTTCCTTCTTTTACCTAGTTGGTTCAGTATTTTTATCATCAAATGGTGTTATATTTTGTCAAATGTTCTTTCTGCATCTATTAAAGTAATCATGTGCTTTTGGTCCTCCTTCTGTTGATAACTTGTACTATACTGAATGATTTTCACATTCATCCAATCTTGCATTCCTGGGATAAATGCCATTTGAGCATGATGTATAGTCCTTTCTATATGTTCCACGTGTTGCTAGATATGATTTGCTAGTATTTTGTTGAGGAATTTTTGTGTCTGGAATCATAAAGGATATTTTTCTGTAGTTTTCTTGGCATATCTTCAGTTTGGATATCACAGTAATAATAGCTTCAGAAGATGAGTTGGGATATATCCCCTCTTCATTTTGTCAAGTTTAGTCTGTTAGCAACAAAATCTCTGTTTTTGTTTATTTGGGATTTTTTTTTAACCTTTATTTTCACTTTTTGAAAGTTTTGCTGGATACAATATTCTTGATTGACAAGTATGTTTTTTTCTTTCAGTACTTTAAATATGTCTATCTTCTGGTTCTATTGTTTCTGATTAGAAGTTAGCTCTCGGGGCGCCTGGGTGGCTCAGTGGATTAAGCCGCTGCCTTCGGCTCAGGTCATGATCTCAGGGTCCTGGGATCGAGCCCCGCATCAGGCTCTCTGCTCCACAGGGAGCCTGCTTCCTCCTCTCTCTCTGCCTGCCTCTCTGCCTGCTTGTGATCTCTCTCTCCGTCAAATAAATAAATAAAATCTTTAAAAAAAAAAAAAAAAAAAAAAAGAAGTTAGCTCTCAATCTTATTGGGTCTCAGTTCTACCTAGTGAGTTGTTTATCTCTGCTGATATTCTCTTTGACTTTATCTTTTCTACATTTTGACTATGATGTTCGGGGTTAAGATTTCTTTGTGCTTCATTCAAAAGATTATCCACCATGACCAGGTGGGATTCATCCCTGGGTTGCAAGGTTGGTTCAACATTCGCAAATCAATCAGTGTGATAGAACACATCAATAAGAGCAGAGAGAAGAACCACATGGTCCTCTCAATTGATGCAGAAAAAACATTTGACAAAATCCAGCATCCGTTCCTGATGAAAACGCTTCAGAGTATAGGGATAGAGGGAACATTCCTGAACTTCATAAAATCTATCTATGAAAGACCCACAGCAAATATCATCTTCAATGGGAAAAAGCTTGCAGCCTTCCCGTTGAGATCAGGAACATGACAAGGATGCCCACTCTCACCACTCTTGTTCAACATAGTATTAGAAGTTCTAGCAACAGCAATCAGACAACAAAGAGAAATAAAAGGTATCCAAATTGGCAAGGAAGAAGTCAAACTCTCTCTCTTCGCAGATGACATGATTCTTTATATGGAAAACCCCAAAGACTCCACCCCCAAACTACTAGAACTCATACAGCAATTCAGTAACGTGGCAGGATACAAAGTCAATGTACAGAAATCAGTGGCTTTCTTATACACCAACAATGAAAATACAGAAAGGGAAATTAGAGAATCGATTCCATTTACTATAGCACCAAGAACCATAAGATACCTGGGCATAAACCTAACCAAAGAAGTAAAGGACCTGTACTCGAGGAACTACAGAACACTCATGAAAGAAATTGAAGAAGACACAAAAAGATGGAAGACTCTTCCATGCTCTTGGATTGGAAGAATAAACATTGTTAAAATGTCTATACTGCCTAGAGCAATCTATACTTTTAATGCCATTCCGATCAAAATTCCACCGATATTTTTCAAAGAGCTGGAGCAAATAATCCTAAAATTTGTATGGAGCCAGAAGAGACCCCGAATTGCTAAGGAAATGTTGAAAAACAAAAACAAAACTGGCGGCATCACGTTACCCGATTTCAAGCTTTACTACAAAGCTGTGATCACCAAGACAGCATGGTACTGGCATAAAAACAGACACATAGACCAGTGGAACAGAGTGGAGAGCCCAGATATGGGCCCTCAACTCTATGGTGAAATAATCTTCGACAAAACAGGAAAAAATATTCAATGGAAAAAAGACAGTCTCTTCAATAAATGGTGCTGGGAAAACTGGACGGTGATATGTAGAAGAATGAAACTCGACCATTCTCTTACACCGTACACAAAGATAAACTCGAAATGGATAAAAGACCTCAACGTGAGACAGGAATCTATCAGAATCCTAGAGGAGAACATAGGCAGTAACCTCTTCGATATCAGCCACAGCAACTTCTTTCAAGATATGTCTCCAAAGGCCAAGGAAACAAAAGCAAAAATGAACTTTTGGGACTTCATCAAGATCAAAAGCTTCTGCACAGCAAAGGAAACAGTCAACAAAACAAAGAGGCAACCCACGGAATGGGAGAAGATATTTGCAGATGACAGTACAGACAAAAGGTTGATATCCAGGATCTATAAAGAACTTCTCAAACTCAACACACACAAAACAGATAATCATATCAAAAAATGGGCAGAAGATATGAACAGACACTTCTCCAATGAAGACATACAAATGGCTATCAGACACATGAAAAAATGTTCATCATCACTAGCCATCAGGGAGATTCAAATTAAAACCACATTGAGATACCACCTGACACCAGTTAGAATGGCCAAAATTAGCAAGACAGGAAACAACGTGTGTTGGAGAGGATGTGGAGAAAGGGGAACCCTCTTCCACTGTTGGTGGGAATGCAAGTTAGTGCAGCCACTTTGGAGAACAGTGTGGAGATTCCTGAAGAAATTAAGAATAGAGCTTCCCTATGACCCTGCAATTGCACTGCTGGGTATTTACCCCAAAGATACAGATGTAGTGAAAAGAAGGGCCATTTGTACCCCAATGTTTATTGCAGCAATGGCTATGGTCGCCAAACTGTGGAAAGAACCAAGATGCCCTTCAACGGATGAATGGATAAGGAAGATGTGGTCCATATACACAATGGAGTATTATGCCTCCATCAGAAAGGACGAATACCCAACTTTTGTAGCAACATGGACGGGACTGGAAGAAATTATGCTGAGCGAAATAAGTCAAGCAGAGAGAGTCAAGTATCATATGGTCTCACTTATTTGTGGAGCATAACAAATAACATGGAGGACATGGGGAGATGGAGAGGAGAGGGAGTTGAGGGAAACTGGAAGGGGAGATGAACCATGAGAGACTATGGACTCTGAAAAACAACCAGAGGGTTATGAAGGGGCAGCAGGGGAGTGGGGGGGGGGGGGTGGGAGGTTGAGGAACCAGGTGGTGGGTAATAGGGAGGGCACGTACTGCATGGAGCACTGGGTGTGATGCCAAAACAATGAACACTGTTATGCTGTAAATAAACAAATAAAAATAAATATAAAAAAAAAAAAAAGAAAGGGAAAAAAAAAAGATTTCTTTGTGCTTTTACTACTTGGAGTTGAGATTCTTGGATGTACAGATTGATATTTTTCATCAAATATGAGACGTTATCAGTCATTACTTATACAAATATTTTTCTGCTTTTTTTTCATATTCTCCTCTACTGTGGAGAATATGAATATTCTCTGAGAATATTTTTCACTAGTTATAACAATTTCATATTCTCCTGTACAATGCATATGTTGATTCACTGAATGGTACCCACAATTCTCTGTGACTGTTCAATTTCTTTTCTTTTTTCTTTTCTGTTCATCTCTGTGGACATATCTTTAAATTTATTAATTCTTTCTTACATCAGATGAAATCTACTATTTAGCCTCTGTGATAAATTTTTACTATTTTGTTTGCTTTACTTTTAAACTTTAGAATTTCCACTTCTTTTTTTTTCAAGAATTTGTCTCTTTTTCAATATTCTCTATTTGATGAGACACTGTGACCATACCTTCCTTTACTTCTTTAAGCATGCTTTCCTTTAGTTTTTTTCAATATATTTGTAATAGTTGTTTTGAAATCTTTGCTAATCTGACAATTGCACCTTTAGAAATAAAGGTAGTTTTTGTTGGCAAATTTTTCCTTCAGTGTCATAATTTCCTGTATCTTTGCATATTTTGTTGTTTTTTTTTAATCTGGACAATTCAAATAACATATCATAGGAACTCTATATACTGATCATCTATTTCCCACTCAGTGTGTAATTTTTAATAATTCTCCTCAGAGGGTGTAGCCTTACACAGTCACCTAAGGATGACAATGACTTTAATAGAATTCTCTAGACTGTTTCTCTTTCATTTAAGGTTTGCAGCTCCATTTAGTATCATACCCAGATATCAGCCTCCACTAATTGAGGGCTAATTGCTCTATTGTTTTTTTAAAGATTTATTTATTTACTTTACAGACAGAGATCACAAGCAGGCAGAGAGGCAGGCAGAGAGAGAGGAGGAAGCAGGCCTCCTGCTGAGCAGAGAGCCTGATGCGGGGCTCGATCCCACTGAGCCACCCAGGCGCCCCTCTATTGTTTTTTTATAATGCCCTGGGACATTATTGCTCCACATTCTGATCCAATTAAATTTGGGCCCCTTTGCAGAAATAATATCTGAACAGGGTTCTTCTTGGCTATTTTTTTCCCCTCTGTTTTCTTGCTGCTTAATGGTTTAGTTTGCTGCTCTATATATGTGAATAGCCTTCTCTTGATTACTTATTTCCATATTCTCCATTTTGTTCAACACTATATTTAGGCTTGAACTTCCCCCCATTTTGCTCAAAATAAAGTCAATTGTTGTAGGTAGAATGTCAGAGATCTCTATTTTTATTGTTTACTTCTCCCCTGCATCAAATCTCAGCGACACTGTTCTCGGCATGGAAAGTGTCCCAGTTCAGCAGGAGTTAAGACCACTGTTCTATCAACAAGGCATTGATCTGAGAAGTATGAAAGCCTCCTGTCTTTTTGATTTGCTTCTCTGTGCATTAAACCTCTGTACTGCAAACAAGCTGGGGTAAATACAATAAGAATCATTGTATTCTCAGTCTGTTGCTCCTGGTGTAGAGTTTTTGCCCTTCAATTTGGTGTTGAGGGAAAAAGAAAGTATCAGACCTCTCAGCTGCTCTTGCCCAGAAAAGAGCATCTGCAACCTGGAGCTGGGGGGATGTTCATGTCCTGCCTTTCCCCAGACATACTATAGCTCTAGACCAGGACCTGAGAGGAGAGAGGCCTTTATGTTCTTGGATGCCTGTGAAGAAGAGTTTCTATCACCCTGAGTTGGGAAGAGAGAGGAAGGTAGCTGCTTATGGCTTGAATGCTAAAAATTCTTGCTTTTCTTTCTGATATGTATATTTTCTTGGTCAAGTATTTCTTCATTTTCTTTATGACCTTAGGACAATTATCAGAGACCTTTGTTATCTCTAAAAGTAATTTTCACTAGCTATGACAATTTCTCTAGGGAGAGGATCTGCAGACCTCTTCACATGGCCACTCTGGAAGTCATTCTTCTATCAATATACATTTATACACATTGCATCTTAAGAAAATGTTTAGTCTGATGAAATAGAACTTTTTTTAATAAAGTTCACAGAAATTCAGGCAAGAAATTATCATAGGAAATTACAACTCAGGCGGCCATGGTGACTGAATGTGAATAGAGTAAGGTAATGTTCTTTGCCTCAACCATCATCTAGTATTTTGTGTAAAAAGTCAAAATTTTTGAATACTCACCTCCTTTGCCATGGTTTTAGTAGGTTTTAGGTTTAGTAGGTTTTAGGAAGAATTCAGCAATTTATATCTTTAAGTCAGTGTCCTAGTTGGTACTGAATGATGTAGACAAAGGATTCCACTTTGAGTACTATGAGATTAGGAAAGATGTTGAAGATAAATGAGCTAGATTCAAACATCTAAAAGATATGTAAGGGAAAATATGAAGTAAATTAAAGATAGATGCATTTCTAAAAAGACAAGAGAATTATAAACTATGGAATTTTACTTCACCAATGATTGACCAGCCTTAGAACTCAAAGAAGGAAAGATCTGGGCTTTATGATATCTTTAATTAAATGATGGACCCTATGTTGAAGTAAACTGTAAATTGTCAAGCATATCAAAAAAGAAAATGAGGGGCGCCTGGGTGGCTCAGTGGATTAAGCCGCTGCCTTCGGCTCAGGTCATGATCTCGGGGTCCTGGGATCGAGCCCCGCATCGGGCTCTCTGCTCCGCAGGGAGCCTGCCTCCTCCTCTCTCTCTGCCTGCCTCTCTGCTACTTGTGATCTCTCTGTCAATTAAATAAATAAATAAAAAAATCTTAAAAAAAAAAAAAAAAAAAAAAGAAAATGAGAGCACCTGGGTAGTTCAGCCAGTTAAGTGTCTGCCTTCAGCTCAGGTCATGATCTCAAGGTCCTAGGATCAAGCCCCTCAGATGGACTCCTTGCTCAGTGGGGAAGTCTGCTTCTCCCTCTCCCTCTGCCCTTCCCCCAACCCTGGATCATGCTCTCTCTCTCTCTCTCTCTCTCTCAAATAAATAGGTAAAATCTTTAAAACCACAACAACAATGCAAAACAAAACAAAAACAGAAACAACATAAGCAACCTAGAAATATATTGTGAGGGAAGGGAATTTGGGATAAATCAATGACCAAAAGATCAGTCTGACAGCTGAAAAGAGTAATAGTCTTAATATGATGAATAAGCCAAAAAAGAATTCTACATGTAAGTTACTGATCAAGCTGGAAATCTAGAAATGAGTAAGAGTTCAAATAGCACTAAATCTTCACAATTTTAAAATTAGAACAGCTTTAGATATTGTGTAATTGTCCCAATATTTATATAATTCAATTTATTTATGTACTCGTTTAATAAAATTTTTTGAGCAGCTACTTTGGCCAGGCACTAACATAGGGGCTTACAATATGTCATTCAACTAAATGAATGAAGATCCTTCCAACTGTGAAGTTTAACTTTAATGTCCACAGACATATAATAAATTCTTATGTGTTAATTACTGACACAAGAAATGGTAAAGCACTAAATTATGAATACTAATTCAGTGTTCTAATACCAGTGAGAACAAACAGAAAATAATAGACACAAAATGAAAATGGTGAGTATTAAAACATTCTGAAACTCAGGTATTAAATTCCAAAAAGGACCACCAGAAGAGTACTTCAGAGCTCAATGAAAAGTGCATGTTTTTAGTTACTAGTGATCTCACAATAATGGGAAAAAGTTATTTCCTCAATTACATTAGAAATAAAAGATTAGTAGGTCAAAACAGATCATCATGACCTCTTAGAAACAAAAGTATTGGGTGCCTGTGTGCCTCAGTGGGTTAAAACTTCTGCCTTCGGCTCAGGTCATGATCCCACGGTCCTGGGATCGAGCCCCCATCGGGCTCTCTGCTCAGTAGGAAGCCTGCTTTCTGTCCTCTCTCTCTCTGCCTGCCTCTCTGCCTACTTGTAATAGTGGTCAAATAAATAAATAAAAAATCTTAAAAAAAAAAAAAGTATTATAACTTCTCTTTTGGCACTCATGACAATTCAATTTTTTTGAAGAAATGGGTGCTCCAGAAGCCACTAGGCAAACGATGATAATCTTAGTCAATAGTTATTGAGTACCTACTATATGTCAAATATAGTGATCCAGACTGCACATATTTTACCCTGTTTAGTGCTCATAGCAATCAAAATTGCTATTGATGAGTATTTCTCCAACTTTACTAGTGCAAAAGCTGAGGTTTAATTGCCCATAGTCACACATAAACTCAATGGCAGAGGTAGGAATGATTTTAGAATGCTGTTGGCCTCACCACTCCACCATCTTAAGGATCACTCTACCTAAATTCATGCAACAGATGGTTCTGTACTCCACAGTAGGAGAGAAAGTAATGTGAAGGGTGGAAAGCAAGCAATGACACAAACAAAATTAACCTTTTAAGAAATAATAAGTAGGTGTATGCAAAATACCAAAAAGTCATGAATCCATCTTAGTAACTAACTATATGAACATACATACTAAGTGTGCTTAATAGAAACAGCCCTGTAGTGATGATGTGATTATCAGATTCCCTCAAGAGTGAATTAATATAAATTCAAATAGTCAATAATTATGTCCTTTAAACTTTCTTAAATGCCTTATTATATGAAGAAAAAGATACAGATCTATTCTCTTCTTTTACTGGTAAATATTCATAATTGATTAATGATTGAGCAGCCACTGGACTAAGCTAAGTAGTAGATTTCAGACCCCTGAAGCTCTGTTCAGTTTATTAAACCATACTTCCTCCTCTGGTTTGTTTTTTCATAAACTGAAAATTTGAGCCCCTAAATAAATATGAGGCAATTTCAGATCCCTTAGCACTGAGAAAAATGACATCTATCTTGAGCTAATTGCAGTCTCTTTGGGAAGCTGGGTGAGTGCTATGCCTTATTTAATATTCCTGAGTTTAAAGTAAGACTGCATTTTAATAAATGCTCACAGAGCAGATTAGCAAAATTTGTCATATACAGGTGAGAGCATTCCATTCCCTTGGCTGGAGAAGGATATTCATTCTAGAAAAAGAGATCAGTCAATTTTGTCACAGGCTGCATGGATGGCTCCATTTCATAGTAGTCCTGGCTAGGAATGATATACAATACCATTGAGAAAATGTCTTCTTCCAGTAAAATTGTGTAATTTTATTATCTATGTACATAGGAATTTGAGACAATGTTCCTGGTTTTATGCTTGTCATTTTTAGAAGGTTAAGTTGTACAAAGTTACTCATTCTTCTAGCAAAGCATGAAGATCATATTTAGAGGATGGAGAGGAAAAGGGTATAGGAGGGTATGTTAGAATGAGACAATGGCACTTTTATATCAGCACTTCAGATTCATGTGTTTTCTCTACCTAGTACCCCTCAGTACAAATACAATGTTTAATAGCACATAGTCACATAATATTTTTCCCTATTAAATTTTAGGACATGGAACCAAAACATAAATTTGCCTCAGTGTACTGCTGTAGATGAAGTAGGAACCCAAACAGATGAAGAAGTCTCCTCTTCTTCATGGAGAGGTGATTGTACATTTAACAAAAATATGTATCTTTTGCACTAGAGATGAGCAAATGTTTAACTACAGAATGGTTTCTCACATTGTATACCAAGGTTTGTTAAGATAACAGTAACAAAAAAATCCTTTACATTATGGATTAGAACTCAAGGTAAGGAATAAAAAATAAACACGTTAAAAAGTGTTTACAGATAGAAGCCCATTTGAATTCATAAGGATGCCCAACTGGCATAAAGGGAGCAATAATGATAAACTCAAGAGACCCAGATGGTGTTTTATAGACAATCTAGTGAAGAGAAAATAACCTAGCTCACTTTGTATCTTGGGAGGTGCGGGGGGTAAGGCTAGTAGTGTGAAGTGCTGATATTATGGAACTCTTTATCAAATTATTTTTCTAGTGTATCAATAGGTTGTTCAGTGCTAGGACATATAATGGGAGACAGGAATTTGTTAGCTAAGGAAATTATTAGCCATTCAAATAAGCTCATTTTAGGAAGTCTTGTGAACTGAGAAAAGGTCAAAAGGTTACACCAAAAACAAATTATGTTTTAAAACCAATATCAGATATTTATAGTGTGGATTAACAGAATTTTTTCTCTTATTAAAATTTTAAAAAGAGGCACACAGGACCCAGACTTTAAATCAGTTTGTCCAGCCATAAGGAAATGGAGCAAGGTAAAATGAGAAAATGAGTCAAAATTCAACTTGTACATTAACAACATACTTTAAGTTATAGCAGTTATTCTAAGAATTAAATAATAATTATAATAATGAGATTAGTTGATAAAATGAAGAATCTGGAATTGGATATAGACTGGAAATTGAGAAGTCATTTTTCAAGGTTACACAGAGTTGTAAATGACAAGGAATCAGAGCACTGCATCCTTTCTCAGCCCTTACCTGCTATTCACATTTTTATTTTCTCAATCTGTGAAGGAAAACAAGAAAAAAAACAAGATCCAACCCTTCCATATCTCTTTTAACCTCTGAGTGGATAAAGGGTTTGAGCTTTCATCTTGAAGTTCCCTCCGCCTATACCAAGCCTCTGACTTTCTTTAATTTGACAACTATTCTTCAACTATTAAACGTTTAGTTCAAACATTATATCTTATAGGAATTATTTTCTAGACTCCACAGTTTGTGATGCATATCCTCACTCTAGAAACCTTCACAGGGTTATCACATTAAATAAAAATTTAATGTTTATATCAGCCTTTATAACTAGCCCAAAGACCTCTTGAGAATAAGGGATGATGCTTTATTACCTTGGTTCTCATAGGTACCAGTACTTGGCTTATTATAAGTCTTTAATAAATAATTGGTAGATTGTACCAGAGTTTAGAATAGTCTTATGGGAAACAGTTAACCCTATATGGAAGGCTTAGAAAAACATTAGGAAGGACTGATGTGATTTTTTTAGTCACCTGATTGAAAACATGTTGGTTGCTGACAATGGAAACAATATTCTGGGATTCATATTCAGCACCAACAATTAAACTATCATGGTAAAAATATTTAACCTTTCTGAGACCTGGGTTTTTCATCCATATAACACTGATATTGATCATACTTAGTTTACTATGTTCCTCATAAAATAATCATTACAATGCCCTTATCTGATTCATTATAAATACCTATTAAATAATGGCTGTTATTCTTAATATTTTTATTATTAGAAATAGTAGTCAATGCTCCACACATAGTAGTAATTAATACTTGGAATCTACAAATGCCATGCATACATTCATGATGGCTAATGGAGTCATTTTAATATTGTTAATCAACAAAAATAAAATAACATGTGCCTTATAACTTTTTTTATTGAAAGTTTTACTTTGAGAGGTAGCTTTCCAATTGCTTCTTTCAGACTGAGCATAAACCCCATCCTCTAGTCAACATAAAGTGACCAAAATATGCTCAACCTCTTTAATGATTTGATTTGTATATTTTAGAAATTTTGAGATTAAAAAAATCTAGATGCTATCTTCAATATCTAAAACAGACTGTAAATCTATAAATATTGTCCATTCAAAATTTAAAGCCTGGGTGGCTCAGTAGGTTAAAGCCTCTGCCTTCAGCTCAGGTCATGATCCCAGGGTCCTGGGATCGAGCCCCGCATCGGGCTCTCTGCTCCGAGGGGAGCCTGCTTCCTCCTCTCTCTCTCTCTCTGCCTGCCTCTCTGCCTACTTGTGATTTCTGTCTGTCAAATAAATAAATAAAATCTTTAAAAAAAAAAAATTTAAAGAAATAAAATTAAAGACATGTTGAATTAAATATATGGATATGAGTCAGTATTTGTAGGAAACTAGTAAGGACTAAGTGATAAATGCTTTGGATTGCCATTTATTTTGATAAAACAGAAGTTTTTAAATTAATAATGGACTTAATTGTATAAGTAATCTAGTCAATCTATGTGTCAATATTCTCTAATTTATTACTTATGGAAACATTTCAAAAAATGTTTTTCAAGTATTAAGGTATTTTTTCCCTTAAAAAAGTTATTTTTCAGTACTTAAAGGATTTTTTTAAAATTAAAGAACATATTTTTCTTCCCTTCCTTTAGGATAAATCCATAGATAAAATCAATTTTCTTTTATTAAAATATTAAAATATCTACTTGAAGAATTTCAAAATAGCAATTGCCTACTAAAACATCATAGGCAAATTGCTTCCCTCAATAACACAATCTGCTTTAGTGACATACTGTTTATTTCGCTAAGATTACTATAAATCCAAGTGACTGGATGGCCACTATATACTCACAGTATGAGTATGATATGGGACTAAATTATCTATCATTGGTTTCAAACATATTGGAAAATGGCAATTTTATGCTTAACTGTAAATTTATTTTATTTGTATTAATCACAATTGCATGTTCCTATCTATCTAGTCTTGAAAGATATAAACTCAATGAATTCACATCCTGTTTAATTCACAAATGAATTGTGTTCCTGAATTTTAACATGCTATTCCTAAAACTATTAGCTGTGTTTCTGCTTTATGGGATGTTCCTACATAAACTGGCTGTTCATCAATTTGGTGTCCATACATTTCTTTGAAAGCTATATTATAATTAGAGTTTAGGTTAATACTATTCAGTAACCATAAAACAGACATAAAATAATTATAACTCATTTAGTGAAATTAGAAAAGGAGCAATTATTAGACTCCCATTGTGAAGCTTTGCTGTGAGGGATAGATAATCTATCTGCAAGATGTACTTTAAGAACACCATTTTCAAAGAAATAAACTAGATAGATTACTGCTTTGTCTTTG
The DNA here is from genome assembly GCF_922984935.1 of Meles meles. Classification (NCBI taxonomy): domain Eukaryota; kingdom Metazoa; phylum Chordata; class Mammalia; order Carnivora; family Mustelidae; genus Meles; species Meles meles. The sequence continues at coordinate 85,428,190 of NC_060074.1, read as the reverse complement.
TGCACTTGAGGCAGAAGGGATGGAACTAAAAACTTGTGTCGTATCTGTGAGTTTTCTGAACTTTCCTGAATGTTTATAGGCAAATTAAAAACAAACAAACTAGAGATAGTACATACTTAAGATTTCTGTTCATTTTAATATTTGTAAAGCTGAGAAAGTATGTTATGTAAATTGATTTATATTTGTAAGGTACATTTCCCACAGATTTGGGAAAAAAAATTCTTTTTATAGTCTAAGGCACTCAAACATTGTCTGAAAATTTCAATGATCAGTCTTGTTTTTTTCCCTAGTGTGCTCCAGAATGATTGATTTGTTTGATGGTCAAGAGAAGTATATTGGGCTTTGTAATTTGCCTTATTATTCAATCAACTGCCTCTTGACAAAGGTTGTGTTCATTCATTCACAGATAAATAAGAAGAAATGAAATCTACGACTTAGAAGTTCAAAATAGAACAAGTAACAGAATTTCTCTGCACTCCCTTTCTCTATACTCATTTAATGTAAGTAGTTTTATTGTGATATGAGGCCTCCAAAGTCCAAGAAAAATGTACAGAGATAAATTATAGAAAATAGTAAGTTTAATAGAATAATAATCTTTTAAAGAAAATAGATCAGACAGAACTAGTATATCTATACATTTAATTTCTTTTTATTATTGCTGAGAAAAATGTCTGGTGGCAAGAGTTCATTTTTCTAGGCCAGGTGAAATGGCACATTGTAGAAAATGAAAGGACCTGGTGATAGATCCGTGCCAACCCCATGTGGCACTGAGAGGGAAAATAAAATCTCTTGGCTTTAAGAGGGACAAGATGAAGATCCATTCTTTCTTTCTTGTTTCTCTCAATCATCTGTTAATATGTGTCTTATGTTATAATATTGTCAAATCTACATATAATCCCAATAGAACAAAAAGTAAACTCTACCACATATTGCAATTAGGAAGGCAGTGGGAAAAAAGGCAAAAAGAGGTGAAAGTTCATCACTAATTTTATTTGTATAATGACATAAAATTCTATTTTGATTCTTGTTCAATGAAAGCAAAGATACGTCCAGAGAATTTCTCTGACAGCTATGAACAAAAAGAAAGAAAGAAAAGGTTTCCTTCTGAGAGTACTTTTCTGTCATTTAAGCCTTTTACATGTTTCTTTACTTTTACCTTTCTTGCTTGCTTTCTGACCACCAGGGATACAATGTAAGCACAGGGTCACTGAGGCTCTGTCCAGCTCTAGACAGATGTTGCTATAGTCAGTTTTATGATGACAGGATGAGATTTCCAGAATGCACTGGTGAGTTCTATGACAATTGTTAAGCTTGTCATTTAGACGAAATAAAAGGAAGTCATTGATTACTTTCAACACTTAGTACCTTTGCTTTAAGTGTATGAAATGGTTTTGTTTTTCCCATCCAAAAATAACAGTTTAACAGTTAGACAGCAGCCCCCCAAAATAGACCACATTATTCATATTCTAAGACTCTCAGGCATCATAATTTACACTGAGCTGAAAGGAATTACGACTTTTAAGAGGAGTTCAGTCTTGCTAGACAAGTAAGGGAAATTAATTGAATGAAAATGCAAAATTAAACGCAAATGATGAATTTGGCTAATTTCTTCTTCTTCCAATGTTCCAGTATATTCCTCTGACCATTCTCTAGGAACACTGCTTGAAATAACAGCTGTGAATTATAAGTTTCCAGTAAAGTATGGAGTTGTGAGTGTGTGTGTGTGTGTGCATGTGTGTGTTTTCCTTTTTAAAGAAAAGCATCTGATGAACGAACATTGAGTTGCCTCAATGATTCAGAGGATTCATTCCAGTTTTTAATAATCCCATGTGGTTTTAAAATATTTTAATACTTCTCCTCAACATGTTTCCCACTATACAGCTGTGAAATTAGTAGGGCAATTAAAATGGGAAAACAAGATTCTTATTCTTTTGCATAGTAATTATTTTTAAGAATCAGGTAAGAATGTAATAGCAAAAAAGTAATAACTGTGTAAAATAGTTCGGTACTTTAATCAAATGGATCAATTCTTTATTAAAAATAATCAACTTGCCTGATTTCTTTGATTTTAGAAATTAAACTCACTGTCTTATTTGAAATATCAAATCATTTAATTCAAAATCATCAACAAGATTATGCATCTAAGATACAGCGAATAACAATAACTCTCAAAAACAGCCTGATGTTTGCCATGGATATTTTCCCTGCCACATTTCTTCTAGATAGATAATGTTTTAAAATTGATAAAATTTAATTGTTAGGTGGAGAGGAGTTAAAAAGAAGGGGGAAAGAGGAGATTGGTTAAATTGATTACCCAAATAGTTTTATTAATAACCCCATATAAATCACTGCTAAAATCCTTTAATAAGATCTAAATTTAAGTATCTGTGATAACTCACATACATATTGGAGTCAGAAAGAAAGAAAGAAAGAAAGAAAGAAGTTAGTTCAATATTAGAAAAATCAGATTATAATAAAAAAATTCCACGAAATATCTAAAAGAAAATTCTTACTATTGGTAATGCATTTCTTATGTTATGGACTCTTAATGTCATCCTATGATTCATTTTAATGTCATTAACAATGAGGAAATAGTATGTAGCTTTTTTTTCTGATAGTGAAAAAAAACAGTGCTATATTGAGGGGAAGCTATTTTGAAAATTAATATAAGTTGGCCTTTTCGAATTTTCAGATAATTTAAACTTTAAACCTTTCCAATTTAAAAATAAGAATAGCAATATTTTATATGACAAAATAGGAGCCAAAGATTTTAGATGAGACTATAATTTCTGTACTATTTTAACTTTCAAATGCAATTCCTTTCCCTCAGTATAATACGAATTATTAAAAATATTTTAAAATCTGTTACTTTCATTTGTATAACATAATGTGTATAATTTATTTATAATAAAATTAGTTTTCATGCTGATAGGTGTTTCTTTCAACTATTCATGAAATTATATAGAAAAAGAATGGTTACATTATATATATAGATAGATAGATAGATAGATATCTACCTATATATCTCTATATATGTGGGAAGAAATAGCACCTTACTAAAATGTTGATATTTTGCCTTTAGCAAAATCTGAATAATTTTAGCATAAGACAATTTTAGTTTTCATTATGAATATGTGAGAACTGTGCCTTGTAGATTTTAATTGAAATCCTAACATAATAATATAAGCATGAACTTATGTCCCTCCCTTCTACTTCCAGACAACGTTAGAGATTTGTGGTGCCCTTCAACCTAATCCTTTTGAAAGACTTTTTGTTATTTTTTTGCAAAATTTCATAGTTTAAGTTATTTTTAGTCTCTGTTACACCTCAGTAAAACATGTTGAAATTTTTAAGATAAAAACCAAAATAAACCTATGAGGAAATCTGCAATAGTATGCAGTCAGAGGATAATTTATAAGTCCCAAAACTTGGATCCTTTCAGATCATTAGAAGTAATGCTCTAAGAATGCAAATCTAAGCCTATGCCATCTTGAAACCAAACAACATATTCATCCTTTTTGGTGTCCTTAGGAGATTTCTTTCTGGAAAAATAGTGTTATTTTCTAGGTTACTTAGTCAATGTGAAATATGAGACGAAGTCAAAACTAACCAAGCTGTAACTTTACTCATGAGATACAAATAAATCTCTTAACTATATGACTTAATAATTAATTACCAGTTTAGAAAGCCACATTTTTTTCTATCAGAATAAACTTCAGCCACAAGAGGAATAACTGACACAGCAATAGAAAATTTGCTGAGCTACCGAAATCTAAAACTATAAGTTTAATCTGGTTAAAAGTAAAATAAAAGCGCAGACAAAAGCTTAAAAAATTCTCTCACCGTAACATACACACAATGTGACCATAAGGTAAAATGTAGTTAAATTTGCCGTTTTGAGGTGATACAATGATTTTTTTTTCTCCAGAGTCCATTATAATATTAATTCTTTGAAATCATGTCAGGTCACAAAAAATTAAGGAAAGAAGAAGATGAAGTGAGGGAGAGATCTATAAGAAGGAAGAAACAATGAAAAGGAATTGTAAACATTACAGAAGGAGCAGAAAGCTGAACAAAGTTGAGTATTGTTGTAATTTTGTTATGTTGATCAGTGGGTAAAGTAGACACTTTCGTTACATCAAATTCAGAACCTTAACACTTGTCTTTGTAGGACAATAATTCTGAGGATATTTGACTAGCATTCTTTCTCCAGATGAAACTTGTGCACTTTGTTTACCTGAGCATATTTTTTCTATATTTTTCCTCTCTCAATTTTTATGGCAGTAAATTAGCACAGACGCCTGTAACAGAAGGAGTCTCTCCAAAAAAATGAAGACATCTGTCCTTTTGAAGAGGGACAGAGAGCCTACAAAAGGAGTGAAACAAAAAGTGGGCAGAGCAAAGTGAGAGGCCGATGTGATTCTGACTTCAGTCTATTCAAAGCCCACATGTCTATTGTTGCATCAATAATACTACAGGGATGGAGGAAAAATTAGGGGGCATGTCACACATATAAAAAGCTGTCCAAGATAGGAGAAGCATCGAGGAAAATATTTCAGTACAAATGTAGAAATCATAGTACATCTTAGAATACTATGAATTGTATGACTTCTTTCCAGATTAAAAATCAGACAGAAGTTAGACATTCACTGTTGATATAATTCCAATAATGTATTAATGCCACACTCAGGTGCCTGAGTAAGCACTGACTGACTATGTCCAAAGACACTTCGCTTAAGCAAAAGATTTCTTTTCTATGACCAAAAAAAATTCCATTTGTAAGAACTAGATATTCATGAAAACTTGTGGTAGAAATGATCTTAAAGGTTATCAGAGTTCAAAGACTTTTAAAAGGCAAAAGGACTTTGCAAATCATGTAGTCCATCTTCCATATTTTACATATGATTAAACGAAGACTCAGAAGTATCAAACATTCTTATCTAGAAATCTCAACCACTGATAAAGATTCATAGATAAGATATATCTATATAAGTTAGAAAAGACATAGATGGCAGATAGATAAGATATATTTATATCTATCTATCTATCTACCTATGTATATAAGGTCAATCATAAAGTTCCTTTTTGACATGGTGTTAGCTATTCTAAAAAGAAAGAGTTTGTAATTATGTAATAACTAAACTTTCTTTCAAAGAAAATATTTAACCTTATATGTTTCATAAAAATGTGTCTGTGTCATGAATCCTGAAAGTTAAATGGCTCTTCTTTGGAATAACTTAACCTCAATCTCTTAAAAAAAAAAAACCACCTTGGGAGATGGAGAGAAGGAAGTTGAGGGAAATTGGAAGGGGAGGCGAACCATGAGAGACTATGGACTCTGAAAAACAACCTGAGGGTTTTGAAGGGTCGGGGGTGGGAGGTTGGGGGAACCAGGTGGTGGGTAATAGGGAGGACACGTATTGCATGGAGCACTGGGTGTGGTGCAAAAACAATGAATACTGTTATGCTGAAAAAATTAATTAATTAATTAAAAAAAACAAAACAAACAAAAAAAGCAACTGTTTTATGAGAGTGAATTAGAAGGTGGATGATTTGGCAGCCATATATGCCACTTATTTTCCTTTTCCCAAATAAATCACATAAATATATAAATACATTTAAGTTACATTTTTCATAGCACAAACCCTTCATTCAAAATAAAAATCATTATTCATGATGTTCATTTAAACTTGAGTTAAAAATCTCCAACAGTACAGGGCATCTGGGTACTAAGCTTTCAGCTCAGGTCATGAACCCAAGAGTCCTAAGATCAAGCCCCACATTGGGCATCCTGTTCACCAGCGAGCCTGTTTTCCCTTTCCCTTTGCTGCTCCCCCTGCTGTGTGTGCTCTCCCTCTCACTCTCTCTCTCAGATAAGTAAATAAAATCTTTAAAAAAAAATCTGAAACAGTAGGGAGCTCTTCTGTGTCAAGAATATATCCATCCACCTATTAGAAAAAGGAATGAGTTCTAGTTTCTAGTATCATTCACATTTCTCCTGATTCTATCTGCAATGCTTCGTCCAATCTATATGATCCTTACCTTTTGCCTATTAACATCAATAGCACTTCTTTTTATTAGTCTCTTGGTACTCACTGATGTTTTACGCATAATGATGCTTAAATTTAATTGAGCTGTAAGTTTCTGTTTAATTATGAGGCTCCATGATACCTTTAGCACTTTTTCCTTCTATGATTACTGTAACAATTTCTCTATAACCCCTTTAAAACACTTTCACCTATTAAACTCCTAGCAGACAAGCCATTTTTAAAAGAAAGAATAATTAGAACTTTGTAATTATCTTAATGTATTGTTGTTGTTTAGCAAAAGCCTTTTTTAAAATACACATTGTGAATAACTAAGACCTGCCCTTTGATAGTCTAGTTCTTATAGAAATGCTTTTGTTTTAAAAATCAAATATATATTTGACCACAAAAAATCTTATGCTTCAATTATGCTTTGTTTTTCACCTTAGTCTACTTGTGTTCCAGCAGTGCTTACCTTTTTCCCACAGTTGGTATCTCAGTGTGAGAGCTATTCTGATAAGTTAGAGGCACAGAATTTTCTACTGTGACAGGTATTCAATCAACCACTTCACAGTTGAATTTGTGAAATCATTATGTCTCAGGTCCACAGAAAAGATTTCAAAACCTCAGGTTAATTATCTGGATAACATATCTTTACATTAAAACATCCCTAACCATTTTAACATTATGTGAATTTCCTACTTCTTTTAAAGGGTGAATATTCAGATCTCCAACAAAAAATAGAAACTGAAATTTTGAGACTGCAGATCAAAACTTTGAAAGTGATATTGGCTATGGAAAGAATACTACTTTCTATGTCCTCTCCTACTAGGCCATATTTCAAAAGCCACAACATTTCTCTTAATCTGTCTCATTAACTGGATTTTAGGGAATCACTATGGCAAGAAAGTTCTTATTTCTTCCATGAAAAGCACCAATTATTTAATATTTCTTAAATGTTACTTGAAGAGGGGCACCGGGATGGCACAGTCATTAGGTGTCCACCTTAGGCTCGGGTCATGATCCTGGAATCTGGGGATCAAGCCCTGCATCAGGCTCCCCACTCAGCGGGAAGCCTGCTTCTCCCTCTCCCACTCCCCCCAGCTTGTGTTCCCTTTCTCACTGTGTCTCTCTCTGTCAAATAAATAAAATCAGAAAAAAAAAAGTCTTTAAAAAAAATTTAACCTGAAGACCGAACTTACAGTAAAATGGACCTTCTGGATAAAATCTGGAGATAGTAGTCTATGACTATTGTGCCATAGAATTTTTATTTATTTATTATTCTTCCACCAACTTTGAGCAAAAGTGCCCTAAGAATGGATATGAATAAAATTCTTGGGTGTCTTCAGTTGGGTTTCCTAAAGGCAGAGCATAAGCAGGAATTTAATTTCAGATGTTCAGGGAATGTTTATCAGGAAAAACTTGTAAAGAAGAGAAAAATGATAAAGGAGGGAACAGAATAGTACAGAATAATACAAGCAAGAATGTAGTTTCTGAAAAGTTAAGCCTTTGCCTGCACCATGGTGAGGAGGCCCCATTCTTGACTGTCCCATGTGAGGAAAGGGCATTTGAGGGATTTGGATCCTATCTAAGTTCCTGTTGGGGCAGTTGAGGAGGTCATGTAACCTTCCATGCATCCTCTGTGAGGTGGTCCCTATCAAACTAGATCAATTTTCCTGACAAGCTCACAAGTGCAAGTAATTAGTCACAGAAATTTAAACCTGTAGTAGTTAATAAAGTACACCGGGCTTTTCATCTTTTAAAGCAGTGGCTATTGAGGCACCTGGGTGGCTCCATCAGTTAAGTGTTGGACTCCTCATTTTGACTCAGGTCAGGATCTCAGGTCATGAGATCGAGCTCAGTGTCAGGCTCTATGCTCAGCTTAAGATTTTCTCCCTCTCTCTCTTTCCTTCTGCCCCTGCCTGCTTGTGTGCTCTCTCTCTCTCAAAATTCTTATAAAGCAGTGGCTCTCAAAATGTAATCTTTGGAACTGCAGTAACAGCAATAAATAGGAACTACACACCATGCAGTGATAGTAATCAAAATATAGTACTTTAGTAAAAGGAAAGCCTTATAGATACATGGAGGGGGGAAGCATTCAGAAAGAGACTCACACATTTATGGTTAATTGACTATGGTTAATTCAACCAAATTACTGAGGTAATGCAACAGTAAAAAATTAATCTTTTTAAGAAAAGGTGATGGCATAATTGGCATATTAATTATCAATTGCTGCATAACAAATTATCCCAGACATAGTGGTTTAAAACAGCAATATTATCTCACAATTTCTGTAGATTAAGAATCTGGGTAAAATTTAGCTGAATGCTGAATACTGTAAGAAAAGGTGAAGACAACCTATAGATAAGGAGAAGATTTTTACAAAGCATATTTGATGAAAGACATAAATTCATAAGATACAAAGAATATTTACAACTCAATAAGAAGTCAAAGAACTCAATAAAAATGGGCAAAAAATGACCATTTCAATGAAAAAATAGAGATTGTAAATAAGCAAATGAAATTATTCCCAATATTGTTAGATATTTGGGAAGTGGAATTTAAAACCACTACATATCAACTAGAATTGTTAAAATAAATTGAAAAAACTGAGTGTTGGTGAAGATAAAGAGCAAGTGGAACTTGTACACACATTGCTAGTGGGGAATAAAAATATAATACAGCCTTGTTGGAAAATAGTTTGTCAATTTCCTATGAAGTAAAATATCTTATTATTATATAACATAGTAATTCTTCACCTAGATATTTACCCAAGGGGGGAAAAAATGCCTATTCAAATACTTATGTGCAATTATTAGCTGGAAACAACCAAAGCCTCTTCAATCCTCTCCAAGAAGTCTGGAAACATATGTCCCCATATAGGGACTTCATTCATAATCACCAAATCTAACACCACCACAAATGTCTATTAACTCATCCATAATGAAATACAATTGGAGTGGTACTAACAAATGAACTTTCTTGTTTATGCAACAATATGACTGAATCTACAAAGCCTTAATCTAAGTGAAAGAAATGAGAAACAAAAGACTGCATGCTATATTGTATTTCCATTCTGGAGTAGGTAAAACTATAAGAAAATGGTTTAATGCCTGCCAGGGGTTACTTGAAGAAGGAAGTCATTGTGAGAAAAGTACACAGGGAAACTTTATGATGTACTGCAAATATTCTCTTTTCTCTATTATGGTTGTGAAGGTGATTCCATGGCTTTATGCATTTGTCTAAGTTCATTAAAGCACATACTGCATTTAAATTGTATTTAAATTTCACTCTATTTAAATTGTATTTTTTCTTTTTTTTTTTATTTTGTTAAGATTTTATTTATTTGACAGAGAGAGGGAGAGAGAGAGCACACGCAGAGGAGTGGCAGGCAGAGGGAGAAGCCGGCTCCCCATTGAGCAGGGAGCCTGATGCGGGACTTGATCCTAGGACTCCGACCGGATCGTGACCTTAGCCAAAGGTAGATGCTTCACTGACTGAGCCACCAGGCATCCCTTAAATTGTATTTTTTTTTTAAGATTTTATTTATTTATTTGACAGACAGAGATTACAAGTAGGCAGAGAGGCAGAGAGAGAGAAGAGGAAGCAGGCTCCCTGCTGAGCAGAGAGACCAATGCTGGGATCTCATCCCAGGACCCTGAGATCATGACCTGGGCTGAAGGTAGAGGCTTTAACCCACTGAGCCAATCAGGTGCCCCTTAAATTGTATTTTCAATAAATCTCACTTTAAGAAGGAAAAGAAGCTACCTTGGGAACTCCCACTATAAGAAGAATGTAATAGGCTATAACAGACAATGCTTTCACTGAAGCAATTTTAAAAAGCTGAATATCTTTCAAAGCTCATTTTCACAAGCATTATTTTTTAATTTTTTCATTATTATATTTTTTTAAATTCCAGCAAAGTTAACATGTTATATTAGTTTCAGATGTACAATATAGAGATTCAACAGTTCATACACCACCCAGTGCTCATCAAGATAAATTCACTTTTAATCCCCTTCACCGATTTTACCCATGACCCCACCCTACCTCCCCTCTGTTAACCATTAGTTTATTCTCTGTAGTTAAAAGTCTGCTTTTTTGGTTTGTCTTCCCTCCTACTTTGTTTCTTTCTTTCTTAAATCTCACATATGAGTGAAATCATATGGTATTTGTCTTTCTCTGTCCAGCTTATTTTACTAAGCATTATACTCTCTAGATACTGTTAGAAATGGCAGGAGTTCAGGGTGCCTGGGTGGCTCAGTGGGTTAAGCCTCTGCCTTTGGCTCAGGTCATGATCTCAGGTACACATTGGGCTCTGCTCAGCAGGGAGCCTGCTTCCTCTGCCTACTTGTGATCTCTGTGTCAAATAAATAAATAAAATCTTAAAGAAAAAAAGAAAGAAATGGCAAGAGTTCATTCTTTTTATAGCTGAATAACATTCTACTCTGTGTGTGTGTGTGTGTGTGTGTGTGTGTGCCACATCTTCTTTATCCTTTCATCTGTTGACAGACACTTGCGCTATGTCCATAATTTGGTTATTGTAAATAATGCTGCAATAAACATAGGGGTGCCATATATCCCTTCGGGTTACTATTGTTCATTTTCTTTGGGTAAATACCCAGTAGTGCAATTGCTGAATGGTAGGGTAGCTCCATTTTTAATTTTTTTTAGGAACCTCCATATTGTTTTCCACAGGGGCTGTACTAGTGTGCATTTCCACCAAGAGTGCAAAAGGGTTCCTTTTTCTCCACATGTTTGGCAACACTTGTTGTTTCTTGAGTTTTTTATTTTAGCCATTCTGACAGATGTGAGGTGTTATCTCATTGTGGTTTTGGTTTGCATTTCCCTGATAATGAGTGTTGTTGAGCATCTTTTAATGTGCCTGTTGGCCATCTGTATGCCTTCTTTAGAGAAATGTCTGTGCATGTTTTCTGCCTATTTTAAATTGGATTATTGTTTTTTGGGAGATATATACCCCTTTATCAGATATGTCATTTGCAAATACCTTCCCCCATTCAGTAGGTTGTCTTTTAGTTTTATTGGTTGTTTCAGCCAATGTCAAAGAGATTATTGCCTTATAGGCATTAAGTTTTAAAAGAACAAGCATTAGATGAACTAAAATTCCAGAAAGTTGAGAACATTCCAAGGAGTTTTAATGTCCATCAGATATTTTCTCTAGGGGAATCTGCCAAATTAAGGGCATTTCCTAGTGATAAGTTGATGTTCAAGCTTACTGTAAACTTACATACTCTGCTGGCATAAAGAAACGAACTAAAGTCTCAATGTTCAAATAGTATAAGAATAACAGTTTAGATATTTAAGAAGCCTCATCACTAGGCCAGTGTTTCCGTAAAAAAAAATATTGTGGAATTTCAAGAGTGTGCAGAAAGACTAGGAGTTTATTTAGAAGGTCAAAATGCACCATAAAACATCCAATGTCCTATAGACATCAGATAAGAAAGACATCAGATAAGAAAGCTAGGAGAGTGAACAATTTCAAATATTTGGCTGGCCTCTCCTTCAACATATTGGCCAGATTTTAATGCTGCATGTGTTTAGAATCATGAGAGCTGGGCTGGGAAACTTTAGAGGGCAAAACACAGTTTGCTGAAATCTCAAAAAGGTAAAGACATAGGGAAAACCCTGGCTTTCAATAAAAATTTCAAGAGGGTCATTCCCAGAGGGAAGACAAGCACAAGAAAGAATGAGTCTCAGTAAAACTATAACCAAGTTTCTGTGACAAATTAGTCATGATTTTATTGAGACTTCAGCCCCTTCTTATCTATATAACAGAGAAGAGAACACCCTCAGCTGGAGGTAACAATAACTTGAGCTTCTGTGTTTCCTTTACACATAATATTTGGCAAACAATAAAAAATACATATATTCTAGAGCTGAGAAAAAGTGGAGACTTTAGAAAATCAAGAGAAAACAGAAGATATTTACCAATAGATTAAACAGATAGGAGAATTAGCAAGCAAAACCTTGAAATATACATGATCATAATGTTTAAGAGAAGAGAGAATAAATTTGGAAAAAACAAGTGAAGGCAAAGAAGTTTCAACAGAATATTGCAAGATATAAAAACAAATATTCTATAACTAAAAAATAAGATATCTGGAACTTAGAACTCAATGGATGGGTTGGACAGCAGATGGCAAGCAGAAAACCACAGGACTTGTAAACTGAAAGAGAATTTAATAGAAAATATACAACTAAAGCATAAAAAGAAAAAAGATAAGGGAAAAAGAACAGAGTATATAAGCTACGTAAAATGTTTAAAAATTCTAATATACCTGTAATGAGAGTCGTAGAGAAAGAAGAGAAAGAGAACATAGTATAATATTTACAGAGATAATGGTAACGGATTTTCAAGTCTTTTGAAAGATGTCAGTTCAGATTCATGAAGATCAGCAAAATCTAAGAAGGATAAATACCAAGAAAGCTACAGCAAGAAAACTGCAAAAATATCTCAGTTTTATATATATATGTGTGTGTGTGTATATATATATATATATATATAATGTTATATAATATAATGTTATATAATATAATGAATGTTATATATATATAACATTCATTCCATCCTAAGAGCCCCAAAATCCTTGAGTCATTCTGGCGTTAATTCTGAAGTTCATAGTCTCACTTAAGTACCTTCTAAATCAGATATGTGTGAGACTTGAAGTCTAGTTCATCCAAATTCCACTATAGCTGTGATTTTTTCAAACTACACAAATTATATGCTTCTGAGATACAATAGTGGAGCAGGCATAGGATAGACTTTCTCATTCTAACAGGGAGAAACTGGAAGGGGAAAAGGGTGATGGGTCTTAAGCCTTAAGTTCCAAATTTAGCAAAGCAATTTCCATTAGATCTTAAGGTGCCTGAATAATCCCCTTTAGTTTGGGGAGATTATTAAAACTACTGTTTTTAGACTATGCTATATGGAAAAGGGGAAGGGATTTTTCAGACATAAATAAGGCTTCTAATAAGTTTAAGTTAATAAAAAATGAGAATATTAACTCTGGGCCTGACCTACCCCTATGAGCTCTGTAAAAGAATATCTAATGTTCAGAATCAAGAAGTCAAAAATATTCTACATGCCATACATGTGGGCCTTAATGAAGCAAACAGCCACATTTTGGAGTTATATGGGAGAGAACAGTAGGAGCCTTCTCAGAGCTGAAGGCTTCAGTCATATAAGTGCAATCAATTGAATCCTGGCAACAAGGGAAGCTGGAAGAGGAAGCCAAGCATCAGATGAGATCATAGCCCTAAACAACAGCTTAACTTCATCCTGGTAAGAACCCAAGAAGAAGACCCAGTTCACCAATGGCAAGAATCCTGACCCTGTAAACCGTTCTGACCTATGAAACTGTAACTTGTGTTCCCTTAAGCCCCTAAAGTGATAATTTGTTACACAGCAATAGAAAAAGAATACATATGACTTCCCACATATCTTACCAATAAAGAGATCAAATCTATTCTAAGATGTACACATATTTTCTCAAATCCCAACAGCATATGAACAAAAAACATTAAAGAAATTCATGTAAACAGACATACCACACAGGAGATTTGATAAATTATTGTTTTGTTCAACTAAACCGAAAGAGCAAGTAGGTAGACCAAGAGTGTTGGGAAGGCTTTCCAATATGCCAAATACAATCTCTTAATTTACAAATTACAATGAACGCTTATTTAAATAGGAGAATTTAGAAGGCTCACTCTGATGTACTGAAAAAGTATCTATGAGCATAGTGATAATAGCACACATTTTATCAGCATGTTATAACACTAGTGGGTTCCCTAAAACATGGCTGTGACGCCAAAAAGAGCAAATTTTCCTTTTTTGACAAACTGAGTTCTCTAATTTTTGTTATTATAATTCTCTAGAAATCATTCATTACATTCCATTTTTGGTGGTGATTAAGTCTTCCTTAGTGTGATTTAAAAAAAAAAAAACATGAATAGCAAAATTCTTTAGAAATGGATCTGGTAGGGGCGCCTGGATGGCTCAGTGGGTTAAGCCGCTGTCTTCAGCTCAGGTCGTGATCTCAGGGTCCTGGGATCGAGTCCCGCATCAGGCTCTCTGCTCAGCAGCGAGCCTGCTTCCCTCTCTCTCTCTGCCTGCCTCTCTGTCTACTTGTGATCTCTCTCTGTCAAATAAATAAATAAAATCTTTAAAAAAAAATAAATAAAAATAAATGGATCTGGTAGCTGTCATTACTAAAATGACTTAAAAATTCACACTTCCAGGGGTGCCTCGGTGGCTCAGTGGATTAAGCCTCTGCCTTCGGCTCAGGTCATGGTCTCAGGATCCTGGGATCGAGCCCCGCATTGGACTCTCTGCTCAGCAGGGAGCCTGCTTCCCCCTCTGTCTCTGTCTGCCTGTCTGCCTACTTGTGATCTCTCTTTGTCAAATAAATAAATAAAATCTTAAAAAAAAATTTCACACTTCCAATATGAAGCATAGTAATATCTTGTCACATAATGCTCATTTTTTTTAAGAAAGAGGAAACAAATTATGTTCTTGTGGTACAAAATATAAAGAGCTGAGTAGCAAGAAATAGAATATTAGCATATCCAAAAAAAAATCTGTATAGTTTGTAAAGAAATTATCAAGTCCTAATACAAACTTCAAAAAACAAAGTTTGACAAGTTACAACTGTTTGTGGAGACCACGAGGTGAGTCAAATGCCATTTAGAGATCAAGATTTTTTTAAAGAATGAGAAACACTACTGTGAAGATTGACTCTAAAACTTTTTCTAGGACAGACCAGATGGACGAACTAAAGCTAAGCTGTGTCCCATTCCCCTCTTACTCTAATTCTGAAATATGAGCTCATCAGAATGACTTCTCCAGGTTCTAATAAGGGAAACTTCTTCCCTGGTGTTAAGTGTTAGGTCATAAGATAGACTTTATGACCCAAAGTATGGTGTGTGAACCAGCAGTACCTGGGAGCTTGGTACAAATACAGAATCTCAGGCCATGCTTCAAGTTTAAAATCAAAATATTCATTTCCACAAAATCCCCAGGTACTCTGTATGCACTATAAAGCAGAGCTCACAATCCCGGTTGTATACTAGAATCTCCAGGAACTTAAACAACAAAACCAAACAAACTAAAACCAAAATATAAACAAACAACAGCCAACAGCAAAAAGCAGTGGACAAACTAATGTTCCAAGTTCCAGAAAAACTAAACTACAATTTAATTGAGTTGGCGGTGAGTTCCGGCCATCTACATATTTTAAAGTTCTACCAGGTGATTCAGATGGGCAAAAGTATGTGAGAGAAAAAAAAAATATAAGACTCTGTTCATGACCTGCTAGGTACAAAACTCAGCTACATTTCCCTCTTAGAAAATGGATTCCTGAACCTGAATCACAGCCCAAGATTAGAATCCCCTTACTCTACAGACAGCGCAGACACCAACTGTCAACCTGAAATTTAAATACCAGTTTTGCTAAGGCCTGCCTTTGCCACACTTCTCTTGTCCATCAGAACCTAGGTTATTTTGTATCCCTGAAATAACCGCTGTCCTGAAATATAATCATATTATTTCCAGATACTGCCTCTAACATAGACTTTCTCTCTCAATTTGTAAATAATGGGGAAAGGAGAATTCCAAGCTCTGCTCCTTCCCAGAGCCTTCTCATGCCCATCTTTCATTAACTAGCATTTATTTCAGGGGCTGACCAAGTTCATTTACTTTGTACCTTTCCTCTTCTGCATTTTTCTTTTTTATACTGTTATGTTAACTTGCTGTGTATTGGTTATTTATAAATTGCATCATTGTTAATTACTTTACATGCCTTAATCATTTTATTAATCTCTACAACAAAAGTCCATTCACTTCAAGGCCTAATCATGAAAACTGACAATCCTTCCTTGATCATCAATGAACTAACTGCTTTTATACTATTTTTAAAATAATTTCTCTGCATGAATCCCATTTCTCTAGTCTTCTCCAAGTGCTCATTTCTCATAGACAAAGAAAAAAACCATATACTCCATAAATAAAATGTATGTTTCCATTTGATAACAATTTGGCCAAATGTGTGATACATATGTTATTTTATAATGAAATACATTTTTTTAATTTTTTGAAAGATTTTATTTATTTATTTGACAGAGAGACAGAAAGAGCACAAGTAAGGGGGCAACAGGCAGAGGGAGAGGGAGAAGCAGACTACCTATGGAGCAGGGAGACCAATGTGGGGCTCAATCCCAGGACCCTGGGATCATGACCGAGCAGAAGGCAGTTGCTCAATGGACTGAGTCACCCAGGTGTCCTGGAATACATTTTTAGACCCAGGGATATCTAATTCATATCACTAAAGTCCATTTAATCATCAATAGCTAAATATTGTAAAGTATCCTCTTGCTAAACTCGTTAAACCATTTAACTCCTATAATTCCACCAATTTATCTTACCCTACCCTCCTCAAATAAATTTAGATTAAATGTATTTCTTCATAGAAAAATCTTTGTTGGACTTTTCAATTCAACTCTATAAACATATATCAGATGTCTTTTGTGCTTCTGCACTAAATGAATTTTCAGGGGCAAAGCAATTGCAGACATCTGCAACTTCCGTTAGTTGGAACAGAAATGAAGAGAATCTGGAACCAAAGACCTGGGTAGAAAAGAGACTGAGTGAGCAATACTGAAAATAGCCATAGGGATGATGCAAGAATTTTGTACAAGGTTGAGAAGAAGTGAGATTTTGGAATAAATAAGAGTGACTAGAAAATTCAGACTGGATCTGGCTAGGTAACAATACCTATTTATGTCTTGCTTTAATAACAGGTACTTTGAATGTTTTCGGAGTGATTGCCCTGAGATACTGGATGATTGCACTGTGATTCTGCATGCATGGTTCATCTATGACAATCAACAACAACAATTCATCAAGCCGGATGTTAGGGCTGACTTAGAAACTAGGAAAAAAAAAAAAGAACCTACATAAGTAATGAGGTGGTGTCTTTTACTTACAAGAATCTGCAAAGACAGGCATTGATGATGTACAGCCAACAAGATAAATATTTGCCTTTCTAGTGTCTCAATTTAGGAAGTAAGACCCATAAACAAAATACCCAGTAATTTGAGATACCATAACCAAACTTTACTGTATAGAAAATAAACAAAAATGTTGGTGATTATCTCTACCAAAATAATAAGGTTTAGATTAGGGATTAATACCAAATCCAACTACTGATCTTTTCCTTATAAAACTCTAAAGCCTATGGTTTATGGTGTTATTAATAGAAGACTGAGAAATCTAAACAGTAATCAAAACTTTGATGTTGGTATTTGTCAATCTATTAAATTTTAAAAGAGAGGCTCTGGCTTATACTGCCTGATAAATACACGACTTATTAGCTGTGTGTCCATGAACCAAGTTGCTTAACTTATTTGTGCCTAAGTTTCCTCATCTTTAAAATAGATCTATCTGGGCATACCTGGGTGGTTCAGTTGGTTTAGCATCCGACTCTTGATTTCAGCTAAGGTCATGATCTCAGGGTCCTGGGATCAAGACGCACATCAGCCTCCTTGCTCTCCCATAGCTTCTCCCACTGCTCATGCACATGTGAACTCTTGCGCTCTCTCAAATAAATAAATAAATAAATAAAATCTTTAAAAATAAAATGAAAGAGGTATATTTGTAAAATAGCCACTTCCTGGGATTTTCTTAAGGTTAAATGAATTAACACATGTAAAGAACTTAGAATTAGTCCTGGGATACAATAAAGATTATAAAAATATTTGATGTTATCATTGTTATTATCAAGTAGGAATAATAAATTATGTGTTAACATCACCATAGGAATTCTTTAATCCTTCTTACAAACCCTTCATTTTTGGTATTGTTTTGAGAATTAGTTTCCTCTTACCATTAAAAACTACTAATACTCTTGAATCACATAACATTATTTATATTGAAATTGAATTTCAGGGGTGCCTGGGTGGCTCAGTGGGTTGGGCCTCTGCCTTAGGCTCAGGTCATGGTCTCAGGGCCCTGGAATGGAGCCCCACGTTGGACTCTGCTTAGCAGGGAGCCTGCTTCTTCCTCTCTCTCTGCCTGCCTCTCTGCCTACTTGTGATCTCTCTGTCAAATGAATAAATAAAGTCGTTAAAAAATTTCATAATTTTACATGCTGTATAGTCAAGCACAGTATTGGTATGACAACTCACAGATATACGAGATGGAAACTTGACTGAATTAAGACATACTCAGAAACATAAACATATAGAAATAAAACCAACATACATAGGGAAGTGCTTTAGAAAGCTTTAGGGTTTCTTATTTCTGAGGTTTGGGCTCTACGATACAGAACACAGACTGTTCTGTGGCATTTTTTTGCGTAACAGAAAAAAAGAGGAAATTTTCTTATAATTTATCCATGCAGATCTTGCCCTTTCTGACACCTTAAAAGCCTCTGACAATTTTTCCTAATGTACATTCTTGAGTAATGTTGCAATAGTACAATTTGAATCTTAAGATTTGAAGACCAATATTTTATTCTAGTTTTCTTTGTGTCAAGTTCAGTATGGTAGATGAGCTAACCTCATTATAAACCACATTATCAAAAAGTGAAAATAGTAAGAAGGCTGCTTTGCAAAATGCATGAGCTACTAAAAATGCCAAAGATGAATTGTATGGACAACTCATAAAGCAAGAAATCTTAACATTAGCTGAGACTGTTTTGAAGAAAACATGAAAAGTGAAGGAACACATCGCCCTGATCTAGAAAATGGTTACATTTCAATACAGTGATAAGTATGTTAATCAATGTCAATAAGAGCTAAGTGACACAGTGATTGCATAACAACTGAAAGGATGAAACCTCTTTGGGGCTTCACTTAAACATTTTTTCCAATGTCTTAAACTGTGGAATTAAGAAACCAGAGGCCATATATCTCTTTTCCCTACTACCTGCCCTATCAAACATCCAAATGACTGTAAGTGATATCTAGCTTTTTCCTTTAACATCTCACTGGAAAATGCCTTTATCATCCTTTCATACTCTTACCAAGAAAAAGGGGAAATGAAAAAAGAGTTTAAAATATGCATGTAACACACAGTCATTCCTAGGTGGCCCTTTGAAAGCTCAGTATCTTCTAATAATCGAAGTCTGTTCTCACTTCTGTTTGCATGTTTGCTGTGTGTGTGTCAGATGTGGCTCTTTGCTTCTCTTGTCTTCAGTAAAGGATCCAGGCTGAAGGAGCACCTGGATTCTGGAACATACTGCTCTGAAGACAGAGGCAAAAGAGAATGGTTGACCCACTTCATGGCTCATAAATTTCTACTCAGATATGGTGTGGACATTTCAGCTTTTATCACATTGGCAAAATTAAATCACTTAGCTATGCCTCACATCAGTGGGTCACAGAAGTAAATGCCTTCCAGAAAGATTCACCTTTATTCACTTGGAAATAGGAAGGTATTCAGGATCCTCTTACTGAAGGAACATGAATAAATGGTAATAATAAATACAGTCTGTTACATCTCATCCTCTTAGTAACATATACTCTTGCCTTCCATCTGCACACATAGTAAACCCAATCTTTCCCAAAGATGTCTTCTCAAAAAGTCCAACAAATCATGACATTAGACTCAAGTCTAAAGTCTTATGCATGTCTCTGCATCAACAGTATGGCTACTGTTGATCCAAAGATATGTGAACTACAAAAACAAGTTATCCTACAATAACCTCCACCCTAGAATACCAAACATTTAGCAGTGGCACAGGGACATGTTAATTTCAATAAAGCCTGCAACAGGGCGCCTGGGTGGCTTAGTGGTTTAAGCCGCTGCCTTCAGCTCAGGTCATGATCTCAGGGTCCTGGGATCGAGTCCCACATCGGGCTCTCTGCTCGGCAGGGAGCCTGCTTCCCTCTCACTCTCTCTGCCCGCCTCTCTGCCTACTTGTGATCTTTCTCTGTCAAATAAATAAATAAAATCTTAAAAATAAAATAAAATAAAGCCTGCAACAGAAAAGAAGAATGGGAGGCTTAAAATAATTGGTCCATAGCAAACCTGAAATTATTCCTAGAAGATATTTGGAGTGTCCATCTACTTTAGGGGTAAAGAAATTTCCAGAATTACTCTTTATTTCTGCTTTCAGATTATATCACTAGGTTCTCTTGGTTATGGCTCCTTCTCAGATAGATCCTTTTCATTTCCCTTGGACACGTCTAAATATTACGTTTATGCCCTTCTTGGGGGTCTAATTAGTGTTATTAGCAGATGCATCTTGTCCATAAATGGGAGCTCAGTGTCATTTTAACTCTCATATTTCATTTTGCTTCATTTTATTTGTTTTGCTATATTTTGGTTTTTTGGTCCAGTCTAGGAGTTATTTGGCAGTACAAACCTCTCAAATCTTCATCTTTATGATTTTAATAAGCTCTATGTTCCAGTAAACATATCTATAATTCTTTCTGAAATACACCTTTCTCTCCCTAGGCTTAGTTGTCAATACCTTAAGATTATCGGTTTTCAGTAGAAAAACAATACTGTTTGTTTTTTTGTTTGTTTGTTTCTTTGTTTTCCCTGTAAGCCATTTTGCCCAAATTAAAAAAAAAAAAAATCTGAGATTTTTAGACAATTTAATCTTGTCCTGGAGTTTAGCTAAAACAAGTCAGTAGCCTCCATGATTCCATCTTTGCCCTAGGCCAATCTTCAGTTAGTCTTTGTTATTCAAAGCATTTGTCAATTTTATTTTTAGTGGTTGAAGAAAATAGTTGTATCTTTCAATCCTGCAATTTGAGAAATTTCTAGATCTACATGTTCCTTCCGTTATTTTGTTAAGTTCATGTATTTCTTTTAATCTTCTTTAATGCTGTCAAAAGCAACCAAGTCCTATAAGTCACATTTTGTTTCCCAACTTCCTCATCTAAAACTACAAGTTTGTTAGTATATTATCAGCCTTTCAAGTTATCATAAGAGACAGATTTACCAAATATATCATTTGATAAAGTTTGTCCATTTTTCCTGTCTTTCCTGAGGGTTCCCACACCTCCATTCCACAGCCCTGAAGCAAATGCCATACATTTTGGTATTTCTGCTAGACTGCATTCTGTTTATAGGTACCAATTTATAATCAGTTAGTTATTTTTTTCCTAGGTATGTTGTGCTAACAATTACAACAAACCGTATAATGGTTCACGATGTTAAGATTTATTTCTTGCTTGCATTGCACTGAAGTTAGAGATGATCTCTGCTTTGTCTTTTTCATCTAGGATGAAAGGAGCAATCTAGAGGAGCAGTCTCCATCTAGGATATGCCATTCTCATGGGCAGAAATAAAATGAAAGACCCACCTAATACTTCTTAAACGTTCTTCTCAGACGTAATGGCTGTTAATTCTGATCACATTGATCGGCTAAAGTGTCACATGATCGAGCTCCCCAAATGGGCTGAAGTTCTATGTACATTTTTGTCCAACAATAAATTATTTCAAATAAAAATACAATCTACTATGACACATGTTTTCAAAATTCATAAAGAATAGTATTAATATAAAATTCAACACTTCTAGGCAAGGGGTGGGTGTGTGTGTGTATGTATTCACCTATTTATATAATAAATAGGTATTTCCCTTTTACGAATATAACAATCAATTTGAAACAATATGTTCTTATGTTTATGAGAAAAGATGAATAAATCATGAGAAATCAAACAAAAACCTAGGTGATAGGTGATATTCTTGAAAGAAGGTATTCAAACAATGATTATATTACTTGTAATAGAGTAAGTTTTACTGTTACCTCCTGCTACGATAGTGAAATTGCAAACTGTGACTTTCAAAACAAATTATGGAAAAAAGAGAAGCATTCAGAATTAATACAACTCAAAACACCACACTTTTGGTGACAAAGTATATCTGTGGGATATTTGTGGGATTTGTCAATTAAATGATTCATAGGAGAAGACCAAGAAATGATCAGGCATCTTTTTATAGATAATCTTACAAAATTGAAAATGTTTAAGTAAAAAAAGAAAAATGCATACATTGTGCCACTCAAACAGATGTGCCATAGAAATAGAGCATTCAGATCTGGATTAAATGAATCTTGTCCCAAGTAAAGGAATTACAGATTTCTCTCATTTCCACAGCAGCTGCCTCAGATATTAACAATGTTAGCAGCTAATGGAAAAGGTGACTTGGAAGCTTGATTCTGGGGGAACACCTGTGGGGCTTATTCTACCCTTGATAGCCACTACTAAATACAGTCTTCCCGTATTAAACATAAACTGAATGTAGAATCAAACAAAAGAGCACACTCAATTATATCAAATTAGCATCTGAGTGTATGTAATCACAGAGTTTAGACCAGAGTTATTAAGCTGTCCTTTGTAGCCCAGCGACAACGGTTGAAAATGATCCCATAGTATAATATAAGGGGCTTTATGAATGCACAGCGGCGTCCTTTATGTCCGGATGCCGACACTGGAGTTTTACAGAGCATTTCCACACACGCAGGGCTAAGAAGAAAGAGCAGCCTTCGTTTTTTCCAAAGTACTTTTTCTAATCATTTTAAATTCTGCCATCTGACAAGATTTGTATTTTTATCGCAATCCTAGATTTAGAATAAAAGTATGAATATGATCAACAGAGATAAAGTTCACATTACCTGGATCTTCAAAGACAATAACAATAATAATAACAATAACAACACTCTAAAGATCCTTTATTTCAGATATTTGTAGCCTCCAGGAATTATTTCAAATGCCAAAATAAAAAATATGGTTCTAGACAAAGGTCAGGGAGAAGGTATGGGACTCAGAAACTTGACTTCTGCAACCACCAACATCTTTTTTTTTTTTTTAATATTTTATTTATTTGACAGAGAGAAATCACAACTAGGCAGAGAGGCAGAGAGGAGGAAGCAGGCTCCCCGCGGAGCAGAGAGCCCGATGTGGGGCTCGATCCTAGGACCCTGAGATCATGACCTGAGCCAAAGGCAGAGGCTTTAACCCACTGAGCCACCCAGGCGCCCCACCACCAACATCTTTAAATGAACATTGCAACACTTACTATGGGATGGGATGCTCCTCTAATGCCCTCTCATAATTTTCACCTGGGCAAGGGCCAATTCTAAACCCATTCCTAGATAAAATTAGAGGATGGTTCCTCCTTTTGCACCTTAGAAGGGATAAAGGACAGTCATGGCTACAGACTGGGAAACGTACCTGACATCTTGATATTGATCACACTGCACTGCTCTCTTCTTTGTAGGTTAGCCTTTACAATACCGAAAATCCTTTGAGAGAAAATGCCATTCACCAGACATTGCTGCAAAGTCAGCAAGTCTCTGAACCAGGCCAACCTAGTTTTGAACCTAGCTCTGCCATTTACTAGCCATTTACTAGTTTCCTCTTCCATAAAATAGGTATAAGCATTGGGCTAGATGGCTTTTTTCTCCCATCCTCCCTCTGCATAGTTCATTTTGTCCTTTGAGGTGACCTTACAGGCTGACTTTCATGAGCTCATTTCTCCTCAGGCCTCTAGTTGTTTCACTGTTGGGTTTTGGAGGTTGGGCGGCAGAGGCAACCACAGTAGAAGTGTTTTTCAGGGTCACAAGAGCTGGTGTATTTTAGCCCCTGTGATGCATTTACCCCCAGCATAGCCCCTTCAAGTTTGCCTCTTCTGTCTTTAAGTTTGGCAAACAACATAGCCTCTCGCTCTTTAAAGCCTAGGTGGAGCAGAGTCACCAATGCCCCAACCAAATTCATGTTACCCAATATCCCATGTGCATTACCTAAATTCTGCCCAATCCTTAGAATTAATCTCTTTGTCAGTTATTGAATATTCTCAGTTTGAATGTGCCATTTGCTTCCTATGAGGATGCTGAGAAAGCAGTTCATGCCTCCTTAGAAATTTTTCAGATTCTAAGTATTTACAGATATTTTTCTACCCTTAAAACTGGAAAGACTTGTTAGCAGAATTAGCCCAAAGCTTTTTACGGATCCAGGAGTTGAGACTGTGGCCAATAAATATAAACTCATTGTTCTTATTTCTGACTAATGATTTGGTGATTCTTACTATAAAAAAGTCATGTTATTTATAAAACAAAAACAAAAACAAAAAAACAAAACCTGAGACATTGTGGATATATATTTTACATCTAACACATTTTAATGAATTCATTAATTATTCAATTGAACCAGAGTTGGATAATATAGTTTGTTTTCAGAAATACTAATATAGGATATATGCCAATGATGTATTCAAAAAGTATAACTTTCTCCTTAAATAATCATCTGCAGGTAGCCAGCTATGTGCTCCACATAAACAGAAACAATTATGGATTCTTAGATATATGATCCATAAAATTCAGCACCTTCTGCCCATTGTATTTAATTAATTAGTCCAGAATTACTTGTGCAAATTTTATTACTGAGTGTTCTACCTTTATTCACATATCTTAACAAAATTAATTGAACAGAGCCAGTATCGGGATTGACAATTCAAATCCATATTGACCTCTTGTGACTGAGTCTCATAAACTTTATGATCTGTGATATGTTAGCCTACTTTTAACTTGAGAGTCAGATAACTCTGTTATTGCCATATGTAATCTCAGTTTGGAAATCTCAATTTTGAAAAATCCATTACCATTAAATTACTACAAATTTGTTCCTATTCTGTTGTTTTCCTGAATAATCAGAGTCATTACATGATTTCTTTGATTTCTTGCTTATCTTAATAACCTGCAGAAGATGCTATGATTTGTTACTTTTGAAAAAGCTGAGAGTAGGGGGCCCCTGGGTGGCTCAGTGAGTTAAGCCACTGCCTTCAGCTCGGGTCATGATCTCAGGGTCCTGGGATCGAGTCACGCATCGGGCTCTCTGCTCAGCGGGGAGCCTGCTTCCCTCTCTCTCTCTGCTTGCCTCTCTATCTACTTGTGATCTCTGTCAAATAAATAAATAAAATCTTAAAAAAAAAAAGAAAGAAAAATCCGAGAGCAAACAAATATAACTTCAGTTATTTTTAAGAATTCATGTACAATAAAAGGCTTCTGTTAAAAAACCAACTTTTTCACAAGTTACCTCCAATTTTTCTTTTGTCATAGCTTTCTGTAACCACAATTACAGAAATAAGAAAGTCAATGAGACTCTTCTTTTTTCTACAGTATTGTATTATCTACTTTATAAGTCACACACAAAAAAATATGAACACTCTATTAAAAAAAAACTACAAGTAAGAGTAAGATTCTGAAAACCCTAAGGAATTACAGAATAACAGCTTAAATTATTTGAAAAAGAGAATTAATATCCTTAAGTCATGATTTGGATCACTTTGGCAGGTATCTCAAATAAATTCTGAGGTCCAAATCCTTCAGGACCCACAGATGAACTCACAAAATCATTGAGATATTTGACTTGAGTTGAGAAAGTAAAATTTATGTGACAATAGAGAGACCAATATATAAATTCTCCCTTTCATTGATGGAGTGCCCCACCCTCAGTATTGATATGTTCCATTTTGATTCAAAACATAGTATCCGGACCTTGAAGACTGGGCAAAATTCTTGACAAGAGAAGACATTTAATTGTGCAGAATCTAGTCTTTCAAAATTTAAGGTATTATTCTAATTCATACTACATCCTTTGGTCATCTTTACCAATTAATGCAATATTGATATAAGATGGGCCAAGGTTTTGAGAGGGAGGGCCTCAGATCCCTTGCTAAGAGGATTCATGGCTTTGCATTAGAAAGAATTCAAGAATAAGCCCAGCATAAGGGACAAAGTTTTAAGTATACAAATATCAAAGGAGCTATTTCACAGACAAAGTAGCAGTCTCTCCTCCCCACGGAAAAGGGGACCCCTCTTTGCCTCTAACAAAGGGTTTTATAAGTTTGTTGTTGTTTCTAATTAGTTAGCTGTATAGGGAGGGGCTTACTCTTTAACTTTGGATTTATCATTCACATTGAGCAGTTAGTTTTTCCTTTGCCTTGTGGTTGTGAAATTATTCAGAGAGAGCAATTTTAAGAATGTCCAGCCTTGTGGCTTTTACTGCCAGAGGAAGTGGAGTCCTGTAGTTTTGCAAAATTCTGATCTTGTCACTCTTTCATGATCTGCTGACTTATAGGTTAAGGGTCAGCCCAAACCCAAAATGGCTTTATTTTAGTCTATAATGACAAAATATTACCCATGGACAGCATAGTATCCACCAATCAATTTTCCTCAATTTACTTTCAATACAGTCTTTACAATTAAAAGACACAAATACTGGGGCACCTGGAGGGTTCAGCAATTAGGTGACCAACTCTTGATTTTGGCTCAGGTTATAATCCTAGAATCATGAGATGGACCCCCAGTTGGGCTCCATGCTGGGTGTGGAGCCTGCCTACGATTCTCTCTTTCCTGCTCTTTTTGTCCCTCCCCACCACTGCATGCATACCAGTGCTCTCTCTTTCAAGAAGAAGAAGAAGGAGAAGGAGAGGAAGATGACAACGACATAAGTACTTGTTGAAAGCTGGGTACTGTGATGGGAATATCCAGCCAAAGAGAAAACAATCTCTTTTTTTTTTTCTAAGTTTTTTAAGATTTATTTTATTTAGAGATTAAACAGAGAGCCCAAGCAGGGGGTTAGGGGGCAGAAGGAGAGGGAAAGCAGACTCCCGGCTGAGCCTGGAACCTGCAGACGTAAGGCTCAGTCTCAGGACCCTGAGATGATGACCTGAGCTGAGACCAAAATTCCGATGTTTACCTGAGCCACCCAGGCACCCTGACAATCTCTCTTTTATAGGAATAAATGACCTAATACAGAAAAATTGTATTTGGAATAATTTCTGTGATACATGGTATATGCTAATAAAAAATTTCATTGTCATAAGTAATTCTTAATGTTTGAACTGAGAGAGCAGTATGTGCAGGATATGGCGGATTAAAGAATCAATAGTTTTTTTCAGAAAACATAAGGTGCTTTACTGGAAAGAACAGAATAATTAAAGACACAGAAGCTGAAAAATGTGTAGTATTAGAGAAATGAAGCAAGCCTTTCTTATCTAAAGTATATGTATAGTAGGGAAGTGGCAAGAAGGTAGAACATTTGGTAAGAGCTTTGAAAGGTAAGCCAAAGAATTCTTAATTTACTCTAAGGAATCACTGTAGGACATCACCGAAGGTTTTTTGATCAGGGAAGAAACAGAAAATGCCTGTTCTATAGAAAATATCTGTAATGACTAAGAAGAAACTTTATTAGAGGGAAGAGAATGTATTAGGAAAAGTAAACTAAAATAAATACATAATGTGGTAGCTCACATAATAGGATTGTCTTTCTCTTTCATATAACAATACAGGGCAGGTATTCCTGGGAGGGCTTAAGGAAGGAGAAGGCTCTGCTCCATTCAGTCACAGGCTATAGCAGCTCTTCCAACTTCCACATATGATTTGCAATGATAGAATATTCATCACTTTCCATCTTCAGGGAAGTTGGGGGGGAGCAAGAAGGAGCACACACAGACATTTTTTATGGAAAAAGACATGGAAGTGGCAGACATCACACCCACAAATATTCCATTGAAGAGATCTTAGTCACATGGCCAGATTTAACTGAAGAGAAACTGGAAATTAAGTTGTCTTACTGGGCAGTTACATCCCAGGTGCAACCAATAACCATGACAGTAAAAGCATAGCTTATCCTGGACTAGTAGCCTGTACCACATACTAACAACTCCACTCAGTGATCTTTAAATCTGGAACCCATAATGAATGTAAGTCAGAGCCACAGAAAATACAAAATTGAACAACATGTAATATCATAAAAAAAAAAAATATGTAAATCTGAAGGTCATTTGTTACTACTACGTAACCCAGCAAAAGCTAACTAATACACTAGAACAGCTTTCACAGTACTGGTTAGTATCTGGATATTTATTTTCTCCAACATGAATTTCTCCAAACTTAAGATCTCACACTTTGCTGAATAGAATGAACGTTTCATTGAAATAGTATAATATGTATTAAATAGAAAGAATATAGCCAATTTCAGAAAACATAATAGATTTCTCAAGGGAAAGGAATTCCATCTACTTATTTTTAAAGCATAGAATTCATTCATTATTTTTTTCCAGTTCTACTTGCCTTAAACATGGGCAAAAGTCTGAACTTAATGTACACTTGCTATTTACAGCTTCCTAGTGCTCTTCGTGTGCTGGTTTAATCATGATTTATTTTTCCAATGACTTAACATTGAAGCACCATAGTTATCTGAATTCACCGACTTTCTTCTGCTCTCATTATTTCTATCTCACTCTATCCATGTCTAATACAGACTGTACAATGTCCTTCTCCTTTGAAACATTGAACAATCCAGTTTCACTCTGTTTCTTTCCACTGTAGTCTAGTTCCTACATCTATATTCCATCTAGTTAAAAAGAGTTGAGCACAATGAGAATGGTTATTTTCTCAATCCTTGTAGTTTCTTCATCTTATCTCTTATGGATTTCTTAGCACTGGGTCTCCTTTTGTTTTCCTTGCAGCAAATTAACAAACACAATAAAAAATATTTATTTAATGATTCTGCAGTGGAAAATGGACTTTCAGCCAACTTACTCCTGTTGATGGTTACTGTTTTTGAAAAAGGAAAAATATCACCTTCATATCTGAAAGCATTTTGAGTATATCACAAAACACTTAAAATAATTAGTCACTGCAGAATAATATAAGCAATATCTATGAGTAAGAAGGCATTATTAAATAAACCAGCAGCAGACTTATTATGAAGATGGTTGTATTCCACGAGTGTACTATCTCATTGGAAGAATCTTGCATTCAATTAATATAATTTTAAATGATCCTAAATTTTCATTCTAACAAATTCTGTATGCTTTCTACTTGGCCAAACTTTGCTGATACATAGCTCATTTATTGTATGTGCCAAAAAATAATAATACTCATACATTTAAAAATATATTTCTAGAATAGTTTGCATGAACAAAAATTATAAGATTATATATATATGTAATATTATATATATAATTAGAATTCAGGAATATTGCAGATGAGAATGTTAAAAGTAGCTATATTTGTGTCATAGAAAATAGTTACTTTTTATGCTTATTTATATTTTCTCTATATTTTTTACAAACAAAATTTTACTTGTAAACAAAAAGGTGTATTTGCGATTTAGTATTAATACAAATTTGGTTTGTCTATGTTTATAATGTATTTGAGGAAAATTTGCTAACCTAAAATTATTTTATGTATGTGTTTTTGTGTTTTACAACTTATCATCCTATTCCATAAATGTTAAGACAGAGTATGAAAAGAAAATTGAACAATTAATCCACAAACAAGTTTTTCTCACTTAACGTGGCAATATTGAATTTTACGTAAATGATTATGCAAAGATACATGTTTAGTTCATAACTTCTAAAGCTAGACCTTTGAAAAAAGTATTAATTGTAAAAATAATATTTTACCCATAATCTACATGTTTCGTTCCAAATCAACATATTCACCACCAAATAAATTATCTTCTTTAACTAAAATTTTTTCTCATTAATGTTCACTGATAATTATTGGCTCTATATTCATCCCTCTCTTGGCTGTAGATTTTCACTGATTTTGTCACAGAGCTATGAATAAAACTTCATCTTTTAGTTATATAAATTTTTCCAATATTCCAGGAAGCCTAAAATTTTTTATTAATTTATTTAATTATGTTAACAACATTGTTTTACCATTATTGTCATCTAAGAAACATTCTGTATTGAAAGTATGATTTAGCTTCCATCTACTCTTCTATTCTGGACAAGTAGAAATACTCTGGATGGGTCAGTGTCCACTCTTTGTATATTATGTAATCTCCTCAAATTGCTAAGTTAAAAGAATAGAACAATGCATCCATATGCATTACGGATACTCATTGGATAACAGTGAGCAAAGTTTTGTTTACACTTTGTAATGATACACACTTCCTTGAGAAACACACATGTGCATACACACACACACATACAATCAAAAGAACATGTCTTCCCCTGAAAATCTTATCTGATAATAAACTTTCCTCATATTTTCCTGCTAAAGATTAATAAACTTCTCTTGAAACTTATATCTAATTTATGTGACTTTAAGGGTCATGCTTTAATAACAATGATGAAACACGATTATTACTTCCTAATGCTGAAATTACAGTTTTTACATTGTAAATTTTTCCTGCTATGCGCCCTGTGGCACTAACATCTTTATCACTCCATGTGTTTCTAGTTTTAAAACCTTTACCCCTGCTGTTTGAAAAATATTTCTCATTTTCGTCCCCTATGGAGTACAGAAATCCCTAAAGGCAAAGCCATTAGTGATTTCTCTGCCTTTCCCCAAACACGTATTATGATCACTAGTGCTGCTCCCACTGCCTCATTGGCTTTTGGTAAAGTATGCAAATGAGATGTTCAAAATACACACTTTTTGCAACTGTGCAAGTTCATACTGATTTATAAAATGGGCAGGCTATTAAAGTGACTGAAAATGTCAGCAAGATTTATGCATGGGTGACAAATTGTATTGGAAATGTTCATTTTTAACATGCTGCCCTAGGTTTTTTTTGTTGTTGTTGTTGTTGTTTTTTAAACAACCTAGATATCCCCTATGATACATTTGTTTTAAGGCCATTTCTTCCTACCCAAACATACTTTTGACAGTGACTTTTTGACTGGAAAGATAAACAATGCTTCTTCACAATCATACAAATTGTATTTTATCACAGAAAGCAGTACTTGGAAGATATAATAAATTTCCTTTTGACACCCATTTTCCCTATGTACCATTAGTCCACTATGGTTAAATAGTTTCCTTTTATAACTGATAATTTGAGTTGCATGCATAAATATTTCATCACTAAGATATAAAATTATGTAACTATCAGAAAAATTACCCCATCACCTCTGAGGAAAATATTTTGTTTATATTCAAAATGCACAACGTAGGGAACAAAAGATAGGAATAACAACTGACATATATCTTCTGGAGTTTATGATTCCATCTTTGGAAAGTCCCATGTTAAAAATGGTCTAAGCGATATTCATATGACTCTCCTCTGTTCACAAATTCACAAATTTGTGAATTTGCTCCAGAATGCTCTAGTTCTTTCTGTGATTCAAACAGGCAGCTGTAGCACTCTTACCAGTCCAAGTATGATTTTTGAGCAGAGGTCTTGAAATTTTCTACCTCTGGATGACAGCCATTCGTTCATTAAAGGAAGCAAAGGAATAGGAAAAATAGTACTGGAGCCAGTTTATGCAACGTCATTTAAAAAATTAAGTAGACCATCCTGGCAGACCACAAGACATATACACACAGCAGATACACACAAGTATAAAACGTGGTGTATCACAATTAGAGAAGAATGGATTATAGAAATCAAATGCAGTAAATGAAGAACTGCCTATGATTAATTTTACAAAAAATAGATCTTATCAGCAATATTATGTAGTCTCTCTACTTGGAAAAGTTTTGTGTTAGAATTCTAATTCTACTTTTTATATTCAGATCAGTTTGCGCCAATACTATTATTGCAACTGATTTTCCTAATTAGTTCATTAAGTTGCATAACAATTGGTTTACAACTAACAACTCTTCTTGATGTTAAAATGGTGAAGATAAAATTGATTTAAAGCCCACTTCTGATCATTCATTCTTACACATTCATATGTCCTGGTGTTTGATGAAGCTCTCCTATATGACTGCCAGCCTCTCTGCCCTGTTTTCACTTATGTGTCATAGCTATGTTCTTGCTTATTAAAAAGAACATTATGCATTGTACTGAAAAAATCCAAACACTCTTAAAAGGAAGAAGAAGCAACAAAAAAACATCTGGTTTTCATCAAGGGGTGCCATCTTACAGCTTATACGAAAATGAAAGTTTGAAGAGAAAGCAATAGGAGTTATGAATAAGCAAAGATTTGTATAGGTGAAGATGCAGCTAGAAAAGACTGGAGAAATTGTTTTATTTATTGATTTATTTATTTGCATTTGTTTCTGCCTAAAAACTTTAATTAATGATTTTAATAAAATCATTAATTAAATAATTAATGTGGAAGATATTCATTCACATATTTTCTGTTTAAAAGAAATAAATATTTTATTGATGCTGAAATAACCTTGTAACAATGTTTTCCTCTAGATTTTTAACTTTGCTTCCATAAATGATAGGGCCATCAGTCTCCTCACAACAGAGTTTGCCTTCAAGTTATCATCAAGAAGCACACTTTCCTGATGGAGAGTCATTCCCATAGAAACATCTTTACCCCAGAGGATACAAGAGGAAACATTTAAAGAAGAACAGAAAGTACATTTAAGAACATCTGGTACAACATCAAGAAAATCTGTCTATGAGACAAGCAAAGTCCATCTCCTTTCCTGGTCCCTACACTGAGATGCGTCAGAGGAGTAATTTACTACAAGTGGTTCAATTAGGAATTTAACTGATAAAGTCTAGGGTTAACTAAAAAGATTAAATATATATATATTTGCTTATATAAGCAATTTACACATGTATGTAAATGGAATGACTTAGATATAATGTTTAATAAAAGATTATTTAAAATCTTATTTGATTTTGATGTCACCCTTAAAGATTAAATAAAATTCAATTAAAACTCCATAACACGTGTTGAGTATAAGTGGGCCCTTTACTTTGCATTCTGAGTCCAGGATGCTAACCATTACATGATGGAACTTTACTTTGCATTCACATGGCTAATTACATCTTCTATACATTTAGAAATGTCACTATGTTCTTCACTGTATTGACTCTCCCCACCAGACAGCTCATGCTCATTTATTTCCCCAATAATAACTCCTTAGTAGCAGATCAAAAATAGATTGGGTTAATTGAAGAAACATTAATTGAGCATCTAATAAATTCTAGATAGTTGAGGTAAGCTGTGGGAGTACAATGATTGAAAAGGCATGTTTCCCACCTGTGCGGGGGTAAAGTATAATGACAATGGATGGCGGGACCTATCACTTAAGACAGAGTTCCACCGCCAATGCAGTCATTGTTTATTGGGGGTAGAAGGAATGGGGATGCTTACCAAGAGTTTGAATTTTGGTGTTATCTGGTTCTCAACAAAGGGTAGTCTCTTGCATAAATTGATGAATCTAAAATGAGAAAATCTACTTTACTTAAGCTATTACTTAAGCTATTTCTATGTTTCAAAATATACAGGCCTTATACAACCTATCCCCAAACAACACAGGCAAATTTTTAATTTCTCCAAAAATAATTCCTAGATAAACAGGTCTTTTAACTAAGTCCTCGCCCGCCCCACTTAGATCATTCTCATTTATCTTTTGAAATCTCAGCCTTGATGTTATTGGACAGTAAAAAGGCTGCAATGGGACCCCTGTCAAAAGACAATTTTCTTCCTTGAATGATAAGCAATGGAACATGTAAGAACAAAAAGCCAGCTGATTAATGGCATGCAATTCATCTACAATTATCTTGCCCATGTTACACAGTCATTGTATAGATTGGACTAGATCATTAAATTATGTGACAGCAATCAGCCATCTAACTTTAAAAGAGGTGGGAAGAGCCAATTTAAAAACTTAATATCTCAGGATGATACAGTAGCTTGAGAAAACCAGACAATTTAGAGAAAATTACCATATGTACCAACCAGAATGATAGATGTGAGCCTTAGTTAAGCATTTGTCCCTGTGCTGACGATGTTTGGGATTCAGTAAAGAACTCTGTGCTCCTTCAGTATGTGTTTGAGAATGGTGGTGATCCAGGGCAATAAACATTTAGAAAAGTGAAATACAGACTTTAAGAGGAAATACACTTTCCTGGTAACATTCCACTCTCCATAACTTTACTGGAAATTTGGAACCATATTCTGAGACCAAGGTTCTATTGTGTTCTTCCTTGCCTAATGCTTAGTTGTGCCTCACATGCATTGCATCTTTATTTGGTATGCTTATGTATTAGATATGCATTCTGTAAAACCCTAAGCATGAGTTATTCAAAATGGGATTGAGGACTTTAAATAGCAATGGAAAGGTCCAGTGTGAATTACTCCTATAATTATAAATGTAACTATTATTGGCAGTCCACAAGGTATGAAAGTAGCCAAGTGAAATGTTAGGAAAGTAAAACATATGTATTCCATCCCATTCTTTTAGTTAAGCATTATTAAAAGTTTAATTTGTGCAAAACATAGTAGTAGGCACAAGGGACTCAGAGAAATTGGGACCTGAAAGATCTCAGAATCCAGTGGGATGACAGATTCTGTAATTACATTTGACTTGGACAAATGCTAAACCAAGTGGACGAGCATATCAGGAGCAACATGATAGAAGAGAGCACACTGCAGGGAAATCTAGCACTGCAGGGAAATCTAGCACAGGTCATCAACACAAAGAATGACAACATATCAGAGTTTAATGAAACCATCTCCTAAATTAATAGTGGATAATTTTCAATGCATACTTCCCAGGTCATCTCAGACTGCCATAATAACACTAGGTGATTTAAAGAACAGACTTTATATTTTACAGTTCTAGAGACTGGGAAGTCTAAGATCAAGGTGCTGGCTCATCTGGTTCCCTGGTGTGGGCCCTCTCTCTGGCTTGCAGATGGCCAACTTCTCACTGTGTCCTCATATACATCTTTTTATAAGGGGACCCCACCCTCATGACCTCATCTAATTACCTCCCAAAGACCCCGTCTCCATCATAATGGCAGTTAGGGGTTGGACACAGGAATTTCAGGTAGTCACATTCAGTCTGTAACATATACTTGATCTCACACAAACCCATTGTGTTTTTATTCAATATCTATGATAATTTCCTTATATGTAAAGTGACTACTTTTCCTTTGCTTCAAATATACACTTGATTCTATGTTGAATGCTTATCATCAAATGATGACACTGAATTAATGGATGTCGGAGAAGTTTATGAGCAGCATTCAGAGTTAGCAAGTATTTCATTTCCCATAACTGCAGAAAATACCCGAGATTATCTGGGTTGGTGGACAATTCCCATCTTCTCCTTATGAAAATCAAGTTGATTATATGGCCCAGTTGTGGATGTGGTGTTAGTGGGACTTGAACAAATGCAATTTTCAATGTTATTATTTTATTTTGAATCACTTTGACACCATGAAAGAATCAAATGCTGATTTTTTTTCTCCATTATATTGAGAAGAAGATCTTCTTTACAGAACTTCTACATTTTGAACATAAGTACTTGGCAACAACTTCAAAATCATGGCTGCTCTTTTTTCAAAAACTTGAAGAACTCCAAATCCAGATGACAGACCAAATACATATGAACATAACCCTATAAATTTCAGGATGTTTCTTATTTGGTGTTCCATGGTGGGGACACTTGAGTTCATACATTTTTCTTTTTGTTACATTATTAAAGCCTGTCTATCTTTAGGTAGATGCTCTCATGAAATAACTTTTTAAAATTAATTAATTAATTGATTGATTGATTTGCTTACTTTTAAAGATTTTCCTATTTTTTGGCGGGAGAGAGGGAGTGTGAGCCGGGGGAGGAGTGGAGGGAGAGGAACAAGCAGACTCAGCACTAAGCACAGAGGCCAACATGGGGCTTGATCCCAGGCTCTTGAGATCGTGACCTGAGCCAAAATCAAGAGTCAGATGCTTAGACTAGGCCACCCAGACATCCCATCATAAAATAACTTTTAAATGATTCATGAGACTGGAAGCCTAACATTCTCTCATTTATACCTATTGCCTTTTAATGAATTAAATCAGGTGAATTTTTGGCCTAATGATAACACTGATAATAACAGTAATAACATTGTTCACAATTTAATGAAACTTTAAACTATGTGTCAACTATTCCCCTAAGTATGTCACATGTATCCTTTCACTTCATCCTAGCAATAATCTTATTTATTCCACTGAGGCAGAAGGAGCTAAGCAATTTACCTGAGGTCATAAAAGTGAAATGAAGAAAGGGCTTCGATTGAACACAGGTAATCTGACTCCATAAATAATTCCCAATCATCATTTCCACAGTAGCTGATATCTGACTCAAAATCACAGTTGCTCATTTTCTTAAAACTGGAAAGAATCAAGGCCTAGAAAACAGTCCAAATACATACAGTATGAAAATAACTCTATGACTCTCTGGATGAATCTCAAGACATCACACTAAGCTTTAGAATTTGGGGAACCCTCTTTAAGAAAAAAGGCACAGAATTATGAATATATAAATATTTATTTAGAATGAAAAAGCACACCAAAATGCCATTTTCAAAAAGATATTGAATATTGTAATAACACAACATTTTGAGAAATAATACTTTTACCAATTAACTTCTGGCCCATAATTGTGATAATTTTCCCCTACATTTTTGATTGGTACTTTCTTGAATCATCCCTTTATAGAACTATATTTTTTAATTATTCTAATTTTTTATACAATGAAGAGATAATTACATTTTTCCTCTATTATATTTGACTTTTTTTTAATTAACAGTTCAAAAAACTTACTTTCAGGATCGCATCTCATTACTGGTAAGAGCATGTGAACTCCTAGGGCTGTTGTCAAATTTGGGGAATTTTCTGTCAGATATATATATTTTTTAATATGAGCTGTAGATTTGGGGAAAAAATGTCCATGGAATAGCTTCTGATTTTGGAAATTCTGAACCTTGTTTCTCTTTCAGTACCTGTATTCTTTCAGGGTAAGGTAAGCACAACACTTCATCATTTTCCAATGTCACCTGAGGCATGCAGAGTAGGCACAGTGGATGAAGAGCATATTTGGTAGCATTTCTGCACCAGAATGACTAGCAGAAACCAAACACAGAAGTGTATGATAGCAAAATTTAGCAAGCCAAAATACAGAATGACAAGATAACTTAAATTTCATATGAACAACAGATGTTTTTTGGACATACACGAAAAAATTAATCTGTGTTATTCTAAAATTCAAATTTAACTAATGTCCTGAATTTTATCTGGCAACCTTACAGAAACACATCTTTGAAACACAAACATAACCCACCAAACCCCAATTAATGTACCTTCAAACAAACTTCCCCAGAGCAAAATCTCCAAATGGCCTACAGCTACTTCACCACCACTGGATAAAGGAGAAATAAAATGGAGAGGACATCGGAGAAGGAATAGACAGCAGTTTTAACAAATACGAGTTAAAACACACTACTTTTGTAATGTTTTGACCATGTATGCAAATAAATGACCATACAGCACATTGCCCATGTCACTATCATATCTCATACAAGGGATCCACACAAGTGAGGAGTCCTAAACACTGCCTTAATAGGATTTGAGGTTAAACTACCTCAGTTCACTGGATCTATTTAAAAACAACACTCCTGGCCCAAGGCCAAGGGTTGTGACTATGCACCAAATCCTCCAAAAGGGTCTACCAACTTAGTCTGTGAATTCTGAATTCCTTATTCTCTGAACATTTATATATTCATATTGTAATACATTACATGATGCTTGTTTGTTTATAATTACAAGTCTGGTCATTTTCTCTTTCTCAGCTAGGTATCTATCTATCATCTATTTATTTATCTGTTCATCATGTTTGTTCACAACTAGATTTTAAATTCCTCCAAAGTATTGTGAAGGTTCCCCTCTTACCCTCATTTTATATGTTTCCTATGGCTACTCGAATAAAAAAACTTCAGTGGTAAGAAGGGAAAAAAATTGTAAAAGAATATATTGTGCTGGTTTTGTATAATTAAAAAGCAGCATAATTTATATAAAACATACAGCTTCTTGCTTATGCAACTTGCTGGATGTCTCTTCAGTGTGTAATACGAGCCCAATGGCATGTGATCTTGGAGAAGAGGGAAATATGAAGAGAGAATTGAATAATTCTAGATCATCATAGGAGAAGAATATCCAGAAGCACCTCAGGATAGAAAGGCAATAAGGGCAAAGAAAGAAGTACAAAAGCACTGAATGAGAATGAAGAACCCAAGTTTTATGTGAAGAAGCCAGAGTTATAAAAAGAGATATAATCAGTGAGATGTTTTCCAAGATAAGAAACTGTAATATATTTTTAAATATCACAGTACCTAATATTGGATTTTAAGGTTATTTTTTCACTTCACTAAGTTCTTATAACTCTTTTCTACTAAACATTCTTTAGTCAACATCAAGTGCACATGGTAAATTTTTTTTTTAAAGATTTTATTTATTTATTTGACAGAGAGAGATCACAAGTAGACAGAGAGGCAGGCAGAGAGAGAGGGGAAAGCAGGCTCGCTGCTGAGCAGAGAGCCGATGCAGGACTCGATCCCAGGACCCTGAGATCATGACCTGAGCCGAAGGCAGCGGCTTAACCCACTGAGCCACCCAGGTGCCCGCACATGGTAAATTTGAGTTGGTGGTACTTTGGAAGAAGTATTGATCATGGGTATTCTGTGAGAGGGAAAAGTAGATTATTAAAATAGGAAGAACTGGATTTAATTGCAAAGGTGCTGCATTCTCTGAAGTAGAGTAGATTTTGGACTACTAAGGTTATTAAAAGACTAATAGTAATCCATAGGAAAACTGATCAAAACTGTATAGTATTTTAAATTCTGATCTAGAACAATAGTTTCTGCATATTTTTCGAGTGGGCAAAATTTATCAATACATGCTCATTGACATAGCAAATGTCCATTCTCTCTTCCACCTACTCCATCCTCTACCACACATTTAAAATTGTGTGTCTTTTGTCTCTCTTACATCAATTAGCTTAGTAAAGCAGGAAAAAAAAAGTTCTATCTGTATACCACTTTAAGCAATATCTCCCTCACTATTCTAATCCCAAACCCTGTTGAATATCTCCTGTTTCCTCACTGCCCTTTATTTATAGAATTTTCAGCTACATGCCCAACATAGGTAAAATGTCAGGCGAGGTAAACCATATTTCCCTGCATCCCTTTGGCCATAACATTATAAAGAAAGCACCTTTAATTTATCATGTCCTCCTTGAGTGCCCACAGCTGTTTTACTTAGCAGAGCCCAGGATCCTTCTGTGGAGGGCTTGGAAAATGTGACAAGACTATAAAATGAAACAGTTGCATGGTGTGATCACTAAGAATCATTCCAGCTCTAGAATTCTGTGTTGCTGTGACTCCATCCTCCACAGATAAATGTTCACTGAGTGAAGAAGGAAATGGCCGTGCTTTACTAGTTTTCTCTATTAAGGGCAAGACCATTTGGCAGTTTGCATAATTAGTGGTGAAATATTTTCAACCTAAGCTCTAGTATACGGTATGTTACAATATTTTAAAGCTGAAATTAATTTTTTAAAAAAATTAATTGTGATATTTAGTATCAATCTATACTCTTTCTTGAGAATTTGTAATTGATGAGGTAAGGGCTAGGATAAATGGGATCTGTGGAGGGGTTTTTTAAAGCGTTATGTGACACGTAGAGAAAAAGAACTTGAAAAGAGTAAATATATTTCTAAGAGTAATTTTATATTTATTGCACTTAATTTAACAAATTATTGTAGGAAACACATAGACAGCATTTTCCCAGTAAAATTATTATACTTAAATGAACTTTTGACAATGTATTAATTACAAGGACATGACCACATTTATTCTGCTGATCCAGTAATTACACGCATTAAAGAAATATTTATCCACAAACCATGCAGTGTACTTCAAAACAGCATTTATTGCCAAATTACATTTCCTGGATATCTGTGCCCTATTTCCAGTTACTAGTAATTTTTTTTTTAATCTTAAGAGGAAGAGAGAAGTGATGAGAAATTTGAAAAATACTGCTTACTGATGTGAAAAGATTAAAATGTAGATCTTTTTAATCATAGACCTCAGAAAAATAATTGTGAGACACCTGAATTCACAAGTTTCAGGTAGGAGGAGGATAACAACAATCAGAATATTTTAAGTTCCTTCTTTTTTCCTTGCTTATCTTTAGTAATAAATAAAAACATACCACATTTTAAATAAAATATGACTACACAAAAGATAACAGGAGGAAAATTAATACAAATGGCAACTGTCTCAAAGACACAAATATGTAATTTTAAAAAAGCTTAAAAACTTTTATGAAATATTGGCAATTATTTACAATATAATAGAATCATTCTACCTCTGTAGCAATTCAGATACAAACATGTTCATTTTCATTTTGTGTTCATTTTTTTGAACATAAATATTGGCTTTTTATTAAAAGGAAAGTCCATTTAGATACTCTGACCATACATAGAGTCTCTGTTCAGTTTAACTAATCTATGAGTAATCATAATATTGCATGCTCTCTACTAAATAACAAAGACACAAAGATTAATTAACAGGTTAAAAATTAAATGGAAGCAGAATCAATACACTGTTAAGCATTTTCACTGTTTTTATCTTTCAGGTTTTTGTTTAAATTATAGCTAGTTAACAAATAGGGTAATATTAGTTTCAGGGGTAGAATTCAGCAATTCATCACTTATATAGAACACCTACCACCCATTTAGTCTATCCCCTCCCACCTCCCCTCCATCCACCCTCAGTTTATTCTCTATAGTTAAGAGTCTCTTATGGTTTGAATCCCCCCCCCTTTTTCCCTTCCCCTATATTTATCTGTTTTGTTTCTTAAATTCCACATCTGAGTGAAATTATATGGTATTTGTCTTTCTCTTACTGACCTATTTCACTTAGTATAATACCCTCTAACTCTGTCTAGACCCCAAATAAATAAAACAGTTAATAACAAACATAAAGAAACTCAGTGATAATAATACAATAATAGTAGATGACTTTAACTCCCACTTACAGCAATGGACAGATCATCCAAGCAGAAAATCAACAAGGAAACAATGACTTTGAATAACACACTGGACCAGATGAACTTAACAGATATATTCAGAACATTTCATCCTAAAGCAGCAGAATACACATTGTTTTTGAATATGCAGATGAGAATTTTACCAGAATAAGTCACATACTGGGTCACAAATGAGACCTCAATGAACCCAAAAAAACTGAGATCATACCATACATATTTTCCAACCACAACACTATGAAATTTGAAGTCAACCACCACAAGAAAATCTTGGAAAGACCACAAATACATGGAAGTTAAAGAACATCCTACTAGAGGAAGGAGCAAGATGGTGGAGGAGTAAGAGAGCTAAATATCCTCAGGATCAGGTCCCAGGGGTTCAGGTAGAGAGTTATCAAACCATTCTGAACAGCTACAAACTCTACAGGAGAGAGAACAGAAGAGGAGAAATTCTAGGAACAGAAAATTGACCACTTTCCAGAAGATAGGACCTGCAGAAAAGTGAATCCAAGGCAACATTTGGGAAGATAGACTACAGGGGGAGGGGTTGGCTCACGGCAAGTGATAGAGCAGTGGAGCACAAAATCAGACCTTTCAGAAGTCTTCTTCACTGAGGGAAGTTGCTCCAGAGGCTAAGAGGGGGATGGAGCCCTTGTGGGGACACTGTGGTTATATATATATATATATATATATATATATATATATATATATATATTATATATATTTCCACCCCCTTTTATTTTCCCCCCCACTTCTCCCCCAGTTTTGAGTATCCCCGGATTTGATTAGTGTATATTTTTCTGGGGTTATTGCTACCTTTAGTATTTTGTTCTCTCATTCATCTATTTTATCTGCATAAAATGACAAAGCAGGAAAATTCATTTAAAACACACACACACACACACACACACACAAAACACACACACACAAGAGGCAGTAACAATGGCTAGGGACCTAATCAATATGGACATTGGTAATATGTCAGATCTAGAGTTCAGAATGACAATTCTCAAGGTGCTGGCTGGGCTTGAAAAAAGCATGGAAGGTATTATAGAATCCCTTTCTGGAGAAATAAAATCCCTTTCTGGAGAAATAAAAGAACTAAAATCTAACCAACTTGAAATTTTTAAAAAGCTATTAATGAGATGCCATAAATAAAGGAGGCTCTTACTGCTAGAATAAATGAGGCAGAAGAGAGAATTAGTGATATAGAAGGCCAAATGACAGAGAATAAAGAAGCTGAGCAAAAGAGATAAACAACTACTGGACCACAAGGAGAGAATTCAAGAGGTGAGTGATACCATGAGACGAAACAGTATTAGAATAATCGGGATTCCAGAAGAAGAAGAAGAAAGAGAGAGGGACAGAAGGTATATTGGAGCAAATTATTCCAGAGAATTTCCCTAATATGGCGAAGGGAACAAGCATCAAAATCCAGGTGGCACAGAGAACCCTCCCAAAATCAGTAAAAATAGATCCATACGCTGTCATATAATAGTAAAACTTATAAGTCTCAGTGACAAAGAGGAAATCCTAAAAACAGTTCGGGACAAGATGTCTGTTACATACAACAGTAGAAATATTAGATTGACAGCAGACCTAACCACAGAGACTTGGCAGGCCAGAAAGGACTGGCATAATATACTCAGAGCACTAAATGACAAAAATATGCAACCAATAATACAATATCCAGCTAGGGTGTCACTGAAAATGGAAGAGATAAAAAGCTTCCAAGATAAACAAAAACCAGAAGAATCTGCAAACACCAAACCAGCCCTAGAGGAAATATTGAAAGGGGTCCTCTAAACAAAGAGAGACCCTAAAAGTAATAAACGAGAAAGGAACAGAGACAATATGCAATAAAGGTCACCATACAGGCAATACAGTGGCACTAAATTCATATCTTTCAATAGTTACCCTGACTGTAAATGGGCTAAATGCCCTCCCAAAAAGACACAGGGCATCAGAATAGATAAAAAACAAGACCCATTGATATGCTGTCTACAAGAAACTCATTTTGGACCCCAAAACATGTCCATATTTAAAGTGAAGGGGTGGAAAACAATTTACATTCTAATGGACATCAAAAGAAAGCTGGGTGGCAATCCTTACCTCAAATCAAATAGATTTTTAAGCCAAAGACTATAATAAGAGATGAGGAGGGACACTATATCATACTTAAAGGGTCTGGCCAACAAGAAGATCTAACAATTTTAAGTATCTATGTCCCTAACATAGGAGCAGCCAATTATATAAACCAATTAATAACAAAATCAAAGAAACATTTCAACAATAATAAAATAATAGTAGGAGACTTTAATACCTCCCTTCTGAAATGGACAAATCATCTAAGCAAAAGATCAAGGAAATAAATGCTTTATTTTTTTATTTTTTAAAAGATTATATTTATTTATTTGACAGAGATAGAGAGATCACAATTAGGGAGAGAGACAGGCAGAAAGGGGGGGAGAGCAGGCTCCTTGCTGAGCAGAGAACCCAATGCGGGACTCGATCCCAGGACCCTGGGATCATGACCTGATCTGAAGGCAGAGGCTTAACCCACTGAGCTACCCAAGTGCTCTCTGCCTGCCTTTCTGCCTATTTGTGATCTCTGTCAAATAAATAAATAAAATCTTAATAAATAAATAAATAAATAAATAAATAAACAAACTACCAAAACTAAACCAGGAAGAAATAGGAAACCTGAACAGACCCATACCCAGTAAGGAGATTGAAGTAATCATCAAAAGTCTCCCAAAGAACAAGAGCCCAGGGCCAGACGGCTTCCCAGGGGAATTCTACCAAATATTTAAAGAAGAATTAATACCTATTTCCTGAAACTGTTCCAAAAAACAGAAATGGAAGAAAAACTTCCAAACTCATTTTATGAGGCCAGCATTACCTTGATCCCCAAACCAGACAAAGACCCCACCAAAAAGGAGAATTACAGACCAATATCCTTGATGAACACAGATGCAAAAATTCTCACCAAAATACTAACCAATAGGATCCAACAGTACATTAAAAGGATTATTCACCACCACCAAGTGGGATTTATTCCTAGGCTGCGTGGTTGGTTCAACATCCACAAATTAATCAATGTGATACAATACATTAATAAAAGAAAGAGCAAGAACCATATGATACACTGAATAGATGCTGAAAAAGCATTTGACAAAATACAGCATCCTTTCTTGATTAAAACTATTCACAGCATAGGGATAGAGTGTACATACCTCAATATCGTCAAAGCTATCCATGAAAAACCCAAAGCAAATATCATCCTCAATGGGAAAAACTGAGAGCTTTTCCACTAAGATTAGGAACACGGCAAGGCTGTCCACTATCGCCACTGCTATTCACCATGGTGCTAGAAGTCCTAGCCTAAGCAATCAGACAAGAAAAAGAAATAAAAGGCAAGCAAATTGGCAAAGAAGTCAAATTCTCACTCATTGCAGATGATATGATATTTTACGTGGAAACCTAAAAGACTCCACTCCAAAACTGCTAGAACTCATACAGGAATTCAGTAAAGTATCAGGATATAAAATCAATGGACGGAAAACAGTTGCATTTCTATACACCAACAGCAAGACAGAAGAAAGAGAAATTAAGGAGTTGATCCCACTTATAACTGCACCCAGAGCCTAGGAATAAACCTAACCAAAGAGGTAAAGAATCTTTACTCAGAAAACTACAAAGTACTCATGAAAAAAATTGAGGAAAACATAAAGAAATGGAAAAATGTTCCATGATCATGGATTGTAAGAACAAATATTGTGAAATGTCTATGCTACCTAAAGCAATCTACACATTTAATGCAATCCTTATCAAAATACCACCAATTTTTTCAAAGAAATATAACAAATAGTCCTAAAATTTGTATGGAAACAGAAAAGACCCCAAATAGCCAGAGAAATGTTGGTAAAGAAAATGAAAGTTGGCAGCATCACAATCCCAGACTTCAAACAAACTCTGCAACAAAGCTGTAATCATCAAGACAGTATGGTATTGGCACAAAAACAGACACATAGATCAATGGAACAAAATAAAGAACCCAGAAATGGACCTTCAACTCTATGGTCAACTGATCTTCAACAAAGTAGGAAAGAATGTCCAATGGAAAAAGACAGTCTCTT
This sequence comes from Meles meles, assembly GCF_922984935.1. Taxonomy (NCBI): domain Eukaryota; kingdom Metazoa; phylum Chordata; class Mammalia; order Carnivora; family Mustelidae; genus Meles; species Meles meles. The sequence goes on along the minus strand of NC_060074.1, from coordinate 85,383,242 downwards.
CAACAAATGATGTTAGGAAAATTGGACAGTCACATGCAGAATAATGAAATTGGACAATTTCCTTACACCACACACAAAAATAGATTAAAAATGGATGAAAGACCTCAATATGAGACAAGTATCCATCAAAATCCTTGAGGATAATACAGCATCCTTTTTGACTTCAGCCACAGCAACTTCTTCCTAGAAATATCACCAAAAACAAGGGAAGCAAGAGCAAAAATGAACTACTGGGACTTCATCAAGATCAAAAGCTTTTGCACAGCAAAGGAAACAACCAATAAAACCAAAAGAAAACTGACAGAATGGGAGAAGATATTTTCAAAAGACATATCAGATAAAGGGCTAGTATCCAAAATCTATAAAGAACTTCTCAAACTCAACACCCAAAGAACAAATAATCCAATCAAGAAATGATTCATGCAGAAGACATGAAAAGACATTTCTGCAAAGAAGACATCCAAATGGCCAACAAACACATGAAAAAGTGCTCAACATCACTTGGCATCAGGGAATACACATCAAAACTACAGTGAGATACCACCTACACCAGTCAGAATGGCTAAAATTAGCAAGTCAGGAAATGACATATGTTGGTGAAGATTCGGAGAAAGGGGAACCCTCCTACACTGTTGGTGGGACTGCAAGCTGGTACAGCCACTCTGGAAAACAATATGGAGGTTCCTCAAAAGATTTAAAATTGGGCTACCCTACAACCCAGCAATCGCCCTATTGGGTGTTTACACTAAAAGTACAAATTTAGTGATCCAAAGGCTCAGGTGCACCCAAATGTTTATAGCAGAAATGTCCACAATAGCCAAGCTATGGACAGAAACTATATGTCCATCAGCAGATGAATGGATAAAGAAGATGCGATATATATACATATATACACACACACACACACACACTCCTACATACAATAGAATATTACGTAGCCATCAAAAAAAATGAAATCTTGCCATTTGCAATGATGTGAATGGAACTAGAGAGCATTATGCTAAGTGAAATAAGTCAATCAGAGAAAGACAATTACCATATGACCTCTCTGATATGAGGAATTTGAGAGGCAGGGGGCTTGTGGGGAGTAGGGAAGGAAAAAATGAAACAAGATGGAATCAGGATGGAGACATACCATTAAAGACTATTAATCTCAGGAAACAATCTGAGGGTTGCTGGGGGCAAGGGATAGAGATAGGGTGGTTGGGTAATGGACATTGGGGAGGGTATGTGCTATGGTGAGTGTTGTGAAATGTATAAGGCTGATGATTCACAGACCTGAACCCCTGGGGCAAATAATACATTCTATGTTAATAGAAATAAATAAATAAACAAACATCCTACTAAAGAACAAATGTGTTAATTGAAATTAAAGAACAAATTTTAAACAGTATGTGGAAAGAAATGAAAATGAAAATACAATAGTCCAAAACCTTTGGGATGCAGAAAAGGAAGTCATAAAGGGGAAGTATATAGCAACATGGGCCTACCTCAAGAAGCAAGAAAAACCTCAAAAATATATCCTAACCTTACACCTAAACGATGTAGAAAAAGAACAGCAAATGAAGCCCAACACTAGTAAGGAGGGAAATAATAAAGATTAGAGCTGAAATAAATGATACAAAAACAAAAAAACCCTACTAGAACAGATCAATGAAATTAGGAGCTGGTTTTTTGAAAGAATTAATATAATTGATATACTCATTTCTTTTATCAAAAAGAAAAGGGAAAGGACCCAAATAAATAAAATCATGAATGAGAGAGTAGATATTACACCACCACAGAAATGTAAAAATCTAAGAGAGTATTAAGAAAAATTATATGCCAACAAATTCGGCAATCTGGAAGAAATGGAAAAAATCCTAAAAACACATAAACTACCAAAACTGAATTAAGAAAAAATAGAAAATTTGAACAGACTGATATCCAGCAAAGAAATTGAATCAATAATAAAAGATCTCCCAATAAACAAAAGTCCAGGGCCAGAAGGCTTCCCAAGGGAATTCTACCAAACATTTAAAGAGTTAATACCTGTCTACCCAAACTGTCCCCAAAAATAGAAATGGAAGGAAAACCCCCAAACTCCTATGAGCCCAGAATTACCTTGACTCCAAAAACCAAAGACTCCACCTTTTTAGTGGAGAATAATAGACCAATAGGAGAATAACAAACCAATATCTCTGATAGACATGGATGCAAAAATTCTCAACAAAATAATAGCAAATGAAATCCAATGGTACATTAAGATAATTATTCATCATGATCAAGTGGAATTTGTTCTTATGCTGCATGGATGGTTCAATGTTCATAAATGAATCAATGTGATACACTACATCAATAAAAGAAAGGATAAGAACCATATGATCCTCTTTGATAGAGGCAGGAAAAGCTTTGGACAAAGAACAGTATTCATTCCTGATAAAAACCCTCAACAATGTAGGAATTGGGGAATATGACTCAACATCATAAAGGCCATATATGAAACTCCTACAGCTAATCTCATCCTCAAGGGGGCAAAAACAGAGCTTTTCCTTTACGGTCAGAAATAAGACACGTATGTCCATTCTCACCTTTACTTTGTACTTTGTAAAGCCTAGTTGAAAGAAAGAGGATGGATATTCCTTCCTTAAGGTGTTGTAGCTGGTAGAAGGCATAATGCATTCTGAATTGAAGAACTCGCCCATTAAATGCAATCAAAGAAGCTGTTTTTCCCCCAGTGGCATAACTGATTATGTCTACCAAATAATGGAAACATAGCTCTCTATAAAGTCTTCTAGAGTTCTGATAGTAAATTCACCCACACCAACCCCCTGCCCTTCAGTCTATAAAAGAGGAAGAGATTCCAAATTCTTTGAATATCCTAAACATAGCACTTAAAGATTTTAATTTCTTGGGTATTTCAAGAAAATTGCAGAATCGACCTTAAATTCTCTATGAAAAGAAAAACCTCAATCTTTTCTAGTTCCTTATTTCAGGTAAAAAAGGAGAAAAATCTTACTAAAAGTCTAACTTTTAGTGTGTAAATTATTAATAATAATAGTAATTAAACTAGGAAAACAAGGATGGAAAACCTATTTTTTGAATGCATTATTTAAGCTAACATTTTATATACATTAGATTATGTTATACTCTTAAAATCTTCTTTAATGGACTTAGAAAAATATATATCTAAATAAGAAGATTGCAACTATTATATGTCACAATCTGATTGAGCTTGAGGGGATCCTTAAAGTATGTTTTTTTCCACATTTAAAGTTTTAAGAAACTAAAATACATCATCAAATTCATGTCTGTCTTTAATAGGGCACTAGTATCTACTGCACCTAGATGCCTGTAACAATTCCTAAAACAACTGGTACTACTTAGTACTGATGGAGTAGCAGAGACCTCTTTCTCAAATACCTATAAGAGACAGGCACATAGTATTTTAGGTGAGGGGGTTAACATTTGTAATTATTATTATTATTTTTTTAAAGATTTTATTTATTTGTCAGAGAGAGAGAGAGAGAGAGCAAGCACAGGCAGACAGAGTGGCAGGCAGAGGCAGAGGGAGAAGCAGGCTCCTTGCCGAGCAAGGAGCCCGATGTGGGACTCGACCCCAGGATGCCGGGATCATGACCTGAGCCCAAGGCAGCCGCTTAACCAACTGAGCCACCCAGGTGTCCCAACCTGTAATTATTGTAATTATTAAACTTTGCTGTGTGCATCAGACTTTATCAATGTAAGTAAACATAACACGTTATTTGCTTGTGGTGAAATTACATCAGCACATGGCACAAGACAAAATACATATGAATGAGATGGTGAAAAGTTCCACACACAGAGCAGAGTACCTCAATTCTGGTTCTTTCTGCTGTGGGAACACAGGTAAAGTTGGGCTAGATGATCTCTAAACATTTTTTAGATCTCTAAATACTTGAAAAACTTTTTAGCTCTCAATCTAATGAAGACATTTCAAAAATTACAAAACACTGCTTAAATGTAAGCCTGCATGCTTTCTTAAAATCTAACTTGTAGATGTAAGAAACAAGAATAGTGTATGCTTTAAGTTGTATAAACAATTCTTGCTATAAAATTCAAAGTATTACTCTTAACTAAAACTCAGAAGTGGGCTATTATTAAAGTATGTCTTAATATTAGTAGGTATATTAAAGAGATTTTCTTGTCTTGGAGAGAGTAAAGTAGTGGCGGGGTGGGGAGAAAAGTGAAAGGGTTATCATGTCCAGAACTCTTTCTACTAAGATTAGAATACCATTACCCTCCTCCCCACCTGCCTCCCACTCCACTCTGGCCCAAACATGCCACCACAACCACCAAATCTAATTAGAATGCCCTCATTGTATTTCTGTCTGAGCTACTATATAATCTGTTCCTACTGCTGGCAGTGACTGAGAAATAATATGAATTAAAGCACATTAGATCAAATAGATAAATGTGGGTATGGTTAAAAAGGCAAATGAAAGATTCATTTAATTATATTCACTTATTTTTAAATGTTTCATTTTGATAACCTACTTTCTGCAAAATTGTGTGTAGATGAACAGGGATAAAACAAGAGTTTAAAAAATTTTTTTAGTCTATTTCTTCATGTAACAAATATGCATTTATTATTCTTGAGTCACAACTACTAATATTTTTGGCTTCCAAAGCACTTTAAATAATTCAGTGACAAATGCTCAGCATTGACGTCATACACCAAAGTGTTCACTATCTGCCTAAAATCATTTTTGTGGGTTTTGTGGTTATAGCAATTAGGCTTCCACATCTGGCTATGTCCCAAAAGTCAGAGAATCCGACCATTAGAAAACAATACTCCTAGCATAAAATATTTCCTCTGTGAAACTACATTGGAAAGATGTGCATCCCTTTAAAAACAAAAACAAAACAAAACAAAAGAACTGTCTTAACTCATAGAGCTCTCAAAGATTCCGCCTTTCTATCACTTATTTCTCATCATCCATAACAATCAAAGTGAATGTATTCCAAGAACAATGGAATTTTAATAAGAAATTGACCACTAATTATACATTACAACAAGCACATATTAATATATATTTAAAATATTATGAAATTTAATACCAATGCTTGAAAAAAGAAACGCTAGGATGGGGCACCTGGGTGGCTCATTCAGTTGGGCTTCTGACTCTAGATTTCTGCTCAGGTCAGTCTTGCAGTTGTGGGATCAGGTTGTCGGGCTCTGTGCTTGGTGTGGAGCCTACTTAAGATTATCTCTTCCTCTCCCTCTGCTCTTATCCCAGTTTGTGCACATGTTCTCTCTCTCTCCTTCCCTTTCTCTATCCCTCTAAAAAAAATGATAATAATAAATATAAAGAGAAATCAAAAATAAAATCTTAACAACTAAAGAAACACTACGAAATACTGGGCATAAGTTTTATCTGAAATCCAGAGCCTACACTCTACTGATCGGTGAAACTCTAAAACCAAAAACAGATCTATGATTTGGAAATTCTGATCATGGGAACAAATCATGAAATGTAAATAAGAGGTAGAAATATTGTAACAAATGATGAAAACTTGTAGGTTTTTTTAGTAACTTTTCTCATATCAAAATAGCTAGTTAGGTGGTAACAGCAGGAAAAAAAATGAAGTTAAAGCAGCAAAATTTAATAAATAAAACTATTCCCAGAGTAATTTTAATAGTGTTTCTATAAGACCAATATGTTTTTATAAGCAACCACCTTTTGTAAAGATATCAACATGTATATTTTAATAGAAAATAGAATCCAGATTTTTCTAAATCTTAGAAAAATAAATGAGACTATTTGTGGATCTTGACAAGCTAAACCTACAATTCACATAAAAGAAAAATAAAATGTATTTGTGTATGGGGTGATGTATTTCAATGAAAAGTATAAACTCTATAAAGCCAAGGTAATTGCTATGGTAAAGTAAAAAATAAAGAATCAAAAGACAAACTGTGGGCCATTATGCCCTAAAGAATGCTAAAAAAGCAAAGTCAGCTTAATCACATTTGAAATATAAAAAATTCAACTGAAAATGCCAAGAGTTTAGTATTAAACAAAATAGCTAGGTATTTGCCTCCCAACTCTTCCTTTTATTAAATAAATGGACTATGAATTCCCTAACAGTAGTTTTGTGAAAAAAAAAAATAATAATAATAATCAAGGGATAGATAAATAAAATAAACACTGACATTTTTGGAGTTGTTATCTCAGGTTGGAAGATTATAAATTGGATTATCTTTACGTTGTTCTTTACATATCCTCTTGCATTTTACAAATATTTTCCAATGACTGTGTTTTCTTTTTTATTAAACTAAGAAAGAAAGATAGAGAAAGAGGGAAAGGAAAGGAAAGGAAAAAGAGGAAAGAAAACTACCTTGAAGAATCCTCCTCCTAAACTTGTGTCACACAGCCCAGTTGGCCATGCACTGTATAGCAAGTTCTATAATTATAGGAGATTTATTTATTTCTTCTGATTTCCATGTTTTCATCCTTAAAATGGTTTAAGTGATAATTCATTTCTAAGAGAGTATGGACTTGTTCTTTAGATTTTTTTCTTCTAAAATATCTATTATTGCTATTGATAATTTGGATATTGCTGCTGATGCTGTTAAAGATGATGAGAATGATGAAAACTAACATTTATTGAGCATTTACTATGGGTCAAATACTGTTCTAAGCAATTTTACAAAATTAACTCCTTTAATAAGCACAGCAACTATTTTATAGATTGGAAACTTAGCATCATTTCCTTTACGCTACTAAGTGGTAGAGCAGGGATATGATCCTAAGTCATTTTTCTCTAAAGCCCAAACTCGAGAACATGCCCTAATCGATGACATTGGCCCTAGGCTTGTATCAAGTTTTCTGGATCTTGTTTTATGGCACTTGCACACATAATAAAGTTAACAGAGAAACTACATTCATTGATTCACTTTCAGTGAATTGTAAATACACATCCAGTTAAGCGGATTTCCTGAGTCTATTCTTTTAACTAAGTTACCTAAACAGCTAAATAATTTCTAAGATAGAATACTTGTACATTGATCCCTAGCCATAATTTTAAGTTTATATACTATTTTGCTTTTTTACTTTCATATGCTATAGAGAAGCTGTAGCTTTTGTTCAGGATAATGTGAGTATTCATGTTTAACACTTTGAGCAGGAGAACTTAATGTCCTTAGCTGTAGAAAGGCATGATGTTTGTGCACATGATCTCTGTTGGTTTGCTAAAATTCTGTCACTTGCCACACATTCTCAAGTACCTGTGCCCTGATTGTGAATTAGCAGTTATTTACATCAGTTAAAAGTAGTAATTAATAAAAGTGGTTGAAGCTGTACTAACAGCAGTAATGACCAAGAAATCAAACTCTGTGTTTGCACTTTTGTTTTATAAGGAGAAAGAATAGTTTCATCCTAAAACTGGGGCAAATTGGACCAAAATTCTTAAAACTTTTTAAGGATTCCAAAGAGCTTCCATTTATGGGAATTATAACTTTCAACATTTAATTTATTAGATAATAAAACTGGAAAATTATTAAAATCTGTATTTACCAAATCATGTAAATAACAATGATGAATGCACTGACTGTTGACATAAAAATCTTGGCATTGTTTTGCAAATAATTTTCAACTCAGACTCCAGAGCAAGAACCACTGTCCTGGGGCACCTTGGTAGCTCAGTGTGTTAATCCTCTGTCTTCGGCTCAGGTCATGATCCTGGGGTCCTGGGATCGAGCCCCGCATTGGGCTCTCTGCCTGGCAGGGAGCCTGCTTCCCCCTCACTCTCTGCCTGCCTCTCTGCCTACTTGTGATCTCTGTCTGTTAAATAAATAAATAAAATCTTAAAAAAAAAAAAAAGAACCACTATCCTCACAAGTAAAATGTCAGTTTAGTTTAGATTATAAAAGAGACTAATGAAAGAGAATGCTTGGAAAATAAATTTTATTTGCCTTGGTATAAAATACCTACTAAATAAAAAAGTGACAAAGATGTTAAAATTTTGTCAAAGTTCACTTAATCTTACCAGTTTACATCCTTGGTTTACTGATTAATGTCATTAACTACTATGTGATACATTTTTTTTTTTTTTACTTTTTTTTTCCCATTTTATTTATTTTTTCAGCGTAACAGTATTCATTCTTTTTGCACAACACCCAGTGCTCCATGCAAAACGTGCCCTCCCCATTACCCACCACCTGTTCCCCCAACCTCCCACCCCTGACCCTTCAAAACCCACAGGTTGTTTTTCAGAGTCCATAGTTTCTTATGGTTCGCCTCCCCTTCCAAATTTTTTTTTTTTTAATAAACATATAATGTATTTTTATCCCCAGGGGTACAGGTCTGTGAATCACCAGGTTTACACACTTCACAGCACTCATGATAGCACTTACCCTCCCCAATGTCCATAGCCCCCTCCCCCTCTCCCAATCCCACCTCCCCCCAGCAACCCCCAGTTTGTTTTGTGAGATTAAGAGTCATTTATGGTTTGTCTCCCTCCCAATCCCATCTTGTTTCATTTATTCTTCTCCTATCCCCCTACCCCCCCATGTTGCTTCTCCATGTCCTCATATCAGGGAGATCATATGATAGTTGTCTTTCTCCGATTGACTTATTTCACTAAGCATGATATGCTCTAGTTCCATCCACGTCGTCGCAAATGGCATGATTTCATTTCTTTTGATGGCTGCATAGTATTCCATTGTGTATATATACCACATCTTCTTTATCCATTCATCTGGTGATACATTATTTTTACCTGCTTTACCTAATCTGCCTCAAAAGCAAAAATCCCATATTTTATCAGAATAAATTTCTGTGCTTTTTGTTGGATTAATCATGTCCTTGGTTATTAAAGAAAAAGGTTTCCCCACTTATGAAAGATCTAGGGTTCTTTATAATCACATTACCATCCATGTTTATTTTGTTAAATGTTTTCTTATCAATGTGATTAAGTAGATAGCCAATTACTCTCTTCTTCAGGCACCAACGATACTGTCTTAGTAAGTGTCCAGATACCTTCTGACAAATATTTTGAGTTTGTCTTCCTCAGGTCAAATCTTAAATATGGAAAAACACTAATAGTTTTGGGGGTGCCTGGGTGGTTCACTCGGTTAAGCATCTGATTCTTGATTTTGGCTCAGGTCATGATCTTAGGCTTGTGAACTCAAGCCCTGTTTCAGGCTCTGTGCTGGGCATGGAGCCTGTTTAAGATTCTCTATCAGCATCTGCCTCTCCCTCCACTAAAGAAAAAAAAATAATAATAAATAAAATATAAAAGCTTCAGCATAACTTCAATGTCTACATTTTCCTTTGAAGTTTCCCAAAGAGTCCACTGGAAAATTGCAAAGTATTTATTCTTTCACCTTGTAAAAAAGAGAAATGCTAGCAGTAATTAGGTTTGTTTGCTACTATTGTTCAAGTGTTAAATGGGAAAATCTGTCAAATCAGTAGAGACCAGCAATTTGCCTATGTTAAATTTGTGTATAATTGTTAATATACATGTTTTACAAACTGTACATATTTCATAAATTCCTAAAATTCTGTGGAGATGTGTCCGTGTTATTGTTGGCTATACTCTGTTTTACCTGAAGAAATACAAATCAAAATTCTTCTAAAATATGCTCTACTTTGAAAGAGAACCATGGTCTCCACCATTCTGGTATTTTGGATTACACTAATAAATCTCACAGAAATTAAATCTCTGTAATCTACAATGAGATATTAATTTAGTACTTGCATGAAGGCTCTGGTAGATGCTTTTTCTTTTTTAAAAGATTTTATTTATTTGTTTGACAGAGAGATAGAGTGCACAGTAGGCAGAGCGGCAAGCAGATGGAGAGGGAGAAGCAGGCTCTCCACTGAGCAGGGAGCCTGATGCGGGGCTCTATCCCAGGAGCCTGGGATCACGACCCGAGCTGAAGGAAGAAGCTTAACCCACTGAGCCACCCAGACGCCCCATCTGGTAGATGATTTAGGTTAGAGTTGTGTCTTCAAACAAGGATAGCCTCAGAGCTTTTGGGAAATGACTGTATCAGGCACTTCAAACTTAATACCTCAAAGAATAAATTTTCCAAAAAAGACTTCTGAGCTGACATCAGCAATAAAACTTTTACACTGTATCAGGGGACTGATACTTTTCAGAACTCAGTTTAGTACGGAAGCAGACACTACTAACCAAAGATCCACCTGACTGAACAAGCTGATGAGAGACATTTTATTGTGATTATATCTGCCTGGAATATTATTGATTTTTTTTTAATTTTATTTATTTATTTGACAGACAGAAATCACAAGTAGGCAGAGAAGCAGGCAGAGAGAGGCGGGGAGGCAGGCTCCCTGCTGAGCAGAGAGCCTGATATGGGGCTTGATCCAAGGACCCTGAGATCACAAACCGAGCTGAAGGCAGAGGCTTAACCCACTGAGCCACCCAGGCGCCCCTATTATTGATGTTTTAATGCCATCTTTTTCTGGGTATAAAAGAATACCTTTTCTCTTTCTACTTAAATGATCTTGAACCCACAGCTATGCTTTCATAAATAAAAATATTTTAAAATTATATCTGATTCTCACTGATCTCCAGAATTTCTTACTAAATCCTCTTACTTTTTATTATATTGAAAATATAGTTATTTATTTAGTGTCAATAAGAATCTGTCCTGCAGGGGCGCCTGGGTGGCTCAGTGGGTTAAGGCCTCTGCCTTCAGCTCGGTCATGGTCTGGGGTCCTGGGATCAAGTCCCGCATCCGGCTCTCTGCTCAGCAGGGAGCCTGCTTCCTCCTCTCTCTGTCTGCCTCTCTGCTTACCTGTCATCTCTGTCTTTCAAATAAATAAATAAAATCTCAAAAAAAAAAAAATCTGTCCTGCATTTACCAGCACATAATTGAAAGAATCAATTGTACAACCAAGACCCTATCTGGAATTTATTTGAGAATTATGCTCATCTACATAGCTACAGAGCCCAATGCGGGGATAGAATTCAGGACCCTGAGATCAAGACCTGAGCTGAGATCAAGAATCAGGTACTTAAAGGACTGAACCACCGAGGTGCCCCAGGACAAGGCACTTTTAAGAAGATAAGATTAGTTTATGTTTGCAGCCAATACTAACAAAGTCCTTTCAGGGAAACTGACCTGGTACATGGTTTACTTGGTACTTGGTCTGAAATGGACCCAGACTTATAGAGATTAGGGGGAAAAAGTCACTTCATATTAAACCATGAATATTAGCAAATATGCAGCCATTACAAAGGGAGGCATCCATCAAAATTTAAAGTATAGCTGGTAAAATCTAGTGGAGTTTCTTGGACTTAGTATTCCTGACTTGGGAGAGAAAATTACACAGGTCTTTAAAAATGTGAGATTCCTTATAAAAACTTCCAGAGAGAATTTATGGATTTAGTAATCTCAGCATCTTAATTTTATTACCTCAAGGAATAATCTTTGAGAGTTTATGATCAGAATAGGAGAATTGGTCAAGAAAACTCATGAGACTTTGAAAGAGGCATAAAAAATCACTGGAAATCATGTTTAGAGCACAATTCCAGATTATGTCCACCTTTCATTGTGTTTGAGTCATTTCATCATTTGGTAAACTGTAGAAAACCAAGAGTAACGCAAATAACTCATCCCATAGAAAGACAAACAGATTTCATCCAGTGGCATACAGTCAATTGTTGCACTGTAGATACTGATCAGATTAACATCAATTTGTAAATTCATTTCAGCACCCCTCAACACACAAGTATATACATGTATGTGTGTGCGTGTAATGTGTTCTTTGAAGTCTCTTTTGAACTAGTTATATCTTACTAACTCCCTCATTAATTAAATAAATTAAACCTTAAAGAAGCAACCATTAAAAAATAAAAAACAGTTTCAGAGATCATTTATCCAGATGACAGTGGGAGGCAGGAGCGAGTGGAGTGTATTTTTGGAAGATAAAATAACATGTGTAAGACCCCTATAGCAGGAGAAAGATCTAATTCAAGAAACTGGAAGAAGGGCAGATACTTGGGACAGACTGTATGAGATAACGCTAGAGAGGGGTTAGGGAGGATCCTAAAATGTTGAGAACTGCAGGCCCTGTTTAAGAATTTCTGTTTTTATCTCAAAAGAAATGAGATAAATCCATTAAAGTGCTCTAAGGTGAACATGGGGAGATAGATTTTTAAATAATTAGATTTGATTTCAAAAAGATGGCCTATACTATGGAAAATAGACTGGAGAGGAGAGTGTAGAAGCAGGCAGCTAGTGACTAAGTCAGATATTACAGAAGCTTGAAAAAAAGTGGTGGTAGTGGAGATGGAGAGAAATGGATTAATTTGAGAGATATTTCTAAAGAAAACAATTGGCTAAGATATGGAAAAAACCTAACTATCAATCAATGGATGGATGGACAAAGGAAATGTGGTACATATAAGCCATGGAATATTATTTACCCATAGATAATGGAGGGGGGGCCAATTTGGTGGTTAAAAGATACAAACTTCCAGTTATAAAATAAATAACTCATGTGGATATAATGTACAGTATGGTAACTATATTTAGTAATACTGCATTATATATTTGAAAGTTTTTAAGAGAGTAGATTTTAAAAAGTTCTCATCAAAAAATATTTTAACTATGTAGGATGATGGATGTTAACTAGTCTTACTATGGTAATCATTTCATAAAATGTACAAATATTTAATCATTATGTGGTACACCTTAAATTAATATAATGTTTAAGTCAATGATACATCAGTTAAACACCCTAAAATTATCCATTCATTATTAATTTTTCTAGTTTTGATATTATATACTCAAATTTTCTTTACAAAATAACCCACTGATGAGGAATATTCTATAATTTCAAATATATATAAATACATATAAATATACAATATTTAGTTTATTTTTAGCTGTGCATTTGACTTAATATTAGTTTGTTTGACAGAGAAGGAACAGGAGAAAGAGATAATAAAACTGGAAAATTACCAACGACAAGAAGCATTTATTGTTTTTTTTTTCGTTTTTTTGTTTTTTAAAGTAGGCTCCATGCCCAGCACAGAGCCCAATGCCGGGCTTGAATTAACAACCCTGAGATGAGACCTGAGCTGAGATCAAGAGTCAGAGGCTCAAGCACTGAGCCACCCAGAGCCTGGCTTTTTTTTTTAAGAAAAATGACTGTGGCATTTATGAGATCTTCCATTAACCATCAGAAAATACACAAGTTTATCAAAATAAAGAAATGATATGAATTGTCTTATTATTTTCTTTTTTTTTTAAAGATTTTTTTATTTATTTTTGAGAGAGTGAGAGAGATTGAGAGGAGGGGAAAGGCAGAGGGAAAGAGAAATCCAAGCAGACTCACCTCACAGCCCTGAGCCAAAACCAAGAGTCCAACGCTTAATCCACTACACAACCCAGTCACCCTGTCTTATTATTTTCTAAGGAATGTATGTGCGTGTGTGTGTGTGTGTGTGTGTGTGAGAGAGAGAGAGAGAGAGAGAGAGAGAGATGAGGCAGGGCGCCTGTGAGGTTCAGTTGGTTGGGCAACTGCCTTCGGCTCAAGTCATGTTCCTGGGGTCCCCAGATCCAGTCCCACATCAGGTTCCCTGCTCCACAGGGAGTCTGCTTCTCCTGCTGACCTCTCTCCTCTCACGCCTTCTCTCTCATTCTCTCTCTCTCTTTAATAAATAAATAAAATCTTAAAGAGAGAGAGAGAGAGAGAGAGATGAGGGAATTGAGCGCGGATATAGTGTTGACATTAGTGGGACTTCCAGTCAGTCATGGAAATATAAAACAGGCTCCAGTTTCCTGTAATCAAAGAAGGTAGGGTAGGAAAAGCTGTGTTTCTGAGCCGTGAACACAGCATTACCCATCACAAAGGAGCCTGAAACAGGAATGCACCTGGCAGCTTCACTCACCTCTACCACCAACATTTTGAATCATTGTTAAAAATACTGAAGAATTCACAGATGTATTTATTTTAGAAAGATAAATCTTGAGCATAATTTCATCCTCCATATGTAGAAAATATTTTCATTCCAGTTTCTAGTATCTCTGAGTAAGGGACAGGTGAGGCTGGGTAGGGAGGGACAGGTATGGGGTTATGGAACCAGGCTCATAGAAATCCCAGATGTGGAGAAATGTTATACACAAGATTATTAACCAGAGGGTAGGGAACATAACAAATCTACCTTGTTTGTTCTAAATGTAGATGAGATATTCTCATAATATTTGCAAATTCACCTTGCTTGTCTTAAATGTTATAAACAATCAGACTAAATCCAAACTGAGAGATACTAGGTTTGGAGTCTTGAAATATCAATGTTTTTAATTTAGAAAATGCTGGGAATCAGTAAACCTAATATGTGATTCTCAACTGCATCTTTGTATAAAAACAAGACAAAAATTCAAAATACAAAGAAACAGCAAAACCTATTACAAAGGACATGATTAGACACTGGGAGGAAACTGAGTATGGAATGCATCTTAGAAAACATAATTGAATTAATGGTAAATTAATCAGGAGATGTACATTAGGTACTTTTGGGATGACATGATAGAGGGAAAGGAAGATCCACATGCCAAAATGATAATAACTGAAGAATTCTGGTGAAGAATTTATGTGTGTTCATTATACCATTCTTTCAACTTTCCTGTAGGTTTGAAATGTGTTGAGTACTAACTTAGGAAAATAAAATAATTAAAAACCCATTATGTTTTTGGTGCATAGTTGTTTTTTAAATAAAAATCAGTGTCAGGTGATTTTATACATTTTATACATTGTTTACTTCCATAACAAATACTCCAAACAAATTTATAGATGAAGAAATAAAAACTCAAGGGAAGCCAAAACTCTAAGTCAGTTCTAAATTTTCAGACTTCAATGCCATTCACCTGTATGCTTTTCAAAAGGAAGGCTAGGGGTTGCCAATGATCCTCAGAAGCACTTCTCCACCCTCCCCAGACCCAGCTTAGAGAAATTCTTATTTAAGAATTGCATTTCTAAAAACCAGAGAATGACCGCTCCCAAAGAAAGAAAATTTGGTTTCATATCTCTGCCTTTTCCTAATTTCTAATTCATTATTTTTACTATTTTAAAAAGCAGCATTCCTCAACCCCTTTTTACAGAAACTATAAATGCCTTTCAACATGACTCAGTCCCTCCCAGAATTTTTAATAGCATTTTTCCTTAAGTCCTCAACTTCAAGTTTCCTAGAGAGTTTATCTACTAAAATATCAAACAACTCTTCTTCCAGTTTAAACTTCTCTGTGGCCTACCTAATTGATTTCTCGAACGCAGCTAACAGCCATGTAACCTCTTGTGTCCACCCTGCGGTTATTATTGTGTTATCCATATAGGTCTTCCCTAGGGGGCTGCTCCACCACTGCTAACATGAGACCCCACCATTCTCTTTCCCAGGGCTTTGCAGTACAGAGCCGCAGGCACTGCAGAAGTCAATGCTGTGCAGCCCGCTGGCAGAGGGGCTTGTTGCTGCTTTTTTCTCACCATTTTGTAAATTCTACTATAAAACTGATATATGTACAGTCATCATTTTTTTTTTTTTTTTTTTTACTATTTTCAGCATGATGCTAGTATTTGTGTATGCATGTTTCTTCCTCTTTTTTTTTTTTCTTCTTTTTCTTTTAGGACTTACTGGAAATCATTTTCTGAAATACAAAGCAGATAGAAAGATACAACACAGTGGTTTTCTAAATTGACTTTCCCCCTCTTTTTTTTTAATAGAGAAATCAGCTTGAATATTATGTAATTCTAGAATTCAAGAATATCTACATTTATCGGAAGACCAGATCAAATGGGCTCATTCTAGTCAATGTGGACGGACTGTTGGATATGTGGGTATGATGACAGGGAACACCCTTAAAGGAAAAGAGAGTAGAGTTAGCCCCAAAACAATGGCTGTGTCCTTCAAGAGTGACTCAGAGTACAGAAATGATGTGGCTCACCCCTCCCTCCCCTGACCCATTTCCTGAGAACTTAGGCCTGACCTTTGAGGAGAAGTAGAGTAAATGAATAAGACTCATTTCTCCAGAATTCCCATGAACACGGAGAGTGCTGTCTCAGCATTGGAGAAGGGCTAATGGCTGAAGCAAAGTTGGCAATGGCACATGAAGTGAGATACAGATGCTGACAACAGTATCCCTGCCTGGCAGCAGCTCTTCTGGAGATGGCATAATCTCTTCAGGACCAAAAAATGTGTGCTATTGGCCAAGGTAACCATGATCTGGGCCTCTGGGCCTCAAGCAATAGCAGCCTTCATCTGGCTTCTACCAGCTTAAGCACCAGCAGTGAAAATGCAGATATTGGTGTGATCCCTTTAGTTACTGGCAATTAATGGAAGCATTGTCACACTGGGCCAGTAGAGGAAAAAAGAAAAAAAAAATCCATATGCTGACAGAAAGAGCAGTTCCTAGAGTAACACATGAGGTCACCATGGACATCCAACAATTAATTTAGAGACAATTACAACTTCCAGAGTTCCTGTATATTGGGTGGAGGCTCAGGGGGTGGGGTGGGGGCAGTCTGACAAATAGTATGGTTGACTCCAACATTCATCCTATTATTTCCTCAAGCTGGGGAATCTGCAGGTATAACTGTTAAGCTATCCTTTACCAGCAAAGGAAAAGGAAAAACAAAAACAAAAACATATTTTCAAGGATGCCTGACACCACGCTGTCTTAACTTGTAATTTCTTCTCAACTAATACCTGGCATGGAATCACACCATTCTATGGAGAAATTCTTAGAAATAACACAAAATGAAAACAATCATCAAACAACTGAGATCATGGAGATTTGCAGATAAGAGAAGAAAATATAGAACACAATAAGGACAAGATTGTCTGTGAACTGATGAATTTGGTTTTACATACACTGACTATAATGGCACCATGCTATTTATTAGGCAAATGAGGTAGAGACCTATGAAGCAATAGACGCTACTTGAAAAGAAGGAAAGAAGTATTCCCAGTGTCTATAGCTAGGAAAAGATGACTTGTTGCTGAAATAATAATGATACTTATTAGCTCCATTCCATAAGCAATAAAATCTCCCTAGGTATCGGCTCACTTCAAGGGCTTCCTAGTGATGCAATGACCAGGTGTCTGCTGTCAACACCACAAAACACTACCAGAAACAACTGCTGGTGAAACAAAGAAGAGTGCTAGCAAATGAAGAGAATGCTACCTTGACACAGAACAGTATCTGTGAAATTTTTGTGCATAGTCTTGAATGGTTCTAGGGTATATCTTGAAGACAGGGAATAAATGGCATGATCAGAGTTGTTTTTTACTTTTGTTTTTAAAATTTTATTTATTTATTTGACAGACAGAGATCACAAGTAGGCAGAGAGGTAAGCAGAGGCGGGGGGGGGGGGGAGCAGGCTCCCCGCCGAGCAAAGAGCCAGATGCAGGGTTCCATCCCAGGATCCTGAGATCCTGTCCCAAGCAGAAGGCAGAGGCTTAACCCACTGAGACACCCAGGCACCCCTGTCAGAGTTTTTGACATGAGAGCTTTGGACTGCAGACACTGAGATCTGTGTACTGATGTGTAAGCTGACAATCTTGAAAAATAACCTGCTTAGTTGGTTCACATTACAGGTTTCCTCCTCCGTTTGAAAGTAGAGTTCCTATGAAACCTTTTGTAGCAAAAATGCCAGAAAATGGAGAGTATTTCCTCGCTTTCTGAAAATTTGCCTCACACCACTTCACTTTTATGAAAGACTGACATTATTGCCTGTTCTTATTAACTGAAAGAAATCTGAAGAAGATTTTTACATTTACAAAAAAAGGCATTTCCATACTAACTGAAGTTCCTACCTAGGACCATAATGTATTCCCCCATTTATTCCATTTTCTTTTAAAACTTTAAGGCTATTTTGAGGATAAATTGAGAATTTGCACGTTTGTTGTCATATTTTTTTACACACTTAGCTCTTTTATAGATTTGGGGTTTTTTTGGTTTTGCTGTTTGTATATGAACTCACTTTTCTTTTAGTATTTTCTACCTGCATATTCTTGGTGTTTAGGAAAGCTACTAATTTTAACTTTGAACTTGTATCAGATATCTTCTTGAACTCTCTCATCCCTCCCAGATGTTTTTATGTTAATTATCTCAGTATCTAGGGAATTTGCTATAGCATCTAGAAATATTACTATATAACCCAGAAATAATGATGGTGTCATTTTCCTTTATCACTTTCTTATCCTAATTTGTCTTCTTGATGTTGAACTTCCAAAACAATGGTCAAGAGTAGCAGGAACAAGGAACTTACCAGCATCTAAATTATCCACTATCTTCCTCTTTTCCTTACGTTCTCTCCTCCCATAACGTAATAACCTCATTAACCTATTTTCATTTTCCTTCCTCTACTTATTACCACCTATATTTAATCAAAGAGTTTTACTTTTAGAAAATTCATCATTTTATCATTATGCACCAACAAAAATTAGTTTTAGTTATATATTTAATCATTTCTAGTTTTTTTTTCTTCAACCTTTCTTGTGCTCTCTATATTTTTTAATTATTATTTTTATTATTTTGTCCAAGTACCACCTTCAGATTTTCTTTCAGGTATGGCCTCATACCACGGGAATTATCTGAGTCTTCATATTTCTGGAAATGTCTACTTTGCTGTGCCATTTAATATTAGTTTGATTACATAAAAGATCCTAAGTTTAAAATCATTTTCTCTAAAGAATTTGAAGACATTGCCATTGAGAATTATTCTCTGATTCTTGTGCATTTGTATAGCTTTAATCTCACTTATATTTATTTCCCAATATAAGATCTAGAAAAGTAGTAGATAAATTTCATCTTTCTTTGAGGAATTTTTATTTTATTTTATTTTATTTTGCCATCCCTCAAACCCTCTCTTTTTCAACAGTAGACATGAGCAGAAGAATGATATAGAACTTCTCAGAAATGTAATGACACTTGGAAGTTACATCAAAGCAAAAGTTAGAGTTCTAGATGTCAGTTGTACGGGAGTGACTTAAGTCAGTAATAAGTGCTGCCTTACTTAAGTGAAGGGATGAGAAGAGCAGAGTGCAAAATGTTGAATCTTGGGACAATCCCACAGCGGGAGAGAAAAGAGCTTTTCTGTGGTATCTGTGTTAATAGCTGATAATCTTTTCTTCCTCTACCATGTAGATATAATAACATCCATATTTGCCTGATCAGGTAAAAAATCCTCTGTAACTAGAGGTACATCGTATTTGTTTATCCAGCAGCTCATTTTCTCTGAAGTACTAATTTTATTGACAGCTCTGAG
Source organism: Meles meles (assembly GCF_922984935.1). Lineage (NCBI taxonomy): Eukaryota > Metazoa > Chordata > Mammalia > Carnivora > Mustelidae > Meles > Meles meles. The sequence goes on along the minus strand of NC_060074.1, from coordinate 85,363,977 downwards.
AAGTGCAATTGAAGCTTTCAGTCTCAACTTAAATGATTTATCTGATAATACAAAAGTTTATTTTACTATGATACTAAAAAAGTTTTACACATACAGCTGATAGAGTGGTTAATGTTTTAAATATTTCCCTTGAAATATTATAGGTACCTGTCAACTTATAGAACTATAAGCAGGAAGTTACTTTTGAATTTAAACATTATCATATATTTTGTCCATATACTTTGTCCATAGTTTCTGCAACAATTACAATACATGCTGAGTACAAAAACAGTGCAAAATGATCTAAACAAGAAGAAAATAAAAATCACTTGTGTTCCATTATCCAGAAATAGACACTACAGTACTGTGGTGCATATATTTCCCATTCTTTTTTTTTTTTTTAAGATTTTATTTATTTATTTGACAGAGAGAAATCACAAGTAGGCAGAGAGGCAGGCAGAGAGAGAAAGAGGGAAGCAGGCTCCCTGCTGAGCAGAGAGTCCAATGCGGGACTCGATCCCAGGACCCTGAGACCATGACCTGAGCTGAAGGCAGCAGCTTAACCCACTGAGCCACCCAGGTGCCCCTATTTCCCATTCTTTCTGTAAGTCTAATTGTAGTGAGTCTTGAAGAACGGAAGCTCATCTAATGGCCCAAGTCTGCATTTGAAATCATCTTTTTTTCTTTATGTTCTGCTTGCTTTCCTAAATGTTATTTTAGTTTTAGTTTAATGAGTCTTAGAAAATACATTATATAAAGAAAAAGGACTTTCAATTTAATACTCTGAATCCAATTTACCCAAGGAAACTAAGGGGTACTTCTTTTTCAGACACTTCTTTGCTTGGATATCCTAGATGTGGCAGTGACTAAGTTTCTCAATGCCCTTGCTTCATACAGCATGGCCTAAGGATGTGATAGACAGCACTGAAATCACCTGAGGTTTTGTTAGAACTGTAGGATCTGGGCCCCACTACAGAGCAGAATTAGGATCTGCCCTCTAACAGTAACCCAAGGTGACTTTTATACAAATGGAGTTCTGAGAAACTGTTATGCAGCAACAGCATCTGGCCGGCTTTCCCGTTTCAAGGTTCTAGCTCTCCCCAAGCTCTGGAAGGACCAGTCCCTGCCCCGCCACTTCTAGCCCAGTGATAACAAGATAACCACTTCTCATTCTCATTACTCCCTGAGTTCCTGTTTCCCCATTCTCTGTGGATTCTTTAACCATAATCATACCTCCATACTTCAATAATCTCCTTAAAACCCCTGTTCTGGATACTTTTAATTTCCTTTCAAGAATCTGATTGATCCCTTCATGATGAATAGGGCATGGCGATGGGGATAGCTAGCAGAATGTTCCCTTTGTGACATTCTTTCTGAGGCCTTTACATTTTGAATTCATAAAATTCCACTATACCCATTCTCCCTTACTTAGTCTCTCACAACCGGTCAAGTTATTCTGAACTCTAATGGGGCTTGGTGGGATTCTCTCCCAGTTTTTGTCACTTTCAAGTCACCACAGAATTATGTAGTGTGGACTGAAATTGTAGTACAGTGTAGACATTCCCCTTCAGAGACAACCTTCCAGCAGATATGTTACAATTTATAATGTGTAAGTATTTGTTTTGATAAAATATCTTACTTGATCCTCATAATAAACTCACTTTGAAAATATTGTTAAGGATGAGAAAACTCAGAGGGGAGGGTACATAACTTTCCCAAGACCACACAGTTGGCAGCTAGCAAAGCTTTCTGATTTCAGAGGCCATTCTCTTAACAGTAATTGTATATTGCCAGCCTACACTTGTGTCTGCTGACTACCTCCAGGTAAATGTTTTCAGAAGTCGTCTGCTAATTTCTGAGCAAAGACATTATTGTTCATCTTTGAAAATACATGAAATTCCTAATCATTCTACTAGTTTGCACTGTAATCAAACAGTCACCAACCTTATGTTCAAAGCCAGACATTTATTCTGCTAGAAGTTCATTTCTCTCTTCAAAGGACATAGACTCTGCTAGGGACACTAAAGGCAATCCTAGATAGCCATTAATGTCACCGTAGATCAATTCTAGCTTGTACCCCAGAAAACAAGTCCTCAGCATGTTCTCTGGATATGGGGGGATTATAGAATATCAGGGTAACATCATAACTCATTCATTCACCCTGGTCTTCCCATCATCTGAGTGCAGGTTCCTGTTAGAGCACCAGCTTTCCTGGTGCTCACAAGTTCTTTACATTTTTATACTCCTGGTAGTCTCAAGTCTCCTAAGGTAGAACTAAATCACAGGTTTGTTTTGTTTTGTTGAATTTGGTGGCCAGGGGGTATTGAAAGAGTACTGTTTAGTTAGGATCCCAGATCAATCAGAATCAGTGCTGTATTTCTGGAGTTTACTGTTATTAAAATACCATATTCAACCATCAACCCCAATGCAAGAAGCTATAATTATGCACCATCAATGACATCACCTAAGAAGACATCCTTATCTACCTCAGTTTAGAGCAGAACACTTTGCATTTTTCATATTTTGATACAAAACATTTGAATTCATTTTGAGTGTGAGACACTGCTAAGCGCTTTCACATGGATTTCCACATTTAAGTCTAATTACAACTTGTGAAGTAGAGTTTATCCCTCTTTCATTTCACAAAGGTGGAAATTTAAGGTTTTTAATGCATGACTACAGAGCTTATGTGATTGGCAAAGAATTTAGAAGTTAGACAGTGAAATGATGTAGACAAACAGGAACTCAAATATACTTCTGTTGAGTATTAATGCACACTAATATAGAGAACTATTTAATAATATTCAGGAAAGCTGAAGATGTACCTACTCTATTATGTGATAATTTCACTACTGTTCATACGTTCAGAGAATCTCTCTGACATCTACCTGTGTATGGGAGTGTCTACTGCAGCCTCTGCTGTAGTCACAGTAAAATGGAAATAACTTCATATCTCAAACAAGGTACATACATAAGTTCTGCTTACATACAGAATACTATAGGTACTTTTATGATACCTTATTTAGGTTTGAAACTTGCAAAACTTTAACACATATTACTTGTTCCTCAAGTGTTGTCCTTGTAGGACAATATTAAAATATTGAATATGGCATGATGTTTACCTCTGAGAGGAGAGAAAGGGGCATGAATACATGAGATATATAAATGGATTTCAACCTTATTAGAGGTGAGTGGTGGGTACTCATGTTCTGTCAAGTTAGCTTATATTCTCTTCTCTAATTTTAATACAAGTAAAAGAAAAGTAGTACAAAGTGCCAAAAGATAGAGAATATGAAGTGCCAAAGTACTATATATATATATATATATCCAGGATCTTGCTGTGTAATTTCTTTAAAATGCAAAAATGAGTTTACAGTTTTATCAACAATTTCAATCAAAAAATAAAAATAGTAAAAACTAACTTAAAATTGTGATGTTCCCATAAATATACCTAAGATATCATTACCTTTTATTTTACATTCAAAGAATAAATACACTCATAGGGATCAATATTTGCACAATTGTCACCCACAAAATGTTGCTTTTGCTTTTCCTTTTTTTTTTTTTTTAAAGATTTTATTTATTTATTTGACAGACAGAGATCTCAAGTAGGCAGAGAGGCAGGCAGAGAGAGAGGAGGAAGCAGGCTCCTTGCTGAGTGGAGAGCCCAACGCGGGGCTCAGATCCCAGGACCCTGGGATCATGACCTGAGCCAAAGGCAGAGGCTTTAACCCACTGAGCCACCCAGGCGCCCCTGCTTTTGCTTTTCAAGTTAATGTTTTCCGATATCAAGCCACACTTTTGTTCCATTGAGATAGTTTGTGTGTGAGGCTTGCCTATGGAAAACAAAATGGGAAAATGCATAGGAAAGTCACCAAAAAAAAAAAAAAATATCTGCCTTCTGAGAACTTCAGAGGTAAACGAACCTTACTTAATTCATTAAAAAAAGAGCATATACTAGCCCTCAATCTGTATATGTGAACAAACTATCGTTGTCAATATTAATAAAGTTTACAGTGAGTCTACATCAAATAATTCTAATACAAAAGTTGATAACCAAACAGAATATTTCAGATTTGGTCATGTGCCAGCTCATAATAACCTTTGGAGTCTGTGAAAAATTCAGAATCTTGGTCAAGACTCAAAATTTCTGAATTGGAAAATCTCAGGATGAGGCTGAGTAATCTCCATTTATATAAAAGTTCTATGTAGTGTTGCTATACAACAGAAACTTCAGAACCACTCCTATGAATATTTAAATTATATTTGTTGGCTATGACAATTTATGAATTTAATTCAACTGTAGTGAGCACTTCATATATATTTCACATTTTAAAATTGAAAAATCCATTCCCCTTTAATCTATTAGGTTATTTTGTGTCTAATTGGATAAAGAGGAGTACCTATGTGTGGCTACATAAGACCATTAAAGCTACTATGATGTTTAGACCCTAGATGAACTTAAGAAAAATTCAAGGGACAACAGGGTTTGAAAAAATAAAAAAGAAGTTCATTAAATGCTTTTCATTTTTGTGGAAAATACACATACATACACACACACACACACACACACAAAACCTTCTCTTTCATTTGCATTATTAGTACAAAATAACTTATGCATGTGAAAAAATCATTGTTGTTATGTATGATACATCATTTTGTTTCTAGCAATGTCTGGCTCATGATCAAGTTATATATATATTATATATATAATATATATACACACACACATGCACACACACACACACACATATATATATATATATGAGATCTCTAAGCATAATATGCTAGGTAGACAGAGCTTAGAAGATATTTTCTAAAGTAACTTTGAACCAAGGCCTTGGAATAATTAGGTTTTCCTCCTGGCAATCACACTAATAATCTGACGGAGATGTCTAATTTCAATGTCTTTCCACATCCCCAAACTATTTTGAGATCACCTGATTTTACCCATATCCAGAGCTGTCTTGCTGGGCTAATGGAGAGTCATGTGGTACACATCAGGGGGTAGTTAAATACGGTTGCTCCTGCTGCTTCTCTCATTGCCCAATTACATGACTGACTCTTAGAAGTTATAGCTCATGGAATCATGGAACTGGGCACACCAGGGCACTTGATCAGACAAACATGATTTCCCAGAACCAGCAGTCACATTGCAGCTCAGACGCAAGACCTGCCAAACTCCTGGGATGATTTAACCTAGAGGATTTTAAATAACTTCAGGAAATGCAAAACTTCCTATCAACCTGAATGGTTCCTGTCACTTTTTAGAACACCTGGCACTCAAATATTTAAATAACCATTCCAGTTTTAATTTAAAGAGCCTAACAATAAGCTCTTTCTACTCCCATATTACTTTAAGTCTGACTTTTCTTTACTTTTCTAAAAATGCAGATTTGGGAAATAAAATTAGCAATGCAAGGTGAACCTAGTGTGAATTTTACTGAAAATTATGCAAATCCAGGAAATTATAATTCTATCAGGATGTCATTACATGTGTCTACTTAGACACACATTTTCTGCTATGTTTAAGTTAAACAAAACACTAAATGACTATGTAGTATGACATCTCATTAATATGTTTCCATTCACATCTGTGCCTTTAGTATAAAAAAACTGCTTCAGTGATAAGAGATTAGGTCCTTTAATTAGAAACAAATGACAAATCACTGTTAACCCCATGTGATGCTTTCTAAAACTTCCGTCAAATATTCCTCTTAAAACATTATTAAACACAAGTTCCCCAGATCTACTTCCTAGAAAGTGCCATTTAACAAAACCCAGGCAGGATGTTAATACTGGGGCCGAATTACAGGTTGCCAAAGCATTTCCTGTGAGGGGATTGACAGGGGATCATTTTGTTATGGGGCCACCTCCAGTGTGTTGTGACAACCACTCATTACACCTCTGAGCATAGCACTCAGCTGTAGGTTCTACAAGATGCAAATAGCTCCAAATGGGTTCAATTTAGAGCGAGTGGATAATGTATCATTCACTTCTCTAAGGTAGAAGCTTTTAATTTTCCAAGAACAAGGAAGAGAAGAACATTGCAGTTTCTGGAAATAAAGATTTAGTTAACCAACTACGCCTGAGAAATGGAGTCACAATAGCAATATCTGTTACATTACAAATAAAAACACTTCACCTGCCTTGTTTCCTCCTGGCCCAAATGAAAACACCAGTGGTCAAGTGAGCATCACCTCTCAATAAATATAATTATCCACTTACGAGCTCAATGTCAAAAACTAGTAACCTCTAAGTGATGGTAGGTTTTTCTCTTACAAAAGGAACTGCTTACAAAGCTACTATAGTTAATTACTATAATACTCAAAAAGTGTTTAAAACACATTTTGATATGGAAAAAAATATCATGGAAAGCTTTTCACAGTTGGACTTTAATATTTTAGTGTGCTAGCTTTTATACCCCTCTGTGATTTTACTCCCACTGTTCTATTACTGATTTTAGTAAGTGTTGCTAACAATGGAATGCAGCAAGTCCCTACTACCAGCTATTTAGAAGAAAGGTATGCTAATATGGATTGGAAGAAGTCAATAAGCCCATTTAAGAGTCCTGTGTTTAACAAAGCCACAGGAGAAACCAGGGAGCTACAAAACAGGGTTGTGTGAAATTTCTGCTATGACTACATTAATGAGCAGAACGCTCTCTGCTCTAAATTGCCAGCATCACTCTAGCTGTGATTACTAAAATCTTCTGGATGTTAACGTCCTTTGTTTTGAGCACTCTACGAAGAAATTACAGTTTATTTTTCTTCATTCCTAAAATTAAGCTTTAAAGATTACTTTCCAGTAAAGACAGTTTGTGTGTATACTATATATATTTATATTGTAAATATACTTATATTTACATTCATAGACAGAGGAGAGAGAATAGTTTTGAGATATAATCTCAGGAAACACTGGTAGGAGAGAGCAAAACCGGCATAGGCAACAGAGGGCAGTCACTAAAGTATGCAACTGAAGCAAGATGTTTACTTCTGCTGAGAAATTCCGGGGGTTGGTGAACATGTACCTCGGGCCCACAGGGCTAGGTAGCCTGGCATTGACAGACTTACTTCCATCAGTCATTGGCTGGCTGCTCTTCCTAGAGTACAATAATTCTCCAACAATTAGATATTTCGGTTAAAAGAAAAATCAAAAGCCAGGGACTTTGGATTTATACTATTGCCCTTCCATTCTTCAGTAACTTTCAGTCTGTTTGCGCTGCTGTAACAAAATGCTACAGATGAGGTGGCTTCAGAACAACAGATACTCCTTTCGCACAGTTCTGAAGGCTGTGAAGTCCAAGATCAAGCTGCCAGCAGATTCAACCGTCTGGTGAGGGCCCATTTCCTGGTATACAGAGAGCCATCTTCTTGCTGTGACCACACACAGTGGAAATGGCAAAGGAGTTCTCTGCCGCATTTTAGAAAGGTACTAGTCCTCATGAGGGCTCCACCCTCATGATTTCATCATCTCTCAAAGTTCTGGCCTCCTAATTCCATCACACTGGGGGTTAGGACTTCCACATAAAAATGTTAAGGCAGGGGCACCTGGGTGGCTCAGTGGGTTAAAGCCTCTGCTTTCGGTTCAGGTCATGATCCCAGGGTCCTGGGATCGAGCCCCACGTCGGGCTCTCTGCTCCGTGGAGAGCCTGCTTCCTCCTCTCTCTCTGCCTGCCTCTCTGCCTAGTTGTGATTTCTCTCTGTCGAATAAAAAAAAAAAAAAAAAAAAAATTTTTAAAAATGTTAAGGCATCACAAACATTTAGTCTACAGCAGTAACAGATGCATAATTTTTAGTTAGTCATGGAGCTTTCTGGACAAATATTGTATTTCCCAGTCACTTCTGACAAGTGTTATCTAATAAGATATAATTGTCAAAAACTGATCTCCATGCTTTGGAGCTAACATATAACATGAAGACAGAGTTTGGGAGTAAAAGGAACGTTAGCTTTATTGCTTTGTAAGGCAAAGGAGGCTACAGCAGGCTTTGGCCTCCAAAAAACGGCAAGCTTACAGGAAAAGCTGAGTTTATAGGGAAATAGAGGATCTAGCTGATTTTTTTTTTTAATTTTATTTATTTGACAGAGAGAGATCACAAGTAGGCGGAGAGGCAGGCAGAGAGAGAGAGGAGGGAAGCAGGCTCCCCGCTGAGCAGGGAGCCCAGTTTGGGGCTGTATCCTGGGACCCCGAGATCATGACCTGAACTGAAGGCAGAGGCTTAACCTGTTGAGCCACCCAGGCGCCCCGGATCTAGCTGATTTTGATATGAATTATGTACTTGTTGCCAGCCTCCTTTGTCAAGTCAATAGAGTGCTACAGGATTCCTGAAACAAAAGGCTAAGAAGGGAAGAGGAAGGTTTGTAGAAGAGAGGAAAAATGTTACTTTAAAATTGAGCTTCCATGAAGCAGTAGTACAGCCATTTTTTTTTTCCACTCAACTTTATGCTTTTAAGTGATTTCATAATCAGAAGTATTTGTGCATCTTTCTTCAATTTGGCTTCCTTTGTACTAGCTGGAATCAGGACCTAAAGTCTAGAGCTCTAGCAGTCATCTTGGACCATGGGGATAAAATTTCATGATAAGAACTATGTTCCAGAAAATTTATACTTCCTTTAAATGTAAAAGAAATACATTTATATCTTATTTGGAAGTATTATTTTGACTTTTCTGTCACAAGCAAATGAACCTAACTTAATGTCAGCTCTTACAGTTACTATTTATAATAGTTTAAAAACCAATAAAACTCCTTGTACAAATTTCATAAAAAATATTATGTATTTTTATGTATTAAAGGTTAGGCCTCTTTATGTAAAAGATATTAAAACATATTAAGGAACAGAATATATTGAATAAGAAATTCATTGTCAAAAGGTAAATATTCCCTAATTTAACCTACAGATCATGTACAAGTCCAGACAAAATTCAGAGTATTATCTTTACGCATGATGGATTCTTTTTTTCCTAAGTCTAATATACTAGAGAAAAACCTAGGAGAAACCAAAGTACTTGAGAAGGGAAACTTGACCTACCAGATTTTAACAGTTCTATAAAACTGTTACTTAACAGATTTCAATATTAATGCAGGTTTAGAAAATTGAACAAAATGTCAATACATAAACTCATATACCATATATGCATTTGTATATGTGTGTGTGTATATTTACACACATGTACACATATACACACATAATGTAACAAGGCTACAATTGTAGAGCACTGGTAGAAATAATGCAAAATGGAAAAATGCAAATAAACCCCTACCTTGTACAAAATCTATTCTAGATGAATCAAAACCCCACAAGACTAAGACAGCCCTAATGATTCTTGGCACCAAAGAAAGGCTAAGAACATTTCAAGTTATCACTAGACAGAATGGTGAAACCTCATCAAAAAATTAAACATTGGCTAGAATTCTTAGAAGTATTTCCCACTAACAGCTAAATTAGCTCCCGAATAAGTTGCACTATCCTTTCCCAAGTAAAGCTTAAAAAATAAGCTTCAAAAGGATCAAACTAACCCATTAGTAAGTTAACTGCATGCAAGAACAAAACTTAACACTCTTTAAAGGAATATTACAAACTTCAACATTCAGCAATATAAATTTTAGAATGTCTGGCATCTAAAAAAATATTACTAGGCATATGAAGAAGTAGGAAAAAAAAAAAAGTTAATAATGACAGACCAAGAGGGATGCCTGGGTGAATCAGTTCCACTGCCTTTGGCTCAGGTCATGATCCCAGGGTCCTGGGATCGAGGCCCGCATCGGGCTCCTTGCTTGGCAGGGAGCCTGCTTCTCTCTCTGCCTCTGCCTGCCTCTCTGCCTGCTTGTGTGTATTCTATCTCTCTCTCTGGCAAATAAATAAAATCTTAAAAAAAAATAAATACATAAAGACCAAGAGATTAGAGAGAGGATAGAATAAGAAGACAAGAATCTTAACCACTATAATAAAGGTTCTAAGAAGATGTAAAGGACAACATAGATATAAAGAGAAAAAAGAACAAATATATAAAATGCTCAATTAAAGATGAAAACAAATATATTCAATACAAAACCCACTGGATGGGATTAGTAGAAGTTAAGATGCTGCAGAAGGAGAGAAGAGTAAATCTGAATTTGACATTATCATAGAAATTATTTAAAATGAAATAGGAAACCAAATACTAAAAAACAATAAATGAGGCAATAGAGATCTGTAAGGACTGTGCTGATTTTCTATTGCTGCAATACAAATTATCATGAATGTAGTGGCTTAAACAACATGAATTTGTCATCTTAAAATTCTGCGGATTAGAAGTAAAACACTGGTCTCCCTGAGCTATAAGTAAGATGTAGGCAGGGCTACACTCCTCTAAAAGCTTTAGAGTACGATTTGTTTCCTTGCCTTTTCTATTTTCTAGAAGTCATCCATATTCCTTGACTTATGGCCTCTTTCTTCTATTTTTAAGCTATCAACAGTTGGTTCAGAGCTTATGTCATATCTTTCTGACTCTCTTTAATGGCCACATCTTTTTCTTTGACCACAGCCAAGAAAGGTTCTCTGTTATTGAGGATCTGTGTGAAATCTGGCCCACTCAGGTAACCCAGGACAATCTTTCCATCTCAATGTCCTGAACACAGTCATATCTGCAAAGTTCCTTTTACTGTGTAAGGTAAATATTTACAGGTTCCAAGGATAAGGATGAAATCATGGCAGAGCAACATTACTCTGAGAACCACAGGATCCAAAAGGAAGTCATTTAATACATGTATAACTGGGGTTCTAGGAGGATGAACGGCAGATAAAGGACATTTGAAGAAATAATTATCACAATTTTTTGACATTTGATGAAAGGCATAAATCTGCATATCCAAAAATCTCATCAAAATTCAAGTAGAATAAATAAAAAGAAAACCATCTAAATACATATCAAAAATCAAATTCCTATGTACAGTGACAAAGAGAAAATCTTAAAAAAAAATCCAGAGAAAAGAGAAACATTATATACACATGACAAAAATAAAAAATAACAGCAGATTTGTTTTCTGAAACTGTTTGGCTAAATGTAATGGAGTAATATATTTAAATACTGGGGACAGGGGTGGAATGAACAGTTGTCAAACTAGAATTCTATACTTAACAAACTATCAAAAGTGAAGACAAAATGAATTCTTCTTCATAAAATAAAAGCTGAGAGAATTTATCACCAGCTTATTGAACTATAAGAAATGTTTGAAGGGAATTCTTCCAGCAAAAGAAAAATAATATCAGATGGAAATGTGAATCTACATATGAAATAAGAGGACCACATATGGAAAATGAGTGGTAACACATAAAAAACACTTTCTTTCATTTTAAACTCTGTGAAAGATAATTAACCATTTAAATCTTTAAAAAATAATAGCAATGTATTTTAAGTTTTATAACATCTATAGGTAAATATGTGACATGACAAAAACACAAAAGAAAGGAGAAATAAAAGGGAGGTATACTGTTGAATATTCTTACACTCTTTGTGAAGCATGATAGCAGTGGTATAATAGCTTAAAAGAAACTAAAATTTGAGAATTCATCTTATCAAATCTAGGGTACCACTGAAACTATACAAGGAGGTATAGGCAATAACCCAATAGTGGAGATAATATGTAATCATAAAACACTTAAATAATCCAAAAGAAGGGAAGGAAGGGAAGGGAAAACAAAGGAAGGGAAGAGAAGGAATATTAAAATCAAATTTTTAAAAATATTTTATTTATTTATTTGTCACACAGAGAGAGTTAGTGAGCACAAGCAGGGAGAGCAGCAGGCAGAGGGAGAAGCAATCTCCCTGCCAAGCAACAAGCCAGATGTGGGGCTCAATCACAGGTCCCTGAGATTATGATCTGAGCCAAAAGCAGACTCTTAACTGACTGAGCCACCCAGGCACCTCTCCCTTGTATATTTCTACAGCACATATTCTTTATGCATTCATCTACTGATGGACATCTAGGCTGCTTCCCTATCTTGGCTATTACAAATAATGCAATGAACATAAAGTTTCACATATCTTGTCAACTCACTGTTTTCATATTCTTCAGATAAATACAAGAAGTGGATTTGCTAGATCATAAAGCATTTCTATTTTTATTTTTGGAGGTACCCCCATACTGTTTCCCATAGTGTCTGCACCAATTTACATTCCTACCAACAATGTTCAAGTGTTCCCTTTCTCCAAAACCTTGCCAGTATTTATTTCTCATCTTTTGGTAATAGCCATTCTGAGTGGTGTGAGATGATACCTCATTGTGGTTTTGATTTTCATTTCCCTGGTGAATGGTGATGCTGCACATCTTTTCATTTGTCTGTTGTCCATCTGTGTCTTACTTAGAAAAATATCTGTTCATATCCCTTAACAACTTTTTAACTATCTCTCCTCCCTTTCCCTCCCTTCCCCTGCCCTTCTCTTCCTTTTGGTATTGAGTCGTAGTTCTTTATATATTTTGGATATATAATATGCAAATATTTCTGCCATTCAGTAGGTGGCCTTTTCAATTTATTAATGGTTTCCTTCTCTGTGCAAAAGATTTTCAGTTTGCTATAGTAGCAATTGTTTATTTTTCCTTTTGTTGCTCTTACCTGAGAAGACATATTCACTGTCTAAGACTGATAATCAAAAGTTCACTTCCTTGGATTACTTCTAGGAGTTTTATGATTTCAAGACTCACATTCAAGTCTATGATCCATTTTGAGTCCATTATATATATATATATATATATATATACACTGTGAGAACATGGTCCAATTTCATTTTTTGCATGTAGTTGTTTTTCCAACACCATTTATTGAAGAAACTGTCCCAATTATATATTTATATATTCTTGCCATCTTTGTCATAGTTTAACTGAATATATAAGCATGGTTTATTTCTATGTTCTCCATTCCGTTCCATTGATCTATGCATCTGTTTTTTGTTTGTTTTTCCCAGTACCATACTGTTTTGATTACTACAGTTTTGTAGTATATCTTGAAATCTGGGAGATTTGTTCTTTCTCAAGACTACTTTGGCTATTTGGGGTCTTCTGTGCTTCCACACATATTTTAGGATTCCTTATTCTAGTTCTGAGAAAATGTTATTGGTATTTTGATAGGGATTGCATTGAATCTGTAGATTGCTTTGTGTAGTATGGATATTTTAATAATTTTAATTCTTCCAATTCATGAGCATGGTATATCTTTCCATTTATGTCATCTTTAGTTTATTTCATCAATGTCTTTTTCCAGATTACAGGTCTTCCACTTCTTTGGTTAAATTTATTCTTTTGGTATTTTATTCTTTCTGATGTTATTAAAATGTAACTTTAAAAAAAATTTCTCGGGCACCTGGGTGGTTCAGTGGGTTGGGCTGCTGCCTTCGGCTCAGGTCATGATCTCGGGGTCCTGGGATCGAGTCCCTCATTGGGCTCTCTGCTCAGCAGGGAGCCTGCTTCCCCCTCTCTCTCTCTCTCTGCCTGCCTCTCTGCCTAGTTGTGATTTCTCTCTGTCAAATAAATAAAAAAATCTTTAAAAAAAAAATTTCTCTTTCTGATAGTTATTAGTGTATAGAAACCTAAATAATTTCTGTATATTAATATTTTTTATCCTTCAACTTTACCGAATCCATTTGTTAATTCAAAAATTTTCATGGAATATTTAAGATTCATTATATATCAATATCTATATAGATATAGATATAGATGTATAATCATGTCATCTATATAGATATATAGATATAGATATAGATATATAATCATGTCATCTGAAAATAGTGACAGTTTTACTTCTCTCTTACCAATTTGTGTGCTTTTTTAATTTATTTTTCTTGCTTGACTGCTGTGGTGAGGACAGGACTTCCAGTACTATGTTGAATAAAAGTGGTGAGAACAGAAATCCTTGTCTTGTTCCTGATCTCACAGGAAAATGGTATGGCACCATTGAATATGATATTAGCTAAGAGTTTGTCATATATGGCATTTATTATATTGTGGTACATTCCCTCTATACTCACTTTGTTGAGAGTTTTTATCACAAATGGATATTAAATTTTGTCACATTTTTTTGTATCTCGAGATGGTCATCTGATTTTTTTCCTTCATTTTGGTAATGTGGCATGTCACATTGATTTATTTGCAGATATTGAACCATTCTTGCATTCCTGGAAAAAAATCTCACTTAATTGTGGTATATGATCCTTCAATATATTGTTGAAATCATTTGGCTAATATTTCATTCAGGATTTTTGCATCTATGTTTATCAGTTATATTAGGCTCTAATATTCTTTTTGTGTGTGCGTAGTGTTTTTGTCTAGTTTTGATATCAGGAAAATCTGTCCCTATAGAATAAATTTGGAAATATTCTTTCATCTTCTATTATTTGGAATACTCTGAGAAGGGTAAGTATTAGCTTTTCTTCAAACATTTGGTAGGATTTGCCCATGAACCCATCTGTTCCTAGACTTTTTTTTAAGGTTTTATTTATTTATTTGGCAGAGATCACAAGTAGGCAGAGAGGCAGGCAGAGAGAGAGGGGGAAGCAGCTCCCCACTGAGCAGAGAGCCCAATGTGGGGCTTGATCCCAGGATCTGAGATTATGACCTGAACGGAAGGCAGAGGCTTTAACCCACTGAGCCACCCAGGCGCCCCTGTTCCTAGACTTTTGTTGGGAATTCAACATCACAAATCATTATGGAATTGTGTATCTAAACCACAGTGAGATATCACTTCACATTGCATAGGACAACTTTTATTAGGATAAGTGGGAAATAAGTTTGGGTAGGATGTGGAGAAATTGGAGCCTTCTTTACTGCTGGAGGACATGTAAAATGCTATAGACACTGTGGATAACAAAATGGGAACTTCTTTAAAAATTTAAGACTAAAATTACCACATGATCCAGCAATTCAATTTCTGGATACCTACCCAAGATGATTTAAAGCAAGGATTCAAACAAATATTTGTACAGCCATCTTAACAACAGCATATTCACAATAGCCAAAAGGCAGAAATAACCCAAAACTTCATTGATGGATGAATGGATAAACAAAATGTGATATAGATATACAATGGAATATTAGCCTTAAAAAAGTGCATTGCAACATGGATTAACCTTGAAGACGTCATTCTGGGTGAAATCAGTCAGTCATAAAAGTACAAATATTATATGGTTTCATTCAAATGAGGTATGTAGAAAATTCAAATTAATAGAAACAGAAAGTAGAATGGTGGTTGCCAGAGTCTGGGTGAAGAAAGAATGGGGAGCTATTGTTTTTGGGTTTGTTTTTTTTTTAAGATTTTATTTATTTATTTGACAGAGAGAGAAATCGCAAGTAGGCAGAGAGGCAGGCAGACAGAGGGGTAAGCAGGCTCCCTGCTGAGGGGAGCTAATGTTGAATGAACATAGAATTTCAGTTTGGGAAGATGAAAAAGTTTCAGAGATGGATGGTAGGGATGATTGTACAACAATGTGAATATGCTTAATATCACTGAATGTTGATGTAAAGTGGTAAATTTTATTTTATTTTATATTTTACTACCATAAAAAAATCAATCTATAAATTCAATACAATTCCAAAAATATCCATACAGGATATTTTTGGTAGAAATTTAAAAATTGATTCTAAGATTAATGTGAAAATGAAAAGGATCTAGAATAAGTAAAACAAAAAAGAATTTAGGTATTTCATTTATAAGATTAAACAAGTTAAGGTGGTAGAGTATAAAGAGAAACATATAAATCATTGGAATAGAATCTGGATATTTTTGAAAGAGGAGCCAAGGAATTCAATGGAAAAAATAAGAGTAAATCCAAAGAAAAAAGGGAAATCAAGAGTGCTTAGAAGAACTGGATATCTATATGGACAAAGGAAATAAACCTTGACCATATCTTGAACCACATAAAAGAATTACTTCAAATAAATCATGGATCTAAACATAAACACTAAACCTATATAACTTCTAGAAGAAAACAGAAGAATAAATCTGACCTCAGAGAAAGCAAATATTCCCAAGATAAGATAAAAAAAACATTAACCATAAGAGGAAAAGAAGTCAGATAGGATTTCCTCAAAAGTAAAAACACTTCTGCTCTTTTAAAGATATTATAGAGAATATGAGAAGGCAAGGCAAAGACGAGGAAAATAATTGCATTGAAAATAACTGATAAGATACTTTTATTCTGAATATATTAAAAAAAAACTCCTAAAACTCAGTAATATAAAGAAAAACAACATAGCTAAAGATAAAATGCACAAAATAATTGACTTCATAAAGTAAAGATATAAATTATACAAAAATACAGAATATGTTAAATGTCATCAGTACTCATCAATAAATTGAAATTAAAATCTCAACTAGATATCACTACAAAACCACTAGAATGTTTAAAACAAAACAGACTACTAAGATAATGCTAACTGCTGCCAAGAATTTGGAGTAACTGAAACACACGTTGTTGACAGAAGGCAAAATGGTACAGACACTTTGGAAAATAATTTGTTTTTTTTTTTTTTGTTTTGTTTTTTGTTTTTTGTTAATCTTATATTTGCCATGCTACTCAGCAAAACCCCTCCTAGGTATTTACCCAAGAGGAGTAAAAACAGATGTTCATACAACAAATAGTGTGAAAATATTCATAGCATCTTTATTCATAATAGCTAAGCTGAAATAATCAAAGTGTCTATCAACTAATGAATGGGAAATGGAAAAATGAATAGTATATCCATACAGAGGAATAATACTGAATACATTAAAAAATGGATTACTGATAAACACAATATGAATGAATCTTAGAAGTGTTACATTAAGCAAAAGAAGCCAGACATGGAAGGCCATATCCTGAATTAGTCCATGCATATGATATTCTAGATATGGCAAAACTAGAATAACACAAAGTTAATCAAAGGTTGCCAGAGTCCATGTGGGAGCAGAGGATTGTTGTCAGGGAGACTCAAGAACACTTTTCATCGTGAAAGATAAATTCTACATCCTAAAATAGTATATTGAATATGCCAATCAAAACTCAGCAAAGTATAAATTTAAATTGGGAAATATGCCTTGATAAAGCTGACTGAAAATAAGCATGTTGTTTTTAATATATAGAAGTATGGTAAAATTACAAAGAAAGCAGGGCATTAACACAGATGCATAGTAGTGATAAGTGGGACTGAGGAAGAGATGCAAGAAAGTCTTGGTAATTTCTTATTTATAAATCTGGGTACTGAGCACATAGAAACTCATTTATTTTTTATTTATTCATTTGTATGTTTATGATTAATTATGCTACAGGGTCACGCTATGTACTTTCTTTTATAACAGTATTTTAACAGTAAAAAATTAAAAAAAACAGAAAACTAAAATAAAAAATGATTAAACAACCATCTAAGAATGGATCATACAAATATACAGCATTAATCAAAGAAACAAAAATTTTCAATAAGAGAGTAGTACCTACAAAAGGTGTTTTAGTGGGAAACATGGTATGGCAAATTTAGTACTACACTTAGAATGCTTGATTCTAGGATGATTTTCTTAAATTCTGTTAAGAATATGAAAGAAGGAAGAGAAAGCACAAATCTTACACAAGTTTGTTTAAAAGGGGGGAAGAATAAAGCATTAAAGAAAAATATTACCTGTCCAATAGTTCTGCTTATTTAGAAAAGCATAGGTCTATAATAGCAAAGTACCATCAATCTATAATTCAACCTGATTATGTAAACCCATATGTGTTCTAGAAAGAGATTCAGGTTACTATAATTTTGAACTTTTTGAAGTGAGTTTACAATTGCTTTCATTAGAGTTTTCTTCCATCCCATCACAGATAAATGGTTAGAGTTTTCTTCCATTCCATCCCAGATAAAGGATGCAGATAAATGTTTAATGATATGCATATCTCTAAATCTCATGGTTATTTATTGAATATGTTTCTGAATACTTTATTTATATCACTAATGACTATTATTGAAGATATCCAGATACAAAGATCTCCAAATCTTTGTATCCACATTATAGCTGGTCATGTTACTAAAAATGAAAAGACAAAAACCAAAACCAAAAGTCAGAACAATTTAGTCATATCATATAGACCCAAAGTGGCAAAAATTTTTTGCAAACCCATTTAGAATGACTGCCTCGAGTCTGTTTTGAGACTGACTCTAGTTCAAGTCTGAGCTTAGGACCAAAATCTCTTATTAATATGTTAAGAATGCCCTCAATGGAAGAAGAGAAAGAGACTATATTTGTGGGCACCTTGGGTGGCCCAGTGGGTTAAAGTCTCTGCCTTCGGCTCAGGTCATGGTCTCAGGGTCCTGGGATCGAGCCCCGCATCGGGCGCTCTGCCCAGTGGGGAGCCTGCTTCCTCCCCCCACCACCCCCGCCTTTCTGCTTACTTGTCATCTCTCTCTGTCAAAATAAATAAAGAAAATCTTAAAAAAAAGACTATATTTGCAAGGCAGTGTCATCTTTAATGTAGGTAATTAATTACGTTACTGAAGTCAACCAGTTTAAAAATAATCATTTAAAAAACTTTCACTAGGGTGCCTGAGTGGATCAGTCAGTTAAGCGTCTACCTTCTTCTCATGTCATGTTCCTGGAGTCCCAGAATTGGGTCCCAGGATCAAGTTTGGCAGCAGAAGCCATGCTTAGAGGAGAATCTTCTTCTCCCTCTCCCTCAGCTTCTCCCCCCAACAACTTGTGCTCTCTCTTTCTCAAAATTAAGAAAACTGTTTAAAAATAAATAAATAAATATTAAAAATCTTCCTTAACATCCATTTCTGTGTAGAAATGTATCCAAATGATTCTTAGCTAGTAGTGTGATTTTAAAAAGCTATGATTTTTTTTCTTTTCCTTCCTTCCTTTCTTCCTTTCCCTTCCCTTCCCTTCTCTCTTCTTTCTCTTTCTCTTCTCTTCCCTTCTCTTTTCTTTTCTTCCTTTTCCTTCCTCTTCCTCCCTTCTTTCCCTTTTTCTTCTCTTCCCTTCTCTTTTCTTTTCTTCCTTTTCCTTCCTCTTCCTCCCTTCTTTCCCTTTTTCTTCTCTTCTCTCTTCTATTTCCTTCCCTTCTTCCTTTCCCTTCCCCTTCCTTCCTTCCTTCTTTCCTCCTTCCCTCCTTCTTCTCTTTTGTCCATTCCTCTTCCCAGCTTTCCTCTTCTTTCATTCCTTCCTTCCTCCCTCCCTCCTTCTTTGCCTGCCTCCCTTTGTAACCATGTATTGGCTAGTTGATATGAAGCTTCCAGTGGATATAGTAAGACAATAAACAGCTTAACAAGCAAGTGCAACAAAAAAGCAATCACGACAGTGATGAATATCGTGAGGGAAAAAATATCAGGGGCAGGAATGTAAAATAAGATGGTGGAGCCTCCCGGATAGGACTTCAGTGTGAGAAGTAGCAAGATGAAGAAGTATTGCAGTAAGAAGGAACAGTCCCTATGAAGGTCCCATGAAAGGAAGAAATTTGAAGAGGAGCAACATAAAGGATGACAGTATAATAAAGAGATTTGTTCAAATTTCAGATTTTTTTACTTAAGTTTTGTGATCTTGGCTGGAATGTCGAATCTCTTATAAATCTCAATTTTATCACATACACATTGAGAACGAGGAACTATGTAATCTCAAAGATTCCTTAAGATTTAAAAATAAATAAATAAACAAAATGTCATCCATGCTATAAAATAGTCTGTCATCTTTAATCTGGTAAATTTATCTGGTAAAAATATGGCCATACCAGCTGTGATCAAAAGGATCCAGTAAACTTTTGGGAAATTGGTGTAAATTTTTTTTTTTTTTTTAACTTTTAACTGAAAGGATCTCTGTGTACTTTAAAGAAATTCAGAACCTGTAGAAAGGAAATACAGCAGAATATAAAAGTCAAGCTTCAGGATTCCATTCACGTGATGGGCTATTGTTTACCAGTCAAACAAATGGGTATATGTAAATGTATATTCCTTTTTCAGAATATCGTTTTGTAACTTTTTTTTTTTCATTATGATTTACAAAGATTGAAATCTCCACTGGAGTTCAGGATAGAAGGGGTGGGTCATTAGGTTTCTGCCTCAAGCAAATAGGTCTCAGCATGCCACCAGCAGAACTCAAATAGTGATAATAAGGTCATCAATTATCTTGGCCAGGATATAGTTTGAAACCCTGGGAGGTGAAACTTACACCCAGAAAAAGATAAATTGCCTTTCTATAGGATAAAGGAACATCTTCATGGAAGACAGGTGGCTTGACAGTCCAATATGGTCTAAGAAAATGCCAAAGAAGAATTAAGTAATGAAAACCAACACTCATTCTCTGAAAAATGGGATTGCTTAAATGATCTTATCCAGCACTTACTTCTTGAACACCCAAACACGATTTATTCATGTGGATATGTATTTTTAATTGCTTATTTAGGCTCTACATAAACAGGTATAATCTTCATGATAAACATACATATAAGCACAACTTAAGGCAAAACAGATCAATAAGCAAAATAACTTTTAGAGATACAAATAATGAAAAATTAAATTCATTAAAACAATGAACTCAAACACCATCTTCAAGAACCACTATCCTAAAACATAACCCCTTTGAGACAGACCAATTTAAATAAATGAGCTGTACATTCTGCCCTCAAACTCTTCCAGGGCAGAATGGGCAGAATATTCTATAAGGGTCTTGGCAGGAAGGCCAGTACTCTGGGGATGCACTCTGGCCAATGGGATCTGTCCTCAATTAATTAGTTGAGAGGTAGTGATTTCCCAAGGGTGTCATTGTTTCTACACAAAAACTCTCAATACTTAGCATCATGCAACTTACATTTACTTGACTATTTGCACACGTGAATGATTTACTCACCCTATGTGTCAGTGTACTCTATCCTTAGAGGAATGCTTGGCTTTAATTCTATCTCATATAGATAACTTAAAGGACCGAGACTTGCCGGCAAACACACAGAGGTATAATGAAGCCTGCTGGCACTGGTCTGTGAAAACAGAAAGTGAATTTTTCAGGATTTTGTAACCCAATTGTTAAACATCACCATTATTAACTGAATTGTATAAACATTCAATCAAATAAATTATATTAACAACAAAGGTAATAAATATTCACAACTCATCAATCTCTATTTTACTACATTTCATTACTATTTGACTTGAGATTATTTCCATCTATTTTATCTATATGGTAGAAATGATGGGCTACTGTGCATCTCCCACCAGCTCTGTGCTCAGTGATTGACCCAGATGTGTACATTCACATGACAAATATCAGCTAATGTTGTAAAACAGAGACCCTCCACCCCTTCCCTTTCCCTGTATTGACAGCTGTTTAAGATTTAAAAGCATGTCATGACAAACCTGTTTTGCATAATAATTTACCTACAGACAGAATATCAAAAGATTCTAAATGTTACCTTTGATGATAATACCAACACTAACACAAGGTTACCTAAGCCTTGCATCAAGCAGACATGGATAAAGGGTTGAAAAGTAGGGAGATCTAGCACATACAGAGAGCCTGCTATGTGAAAACTCCTGCACTTACGTCATGTCCATAAAGCTTCACAACAATCAAAAGAGGCATATTCCCATTTTGCAAATGCACAGATTGAAGTTTATAAAGGCTTATAATATTCTGAAGATCATCCAGCTAAGAAGTAACGATCTGAATCTTCAACTAGGGCAGAAGTGATGAGCAAGAACTCCTTTCCACATATACAGAAGCTCAGTGTACTTAGCTCTAATCAAAGTCACAAACCTAGGAAATCAGGAATCTCAAATCCTCATTTGATCTCAGAGAATTTGAACATGCATGTACAGGTGCTTCTGAAAAATCATGAATGGGGCAGGCATCATGCAGCCTTCTCAAGAAAAAACAACAACAGATTAAGTAATGAACAAATACTAAAAACTCTTAAAGAATGTAAAAGATAAAGGAAATGCTAAAGAATTCACCTTCTAGAATTCACTTTCTAGAATTCACCTTCTAGAACACATTCTATTACTCAGAGAATGAAATGACAGCAAAAAAAGTACAGAACTATTCTCATGCCAAAGGGTTTGATGAAAACTGCATTCATTTGCAATTTTTCATTTTCCTCCTACTGTTACATTATACCTGCTATAAACAAAAGAAGATTGTTCATATTGAAATAATGCTGAAAATACCATTCCCCAGGGAGTTGGTACTAATGCTTATCCTTTACTCCTTACAGAATAAGTATGTAGCAAGCATTCATGCTAAATGCCAATGTACTTGGAAAATGACATGTTGATTATCATGTTTGGATATTATTCATTTTATTTATCTTTGAAAATACAAACAAGTAGGCCTATTCTATAAATATTATCTCCATTGGAAAGCTATTGCTAATAAAAAATCTACATCTTTTTGGCTACCAAATCCACTGAAATTCATTGTAAATATACAGAACTCATTATAATAACATATTTTTTTGAGTACACACAAAAGACTTTGGGAAGAAGGGAGAGGCGGTGTGGTAAACCAGTGGAAAGATGCAATTAGAGCTATGTTGGCTTGGCAAAGTCCCACTGAACAGCTAGCTGGGATTTTTTTTTTTTTTTTCCCCAAACCACTCCAGGCTTCTTGCCGGTGGTGGGGGGAGTGGGGTTTGCAGATCTCATGTTTGTTAACAGTGCTTGATTCCAATAAATATCTTCTCCAATAGGAGGGAAATAAAGATACAAAAGAATTGCCGAATCTAAAACAAACATGAAAGTACGCACACAGGCGTACTTACACATACTCTGAATGGGAAAGACACTCAATGGGAAATATTTGGCCTTGTAGGAGGTACTATTAACTTGACTGTGTATGTATCACTTATAAGCTAGGTGCAAATTAAGAAATCATCAAAAAATAGTAGCCTGTGACAATGTACACTAAGTTTAAATGTTGGAAGCATTTAATTGATATTTTTGTATTATGTTGTTTCAGCTACAATTCTGGTTCAAGGGAAAATGTTGTCACAATTGGCTGTATGATGGCTTGATTACACTTATGGGGGCTCACTAAATTGATGTTCTGAAGAAGACACATACCCAAAATGAACCAGAGAGGTCAAATTTTGTCTCCATCATTATTGCCATCATCACCATCATCATCAACAACAAAAACACCATCATTATCATCACTAGCAATTACAGAAGGTCACAAAGTCAGACATAAATGTCATGGTATGATTATGTGCCTGAATTTTGTTTGTATATTTGCGTTTTATCATTTTAAGTTTATTAGAGTATGCTACTATAGCTCAATGCAAACCTACTTGAATATTTTCCCTAGATTCCCCTGAGGAGTGCCCAGAACTCTAGTGGAGCTTTTGTTCAGATGGATGATAGGTCTGCCTCTTTTTCACTTTTGTTCTGCAGCTTAATTTGATTCACATAAAGTAGGAGGTAATCACTCTGCTGTTGAGATTAGCAGGTAAAGAATCAAGAGTAGGAATTCTACTAATAAGATAATAGAAAGGTATTTTTAGGCTTTCTTTGGTCATATTATGAGACATAAGTATGGTGATGAAAATGATATATATAATTTAAAGCCTTAATGCAGTTATTATGATTTATTAGTTTTAAGAAACAGAGACTAACAAAATCACTTAAATAATTAACCATAAAGTACAAATGTACAAGGATTGTAGCCGATGATGATAGGCTTATTCAGAACTTTTTTTTTTTTAAAAGCACCCGGGTTTCAGCAAGTATTTTAGTGAATAATACTTGGATTTGTTAATTCAAATATGAATAAACTAAGCCACTGATTAGAATTTCCCTTCTTCCTCAAGTTCATCATAGACCCTCTGCTTACTCCTTTTTTGTCAGTGGGTGCCTCCCCGCCTTCCCTCCAACCCTGCCATGCTTACATGTCAACTCCATGCACTGAAATCCTGAGCGCTGAACTTCCTCATTGTCATCACCTTCAAACAGCCCTCCCCTCACTCGAAGATTAGCCAGCCCTTGCTTTTCGCCTATATTGTTAACTCTAAGAAAGCATCATCTCCCCCATTTGGTATATGGTTAAGTTCAATTATCCATGCCCTCTTCAATGTTCCCAGAAATTTGTTTATACACATCTAGTGTTAACATCTGTTTACAATTCAAACCTACCTTCTGGGATACAAATCCTCTAAAGGCAAGAATTCTGTATTATTCATGCAGTTTTCTCTGATGCTTAGTACTTAAAGACAGGCTTTAATAAATATTCAATGGAAGAATGAATAAAAGAATGTAAAGATATACACAAATAGTCTACTTGACAATTATTAAGGATCGAGGAATAGAGAGAGCCTATTTAGAATAATGATTACTTCATAAAATATTATTTCATCTCTAAATTATAAACTTCTTATACCTTCTGTGAATGTAACACTTGGGGGAGATATTCTGGATTAAAGTCAGAAAAAGTCTAAAACAATAGAATCCAGTTGCAGAAATATATTCATTGGTAGTCATACTCAGAAGCTGTGTTGGATAAGACTACTTTAAAAAATTTTAAGAATGTATGTATCTTCTTTTTCAATGCTTATTTCCTCTTCTGTTTTACTCTACATACATTTGTTCAGTTAATTGTGTTCAATGCCAACTGCAACGAAGTCAACTACTTAAGTATCAGGACACCATAGTAAGGTTACCACCACCAAATTAGCATTTGACCAGTTCTCCAAATGGCACCATTGCTATGTTTTATTTTATCATATAACAAAATGATGATGATGGATGACAACTCTCATTTTGGAAATAAGTATCTAACAAGTTAGAGGTCAACAAACAAATTATTTGGTTCATTTCTTTTGTTCATAAAATTGCCTGAACTAATTAGTTTTTTCTTTTGTAGAAATGATATAAATCATAGAATCATAAATGATTTAATATAAATTTAATATAAATTTTATTTAATATAAATCATAGAATGATAAAATCATCTAGTCTAACATTCACATTTTACATTTAAAAAAATCAAGAGCCAACAAAGTGACAGCATTTCTACAAGGTCGCACAATGTGGTGAAACAAAGCTTAGAACCTAGAGTTCTCAATTTCTAATTCAATACTTTTTGAAGATGTTTAGGACATTTTTAGAAATGAATCCAATACAATATGCGTATTACTAAACCTGAATCATCTCAGCTTTTTTATTTTTTATTTTTTTTTATTTTTTCAGCGTAACAGTATTCATTGTTTTTGCACAACACCCAGTGCTCCATGCAAGACGTGCCCTCCCTATTACCCACCACCAGTTCCCCCAATCTCCCACCCCTGACCCTTCAAAACCCTCAGGTTGTTTTTCAGAGTCCATAGTCTCTTATGGTTTGCCTCCCCCACCAATTTTTTTTTATAAACATATAATGTATTTTAATCCCCAGGGGTACAGGTCTGTGAATCACCAGGTTTACACACTTCACAGCACTCACGATAGCTCATCTCAGCTTTTTTAATAGGCTATTTTGGTTCTGTCATTAAAACACAACACTAGGGACACCTGGGTGGCTCAGTTGGTTAAGGATCTGCCTTCAGCTTAGGTCATGATCCCAGGGTCCTGGTCCTGGGATACAGCCCTGCGTCAAGCTCCCTGCTCAGAAGGGAGCCTGCTTCTCCCTGCCTGCCATGCCCCCTGCTTATGCTCTTTCTCTGACAGATAAATAAAATCTTTAAAAAAATAAAATACTAATTTGAGGAATCCACATCACTAATTTTAATATCTTAAATGAAATATAATCTCTCTCTATGTGTCCAGACTTCAACTAATAGAGCAGAGATGTGACAGAAGAAGAATTAAAGGAGGGTCTTCTCTTCCTTACAACCTACTTCTCAAAAAGTATGTTCTTGCCCACAGAATACTCTGCATGGGACCTAGGTGAGGGAATGCAGTTATATTGGCCTCGATAGATTTGACTACAAGTGGACACTTCGAGAAAAAAAAATGCTATTGTCTGGGCAGAGTATATTCTTTCAGTTGATAACTTAAAGAGAGATGACAGTGTTAGTGTTCTGAATTTCTGAGTTTCTCTGGAGTTAAATCAGAGGTAGCATCATTTATTCATTAATTCAGCAAATATTTATTGAAAGTGCTAGGCACTATTCTAACCGATTGGGAAACATCAACATATAAAAGAGATATGGAACCAACTCTGGGGGCTTATGATCTGGTTAGAGAGACAGATGATAAGCCATAAACTTAATAAATAAGACATAATATAATGTGTAAAATAAAGTGATAAATCTTGTGAAGTAAAGAAAATACAAACTGGCAAAAGGGAATCATGATTGCTGGGGCGGAGATTAGGCAAGTCACAGTTTTAATTTGGAAAGATGACTTTTGGGCAAAGACTTTGAAGCATGTAAGAAAGGTTTATCCAAGCAAATACACAAATGGAAAGAGCTCCACGCAGAGGGAACTCCCAACAATGTCAGCGTGGCATGTTTCAGGAATATAAGTGAGGAGGCCAGGATAACAGGAGTAGAGGAGGCAAGCTGAAAAATTACAATGATGTGACAGGGAGAAAATGAAGGACTGGAGCACATAAGCTGTTGTGTGTAAAGTCCTCAAAAATACTCCTCATATAAATCGAGATTATGGGACTATAAAGAAAAATACGGAAAGAGGGGACAATGAAAGTGATATCCAGAGAGAAGTTGAAAACTTGTGACCCCAAAAAGGGGAAGCTGCTGGTCTTGGTGACATTTTCTACACCTTATATTTTTCAGATTATCCACTATTCTTCTTGTAAACCCCTAGTTCACCAGAGTTAGCTAGAGGTTTGCAACAAAAGACCTTCAATTAGAATACTTGAGTTTTAAACAAGTATGATAGGAATAGCTACCATAGAGTGAGTTGTTCACATTCAGTAAGCATATACCAAAGCAGCATTTTACATCAGGACAAAACACGAGAATGGCATTAATGTGAATGTCCTTGAATGCTCAAAATAGAGACATCTAATATTTTAAACACATTTTAAAAAATAAAATTTAAAAAGTACTTTTCAGGGTCATCAGGGGGGCTCAGTCAGTTGTGTCTGACTTGATTTCGGTTCAGGTCATAATCGCAGAGTCCTAGGATGGAGCCCCTGGTTTGGCTCTGTGCTCAGCGGGAAGTCTGCTTAAAATTCTCTCTCTTCCTCTCCCTCTGCCCTCCCCACTCACTCTTTTTCTATCTTTCTGTAAGATAAATAAATAAAAACTTTTTTTTAAGTACTTCTCAGATTTAAACTCAAATGGACTATTATGAGAGATTGGAGTGTTTAATACAATGAAAATTTATGTACATTAAAATAATACAGTTTCTGAATTAATATTACAAATATATGTATGATACAGGCTGTAATCTTGGCAAAGGGAGCATATTTAGGCAGCTCTGATCTCGGATGGAATGTTTATGAAGGAGGCACAATAGGACAAAATGACTTAAAATTCATATTTGGGCTGAAACAATAAACAAAAACACAAGGAACAAGTCATAACTCCCCAAAAGAAAGATGAGCTTCAGGAGCAGTTGCCTTCTAAGATAAGAACAAGAAAATTAAAGAAGAGAGAGAAAGAAATATTAACTAGTTAACTGAGCCCTTGATAACTTTCTGCAAAATAATAAATGGGGATCAAATGATTCTTTTTTGTATAAGATATATTTATTCATTTGAGAGAGAGAGCATGTGTGCACACAGGGAGAGAGAGAGAGAGAACACAGAGGGAGAGGGAGAAGCAGATTCCCCACTGAGCAGGGAGCTATATGTGGGGCTTGATCCCAGGACCCTGAGATCATGACCTGAGTGGCACGCAGACAATCATTTAATCGACTAAGTCACCCAGACACCTGTGGATCCAATGATTCCTAAGGCCCTGCCGGGTCAGGTATCTATGTGACATCTAAGCACACTTATCAACTGGCTACCAAAACCTTATATGAAGGTTCTTGTCTAGGACAACCATTTAAGACAAACCATTTTACTGGACAAGCCAGTAAAACCCCATAGAATAGCAAAATGGATATAATATGTGGATTAGAAGGTGAATGGGAGAACGTTTGAAATGCTCCAAGAGCCTAAGTACCACAGCCATTTAGAGGATATCTCACTGTGTTGTTAAGGAATCTCATTGTTAAAAAAAAAAAAAAAATTATTTATTTATTTGAGAGAGAGAGCATGAGAGGAGAGAAGGTCACAGGGAGAAGCAGACTCCCGGTGGAGCTGGAAGCCCAATGTGGGACTCGATCCTGGGACTCCATCCCGGGACTCTGGGATCATGACCCGAGCCAAAGGCAGTTGCTTAACCAACTGAGCCACCCAGGTGCCCCACTAAGAAATCTCAACTCTCTGCATTTAAAGAAAAATGAACAGAAAACATGACCTTTATTTTTACAGTTCATAGAATTTTTTAAGTGGTAAAGAACTGCAAGGTACATAAAACAAAATAAGACAACCACAAAAATCCCCCTACTACAACAAGAAAACTGTAATTCAGATCAGGGGCTCTCGTTCAATGTCACAGAACTAGTGACAGAGCTAGGATTTAACTCTGGTCTCTTGATACTTACTGCAAAGTTACTTTCCTTAAACTCACATAGCAATCCCTCAGAGACCTTAAAAAACACACACCTGCTACAATTCCTGATTGCCAATGTTCCAGTTTCATATGGTTTATACCGAGGGTTCTCAATGTAGAGGATGGAAAAAAGAATACACCTTAAACTTAGGGGGAAAATATTAAAATTCTGACCTATAAAAATGTGGGTTTAAAGTCACAGAGGTAGCTGAAGATTAATTGAGACCCCATCCTGAGTCTTGGCTTCAAATGAAGGGAGTTTCCAGAGAGATGTTGGGAGACCACTCCGGGACCGAGTTTTGAAAACTCCCATTCTTTTTGGGCTAGAAAATTTGCATGTGCAATTACTACATTTGCATGCCTAATTACCCCACAGGAAGACACAAATGCCAACTGGCATTTCAAAATGTGTTAACTGAACACACAGAAGGGTGGCCCTTTAAAATGTTGGCCTTAGGAATCTAATCATTAAGAATGGGTCATATGAGTCAGAGTGGAAAGAGAAAGATGGTCCATTTTGAAGCGATCTGAGCATATCCAGTTTGGATGCACACAAAGAGAAATGACTGATTCACACGTATATGAAATACTGGATTTTGATAGAGTACTTTGGAAACAAGCAGAATCCGCAGGGAGAGCATTTCAGGCATTAACTAATTGGATTAGCTGTGGTGTTTTCTGTGGATCCTAAGGCATTCACAAGCTATAGATTAAAATCATCAAACAACTCTGGTCACGGAGGTGAGGAGGCTCTTTTCTTGTGCTAGTAAACATTTTGTCTTGTGGACTAGAAATATATTCAGACCTGTTCATCCTCTAAAGCAGATGGAATATATTCCAAGGTGTTTGGAGTGTATTTTTTCCTGCATTTGTAAACAAAAATCTTGGGATTAAAAAATCATAAAATCATAACTAAATCCTTCATTGTGCTAGAACTAAGATTGCCTATTCTCTGAGAATTGTGTAATTTCTTCTCGGTAGGAAACAATGGGGCCATAATCGGTTTCCTTGCTTCTCAAGCCATTTCCTCAGGTTGGGATAACCCTATTTAGTAGTCTCTTTCCCTGCCATGCAAAAATAAGGATTTGAAGATTCTTGCAGACCAGATGTAACCCTTGGAAACATTCCAATGATTGCCAATCACTATATCCCCTAGGTTATAAGAATAAAACAGGTTGGGGGCATGAACTCCAAAAATGACATGGACTGGTATACAAAAATACCCGATTCTAGACATTCTCAAGAGTTTACTTTGGACTCCAGATATCACTCCAAAGTCTATCTAAGTGGTTTCTGGATTTTCCCAAGCAAGCCTCAAACATATGCTATCAATTGAATCCTTGAAAATACAAAGAAATTAGGCAATGTTTTAATACTCCATGTATTATGCAAATGAATTTTTTTGTAGTGACTTTTTAAAATGTCTTTCATAATCTATACTCCCAGAGGCCAAAGTATGTCTTTTCAGGTGAGGATTCAGAAGTCCTTACTGCCCACATCATCAAATCCTACTCAGCTAATTATAGTAATTAAATATAGTGAATTTAGATGTCATAAAATGGTATTTTTCCTAACTTCAAGCACTGCCTGATTTATCTCAAAAATATTCAAAGCAAGTATTGGATGCATAAATACTCATAAATATCCCTTTAGTACTCTTTTATAAAGGCACAATGGAATGATGGACAACATTGTCCTGGGAATTTATAGATCTAAAGTCTATAAATATACCAATGATTACCATGGCTCCTTCTTCCAAATCATACTAAACTCCAATTAATATTTTCTACCATTCATGTTGCACATAAGAATCTCCATGTGAGAGCCATCTTCCTGACCACCACCTGGAAGGTAGTCGTCTTCTCCCTATACTGTCACTATCACTGCATTTAGTTCCATGGTCTTACTAGTACTTTTCTGACTCTAAAACTTTCTTTCTATTTTTTATTTGAGAGGCAGAGCACGGGGTTTTGGGGGTAGGGAGGGAAAAAAGGAAACAAGATGGGACTGGGGAGGGAGACAAACCATAAGAGACTCCTAATCTCAGGAAACAAACTGAGAGTTGCTGGGGAGGTAGCGGGGAGGAATAGGATGGCTGGATTATCGACACTGGGGAGTGGAGAGTGCTATGAAGTGTGTAAGACTGATGATTCATAGACCTGTACCCCTGAAGCAAATAATACATTATATGTTAATTGAAAAAAAACTATCTTTCTATTTTTATTGTTTTGTCTGAGTTCACCCAAACCACAAGATAAATTTTATGAGAGTAGAAACAAAGTTAACTTTTTTTTTCTCTGCAATAGCCTCATCACCTAGAAAAGACGATACCTTCTATTTACTCCATAAATATTTGTTCAGTGACTCCACTGAGCATCTATTATATGTCAGGTAATTTTTCTTTTAAGATTTATTTATTTATTTATTTATTTATTTGAGAGAGAGAGAGAGAATGTGTCTAAGGAGAGGGGACATAGCAGTTTCCTCACTGAGTACAAGGCTGGATCTCACAACCCATGAGATCCTGATCTGAGCAAAAAAAAACAAGAGTAGGACACTTAACTGACTGAGCCACTCAAGCACCACTATGCCATGTAATTTTTAAAACATTATCTCATTGAATCCTCAACAAAACCTTATGGAAATATACTGTAAAAGGAGGCTGAAATTCTGAGGAGATGAGCCTCATGTCTAAAATGACACAGCTAATAGAGAAGTTTAGTTCCCAGACCTGTCCTATCACAAAGACTGTTTCTTTCCACTACATGTTGTTGATTTTATTCTGAACAGTGTCATAATTGTAAAGGTGACCCTCAGTAAATAATTTAATTGTACAAATATTAGTTATTTAGCCAAAAGAGGAAGGAAAGCTTTGGACTAGATATTCTTTTAAGTTCTCCATTCACAGTAGAAGTCATGACTGTATTACTCCTATTTTCTTCAAAATAACTATAATAAATATTTAACTTTTCTAAAGGACAACCAAACCTATTCAAAGTACAAATACACACTTTGGCTTTTTTTTTTTCTTCAAAATGAAATAAAGAGTTTCAATATAAAATGTGTCTTACTGTATTAAATTTCATCAGTGCAGAACTATTCTTCTGAATATGACTAAAATAAAAATAAATTGTCTCAGAACAAGCAGGCCAAGAAAAGGGGTGGTGATTCTGAGAAGCACCCCATGAAACTTTTAAGATAAACGCTACTGAAATTACATGAATGTCAAAGCCTCTTTTTTTTTTTTTTTAGCCCTAAGATGAATTTGTTTCGTTAAAATCAAATGTGATTTTAGAAGGACTATTGTCTTCATTTTTCAAGTATGTTTTTGCCAATGTCCTTTGATCATTAAATGACTCTAGATTTTAGAAAATTGACTTAAGACATCAAAATCTTGGTTCTTTCAGGAATTCTATTTGTTAAGAAGATCTACCAAAATGCAAATCAGTTGCCCTCTTGGTTTTAGCTAAACTCTTGTGTAAAATAAATATACAAATTTCAGTGTAATTCATGATACTCTATGAAGTCTGGAACAAAGTTTTTAAAAGTAAATTAGAAGCAATTATTGATTTTTAAAATGCTCACTTTACCCAACAGTTTTCTCCCTCTTGCTCATTTCCTTATGTAAAAGAATTTAACCAAAGAAAGCCAGCATTCTAATTCAATTTCTCCTCCAAAGTATATAATTTTATTTCGTCATAATGGCTGCTTTTATTTCCAGGGTCAGATTTTATTTAAATTTGAGTCCATTAGGAACAAAAACTTGCCATTTTCTGATAAACAAAATCAGCAGGGGAGCCTCTTCAAACGAGAAATGTATTTCCATCGACCTTTGTTTTATTTGATCTAAATGACAGGTATACACCACTTTTCCTGTGTTTACTTTTAAAGATTCTGAAAAAATGGGGGTGACATTTTTAACAACAAAACTAGCAATCACCCTAGTAGTCCTGTGACAGGCAGATGGAAGAAATGATAAAAAGATGTAATCCATTGCTTTAGACCACCAAAGAGGCCTAATATGAGTCATTAGCAGAAAACCGTTAATTTTCTTTTTTCCCTATTCTGACTGTTGTTTGTAGAAGTGCTCAACCTCTTAGGAATTGGAACATTTAACTGTTTCTTGCTATTTTGTGAGAGGGGGGCCAAAGCATTAACAGAAGGGAATTAAGGAATATGTCATTATATAGTTTAAGAAATCTGAGTGATATAGGTAACATTTTAGAGGCTCTTAGGTTGAGCTAGATAATAGCTAGAAAGAAGAATTAACACTGGTAAAGCACTTAAAAGATTATAAAAGACTTTCACAAATAGTATCTGATTTCCTAGACATCCTCACAAAAAAAATTTGTCTCAAAGAGTCAATCGTGTTGAAAATAAAGAACTGAAGCCCAGGTCTTTTGATTCCAAAATCCAAAACCATCTTATTCCATATAGACTAACAGAAAATATGGTGATATTTCAATCAAATAAGGATGGAAGCAAACACTTCCCCCCAAGTTTGTTCTGCAAAACACCAGTTCTCTAGGAAGCCAAAATTTGTCAATTAGGGGAAGAAAAGGGTTTGTGAATATATGTGGATAAATATCATGTAGCGCGTCTTTAAGTTATAATGATCAAGGAAACTTTTACTCCGAGGATCTCTAAGGACTAAAGTTAAAGAAAACTCCTAGTGAATGCATTCTGTACCAGAACCCTTTACTCTTTTAAACCAGTTTGTCTCTCCTTCTCCCCTCTCCTTAAACCATACTTAATCTCCAAATAAGGACAAATCAATATCATAATTCCACCTAACATGATACAACTACCCTGCATACAACCAAAAATGCACTAATCTTTTCCAGAGGAGTAGAGGTAAAATCTTTTTTCATTCTTCTGATATCCCCGTAAGCTAGGTTATGATATAAAATTAACAACACTTAAATACTAATACAAAGCCAATATGCCATATGTTACATGATAAGAGAGTAAGAGAGGAAAGAAAACAGAGTTGTTAAACACACACACATACAAATATATTCATAACAGAATAAGAAAGAAATCTTTACAACAATTACAGTCCTTGCTTCTGTAACTAGTCACATAGTTTTATCTAGTATTTATAATTACCTTCTACTACCCATTCTGCATTCCCCTTGCCTTGAGTAGTACCTTAGCAAGTCATGGCTCTTTACTCAGTGAGTAAAACAAACCTTCCTTCTGAAGTGTCTGGGCCATTACTATTCCTGCCTGGACTTGGTTGCTGTAGTTTTTCACTGACCATAATCACAGGGCATGATACTTCTCAGATTCCTTAAGGGATCTCTTGTGTTCTAGAATAGTTTTCCTTTCCATTACTGAGGAGTAG
This sequence comes from Meles meles, assembly GCF_922984935.1. Taxonomy (NCBI): domain Eukaryota; kingdom Metazoa; phylum Chordata; class Mammalia; order Carnivora; family Mustelidae; genus Meles; species Meles meles. The sequence goes on along the minus strand of NC_060074.1, from coordinate 85,330,123 downwards.
TAGCTCAATTGCCTCCTGGTAATCCAAATTAATCACCCCAGCCAACAATACAACTTCCTTCCTTGCCTGCTGATTCAGAGCCATGAGGAGCCCAAAGTGATTTGGTGGCAATCTTAACTTCAAGTTCAATGGAATAATTGTTGTGTATCCCATTTAATTTTCTTGTTTTTTAAAATAAAAACTTACACCATTAAAGTATAATTTATTTATTATAAGACAAAAAGCTTTCCAGGTGATTCTGTCCGGCAATGAGTGTTAAGAACAATGAGATGCTGAAAGGAAAAGCAAGGTTTAATTCTAGAAAGGCAGTACAGATGGTAGAAGGTTTTAAATATGTTTGATTTTTTTTTTCTCCTTTCTAGAGGCAATGCAGAAAGATCAGAAACTTTTGAGGAGAAGGAAGAAATCACACCAATAATTTATTTGAGTTATGGTTCGAAAGTAATTTTCTCAGATCTTCATGACAAATCAATTATTTTACCTTATTTTAATTTTTGGATATCCTTTATCATTGTTTAAAATTATCTTTACATATACTAATTTATAGGTTTAATGTGTCTCTCTACACTCCCAATTATAATTTGCAGACTAAAAGTGGAAACAATTTCCTTCTTTGGTGAGAAACTGTATCTTCATTCCTAACAATGAGAATAGATCTTGGGAATAGAAGTCATTCAATTAATATGTGTTGAATGAATAAATGAATAATAAATAAGCAAATAAATATGGAAGATAAAGGAGATAGATGCTATAGACAAGGAAGCAGATTCCTTCACCCATTTATTCATCAAATATTTATTGAGTACTTACTACTACCTGGCATAGTAAAACGTACAATAGTCCACTTGGGAAATAGAGACCAGCAATGCTATATCTGTTTAAAAAATAATTTTTGTCTTATGAATCTGTGTAATAAATATTGCATGCCTGCTATGTGTCAGCACTGCTCTACAACCTGAAGAAACAGCTGTGAAGAGAAACAAGTCTTCTCCCTTCTTAGATTTTACATTTCATTGAGTCTAATAGGAGAGCTACAGCATAAATGGACCTAAAAAGACTCAGCAAGAGATTGCATAGTGACACTGATAGAAAGTGAAGAACTCAAGATAGTGTAAGAGGAGAGGATTATGGGACCAGAGCCTTTGTTGTGTCAAGGAGAACCAAGGATTTGGGGATGTTTTCTTCTTCAAATTGTTGAAACATATGGGTAATTGATAATTTTGGTCTAACTCTATTAGAATCTATACTAGTAAGGTCTGGTCCAATGAGGTTTTAGCAATGGATTTTAGTAGCTTAATTCTCTTTCTCACTCTGTTACATATGCAACATACATCAGCCCATCATATCTACTCAAGGGCTCAGACAGAAGAAAGGTATATCTCCTCAGTACATTCTTACATGCTTCTCACTATGAAGAAAAAGGAACTTGATGAATCACACAAGTTAGGTATAAAACTCCCTGCTCAATAATGACACATATCACTTTTACCAAAGCAAGTTGTATAGCTTCATCTAAATTCAGAGGAAATCAGGGAAGAATAATTCCCTAATGTACACAGAAAGAAGGTAATCAGAGTATTTGTAAATAACTTTGAATAATCACAATTACTTCATAAGGATGAGAGCCTGTCTCCTAGTGCTATCTTGCAATCCTTCATATATGTAAACATTTTTCTTTATTTATAGTGTATGATATGTATACACTAAACCAGGGAGGGACACTAGAGACCATCCAGTTCAATATTCTCAACCTAGAACTTCAAAATGGAAAATTATGTGGTTTGTTCAGAGCAGTGTAAATTGTATTTAATTTCTGAAAGAATTAGATTTTATTTTAAAGAAGTTTATTTTATTCTTTACTTTAAGTAAAGATACTGTTTTTATACCATTTGATACCATTTTTAGATATTTAGCTCTTTTATCTATATTTCAAAAGTCATCTGTCCTAATGACTTATAGAGATTGTCTCAATCATTGGGTCAACCACTTATGAAAAGAAAGTCACCTAATAGATAATATCCTGGTTTGTGACATAGATCCAGACACAACATCACATAAGGGGAGATCTGTAGCTCACATTCATTGGGGGTGTGTGTGTGTGTGTGAGAGAGAGAGAGAGAGAGAGAAAGAGAGTACACTAGCATGTGAGCATGAGAGGGTGCAAGACAAATTACGTATAAAATCTTTTTTTATGTCTTAAAAATTTTTGTACTGAATTTTAAGGAATTTTGAAGCTCATCCTATCCATTCTATCACTCTTGTTTTCTGTACTTTATATTTTTCAGGACACTGAAATGCTTATTTAAAATCACCTGCTACATTCAGTTCTTTATCTTGCCTAAAAGAGTTCGCTAGCTTTCCTTATTCAGAATTCAACTCACTTTAGAAATGTGTTCATTTACATTTTTTCCAATCTAATCTCAAATACCTCATTATGGAAAATGAGAAATAACATTAATATTTGAGAAATAAGTATAATACAGAAAAAATAATTTATAACTCAAATTTTAATGGGACTTATGGAAAGATAATATGGCTGATAGTGTCAATCAAAGTAAATATTAAGGTAGATTGAACCCTGGAAATCGCACTGACTATATTTTCCAGAAGGAATAAAATGGCAAACATGAGATTAAAGCAATCGGGAGTTTAATAAAGATATCTTTTCATTTGGTATCTTATTAAGACTTAAAAGGAAACCCTTGAATTCTTAAAAATTTTCAAGTTAGCTTCTCTTTCCTTTTCTTTTTTTTAGTTAAATAATTGTTATACAGCCAAAATTTTTTAATATATTTTATTGCTTTATTTACCTAACCATCAAAAGTTGAATGCTTCTAGACTGTGTGTACGTGTGTGTGCAGAGTGAACAGTGTGTTTTGAATATTCTTTAAAAGATAGACTTTAAGAAAAAATTTTCTCCCACTCTCTCTTTCACTCTTTCCTTCTTCCTTCACTTCTTTCTTCCACCTTCCTCTAACTTCTCTCTAAATTCTCTTCTTAAAACAAAGAAGAAATAATTGAAACTAAAAGTTCACTTGTAACATCATGCTGACTTTTCCAAAAATAAAACAGCAAATATATTTACTCAAAATGAATATTCTCTATTACTTTCTTAATTTCAAATCAATTATTTGAGACTCGATTATTCATTTATGTGACAACTATATCCATAGGGGAAATATGGCTCAAAAAGTCTTCTAATTTAAATATTAGTAGTAAAATTAAATTAAATTTTATGTAATTACTAGATACAAATACTAACAATATCATCATAGCCTTGGGGATTCCTGGACTCAAGACCAAAGAAATTATATGGTAGAAAACTAATTAAAAATATACATATGAATGTATTAGTTATACACATGTATGTTTTTAACATCAGAGTAATAGATAAACCTTTAATCAAAAATAGGTCAGCAATTGTGATAAAAGAAGATGAAAATAAACAGAAGTTCTTGCTAAGAAATTCCTAATCTGAATTGTAAAAAGATTATTGCAAAGTTATAAAATTTTCCTTTTTCATATTTCTAAGAGATCTAACACATACGTATAAGAAAAAGAGGTGAGGAGAAAGGTAACCTGAAAAAAAAAATATATACGCCTCAGAGCAAATTGTAAATACAACTGAAAACTGCTGATTTATTGCCTTGAGAAAGATAAAGGGAATTTTGGGGGTCATATAGCTCTCGTGTCTTATTTCATTTTAAAGCATACATAAAACTGAAAGTTCTATGTGTAAGCTGAGAGTTTGCTTAACTTACTTAACCTTACACTTGATGATGCTCAACTGACCTACAGATTCATCTCCTGAGCTTTAACCTGAATAAAGTCAAGAACTGTTTAAGTGGGTTGCATTAAATTTTCTATTGAAATATGTTATTTTTATATCCTGATCTCCTCTCCTCATTTGCTGGCCATACCCAAGCTTGACTGACTACATCCTGCTTTTGGGAATACGCATGTTTCCCCCTCAGTGGCCAATTCCCTAGTACATCCTAAGCTAGCTTGTTGTCTTTCTTTTTACCTGGCTAATCAGAGTACCACTGGGAGATAGACATTGCAATTAGATCATTTGAAGAGTTCAATAGATAGCAAGGAATGATGGCAGGGACAGACTCCTACCCTTAGCCCAGAAAGGGCAAGGCCAGGGAAATTTTACTAGAAAACTGAACAATATTCCAGAGATACAGCTGGCTGATGGCCAGTCTGCAGGAATGGAACTAGAAAATATCCTTGCTTTCCTTCTCCTCTCCTTCTAATTTCTTCCTTATGCTCTCCATTGGCCAAACACAACCCAAAACCACAGAGCAAGGGGGTCCACTTGTATAGCCTAAGGAGTAGCCTCCAGTGATTGATGAAGTGGTGGAAACAGGAATGGCTGTTAAGCATTAGTACACCTAACTGTTCTTGGCTTTCCAATGCCACACAACTAAGCTCTGTTGGTTTAGTTATTAGTATGTAAAAGAAAAATGTTTTAGTTAGTCTGAAATGTTACAAAAGTCTACTTCTTACATATGCCAATACAATGCAAACTATCATAAAATGATCTCAATTTTTCTCTTTCTCAGTTAACTGGTCTCATAAACTCAGGGATGTAGACTGAGGCAGAGGAAGCAGTAGAATAAGAGTAGATATCCTAGGAAATTATGCACTTACATAACTCACTGTAGCTTTAGATAACTATGTATCAGTCAAACGAACACTCTTCTGAATGCTAAAATGGTAAACTGGATGAAATGTTTGGACAATAAGCATAAACTGAGATTATCTTGGGCAAATTGACATGTATAGTCACTCTATGAACCATTTTCATTTGATGAACTTTAGGTAGAACTACCTTAACTTTATGGACTAATGAAACATAGCATTCATTCATGATATAGTTTAGGTTTACAACATAGTTGTTTAGTGTCTTATAGCACTACCAGTTAAACCCATACAAGAACTGAGTATCAAGCAGGAACTGTCTGTGAAAATAACAGTATTTTACAAAAGAGACATAGTTTCCTATAAATTTTAGGGATTTGAAATTGTGTTCTATTACCTAGGCTTGCTATATGTACAGAATAGCATTCCAATATGCCAAACACTCATGTAACACTGGTTCTGATCAATCTTAAGGGCTAAATGAAGAGCTACTTGAACTACAGTGTATGAGTCAGCTACATGACCTTCCTTAGTTAGTGTTTCACTCAGAGATGGCAGTTTTAAAGCTGAAAACGTTCTCTCCAAAATCTAGCATGCACTATGCACCTTTCTTAGAGGTAAAATGTATTAAATTCAGCAACTTATTTTTCTTTTTATAGTCAGTAATCCAACATGACCTACCTCATTAGATGCTAAAAATCTTACAAAAGTGGCATACCTCATAATTTTCATAGGGCCTATCTTCCACCCTATAGCAAAAAATGTCTCACTAAGGCATGAAAGACATGTGCGACTTCCTGCTCACTAGGTCCTACCAACATGATATCATACAGTGAATTTACATGATGCTTTTGAGGGTAAGATGATCGAAGTCTCTCAGAATTAAATCGTGGTCCTGACAGAGAATAAGGAAGATAATGAAGGTGTACTGCTGTCTCTACAAGGAGGAAGAAAACACTTTCTGTTATTCTATGCCTACTGGATTAGAAAAATCAATAGCTACATACCTAGTAATCAATAGTTACATACTTAGTGCCAGGACCTGTGCTCATTTGCTGTAACACTGAAATTATACCTGAAACAATTGGTTTATTTGTGGCTACACCTTATTAAATGTATGATAATCTACTTTTCTAGTATACATTTGTCTTCTGTATGAGATAAGCAGTCCAGTTAAAAGGAAATATGAAAGAGATGGTACCACTAGGTCTTTCAAGGATCAGTTGGTAGCACTGGATCTAGAGTTTCCCAGGAATCTGATACTTTGATAAGGAAGCTGAACTTCAGGACTTCAAGTTCACAATTCCTATCACGACAGTCCTTACTTCATGGCTGGAAACCAATGTAGGGATTCTGATAGTTGGTGAGGATATTTTAATCAAATAAGAACTAGAGTAGAAACAATGGATGGGTTTGAGGACTCAATGAACTCACTACTGTACAAACTGCAGTCAGACATCCATGTATTATTCTCATTTTTTCCTAGAGATCACCATTCTACTTCAGGACTATAGTAATTTTATGGATCCCCAAGACTTAGCATCATCTTAGAGACAGTGTCCACTAATCATTAGTGGTGCTTTACTATCCTTAGTGCATAATCATACTGGTAATTGGCTCCAAACTTACTATTTTGGGATCCTTTCTCATAGGAAATTGATTTCTCCTTTATATAAAGAGCTCTGTCTCCATCAAATAACTTAGGTCTGAAAATTGGAACTTGGGTATTGTTTACTAGTGTGATTTAAGTCAAGTGTCTGGTTACTAGATTTAGAGATTTTTTTGTTCCACGACCCAACTTGTGCTTTAGGTGACTGTCTCTTTCTCTTCGTTAAGGGCTTCATAATCAGTTAGCCATTACTAAAGACACATTTAAGTCCAGCAATTCTGTTACCACTTTGCCCCTGCTATTTTTTGGGCAATGTTGGCCACTGCTTCTTATATGTAAGTGTTACTCAGCTTCTGTCACCCTCAGACCCCCACATTTTCATTGAAATCAAGGATCTTCTATTAATATCCAAATTTCTTACTTTCATCTTCAGCCTAAAAAGATCAAGAACTTTTCAAGAAAATCAGTGCTCTTCTCACTCAATTCTTTGGTGAAAGGAATGTCTTCTAGATCCTCTCAGGGCACAAGGTAAAGAAGCTGGGAGATAAACACACATGAATAAATCTGCTCAAAAACATTGTCATAATCCTGTCTATGTTACATCACAGAATTTCAGGCATGTCAACTTCATTCATCACAGGCCACATTCAAGAATCAGTTTTCTTATGAGCTAACACATTGAATCTATAGCAGTAAATTCAGTCCAGTCCAAAAGTACATTCTTTTCTCTCTGACAATTTCCTTCTACACATAGTCACAACTTGTGCTGTTCTGATATACATGAGCACAGTTCACAATATTTTTTTGCTGAATAAGCCTTCTCTTCCAACCTCTTAGTAAATTTGACCCTATGGCAGTACTGACTCTATGGCAGAGTACTGACTAGTTATCAAACTGGAGCCAAATAGGGTAGTAAGGGTGTGGCATGTGGAGAACAGGTATCTTGCCATAAAGTACTGCACAAGCACAATTAGTACCAGACAATCATGTTAAGGTGTAGCCAGCTTCATTAGACAGAAGAGCATTTGCTAGATTTGCTGATACAGAAATATCAAGCAAATATTAGATTCAGTATACATTTAGGTATCTGGATTCTCTCAGTTGTTACTACTCTACTTCTTAGGGTGCCTCTCTTTTCAAGAACTGTCCTTACTTTTCCCATAAAAACTTGATGAGTGAATTCAATCTACGTTTTTTTTTTTTCAGCAACCAGTAGAATCAGACTTTGTGTTTGATTTTTTACTACACCAATGCTAGGAATGCAAGGTACAACAAGTTATTTTAGAGAAGTCTTAGAAAGTCTGGGTTTCTAACATTCTCTGAAACCAATTTAAAGATTTGAATAAGTTACTTTTTTTCTTTGTGTTTGGCAATGTAGTTAGAAGTAGGCTACCTACCACACTATCTTTATAATCCTTTTGGCCATCATGTTATTATTGCCTCTGTCACTTGGTCCTCCAAAGGCATAATTTTAATAGGTGACCACACACACTAATTAAACTACCTTTTATTTCTGGGCATTGTAAACTATTAGTATCTTATCCTCTAAAGCCTTCAAGCCCAACTAGACCAGGTAAGTAATTCCAAATCCCCATCCTTGACCTTTTATCTGCAACCATTTCTGTATCAAATACTATAACAATCAAAATTCAGTATCAGAGTCCATAGATATTTTAGTTTTATTTTACACAGAATAGAGTAAGATGAAGGCAATTAGGTATTTACAAAATCACCGAGAATTAGAAGAGCAGACTACAACCTGAGCCTATGAAAATGACTCCCACAGTATCCTGACTGAACTGGTCACCAAGGAGAGCAGATACTTCTGCCACAATGAGGGAGCTAGAGAATCAAAGGCTGCAGCTTTAATTCTTGGCTCTAGGAACACACTACCGAAGCTGTGACCTGGGGATCACAAAGTTGCTAATAACACTGCTGGCTCCAGAATTACATTGTATGAGCTAACAAGTGGATATTCCCACTTTACTCAGTTACAAAATGAAATCTTGTTGGAGTGCATTGATTGGAAGGACCTAGTAACATTAAGACTTTAGCTGAAAGACAGGCTAGAAGATGTAGATATTACATTCAAAAATCTGTAGTAAACAAGCAAACCAGAAAAAAAAAGGGGGGGTGGTTCTAAAGCCAGTCTCTTGTACCTAACATAACAAAAGAATAATTCATCATGCATTTGGGGTTCTAGCAATAAACACACTAAATTCCTACATTATGTTATAATAATATGTGTATACTTCCATGGAATATGTAACCTTCCATGGTGCTAAAAAAATCCAGTTAATCATCTTTTAAATCATAGGTTCTATGTTAAAATCACTCTTATACATATCCACAGATGCAATGTATTCCCCCAGAGTTTTTTTTAAAGTGTATAGAAACTATCATTGAGCTAGAAAAATTATTGAAAATATGAAAGCAGAAAATATCAGAGATCAGACTATACACAGATAGTGAAGTAATTAAATACCATAATCATGAAAAGTCAAGAGCCAAAAATTTGTTAAACAGCAATAAAAATATTATGTGAATCCCAGAAGTATCGGACAGAAATCCTGTATCTAGGGCTATCTTATTAGAAAATATTATTATGATGACTAAAGAATAATAACACTTTCCTGATTATTTTAAATAGTACAAAATGGTAAAAGGGGGTCAATGAACTGTGTAGTGGCAGATGGGTCCATGACCTAGTCAGGCTTTAACCACAGGTAATCTTGCTTCGAACCGTCTCTATAACATATTACTGCATCTACAGGACTATTATGTTAGACATGTATTAGGTTCATAAGATGTTTGTGAACATTTATAAAAAAGACAGAGATCTTCTAAACGTTTTTCAAGTGAATTTCCCTATATCACCTTTCTTCAACACCTAAACTATTATCCTTTATATTTTGTGTATCTACCTTCTTCGTTTTCACAAAATATTAAAGGTAACCTTAATTATCTTGTTTGGAACCACTCAGTTATTTATCTTTGGCCTCAAAATCTGAACATCTTACTTTACAAGACCCTGTAACAGAAGTCATCAAACGATCATCTCCGGGACAAATCCAGCCCACTACCACATTTTATAAATAAAGTCATAAGGAAACACAGCTGTGCTCATTTATTTATGCATCATCTAGGATATTTTCACACTATATAGGCAGCACTGAGTAGCTGTAATAGAGACCCTATGTCTTCATCAAGCTTAAAATGTTCATGTTCATTATTTAGTCTTTACAGAAAAAGTTTGTTGATGTTTACCCTGTGTTATCAGGCATTTACCTTTCTATTCTATCCCTTATTCACTAAGTTTCAATCATATTAGTATTTGTATCCGTGCTGATGACCACTAGTATTTTCCTCCCTTGAACATGCTTATCCTAAGATCTAGAATGAATGGACTCTTACATGAATAACTCTCTCTTTACCCTGGAGTCACTTCTTCAAAGGAGACTTCATCAAAAATCTTACCATAATTAGGATCCTTCTGTTATTCTCTCAGTCTTTGTTTCCTTCATTGCATCTATTATAACGTATGGTTAACATACAATTGATAAAATTTGATTCAGTCTCTTAAGTATCTTTCCACCCATCCATCATTCAAACCACCTTATTTTTTAACTTTATTTTGAAATAATTATAGATTCACAGGAAGTTATAAAAACAGTGCAGAGACATCCCATGTTCCCTCTACCCACTTTCTCTAAATGGACACATCTTATATAATTATAGTATAATAGCAAAACCATGACATTTGTACATCGTGTATATAGTTTTATACCATTCTATTACATGTGTAGAGAGATGCATGTAACCACCACTGCTATCAAAATTCAGAATTATTCTATCTCCATAAAGATCTCCTTCAGGATACCTCTTTTTAGTCATACCTACCCCCTTACAACTCCACATACTATCCTTAACTCTTAGCTATTAGCAATCTGTTCTCAGTCTCTATAATTTTTAATTTCCTCATTTTTGATGCATGCTTACTTAATTTTAGTCTGTCCCCTCTCCTAGAAAGGTAGCTCCAAAAAGACAGAGATATACCTGTCTTATTTCCTGGTTTACTCTAACTTCTGTATTCTATAGAATCCAAATTTGAGATTTACAGAATCCAAATTTCTGTATTCTATAGAATCCAAAATTGTGTATTCTATATATTGTGTATTCTTCTGTATTCTATAGAATCCAAAATTTGTCTCTTTTGAGGTTATTTGGTAGTTTTCCCTAATCCAACTTTAATGCTCTATTTAAAAGCAGTCCCCCCAGCTTCCTTTCTTTAAAGAGGAACTCAATTCAGTGTCCTGCCAAAATTGTAATAACAGTTCTTTTTTATTAATAAACACTCTATTATTCACTAGCTATAGGCAGTGAACAGTATGTGATAATGTTGATCAATGTACTGAAAAAAAAAATGCACCATAAATGAAACATAAAAGTTAGGGGGCAACTATTTCAATACATAGATAAGCATAATGCTTTATAAGAAACCTATCATGTTATTTAGAAGTATTAGAAGTATTTTGGAAGTGTTTTGGAAGTATTATTTCTTGTATTACTTGCATACTTTGTGAATAGCTATGGAAAATTAACAGCTGGATGGAGTTTCAGAATTGTTTACCAACCAGTCGTATCTTATGAACAACTGCCTCAAATGCATTGACTTGATTTTTAAAAGAGCTGCTGACAACTTTGTGAAGACCTTGAAAAGCACTTTATTCAAAACAATTCTCCTAGGACTGCATATGATTTCTCTGTTTATTTTATCTGCCTTTTATTGACAGTGTATTTTCATTTCAATTGTTAACTTCAGAAATATTTAACAACCCTTGGAAAAAATGATTTGCATCACAGCAGCCTCCTTAGCTGTTAAGACTTCATCGGCCCTGCTACTTACTTGTCTCATGACATCATTTTCTGTGTCTCAAATCAGGTCCGTTGACATTGCAATCATTGTAACATCATACACAATGAAGAACTGGAGCAAGATGTCAATTGTGTTTCACCAGCCATTATTTCTATTCCTACTCTATGCTACATTTTTAAAGACTCTACTGTTTTATCCTGAGGATCATTTACATATTGTATAGCATCTTTATTTTTCTCAATAATCCTTTGAAGATGAAAAAACTGAAGTCCTAACAAACACCTGGCTTATGAGTTTTTATTTTCTTTCTTTTTTTAGAATAAAAGGATACAAAAGTCCCAAAACAACTCTTCATTCTTGACAAAAAAAAATAATTTCTCCTTATTTAAATAATAAAGTAATCAAACTGCAAATATTCTTTGCATATACATATATATTTTTTCCAAGAAAAAAAATGACATTTCTCTCTGCACATAGTTTCATTTAGGGAATCTGAATGAATATTTGACATGTAAATGAAAATTTTGACTCAGGAAGAACTATGATAAGAGTATCAGCAGTCAGGGTCATCATATCTATGAAAAGAGCTAAGGTATAAAGTAGGATTGTGTGAAAGCCATACCTGAAGGAGACATTATAAGGCAGATTTCACTGTCACCTATTAATCATTTATAATAAAAGCAAAAGCACTATAAAATATGTATTAAATACCATTAGGTAATGTTGCTATTACCATTTCTTTTGAATATACGTTAAGTTTCAGGAAGATTTACAAGCCCTATTAACGTTTTTCCCCCAACAGGTTTCTAATAAAATCTAGTATTTGTTCTGATGATATATCTGTAGAAATGTCTGGAAGTTTCCAGAGCTAAAGAGAGATGAGAAAAACACCAACTGAAAAATGAATAATATATCCAAAAATGTTTGTGAACTGACACCTAACCCAAATATTTTGGTGAATGTTTGTTTTAGTATTTAGAGACAACTGTTGTTCAAAAGGTTTTTCAATTGTTTTTGTTTTATTTAATTATATACAGATAAAACAGTTTCCAGCAGCAGAAAGGAATAATATAAAACTCTTAAACTTGACAAATTTTAGCTTACTGACTATCAAACTGACTTCCAAATTGAAATCCCACAAGTCTGGGTTTGGGGTCATCAAGATACAAGTTCTGATATCATTTCTAACACTTCCTGGCTAAATGATATTGTCTAAATTCCTGATCTACATTGAGTCATCATTTTCTTTCTTTCTTTCTTTTTTTTTTTTTAGATTTTATTTCTCCATTTGAGAGAGAAAGAGAGTAAGCATGAGTGGGCCTGGAAGAAGGCAGGGTGGACAGAGGAAGAAGCAGACTCCCCACTAAGCAGGGAGCCCCCTGCAGGGCTCTATTCTAAGACCCTAAGAACATGACCTGAGCCAAAGGCAGAAGCTTAACCATCTGAGCCTTCATGTGCCCTGGGCCATCATTTTCTTGTGAGTAAAGTAAGAATATTAAACCATGCCCTGGAAGAATGATTGATGTTTAGATTAAATGAGAATATGCTTATTCACATTTACTAGGTGTTCAATAAAATTCCCTTTATTCTTCACATACCTTTTATCATTTTTATATTCTTCTCTGGATGATTTTCCATCTCCACTTCTTTAAAGAAGATATTCCTTAGAGTTTATACCTAAACTTGCCTTTTACTTGTTCTTCATTTTTTTCCAGAAAATCCCATTTGCTTCCATGATTTTTATTACCAGTAAAAGCCAAATTCCTCCAAACACATACATCTCATATTTCTCAAGTTCTTCCCTTCCAGTATCTTCTGATCTTTAGGTTTTCATTCCCAGCTACCATCCCTGAATCTCAGAAGACACCTCGAAATCATCATTATCTTCAAGAAAAATAATGATCAAATTATCACTCCCCAAAATTGTTCTTCTCTCTCATCTGTATTTCAATTTTTGGTAGCATCATTTTCTCAGCAGAACATTTCAAAAACATGTTCCTCCTTTTCATCTCTTTACTTGATTACCAGTTTTTCTCAAACTTATCTCTGATTCATTTATTCCAGCTCCTCATCCACACCATAATTTCAATCACCACAGTTTAGGGCCTCTGTGCACTCACTACATACTCCCTTTGAATGATTCAGCATAAATATGTTCTCCAGATTTTCATTCTTCTAACAATGTCTCTCTATATGTTGCAGAATGCAATTGGAATGTAGATGACCTCAATGTAGCTTATCTCCCATTTTTGCCTTGAGATTGAATACCTTAAATACTGATGCCACCATTTTCTCCCCCCTTTCCAGAACATCTTGTTCCCTATTCTTTGTAGGTGATAAGCCCTAGTCATCCTTCTAAAATTAACTGTAGTATGAAAGATTTTCTAAATTCAAAGTCTTCATGATATTTAACAAGCAAATTATTTTTATCTCCCTTTGATTTCTAACAGCACTTGTTACAAATTTAGATTCTCTCCCCTTTCTCATCAAACTGTACCCATTTGTTTATAGGTTTATATAAATAATAAAGGTTATATTTCCTCACTACATAGGCAGCTCCTTACGGATAGAGCCTTGTTTTTTTGTGTGTAGTTTTATTTGTTTCATTTTTTGTTAAAGATTTTATTTATTTATCTGACAGAGAGAGATCACAGGTAGGCAGAGAGGCAGGCAGAGAGAGAGGGAGAAGCAGGCTTCCCACTGAGCAGAGAGCCCAACACGAGGCTCGATCGCAGGACTATGAGATCATGACCTAAGCCGAAAGCAGAGTCTTAACCCACTGAGCCACCCAGGTGCCCCTTGTTTCACTTTTGAGTTACCTTGGTAATGTACTCTGGAAAGAGTATCATATTGATTTATTAAGTAAATGAATGAACTATGGAGCATACTCTTGACCTGACACATTAAAAAATATGAAATAAAGATTCTTTGATTTAAAATGAGATAGTATGAACAGAATTAATAGCTTCTTATTGTATATAGAATTTTGTGTCCCAGGTGCTGATTACTACTTATATTTCAATGTATATTTTAAAACTAGTACTAAGTAATAAATTTGCATTTTGTTAATAAATAATTTATTATACCTAGGAAATCTGACACATTTCTCAGGATTATATTTTACAAATTATTCACAGAATAATCAATATATGTTAAGCACTTACTGATTTGAAGATATCTCCTCAAACTTAGGAGGAATATTTACCTTGTATTTACACACTACTGTTTTTAATATTTACACACTACTGTTTTTCAAATCAAAAACTGTATTCAAGCAAAGCCTAACTTTAAAATCCAATAATATTAAGAAAAACAAAAAAATTCCAAGCAGGTACAGTGCTCTAATACTTAACTGTCCATCCCGCAGCCTATATTCTCCCTCATGCACTGGTTTCCCCAAAGGATCTTCAAAAAGCTCCACTCTCAAAACAGGATGAGTAAGTTAGCAACTCTCTGTTCTGAGGTACCATCTTCTATAACAGATGTTCAGTGATTTCAGAACAAGGAGTTGGGATGAGAGCAGTGGGCATTTAAAGTGGATTAACTCATTTGGTCATCTGTTAAGTGTGCAACCCTACTATTTTTTTATGCAAAATCTTTCTCTGTGTTGTTATATCTTCGGCTTCTATTCCCTCTTGTGCCAAGCAGCTGTCCAAAGCTTTCAGTTAGAATTTATATTAATCTAGTTTGTTTATGAGAAGATAAGTGGCCTGCAAACATCCATAAATGCATTTGAACATGTCCTAGAAAATTTTATTTTCCTTGTTTCAAAAATGTTGCCACTTGTTTTTTATTTGTGACCTTGATTTTATCTCAAATGTGGGCAGATTCTATGAGAATGTGACAAACATTCATAGACAGGTGGGATAACTTGTGCATTATCAAACTGGATATGGGAATATTTAAAATATTAAGAAAAAAATAAAAAGTAATCTATTACATTTCCCTAAAGCTCTGGGAAAGAGAGAATACTAAAATATCCTTTTAAGATATAGATTTTTATTTTATGAGTTAATTTTGCTATACTTCATGAAGTTTCTTCCTTTTTCTTTCTTTATATAGATTTCAGGATTCTCTCCATTACTATTATTTTTTTTAATAACCTTTACTGGGATCGAGGTACTATTCTGATTTCTACAGATATGAAGTGGACAAACAAAATTTCCAGCTGCATGGAGTTTATATTTATCAGTGATAACAAATAGTAAGATAAATAAGAAAAACATAGTTTTTTGTCAGTAATGCTACTTTATAAATTGATATCAGTATAGTCATAAAGATTTCCCCCTATTTTCCAACTTCAACTTAAAACTTTTAATATGCTTTCAGTGAATTTTTCTTAATTTTCCCAACACTGTAGGCTCCCCTGCATGTTCTTTACTTTAACTGTGATCCTTCAGCCACCCTATCTTTCTCTAGCAATCTCTCTCTCTAAATGATTTGTGTTCCACTGGCAGCTCGGTGCCCAAGAAAGTGATATATCCTGATGAAGCCATTAAGCACTGTACTACAGACATTAAGGGGATGATATAGGCATGATTTCAATCATGCAAAAGGAAACTACCCTAGTTCTAAGAAGGAAAAGCACGAGAAGAGCTTAACCCACTCCAGTCTACATTTTCATTTCATTAGATTGAAACCTGGGAATGTCAGAACAAATTAACACTTTCTCCCCACAAAAGCAATCACTCTAAGTATCATCATCAGATGCATGTTGAGCACCCGCAGGGAGAAGGGCTGGGCCTTAGAAAATGCCACTCACTGAAAAGAACCAAAGTACCAATTGAGGAGAAATGAGCTGATAATATGGAAAATTTGTTAAAAGAAAGTTGAACTTTGCACTCTATGCTGTAATGAAGATTTTCTTTAAAAATATCTGTTACCTAAAAGTCATGATATTGTTTTCAAGCTCTGTTATAACCCCAAATTATACTTAAGTATCTGTTCAATTACCCCCACACTTAAACCATTCCAGTATTCAATTTTCTTTGAAATATAGTTGTAACTTGGTTTATCAAATAAATCCTTAAGTGAAATACATAAACTATGCATTTTTCATAAACCAAGTTTTACATTAAGAATAATAAGAGTCAAAGGTCTAATAGAAAATGTGCTTGCCAAATGCAAAATTAGAGTAATTGTGCTTTAATTTGATTTTATTATTAGGATGAATTGATAGTAATAGAATGTTTAAGGCACTTCACATTTAATGTCAGCTTTGTTAGAGTTTGAATTTTTTTAATTGAAATACTTCTAGATTTTATTGTACATGGTATATGTACCATTTGGCATATATGGTATCAAAGTAATTTCTGTATAGCATATTATACTTTGGTAATGACTAATACATCTTATCTAACAAATGAAAGATATTTGCCCTTAAGGAGGGCCATCCCAAAGTGGAAAAAAAAATATTCAAATTACTTCAATTCTTTTTGCAAATACTTACTAGTATTTTACACCTAAACTTATGCTGTCTTTCATAATGACAAATCCTGGATAATGGAATGCATAACTATTGAGCAAAAAAAAAAAAAAAATAAGCATTTGAAATTAAAATCATCCCCCAAAATAAAACAGACTTATATTGTTAGTGGCAATTTAAGCTAGTTGAACACTAAGGCACAGATTTTCACTACAAACCTCCTATATTCTTTGAAAAATATTGAATATATTTCAGCTTTTTATTGGTACTCTAGGTTCCCATTAGTACCAATTATTTAACTGAGTATATTAAAATGCAGACCCAGGACCTATGGAACTATGAAGAACCATTTGCCTCTCCATAAAATCACACTGAACTGTTCAGCTTTAAAGATGTGAGGGTCTACTTTTCTTATTTTCCCATCTCTTCTTCCCATCATATTGAAAACTTAGTTTTCACTGCCATTTCTGTAGCTAATAAAAGCATCTCCTCTCTTTGTAGTTATTAGTCTAGATTAATGTGATCTTGACAGCAAAATCAATCTTTGTAGAATTAAGTATAAAGTAAGAATATATAGACCTTGAGTGAGGATCCTATAGTCTTCTCTTTAACATATGTATATAGATAATGAACTTGCTTTGAACGAGTAATTTTGTGTGTGCATACAAGTGTGATATAGTACTAATTTGATTTCTCTTAATAAAAGAAAAAGAGAGAGGTCATTGTTTGGAAACATGGGAATTAGAACACATAAGTTATAATTAAAAATCTATCATTTTAAGGGGCAGGGAGTGGGAGGTTGTGGAACCAGGTGGTGGGTAATAGGGAGGGCACGTATTGCATGGAGCACTGGGTGTGGTGCAAAAACAATGAATACTGTTTTGCTGAAAATAAAAATTAAAAATTAAAAAATCTATCATTTTAAAGTGGCAGTAAGGTCTGATAACTGGTTGATCTATCAAACTTGTTTTCATATTTACTATTTTGAAATTATTATGTTGGTTTTTGATAGCTTTTGTTATACAGAGGCAATAATTTTACATATGCTTCACACACAATTAAGTGATTTTTTTTTTTGAGATGAGGTGATCAATATAAGGAATGGGCCCTTAAAATAAATTTAAATGCTAATTGGAGAACAGGGACCTACAAAAATGAAAAACTGAATAAAAACACAGGATAACACCATGAGGATTTGGTGTTTTAAATTTTAAGTGTGGGAATTTTCTATTCAAAATGTGATCTGTGGCCTAGCATAATCTGTTTCACCTGGAAAGTTGTTAGAAATGCAAACCTGTAGGTGTGATCCCACATTAACTATCAGAGTTTGCATTTTTTAATAAGGTCCACCTGCACTCTGTATGCACATTAATGTTTGAGAAATGTTTTCACAATAGATCGTTATAGATTTCTTATGATTATGAATATTTTCCAAATACATGGAAGATGCCATACTAACCATAATAGAAATGCATGAAAGTGTTCTCACCAAAAGAGGCTCTGGATCTCAAAATCCAGAAAGGGGTAAGTCCAACCAAGCAAAGGAAACACACCTAGGGAGATGGCTGGGAGATAGGAAAGGCTGAGTGGTCTCTCAAATACTGGTGGTTATATTCTACTAAGTTTAAACTCTTTTCTCTGAGGAGAGACTCCTCATTAAAATTAAATACACAATTAAATCCCACTCCATCTCTTTAAATCTTAAATCTTAAATCTACCGGTCTTTCAACCCTCCTATTTATGGCCTCTCTCCTCTTTAAGATCTTCTTCAGGCTTCTCAGTTGGAAAGGATTCCCACCCCTTTAGAAGCCCTGAAGCAAAATCAATCCAGACCCCTTCTATGATATTGATTTACTTTATCACTTTGCTAGGTGGAACTGTTTTCATGTGTGTAACAGACTAAATATGCTTACATGTGTCTAATATTACAGTGCACACAAGATTGTAAGATCCTTCATGGGAACAGCCATAGTATATCGTTCTTTGTAACTTTGGCATTAAATAGCACAGTATCTACCCCATAGAGGCGTGAATGAAACTGAGCAGAACAAGTAATAAAGGACAGCTTGAGAGATGCCTACCTGGAACTGGGAAGTTACAGTGAAGAATATGGGTTTCAACAGTTCTCTGTTTTGTCCAGGCGTGTTGAAGAGTATAATAATCCCACTCTTCACAGAGTTCTTTGAGGAACCTACAAGAAGGATGTGAAGGGATAGCATAGCCGTTGATTTAGTTATAAATGTGGAAGTATTGAGGGCTAAATGTAATTTTTTTTACCCCTCTTATTTACCTTTTCTTCTTATCCAACTGAACTCTAACTTGCTGTCCTGAACAATCTGTATGCTTTGGCATCAATCTTTTGCATTCATTATTATTTCGGAAAGTAGCATCCTTTTTAAAATCAGATTGAGAAAAATCAAGTGGAATCCTAGGCAATATGCCTTAAATCCAGGTAAATTTTACGGTTTTCTAAAGGGAGAGTAGGCAGGTAGACTCTGAGTTAGCTATCCCAGCTTAAGGGCTACATGCAGGTAGGGAAAGAATAAGAGTAAGTAGCACGAAATCTATCTTTTCTGGTGGCAAGACCTCATTCAGTTAACCTTCCGTTAGGAGGGAATAAGACAGTGTGCCAGTGTACTAATGTCATCATCTAGAAATAAAACTTGAATATGCCTTAAAATTTTACACTGAATCTAGTTGGATTTTCATTATTTACATGTATGTGCACTGCAGTCAATGTGGTAATTTTTTTTTAACCTATGTGATATAAGGAGTCAGGTTCTAATTTTAGACACATTTTAGGTTGGACAAATCTCTGTCTTCTACTTAAGCCAGCCCTTAAGTATGCAGGAGTCTCACCTGAGAAGCGTACAGAAATCTAAACTCCTGGGTCCCAAAACTTAGTCACTCTAACTTTTTTTTTTTTAAAGATTTTATTTATTTATTTGACAGAGAGATCACAAGTAGACAGAGAGGCAGGCAGAGAGAGAGAGAAAGAGAGAAGCAGGCTCCCTGCTGAGCAGAGAGCCCGATGTGGGACTGGACCCCAGGACCCTCAGATCATGACCTGAGCTGAAGGCAGTGGCTTAACCCACTGAGCCACCCAGGCGCCCCATCACTCTAACTTTTTAAGTCTAAAACAGGGTAGGACTTGAAATTTTAATGGGAACCTCTTGAGCAATGTCAAAAAGTGTGATTTTATTTGTCAGCCAACTTTTTTTTTTTTTTAAAGATTTTTGTTTATTTATTTGGCGGAGAGAGACACAGTGAGAGAGGGAACACAAGCAGGCGGAGCAGGAGAGGGAGAAGCAGGCTACCTGCTGAGCAGAAAGCCCGATGTGGGGCTCGATCCCAGGACCCGGGGATCATGACCCGAACCCAAGGCAGATGCTTAACACCTGAGCCACCCAGGTGCCCCAGTTGTCAGCCAACTTTTTAGAAATCAGACTGGTTGCTTTTTAAATACTTCTTTTTTCTCCCTACAATGTTCATAAATGTCATAAAATAAAGTGACTACCTAACTTTTAAACGGGTTATGATTTCCAAAATGTATCCTTAATAACAAATTCTGCACTCTTACTAGGGGTTCGGGGTATATTAGGAGAACTATCTAATGTCAACAACTAGGATAAAAATCTAATGTCAATAAAATGTCAAAACATAAATCTAAAAATAATTTAATTTAAAATATATGAAACCATCATTTATATAATTCCATTAGGTTTTTCTGCCAGACCTTAATTCGAAATGTGTAAATTATTAACCATATTACATTGTATTCAGTTCTTCATTTTTCACTAATAGGTGGCTGCCTAAATTTCTACAGTTGCTATAATTTTTCTTATGAATTTATAGAATTTTAATATTAGATTACATGAAAAAATACTTACTGGTTTTTTTTTAAGCTTACAATTTTACTCACCCTGTTCAACTACTAAAACTCAATTTATTAAGGGTGTATAAGCAGCAAGAAGAAGCAAGAACTATGCTCTAGCTGCTATAAATCCAAATTTCTGAAAATTGAAAATCTCTTGCAGGATCTTCGGTTTCCACACCTCAAAATGAACAGGGAAGCAGACTTACACTACAAATGTGCACCCGTTCCTCTTGGAAATTCAGGGACCTGACATTATGAAACTTGTGATTCTAATATTACTTAAGAATTCCTAACAAATCCTGTGCCAGTCTTCGGGACTTTTCTGTTTGTCTGTCTGTCTACCTGCCTGCCTGCATACTTATTTATTTTTCAATTCACCAACCCAAATTCACTGTCTAAGGGTAAGTGAATATGTCTACCTTCTGTGAAACAAGCTCTTCTGTCTTGGTTCCCCCAGGTGAGTGACTTCACTCTTCCATCCCTTAGCATGACCTTTTATCTTACTCAAATGTCTGAATCTGACCATCACTCCTCCACTACTAAGAAGTAAGACAGACCACCACATTCACTCCGGTGCAACCAGACAACCAACTAGAAACACTGTTTGCAGAGACCTGATACCTAAATATCATCCTGTGGTAGGAGCTGGCACTGAGAGTCAACTTCCAATATCTAGTGTGTGTGGCTGTGGTTTCAGAATGAGATTAAGTGACACCAACCACAGCAGCTTCAATTGAATGGATATCAAAACAAGGTGAGTTCTGCTGAAAAGATGATTTTTCTAGAACAGGAAATAAATTTGGAGGATAAAAAAAAAGTTATTTCACTTTCCATCTCTAGCACCTGACTGACATTCAGTCAGTTTCAACATCAGAGAATCAGAGTTCATCTGAAGCCCATCTTCCATCATCCTGCTTTCAGACTTCCCATCCACCTCCTCTTCCTACATACAAAGATTTCGTCTTACCTAGATTCAGTCTCAAATTATATGTAAGGATCTCTGGACTCATCCTACTTGGGGGATGGTGAAACTTACTTGACATGGATACATCACAAGGGCCACACTTAATTCAATAAGGACCAATGTATTCGCCATTGGATTCAAGTTTGGATTTTAGCTCGACCCACTGATTGCCTGGATTAAAAGGACCAATCCACCTTCTTGCATTAAAAGCTTAACTTGGTGCTGAGTGTTTGTATCACAAAGATTAAATGCACTTGTGTAAACCCAGGTTTTGTAAAAATCTATACAGCCATCTCTGTGGGTAATTTTAAGCATATTGGACTGGACATTCTAGTTTTCACCAAATGCTGTTTCAAAGAAAAAAACTGGATTCTGTTCAGACACATCTTATCAAATCTCCAGGCAAGTATAGAAGGAAAATTTAAGGCTATAAAAAGACTTCTCAAGCAGGCATGAGAACTAGGCACATTCATTTATTTAAAATCTGTCTCACAGTTTTAGATCATTAGCTTCCTTGACATGTTAAGTGTCCAATATGAAGATCTAATGCTCAACCAAATACCATAAAAAACAATCAAAACAAAAATCAAAACTGGGAGGGAAGGGAGAAAAGGTCACACCATTCCTAAGCCGAAGTTTTCTAATATTTTAGCTAAAACTTATTTGAATCTGAAGAATGAAGAATGCTTCAAACTTATTCACAGTTCATGAAAAATTTCTAGTTGGCACTGAAAAGAATTTTCAGGGAAATCTGAATTGTGCAACTGATTGTCCTACATAGGCTACATTATTTTGATAATTATGTTCATGAGGAACTGTTTAAGAGGTAATTGGTGTGTGCTTATATATATAGTCTGGGCTACCATTTAATTTCTGCCAGATCTCAACACTGTGATCTTTTATATCATATTCAAACTTGAAATCTACTCCTGCAGTTCTTCTGCCATTTTAAATAAAATGTATTCATAAGAAAAATTCAGAGTGTTACTTATCTAAGAAGTTTACCTTCATAGGAGGTAAGCTGCACTGAAACTTTACAACAAATTGTGGAAGCAGAGTGAGAGAAGAGAGAAACAAAAGGGCACGAATGTATATGCAATATGATTTGCACTTCATAAAGCTAGTAGAAAAAAAATATCATTGGTCAATTCCTCTGATACTCATGAATTTATAACTGAAGTATTGTTTATACTTACGGATGTTAAATAGAATATATGTGCATGTATACATACAATTCTGCCTATATTTGGCAAATATTCTTAATTAGATTAAGGTGGTTATAGAACCAGAAAGGGCTTTTAAGTGAGAACTTAAATCTTAAGGTTGATACCCAGGTTTATTTTTTAAGTTGTATATTCAGTTTTATGTTGTTGCACCTCTGGATCTATATGGTATGAAACATTTTAGTGATAATTATCTTTCCAGTGAACTTAATATTTTAACCTAATATGATATTAAAATGTTTGGGCATCACTACTATAAATGATCATTTAAAAATCATTCTCTAGTAATAATAATATATGTGTACAGTACTGATTCAGTATTAAAGAGGCATTTAACTTCATTATTTCACTGAATCTTTGTGAGTCATCTGTCCCTCACAGATGAAGACTGAGCCTTCTAAAGACTGTGTAATTTACTTAAACTATACAGCTGGAATGAGTCAGACGAGGGACTTGCCACCTGGTTTTATGCTTAATATCTAGATACCTCATGAATGCATGAATTTGCATTATTCTTTATGTGTTTATTTATTTGGGGACCTATTAATGCTTGGGAATCTAAGTGGAGTAATAGTAATAGATATGTGTACATGACCGAACAGAAACAGCAACACAACATCATCAACAACAACAAAATTACAATAAGTGGTAATGAAACACAACAAAGGAAAAGTATATCAGGATAGAAGTATCTGTATTTGCACTATGATGAACTATATACACAAATTATATTTACATATACTGGTGGAATTAAGTGCAAGTGTTAGTCATTTTAAAAATATCTATTCTAATTCAAGCAAACCTCAATGTCCATAGTTTCTAAAGAATGTTTTCAACGTAAAATACTAGACCCAAAACTGTGACCCACTGTGTTGTATTCAACCAGGAACTCCACTTTTGTAGAGTAACTTTTGTTACTTTAAATGGGACTAATTATAAGCAAACTCCAAATAATTTTCCAAGTCTTTGTGAATGCACAAATTTGTGGAATAATGTATCTAGAAAACACTGTCCAATAACGAAAATAGTTTAAATTTGCACTACCTATATTTAGCAACTGAGCATTTGAAAAGTGGTTAGTGGCACTGAGGAACAGATTTTTAAATCTTATTTAATTCAACCAATATAAGTTGAAATAGCCACATATAGCAAGTGGATACCATACTGGACAGCACAGGTCTATACCCTGCCACGGAAGAGTGATGTGAGGAGCAGCAGCATTGTGATCACCAAGGAGCTTGCTAGAAATGCAGAATCTGGGCACTTTGAACCAGAACACTTAGGAACAATTATTCAGTTGATCTGAATGTACCATTAAAGTTTGAGAAGGAGTGATCTAATATTAAATTAGTAATCTAAATAGTAAACTAATATTGTCTGTGCTGTATAATTTCAAAATTTAATAGAGAAAACATAAATATGAATCATGATATTGCTTTTAAAGGGTAAAGAGTCTGCAACTATATCTACCAAAAACAAAATATTTCTGTGAACATTAAAAAGCTAGGCAATGAGCTGATTTCCAAATATCCAGATGTTCAGCATTATGTTTCCAAAATATACAGCCCCACCCATTCTTCATATGAAAATTTGCCTCCAGATGTCTGGCATCATGTTGGTGCCAGTACATCCTTCAGAGCTACTCATGGCCAACTTGCTCACTGTACACTTGTGAATTGCCATGATGATCTGTAAAGGAAAACAAGTGCTGTTTTTCCAAAATATTTTCTGTCATAAGAGGCAATTAAGCTCGTTAAGGGAGAGTGGCCACCGAAGTGTAGAGTGTTGTGCTTCTCTGCTTTTGCCATTTCCTACACACAGACCAGAAACCTTGGTACCCTAAAGAATAGGAATTAACACTGCCTGAAAATGAAAAACAGATTATCTCCATCTAAACCATGGCATGGCATCCTTAATGTTTTAGTTTGGGGGTGTTTTAAATATTGACAACTTAAAACAGACAACTTGTAATATATCATCTTCAACAGCCCATTGGAGAATAAATAACACTTTTATCCCTCTATCGTTAACCTGCTAACACCAATTGTTTATTCAGTCAGTTTATTTTGATTTGGAGAGTCATGGAAAGTCAAGCCCACTACTAACGGGGTAGAATTAAACAAGGAAATTTCAAGTAGAGAAAGTTGTGAAGACAGTGGAATACACATGATTAGGAAGCATCCCACACACACCAGAGAAGGGTGAAACGGTGGATTAACTCACTGGGAAGACACATAGTCACTGAGAACTCTTCACTACATATGGGTAATCTCAGGCTCAGGAAACCCCCAAAGTTGCCTGCAAACCCTTCAATTTTTCTTTGCTAACTTCTTTGCCCATTCTCCATAGGTGCACACTTAGAACTTTAGCTCTTTTCAAGCTCCTTTTCCAAGGACCACTGCTATCCAACTCTGGACAGATAATTTAGAAGCCATTAGGTGAGCATCTTTTTAACTTGCTTCCCTCCAGTTCCAAAAATACATGTCTTTAATAAAATACCATCTTACTCTCCTTTTTTCTCTGTTTCAGTGAACAGACATTTCATTTCATAGTCCCAGAGTCAGCTTGTCACCTATGTTCTGTATAACATATTCCTGTTTCCTCCAGTAACTGAACATACTAACTAATCCCTCCCAATTTTATTAGAGTCTGTTCTTTTGTAGCTTGTTCCCTTTCTTATATAAAAACTACATATCTCTCACTTGTTTAAAAATATTTAAAAATGGAACCTACCTTGATATCATGCTACACTCTAGTCACACTTTACCTTCTGTATTTCAGAGCCAAGCCAATGAGTCATCTATCTGCACACATTTTCAAACATACTGTAATTAAATTTTCTCTAACCATTTTCTTGAAAACTTTCTCAACATGTTTTTCAATAATCTGTTGCTACATACTGTGTGTGGGAAGGGTGGGATGGAACACACACTTTTACTTTCTATCTTAGCTAACCCCCCTGCAAAATTTAGTCCTGACTGACCACACTCTCCTTCTGGACACTTATCCTCATAAGGTCCTTATGACTACATTGCAGTTCACATTTCTCTTCATCCCTCTGCCTTGGACTCAAACTTTGCGTAGCTTCCTTGTTCTCAGTCCTTTACAAATTGGTCTCTCTCAAAGCCCTTTTCTTTTGTTCTCTTTATATACCTTCTCTTGGTGGCCTTATCTTGTCCTATAATTTCACTTGCAACAGATACACTGGTGATTCACAAATCTCTCTCCAACCTTTTCTCTGAGATTAGCCCAGTGTAACTCAATAAACTAGAGTATTTCTATTTTCCTTTTCACAATAAATGGCTTTAAAAAAAAAAGACTCTTTCTTTGCCAAAAATTCTAGAAGCTCATTCAATGAATTCTCAATCTTGATGAATGAGAACAGTTATTTCTTTCTGAAAATCAGACCTCTTCAGTACCTCCATCTCCTTTAGCTCTCGCACTTAAGAACTGTTATACTTTATAGACTATCTCCTAAATGTTTCATGGGTATATCTCTGATCCTATACTTGCTCAGCTACTGACCTTGGCCAAGCCGTATTAATTTTTTTTAAAAGATTTTATTTATTTTGGGGAGTGGGGGGGCAAGCTAGAGGAGAGGCAGAGAGAGAGGGAGAAGCAGACTCCCTACTGAGCAGAGAGCCCGATGCAGGACTCAATCCCAGGAACCCGGGATCATGACCTGAGCCAAAGGCAGACACTTAACCAACTGAGCCACCCAGGCATTCCTAGCCTTATTAATGTCTTACCAATGACTGTTGCAGAGCTACTTAACAGTCCTGAAAGCTCCTAAAGTTTTATCTTTTCAGTCAGAGTAACTGTTCTTTTTTTTTTTTAATTTTTTTAAAATTTTTTAATTTTTTAAATTTCTTTTCAGTGTACCAAAATTCATTGTTTAGGCACCACACCCAGTGCTCCATGCAATACGTGCCCTCCATAATACCCACCACCAGGCTCACCCAACTTCCCACCCCTGCCCCTTCAAAACCCTCAGATTGTTTTTCAGAGTTCATAGTCTCTCATGGTTCATTTCCCCTCCAATTTCCATCAACTCCCTTCTCCTCTTCATCTCCCCATATCCTCCGTGTTATTTCTTATGCTCCACGAATAAGTGAAACCATATTATAGTTGACTCTCTCAGCTTGACTTATTTCACTCAGCATAATCTCTTCCAGTCCCGTCCATGCTGGATACAAAAGTTGGGTATTCATCCTTTCTGATGGAGGCATAATACTCCATAGTGTGTATGGACCACATCTTCCTTATCCATTCATCTGTTGAAGGGCATCTTGGTTCTTTCCACAGTTTGGTGACTGTGGCCATTGCTGCTATGAACACCGGGGTACAGATTTTATTTATTTATTTGACAGAGAGATCACAGATATGCAGAGAGGCAGGCAGATGGGGAGGGGGAAGCAGGCTGCTTCTGAACAGAGAGCCTGATGAGAGGCTCAATCCCAGGACCCTGAGATCATGACCTGAGCAAAGGCAGAGGCTTAACCCACTGAGCCACCCAGGCACACCCCCAGAGTAACTGTTCTTAAGTATAAGGGGTTATTCTGTATCTCTACGTAAAAAATTCTTCAGTCCCCATTCCCTCATGAAATCCAAACTCCTTATCATGTATGTATCTTGCATAATGCACATACTCTTGCTGCATAGCTCCACCTTACCCATCATGTCCACCCCATCCCAGGCAATCTATCTCTAATACTGCAGGTGCCATGCTTTCTGACACCTGAGACTCTGGAACCCTCTTCTGTCAGTCCAGTAAAGAGAAGAATGGAAGTTAGGAAATTAATTTCCAACATATTCTTCTTTATCCTTTAGGCTTAAAAAAGTACCATCTCAACCAAGTAGTTTCCTCTGGTTCAAATTCACCCACACACCCCACATCACCAGTATTCTCAAAGGTTTAGTACTCTCATAACACAGCACACCCTGTGATTATCCTCTCACTTATTCACACCATACTGTAATCCCCTGTATGTATGGAAGTGATATGAAGGTGGCAAGTTCCTGAAGTACAAGGTCAGGAGTTCATTTGATTTTATATCTCCAATATCTTTGGGTCCTCTAGGATATATCCTACCTTAGATGATACCCAATAGTTGTGTGTAGGATTACTTCAATCATGAATTGTGAAGTCATTTATTTCAAGTTCTTAAGGATTGTATATTCTGTAATATAATTCTGTCTCAGTTATGGAGGAAGAAATGGGGCATTCGTGATATGTGTCATGTGACTGGAGAGATTTAAGAGTGAATGCTGGGGGCGCCTGGGTGGCTCAGTGGGTTAAAGCCTCTGCCTTCGGCTCAGGTCCTGATTCCGGGGTTCTGGGATCAAGCCCCACATCGGGCTCTCTGCTTGGCAGGGAGCCTGCTTCCTCCTCCTCTCTCTCTGCCTGACTCTCTGCCTGCTTGTGATCTCTGTCTGTCAAATAAATAAATAAAAGCTTTAAAAAAAAAAAGAGTGAATGCTGGATCTTGAATTTCTCTGGCTATGTTGGTCTATGTCATCATTATTGAATTAAAAAGTCACATATTCTAAGAGAGAGTGTGTTGATCCTAAGTTTCCTGAATCTTTTTTTTTTTTAATAAAAAAATGTGTACATGTGTGATATATACATGTTTGAGGAAAAGGGCTGTCCTTTATTCATTTCTGCATCATAAACCTGACACATGGCCATTGACCAATACATATTTTAAAATTCACATTTATGTGAATAACCAGATGATTAGGACTTTACAAACTTGACAGATTCTATCTGTGCTCTTCATTATCCTGGAAGTCATAAAGGTAATGGAAGTTTGACTCTCAGGATTTAAGGCTAAAGTCAATTTATCTGGTTACTTTACTCTTGTCAAAGGGTTTTTCCCTCTCCCTCAACTTAAATTTTGCCTTCTAGGTAATTCTTTATCTTTTAAGGTTCATTTAACATTACCTCATTTTCAGGTCTTCTCTGACCAAAAACATAGGGATTTTTTTAACTTAAAATATTATTTTTTATTATTTTTATTGTGATAAGAACAGTTACCATGAGATCTATCTTCTTAACAGATGGTTAAGTGTATGATACAATACTGTCACCTGTGTGCCCAATGTTTTGCAGCAGATCTCTAAAACTTACTTATCTGGCATAAATGGAACTTTATACCCACTGATTAACACTACCTCTCTTCAGTTCCTGGTAACCACTGTTCTACTTTCTGTTTCTATTTGATTAACCATTTCAGGTACCTCATATAAGCCGAACGATGCAGTACTTTTCCTTCTGTGATTGGCTTATTTCACTTAGTATGATGTCTTCAAGTTTCATCCATGTTGTTGCACATAAGGATTTTCTTACTTTTTAAACAGTATGGAAGTCCCTCAAAGAATTATGAACAAAACTACCATATAACCCAGCAATACTACTCTGGGTAGTATGAAAATGAGGATCTCAAGGAAGTATTAGCACTCCACATTCACTGCACCATTATTTACAATAGTCAAGATATAGAAACCACCTAATGTCCACCAATGGATGAATGGATAAAGAAAATGTGGCATCTATATACAATAAAATATTAGTTAATAACATTTGTTTTTATCATAGCTCTTTTTATGGGTCATAATTACTTTTTGTTATTTTTCATATTTATCTCACTAGACTAAATTTCCATGAAGGAAGACACTACACCACTTTGTTCATAAAGGAGTAACTAGCATCTCTCACATAGTAGCCATTCAAATATTTATTGCCTGGATAAATCAAAGACTTCTAGATTTAAAGGAAAGAAACACAGGTTGAATTCACAACTGCTAAAGAAAACCACTGCAGAAATCATACACTCTTTGAAGCCTAATTATCCCCCCAAACTTTCTATTTCTATTCTCTCTCTGGTAGGCATAAAAGATACATGGTTCTTACATTTCAACATATCTTATGTTCACATAAGCCTCAGTTTTCTGTAATGAACATGCTAAAGTAATAAAGCTTTCTGGATTATTTACCATGCCAAACTTAACAGGTGGATGATTTGAAAATAAATCCTTTATTATTTCCTATGTCTTTGTGATTTTTAATTATAGAAAAATACATATCTGCTGTGATGGGTTGACTTCTTTTTAATTTCAGAGGAAAAGAGCAACTAATTATTGACTCCAGTGAAAAGACAAAACCAAAAGTTCTCTCCTAGATTCCTTTAATAAAGGAAAAGAAAAGACTAAGTCAATTTTAAAATTTAGTGAGAGATACTGGTTTATATCATCTTGTGGGTGCCTAAGAAAGCACCTTAAATAAGAACTGTAAGAAATAAATAACTAAACAGGCAACAGAAAATCAAAAGGTAATAAAGTTATTCATCACATAAACAATTTTTGGTGGCTCTTTAACTAATATACAATTTATATTCATATGTATTTCAATAATCTATTTCTGCTTCTTATGTCTTACACAGATGATGTATTGAATATGTTTCTAATGAATAAGTTATTTTTCATTTCTAATGAAGCCTAGTCTTTACTTATCTGTGATTTTTTTTTTTTTTTTTTTTTTGCTTTTGAACTTTCTAGGCCATGTAAGATTCTTAAACCAGTACATTCCCATGTTTTCTCCTAGTATCATAATTTACCATGAAAATTTCATTGCTTGCTTGGATTTCTACTCCAGATTCATGTTATAGTTAGATTAATTCTAGATATTAAATATTGTTTTAAGTGTATCCTTCCAATTACATTTATACAAGTACAAAGACATGTTGTACCAAAGATCTTTTAGACTCCCATTATTTTCTACTTGAATTATCTATTTTATAACTCCTACTTATGTACTGAACAAAAAACTTCTGGAAACTGACACAGAAATTCTATCTAAACAGAACAATATACACACGTGCATATACGGGCATTATATTAAATGTAATATATGTGTTATACACACATATATATACACACACACACATATCAAACTAAAGCTATCCATAATGAACAAAATAATAGATAGTACAAATGCTGATTTTTGTATCTCAGTGTAAGAGTCCATTTCCTTTGTTGATGCTAGTAATCTAAGGTAAAATGATACATTGAGATTTTTAAATTTGATTGAGGCAGTTTATTAGAAATTGTCCTAAGCGGATATGTAACATTAAATTGCAAGTTCTTTGCTTTCCTAATTACTTTATAACCATCAATTTTAGAAAATAAAGTTTATTTATTAATAGTTAAATAGCATTTTTATTATTAAAAAGTTTAATATTAATCATACAAATTACCACACTGGATCAAATCAAATGATCCATGTAGCCTAGTATTATAAATAACACTAATTACTATCACAACACCTGACCTATGGTACATACTCAATTTATAGTAATTAAAATTTGTAAACCTTCCATAAGGCACTAGTAGAAAACACTGTCTTTTGCAAGATGTATCAGGATTATTTGGGTTGCAAGTAAATAAAAAAAGTACTGACTAAAATCTGCTTGAGATACGCAGCTATTTATTAGACCACAAATCTAAGTCAAGCAGAGATGAATTTAATAAAATCATCAGGTTGGGGTGCCTGGGTGGCTCAGTGGGTTAAAGTCTCTGCCTTTGGCTCAGGTCATGATCCCAGGGTCCTGGGAACGGTCCCGCATTGGGCTCTCTGCTCGCAGGGAGCCTGCTTCCTCCTCTTTCTGTCTCTGCCTGCCTCTCTGCCTACTTGTGATCTCTGTCTGTCAAATAAATAAATAAAATCTTAAAAAAAATAAAATAAAATCATCAGGCCATAGACTCCTTTCACATTTTGGCTTTGTTTTCTTCCATGCTGTGTCATTTTCAAATTTGATATGGCAACAAGGTAGATGATAGCACCTCTAGGCCTATGTTATCCCAAGTTCAAACTGAGGGAGGTAGGGAGGGAAGAAAAGAAAGTAGGTAGATAGGTAGGTAGGAAGGAAGGAAGGGAGGAAGGAAGGAAGGAAGGAAGGAAAAGCATCTTTTTTCTTTTCCAAAAGTCAAATCAATCCATTAGCACTGAATCTATTTTATTTCCTACTTTCAGCTGTGAAAGAATAGTCCTCCTGCCATAAACCACACAACTGGATAAAGTAAATGAAATAATTACAAGAGTTTTACTAGGGAGAGTGGAGGATTATGACTTCTTAGCAAAGGGATATAAAAAGGATAAGCCCCACAACTGGCCCAGCTTTTTGCATAATGACACTTTCTGGGCCATGGTACAGAGGATAGAAGAACCAACAGAGAAAACATATCATTATCAATGAGATAAGACAAAGAGTTTGGGGCTTCTGAGGTGGCTAGGTTTTATGGGACAGCATACTTCAGAGAAGGAAGCTCTAAAGGAAAGGAACTGGAGAAATCTGCAAAGGGCTACCCTTCCAAATTTGATTATATACTAAGCCTTGGAGACTCAGGGCAAAATTCTGTAAGACAAGCCAAAGGCCCACTACTACTTTTACCACAGTGAAAGAAATATCACTGGAGAATGAACAACTGCAAGGGTATTGTGAAATGAGTAACTAATCAAGTTCATACATGTTTGGAGACGTTTAATTCCAACATCCAAACGGAGACCTTCTTACACATTCTCGACCTCCAGTAGGGATCCTAGAAATTACATATCTTAGAAGTAGGTATAATTTAGATCAAAAAGAAAGGCTACTCTGATATGGTAAAGAAAATAAAAAGCCTAGAAAAGATCAATCTGATTTGCAAGCAGATTTACTATATGCTACGATTACCTTCAGTACTTCATTAAGGAAGACAATCCAAACATGCAATAATATGGGACACATAGTGTCCAACTTTAAATCAAAAGTCACTAGACATAAAAAGGGACAGAAAAATATGACAATAATCAGGAGGGAAATTATTGAATAAAAATCAAACTGGAAAAGTCAGAAATAATGGAAACAGAATATAAGGAATTTAAAATCATTATAAACGTGTGCAATGATTTAAAATTAAATAGTAACATAATAAAAATATCAAATATCAGTAGAGAAACATAAACTATAACAAATGAAATGGAAATTCTAAAACTTCATACTATAAATGAGCCTGGGTGACCAGTGGGTTAAAGCCTCTGCCTTCAGCTCAGGTCATGATCTCTGGGTCCTAGGATAGAGCCCTGCATTGGACTCTCTGCTCAGCAGGGAGCCTGCTTCCCCCTCTGTCTCTGTCTGCCTCCCTGCCTACTTGTGATCTCTGTCTGTCAAATAAATAAATAAAATCTTTTAAAAAACAAAAACAAAAAACTTCATACTATAACATCTATAATGGAAATGTCAATGGATCAGCTTAACATCAAGTTTGATGCAGAATAAAAATGATAACTTTAAGTACCAGGAAAAAAAAAAAGGGCCAAACTTAAAAATACAAAATAAAAAAGGCTGATATAGAATTAACAATGTAAACCAGATTAAAAATCCATGTAATTGAAATACCAAAAAGAGAAGAGGGAGAGAGAGTTAAATAGGAAAAGAAAGATCTTTTAAAGAAATAATAGTTGAAGTGTTTTTAATAAAAACTATAAAGCAACAGACCCAAAAAACTTAATGAATGCAACAGGGATAATCAAAAGGAACAATGCACCAAAGAATAGCATGCCGAAATTCTGAAAATCAATAAAAAAGAAAACAAATCTTAAAAGCAAACAGGAAATAAAAGACACATCACTTATAGGGGAAAAACATAATGGCTTTTCATCATCAACAATACAAGCTAGATGATAATAAAATGACAACTTTAAAGTGATAAAAGAAAAAAAGTATTATTCTAAATATATGTTTAGCAAAAAAGGAAAGCACTTCAAATAAGAATATTTATGTAGACAAATAAAAGCTGAAATAATATGTCATCATCAGATAAGCACAGTAAGAAATGCTAAAAGTATGAATTCAGACAGAAGAGAAATACTACTACACTGAAGTATAACATAAAGAAATGAGAAGCACAAATATATGGCTAAGTTGAAAGGTAAGTATTTTTCTTTACTTTCTTAAATTACTTCAAAGCAAATTGACTGTTGAGAGCAAATATCACACTGCCCTGTGAGGTTTATAACATATCTAAAAGAAAAATGTATAATGAGAGAATGAAGGATGGGAGGGGGGAAATGGAAGAGTTATTATAAAGACAAAAACTTGAACAAGTAATTAACAAAGGAATATATTATATATTATACATATATATGTACACATACATATATACATACATGCATATATACATATACATATGTATACATACATATATACATATGTAAGTACATGTACTTATATATGATATGTATATATAAAATTGGTCAATACGCACATAAAATAGTGCTGAACATCATTAACCATTGGGGATATGATTATTAAAACCATAATGACAGTTTATTGCTCTTGCACTGAAATAGTTAAAATTTTTAAAAAGTGACAACCACAAGTATTGATGAAAATGGGAAACATAAAATGATACATGCTATTTGAAAATTTGCACAGTTCTCTTAAAGTAAATCATACATCAATTGGTGTATTTGGGAATTGGGAAAATTGGGAAGAGTAGGGGAGCCTCGTTTCATCTGGTCCCTTGCATTCAGTGAGATATCTAGCAAATCATTCTGAATACCTGTGAATTCAACCTGAGATCTAAGAAAAGAATTGCTGCAATTTTACAAATAGAAAAGCAACCACTTTCTACAAGGTAGGCAGTGCAGACAAGTGAATCTGAGGGGTTATATTGGAAGATAAGCTGAGGGGGAGGGAACCTCCATAAGCTGGCTACCAGAATGATATAGCCCTGGAGCACAAAATACACAACTTTTAGAAGTCTGCTCCAGTGAGGGACATCCCTGCCTAAAAGGTGCTCAGGTACTGAAAGGGTGCATCCTAGGTGGGACAGTGTGGTCTCAGGATCCCAGGGGTCACAGAAAGAAGATAGGTGCCTGAGGGCAACAGAGTTCTCCAGCATTAGAGGAAGGAAGCCAGCTACAATCAGCAAGCCCAGGAGTGGGCTTTCAACATGGCATTGCCATAAACTGAGAACATGGGCAGGATCAAGTGATGGATTCCCAAGCCACAAAGAGCAACCTGAAACAGATTACAATGAGACTGGTCCCCTGGCAAGGGGTGGTACAACCACCCAGGCAAACACACCAGAATCAGTGGAACAGGCCTTGCTCCCAGAAGATCAGCAGGAATAGCAGGCTAATGAAGTTAACAGATCACATAGAACTGGAAAACTCCTGAGCTAGGGGAAAACAGTGTATAGAATTGAATGTTTTTGTTTTTTTTTTCCTCATGATTCTTTAGTCTTTCAGTTTAAAATTTTTCTTTTTTTTCTTTTCAAATATTTTCTTATTTTATCACCTTTTTAAGATTTTTTTTTAATTTTCACTTTTACATTTACATTTTATAGATATGTTCTTCATTTTTTGCTTCCTTTTACTGTATTTAATTGTATATAAATATATAATATATATATGTGTGTGTGTATATATATATGTATATTTTTTCTTTACAATTTTGGGGTCTAGTGTCTTCTAACAAAATAAACCCAGGACCAAGTGTATCACCCTGTTTTGTCCACCTGTTTGATAACATTATTTCTCCCCCCCCCCCTTTATTTTTCTTGTTTCATTTCAGATCTCTTCGGATTTGTCTAGTGTATGTTTCTCTGAGGTCATGGTTGGTATTTTTTATTTTGTTCTCTCATTCATCAATTTTTCTCTGGACAGAAGGACTAAAAAGAGAAATTCACAACAAAAGAAATCCATAGATTTAATCAATATGGATATAAGTAAGATGTCAGACATAGAATTCAGAATAACAATTATAAAGATACAGATGGGCTTGAAAAGCTCATAAAAAGACAGTAAGAATCCCTTAGTGCAGAAAAAAAAGAACTAAAATCTAATCAGGCCAAAATTAAAAATGCTTTAAATGAGATGTAGTCTAAAATGGATGTTCTAATGCGGAAGGTAAATGAGGCAGAAGAGAGAGTCAGTGACATAGAAGACAAAATGATGGAAAGTAAGGAAACTGAGGAAAAGAGAAAAAAACTACTGGATATAAGGGGAGGCTTCAAGAAATCAACAATACTTTAAAATGAAAAAAAAAAAAAAAAAAAGAAATAGAATTGGAGTCCCAGAGGAAAAGAAATGAGAAAGAGAGGGACAGAAGGTATATATGAGCAAATCATAGCTGCGAACTTTCCTAATCTGAGGGAGGAAACAGGCATTCAAGTCCAGGGTCACAGAGAACACCCTCAAAATCAATAAAAATAAATCAATATCCCTACATATAATAGTGAAGCTGCAAATTTCAGAGATATAGAGAAAATCCTGAAAGCAGCTCAAGACAAGAGGTCCATAGTCTATAAGAGTAGAAACAGACTGGCATCAGACTTATTCACACAGACATGGAAGGCCAGGAAGGATAGGTGTGATATATTCAGGGTACTAAATGAGAAAAACACACAGCCAAGAGTATTTTATCCAGCAAGGCTGTCATTCAGAATGGAAGGAGAGATAAAGAGTTTCCAGGACAAACAGAAACTAAAAGAATTGGTAATCACTAAACCAGCCCTGCAGGAAACATTAAAGGGGATCTTGTAAGCAAGAACCCAAAAGTAACACAGACCATAACAGAACAGAAACAATGAGTTTACAGATAATACAGTGACTTTACAGGTACTACAGTGGCACTAAATTCATATCTTTCAATAGTTATCTGAATGTAAATGGGATAAATGCTCCGATCCAAGCACACAGGATATCAGATTAGATGAAAAAGTAAGATCCATCCATATGCTGTCTGCAAGAGAATCATTTTAGACCCAAATACTCCAGATTGAACGTTAAGTGGTGGAGAACCATTTGTTATGCTAATGAACATCAAAACAAAGCTATGGTAGCAAACTTTATATCAGGCAAATTGGATTTGTAAACCAAAAGCTGTAGGAAGGGATGAAGAGGGACACTATATCATACTTAAAGGGTCTCTCCAACAAGAAGATCTAATAATTATAAATATTTATGCTCCTAACTTAGGAGCAGCCAAATTTTATATATATATATATATAATTATATATTTTGTATATAATTATACATTGATATATATAATTAATGATAAAATTAATGAAAATACTTTACAATGATACAATAATAGTAGGAGACTTTAACACCCTACTCACTGCAATGAACAGATCATTAAGCAGAAGATCAACAAGGAAACAAAGGCTTTGAATGACAAACTCGACCAAATGGAATTCACAGATATATACAGGGCATTCCATCCAAAAGCAACAGAATACACATTCTTCTCAAGTACACATGGAACATTCTCCAGAATATACCATGTAATGGGTGACAAATCAGGTCTCAACTGGTACCAAAAGATTGGGATTATTCCCTGCATATTATTAGATCACAGTGGTCCAAAACCTGAGCTCATTCACAAGAGCAAATTTGGAAAGAACTCAAATACTTGGAGGGTAAAGAGCATCCTTCTAAAAAGAATGAATGGGTCAACCAGGAAATTAAAAAGTAATTTTAAAAATTTCACATACAAATGAAAATGAAAACACAAATGTTCAAAATCTATGGAAAACAGCAAAGGTGTTTCTGAGAGGAAAGTATACAGAGATACAAGCCTTTCTTAAGAAACAAGAAAAGTCTCAAACACACAACCTAGCCAGGTGTAAAAATCCTCTACACCTAAAGGAACTAGAGAGAGAACAGCAAATAAAGCCTAAACCCAGCAGAAGAGAATTAATTAAGATCAGAGCAGATATAATGAAACAGAAACCAAAAGAACAGTAGAACAGATCAACAAAACTAGGAGCTTGTTCCTTGAAAGAATTAATAAGATTGATAAATCCCTGGCCAAACTTATCAAAAACAAAAGAGTAAGGACCCAAATAAATAAAATCATGAATGAAAGTGGTTAGAGCACAACAAACACTAAAGAAATACAATTATAAGAACATATTATGAGCAATATATGCCAACAATTTATGCAATCTGAAAGAAATAGTCACATTCCTAGAGATCTATAAACTACCAATAATGAAACCAGAAGAAATAGAAAACCTGAACACACCCATAACCATCAAGGAAATTGAAGCAATGATCAAAAATCTCCCAAAACAGGGCACCTGGATGGTTCAGTTGTTAAGCATCTGCATTCAGCTTGTCATGATCTCAGGGTCCTGGGATGAAGCTCCACATCAGGCTCCCTGTTCTGAGGGAAGCCTGCTACTCCCTCTCCCACTCCCCCTGCTTGTTTCCCTCTCTCATTGTGTCTTTCTCTGTCAAATAAATAAATAAAATCTTTTTTGTTTTTAAGATTTTTATTTATTTATTTGACAGATAGAGATCATTTGTAGACAGGGAGGCAGGCAGAGAGAGAGAGAAGGGGGAAGCAGGCTCCCTGCTGAGCAGAGAGCCCGATGTGGGGCTCAATCCCAGGACCCTGGGATCATGATGTGAGCTGAAGGCAGAGGCTTTAACCAACTGAGCCACTCAGGTGTCCCAATAAAATCTTAAAAAACAAAAAACAAAAAACAAAAAACCCTCCCAACAAAGAAGAGTTCAGGGACAGATGGCTTCCCAGGGGAATGCTACCAAACAGTTAAAGAAGAATGAATACCTATTCTTCTGAAGTTGTTTCAGAAAATAGAAATGTAAGGAAAACTTCCAACCTCTTTCTATGAGGCCAGCATTACCTTGATCCCAAAACCAGACAAAGACCCCACCAAAAAGGGAAATTACAAACCAATATCCCTGATAAACATGAAAGCAAAAATTCTTACCAAATACTAGCCAATAGGATCCAACAGTACATTAAAAGGATTATTCACCACAACTATGTGGAATCTATTCCTGGGCTGCAAGCATGGTTTAACATCTGCAAATCAATGTTATATATCACATTAACAAGAGAAAGGACAAGAACCATATGATCTTCTCAATTGAGGCAGAAAAAAACATTTGACAAAATAAAGCATTCTTTCTTGATTAAAACTCTCCACCAGTGTAGGGATAGAGGGAAGATACCTCAGTATCATAAAAGCCATTTTTGAAAAGCCCACAGCAAATATCATTCTCAATGGGGAAAAACTGAGAGCTTTTCCCCTAAGGTCAGGGACACGGCAGGGATATCCACTCTCACCACTCTTGTTCAACATGGGACTAGAAGTCCTCACCTCAGCATGGAAATCAGACAACAAAAGGAAATAAAAGGCATTCAAATGTGCAAAGAAGTCAAACTCTCACTCTTTGCAGATGACATGATACTTCATGTGGAAAACCCAAAAGACTCCACCCCAAAATTGCTAGAACTCAGACATCAATTCAGCAACATGGCAGGATATAAAATCAATGCACAGAAATCAGTTGCATTTCCATACACTAACAATGAGACAGAGGAAATAGAAATTAAGGAGTCAATCCCATTTACAATTGCCCCCAAAGCCATAAGATACTTAGGACTAAACCTAACCAAAGAAGTAAAGGATCTGTACTCTAAAAACCACAGAACCTTATGAAATTGAGGAAGACACAAAGATATGGAAATACATTCCATGTTCATGGATTGGAAGAATAAATATTGTTAAATGTCTATGCTACCTAAAACAATTGATACATTCAGCGCAATCCCTATTAAAATAACATTGACATTTTTACAGAGCTGGACAAATAATCCTAAAATGTGTATGGAACCAGGAAAGATCCCAAATAGCCAGAGGAATATTTAAAAAGAAAACCAAAGCTGGTGGCATCACAATGCCAGACTTTAAGACTACAAAGCAGTAATCATCAAGAGAGTATGGTACTGACACAAAAACAGATCCTGTTACACTGTTGGTGGGAATGCAAGCTGGTGCAGTCACTCTGGAAAACAGTACGGAGGTTCCTCAAAAAGTTGAAAATAGAGCTACCCCACAACCCAGCAATTCCATTACTAGGGATTTACCCCAAAGATACAAACATAATGATTCAAAAGGGCACCTGCACCCCAATGTTTATATAGCAGCAATGCCCACAATAGTGAAATTATGCAAAGAACTGAGATGTCCATTGATAGATGAATGGATAAAGAAGATATGGTTCATATATACAACGGAATATTACTCATCCATCAGAAAGGATGAAATCTTACCATTTACATCAATGTAGATGGAAACGGAGGGTATTATGCTGAGTGAAATAAGTCAATCAGAGAAAAACAATTATCAGATGCTTTTGTCCATATAAGAATGTAAGAAACAGCACAGAGTATAATAGGGGAAGGGAAGGAAAAACGGAATGGGAAGAAATCAGAGTGAGACAAACCATGAGAGACTCATAACTATAGTAAAGAAACTGAAGGTTGCTGGAGGGGCAGTGGGTGGGGGGATGGTGTAACTGGATGACTGGCATTAAGGAGTGCATGTGATACGATGAGCACTGAGTGTTTTATGAAACTTATGAATTACTGAACTCTACATCTGAAACTGAAGATGATTTATATGTTGAATAATTGAATTTAAATTTAAGGAGAAAACTGTATGGGAAGGAATAAGAGAGGTAGACAAACTATATGAGACTTTTGGCTCTGAGAAACAAACTGAGGACTGCAGAAAGGGAAATGGGTGGGGGGATGGGGTAACAGGGTAATGGGCATTAAAGAGGGCAGGTGATAACATAAGCACTGGGTGATACACTCAACTAATGAATCATTGAACGTTATGTAAAAAACTAACAATATAATATAACTTGGTTATTGAATTTAAATAAATGTAAAAAAAAATAATAATTAAATCACACAACTGCCCTAGCAATCCTATTACTCTGTGTCTGCCCAAGATAGAGGAAAACATGTTCACAAAAAGGTTGGAAAGGATACTCACACTTGCAGCTTTATTTTAAAAAGCCCAAAACAAGAAACAATATAAAATGTCTCTCAACAGGAGAAATACACTATTTGTAATATATACTCAGAAGTAAAAAGGAATGATCTGAGAAAAAATATAACACCAAAGATAAAACTCGAAAAAGCTTATGCTGAGTAAAAGAAGACAGACACAAGAATACACATAGTATTTTTTCGTTTACATGATGATCTAGAAATAGATTAACCCTTATGTGACCATCTAGATGATCTAGAAACTTGTCAGAACTGATCTAGAAAAAGGCAAAAGCATTTAATGGCAGATTGAATGAGAAAGTTGGTTGCCTCTTTTATAGGTTTGGATTGGATTGACTGAAAGCACGAAAGGCATTTTTCTATATGATAAAAAAAAATCTATATTTTGGTAAGGTGTGAATTAAATGTTATGCGCAACTTTCAAAACTCATTGAACTGCAAACTTAGACCTGCACATTTCTCTATAAATATAATTATGTCAGTTGAAAAACTGCTGGAAGCATCAAATTGGATTTGCATTTGTCTAGTTCCCTTCCCCCCACACACCAATCACTGTGGCTGAGGGACCTGCATATTTCTCTGGACATGGGAGTTATTTGTCTGCTAGAGGACTCTTCCCAGAGCACAGAAGACAGTGGAAGACGACTATGCATTAGATAAAATCACAGCATCCTTAGCAGTGGAAAATGCACTGAATGCAGAGAAAGAATATAATACTATCTCTGAAATACTTGAGATAAATGTTATTTTCCATAGAGTCATCATCTTCATCCTCGACCTTCTCCTTCTCTCTCTTTTTCCACCTGCCTTCCTACACTAAAGTAAGATAGGATGTTAATTGGTATCCCTGTTAATGTTTTACTTATTATGAGTAATATGTCAATTCTATCTACCTTATCCTCAAGCCAATTTTATAGGATGTAATATTTTAGGGTTTAACTTTTAATTCACAGAAGTCCATTTATGCATGTGTCTATTCCATGACTAATTTAACTCACACACAGTTTTCTTTTTAAGTTTCAATATTTTAAGTATGTCAAAATAAGAATTCATTATTTTACTTTCCTGGCTTTAAAAGAAGAAAAATCATCTATAATATACCTAAAATATTCTTCTTAGCTTATCTTATTTTCAAATGAGAATATTGCAATGCTTGACATTTTCTTGTAACATGTGACAATCTTCTTTTATAATTTTTTAATTGTGTAGTTAAGACACAATGTTACATTAATTTAGAATATACAGCACAGTGATTCAGTTTCTTTATAAGGTATGCCATACTCACCCCAAGTGTAGCTACCATCTGTCACCATACAACCCTTATTACAATATTATTGACTATGTTCCCTATGTTGTGCCTTTTATTCCCGTGACTTATTCCTTCCAAAACTGGAAGACTGTATCTCATATTCTCCTTTACCCATTATCCCCATGTTCTCAAGTCCCTCCTCCCTGGCAACCACCATGTTCTCTGTATTTATAGGTCTGATTCTGCTTTGTTTATTCATTATTTTCAAAAAAGTTGGGAAAACTTTTTAACTTTTTGCCTTCAATGTAATGAAGTGAAAGGCATATGAAAGTTCCAATTATAAATGCTTATAAATATTTATTATAGAATATAAGTAATTCTTTTATTTCTGCTATGTGGTACTGTGGAAAGAACAATGTTATGCCTCTCCCATCTATGCACTATTGGTAAGTCACTTCTGGTCTTTATCTCCTTAATTTTGTAAAATAAATAGGTTGAACTAAAATATTTTTATGGCACTAAAATTGTTATGAATGTTGCTCATTATAGCTTTAATTATATCTAAAGAATAGAGCAATGCAGAATTAGAAGTAACATTATTTTATCAGCAGGTGTATCATGCCCTACTTATCTTAATTGCTCTCATAGCTCCTATTGGAGAATATATCATATTTTATGCTGTTGCTTTAAGTTATATGTCTTTCATGCAAAACTATAAGCTCTATGAAAGCAGGAACAGTATCTCTCATATTAATCACTATGTCTCCCACATCAAGTGCACTACCTGGCACACAGTATGTAGGTAAGATTAGTATTTATTGCTATTACTAGATTTTAAATTATGCTCCTATTTCTCAAAACTGCATGCAGGCATTGTGCTAAGTACTTTTAGGACTACCATGTGTCACAGTTTCAGGCAACTACTCACATTTCATTCTATGTACTCCATATTCTACTTAAAATAAAATATTAATTTTGACCTTTAGGGTCTTCCAACACAGTGACCTTGATGACCTTTTTGTAGTTTCTCATTTAATCCTCAGTACAAATTCAAGAGTTAGATGGTAGTATTGCCTTTCACAAGAAAGAACTGAGGCACAGACTGGTTAATTGTGCATGATAATCCATAACCATAGAGCCAGTATGTGAACCCTGGTGCTCTGACTCTACAGCCTTCACTTTTAGTTTCTACCCATATTCAAGCTTCACTTTTAGCTTTACTCTTAGCTTCACTTTCAGCTTCACTCTTAGAAGATACATTTTCATGTAATAATAGAGTCCTGTCTCATTTTTCACCTTCTTTAAGCATATGTTATCCTTACCTATGTAGTTTCTACTTTGGACACAACACATGAAAAGTAACAGTGTTGCTTAAGTCTATCAGGAATGGGTTCCTTAACCAGCTGCTGGAGTATAACTTCACAGGTTTTTCAGAGTTAATACCAATTTAATTTTCCATTTTTGGGAAAGCTAGTGTATCCTATCTGAACAATGAGATGCTTGTCAGGGCTGTACATCTTCAAGATGTTTTGTTTTTTGCTTCTCCCTTTTAGCACAGAGACAGGGAGGGTCAGGAATCATACAATAGTCCATTCTTGAAAACTCCACTTCCACATTTTACACAGGAAGCAATTCTCATAACCATCTAAATTCCTGAATTTCTCCAAACCAATTTCTCA
The DNA here is from genome assembly GCF_922984935.1 of Meles meles. NCBI lineage: Eukaryota > Metazoa > Chordata > Mammalia > Carnivora > Mustelidae > Meles > Meles meles. The sequence continues at coordinate 85,286,692 of NC_060074.1, read as the reverse complement.
TTAAAAAAAAAAAAAAAAAAAGTCAAGCTTCCCAATTTATTGACTATAATTAAAGGCAGGGAAGATAGGGGAAAGGAAAAAACACAATCTCCCTGACCAAGAAAGATACATCAAGGCAACAAAGTAATTTCTTCCTAAATTATCATGATAGATGTTTTCTACAGAAAGCATATTAGCACTCTAATGAAATAGCTGGATTCTTTCATCCCACTGCATGTCTCATCTTATATAATGTAGAAAACAAGAGGGGAGCTTATAAAGATCCAGGGGAGTAGACACATGACTAACTTCTTCCATAGAATTGACTACTTTGCGGTAAATGTTTTACTGCAAATATTAGAGATACCAGATTGGATTGCAGCTGGACCAAGAGGTTTTTTGCCTCAGGCTTGAACTAAAGCTGGGAAAGAAACAGCTTCTACCCATTCCACTTCTCTGTTCTTCATAAACCAAAAAGGGAAAAAAGAAGATATATATTTGGAAGAATTATTTTACAAAGTTGTCACGGATGGAACAAGAAGTTCCAAAAAGGAAAATATATTTTCTCAAAGAAGCATCAAGTAAAATCTATTGTAGCAGAAACTGTCAAGATAAATATTTTATTTATTTATTTATTTTAAAGATTTTATTTATTTATTTATTTGACAGAGATCACAAGTAGGCAGAAAGTCAGGCAGAGAGAGAGAGAGGAGGAAGCAGGCTCCCTGCTGAGCAGAGAGTCAGATGCAAGGCTCGATCCCAGGATCCTGGGATCATGACCTGAGCTGAAGGCAGAGGCCCCAACCCACTGAGCCACCCAGGCAGCCCAAGAGAAATCTTTTAAAGAGTGTTCATTCACTCATTCATTAATTTATTCATCTATTCCCTTAATATTTATTTAGCATCTGTACCAGGTTGTGTGGGAAATATGGAAGTGGGCACCACACTGTCTCCACTCAGAGAACTCACTTTCTAGTAGAATTGTTTTTTTAAAGATTTATTATTTATTTGACAGAGAGAGAGATCACAAGTAGACAGAGAGGCAAGCAGAGAGAGAGTGGGGGGAAGCAGGCTCCGCGCTGAGCGGAGAGCCCGATGCAGGGCTTGATCCCAGGACCCTGAGACCATGACCTGAGCCAAAGGCGGGGCTTAACCTACTGAGCCACCCAGGCACCCCTCTAGTATAATTTATTTTAAAGATCATGACTTTGAATGTGGCATAGTTTTGACTGGCCTACTTTCACAAATTCATTCACTCATATTTTGGTTTAATGCCCAAAGATGGTTACTGCACACTAGGATAAATGTTACTCTTGCTGTTCAAAATTTTATAATTATACATTGTAATATTATAAGCTTGGGAAAATTATAAAATATTGGTTTGCCCTATACTTATTGATAACTAATAGAGTAATTGTAAAATGTAAACTAATAGATAAAATGGTAAAATGATAACTAATATAGTAAAAAGCTCTAAGATGTAAGGAAGAGAAGCCCTTGATCAACTTGGAATAATCAAAGAAGAGTTCCCAACACACTGAGGGGAAACTTCAATAGACTCAGAATTTGGGAGAGAAGCATGGAGAGAGTCCATGTTAGAACTCATTTCAGGCATATAGCAGCACAGGAGAATCAAGGAATTTGAAGAATAACAAGTTGTCAAGGTTTTCTCAAGAGCATATTCTGTATCAATCATTAGAAAATATATTCTCTGAGCCCAGGTACTAATTCTGTCTTATTTCTTAATTTCCAATAGTAGCAGAATGCCTGGCATTCTGTTTGATGAATTACAATGAAAGTGATAATGAACAGGGACAAGCAAAACTTAATAATCTTTAGTTATAGGAAAAGAAGAAATTGTGGTGAACTATAAAAGCAAGATGTAGAATTTTAGACTTCATGTATTAATAATAAAACAGGAGACTGTCATGATATAATCAAAGAGGTCCTTTTAGAATATAGTCTGAAGTAATGTATAAATTGTAACAGGGATGAGAGTCTATAAGAAGATAAAAGAATACTGCAAATTATAGTCTATATATCATTCTTATACAATGTTCTAGACTTTCTAGTCTAGAATTAATAAAAAAAATTAGAACCACACACTGAAGTTCTCCAGTTATTTCTTTAATATCATATTGGTCCAGGAATTCCTGAAGTATTTGAAATTTTGTGAATGGCTGCAATGTCTATTTTCAATGGAGAGAAGGCATATGATTTAACAGATTCTCTGGGAGACTGTTACCCCAAGATATGAAATATCTTTGGAAGTTAAATAAAACGTTAAAAGTAGAAAAACAAAAACAAAATAGAAGATATCCCAGTGCATCAAATATCAGCTAGAATATGATCTCCACTAATCAAACTTGTTTTTCCCTACCATAGGCAGAATAAAGCATCTTTTCCCCCTATTTTTTGGATAGCTATTCATCTACAACTATTATTATAAAAGTTAACACAGTTTATTTTTCAGGTAGTTGCTATCTTAACCTCTCCCTCATTAGACTGGACTCATGAAAAACAAGAAGTTATTTGTTATCTAAGCCCAGTATCTGGCACACAGCTGATCTCCAAATCTGTCTCTTTACTTAAGGTACTTCATTTAAATAGCCGATATTTTTTCATGAACATTTTTATTAGCTATTAACAGTCAGAATACCTTGTTTCTATATAGATGTCATTCAGAATTTATAGGGCCTTTCTACTAAAGGACGCAAATCTTGACAATGCTATGGTCTATAAATACCAGTTATCTATAAATATTATAGATAAGAAATCCCTTCCATCAAATCTTTTGTATTGCTAATTCTCAAAACCTACCTAGGGCAAAAATGGTTTAGGGAATAGACTTCACTCCATTAACAATCTGTCTTCAAAAGTCTTTTTCTTTTGTCTGTCCCTTTATGTCACATTCTTACACAATTCTAGTATTTCTTGGGTCATCATTTTAGGACTTGTTTGATAGGTTGTTCTCAACTCAATCCTTCAGGTTTTACCCTCAGCTTCTTTGCATTCTAGATTATACTGCCTATTTCTTTGTTTTCAATTATTATCTATAAGCTAGTAGCTCTCAAAACTATGGCCCTGACCTTAACATTTTTCAGCTTCAAGTTTCAATAGCTTGTTGATTTATCATTTATTCTGAGAACTGGTCTTCTTCTAGAGGCCCTTTGGTCAGTATTTCTTCCATGACACAGCATCTTACTGAAAGCCAGACACTGGAGTCATCCTAGAATTCTCTATCACCCACATCTCCCAGGTTCCATAAGTCAAACTGAATGTTGATTTTCCTCACAAAGAGTTTGCAAATGCTCAGTGACCCTCTTTTCCCACGATCAAGGTTTAAGTCTTTTCCTTCAGGTTTTCTTTTCTCAGTGAATGCTATCACCTACTTTTTCTAAGAAATTAGGAACCATCCTTACACTTTTCTTTCTCCCATACCTAATTCTTATCAAATCCTATCAACTTTAGTTTTTTATTTTGAATCTGTTCAGTTATTTTCATCTCTGCTAATGTGCCCCTTAATCAGAACACCCTCATTTCTCCTCCTAGAATCGGACCCCATCCCACATTCCATTCTATGCACATTAGTCAAAATCATCTTCAAGAACTAAAAATGGCTTCCTAAATAAAGAATAAAAAGAAAAACATTTAAAGAAGAAGAAACAGCTTTGTTAGGGATCTAAACTAGCAATGATTTCAATGTGTGTGCTGAACAGAAGTGGGGATAATGCTGTTTTACAATAGGAAGTGGGGAGAATGACTCAAAACAAAAGGAGCAATGAGATGAGGGGTTAGTTTCCACATAGCACTGTAGTAACATAAACTTATTTACTACCTTAAAACATCATTCTTGTTACAAAAAGGGAATGGAGGGGTGCCTGGGGTGGCTGAGTCAGTTAAGTTTCCAACTCTTAGTTTCAGCTCAGGTCATGATCTCAGGATTATGAGATCAAGCCCCACATAGTGCTCCACTCTGGGCATGGAGCTGCTTAAATTTCTCTCTCTCACTCTCCCTGTGCACCACCCTTCTAAAAATAAATAAATAAATAATAAAAATTTTAAAAGGAATGAATTGTAAAGGAGGAGAGAGCAAGAAATTAAGCGAAGTTAGGTAAGAGTTGATGATATCAAATAAAAATTATGGATTTTGAAATCAAGGAAAGTGCCTGGAATTTAGACATACTTCAGAGATTAAATAGGATTATGTGGTTGACTGAATATGACATGCAGGAGAAGAATAAAGAATGATGACTACAGTTCTGGCTTGAGCAACAGGTAGAATGCTGGTGTCATCTATGGAGTAGAGATTGAGGAAAAGATTTCATAGAGAAGACATTATAAATCAAAGTTTCAGGGTTGAACACTTTGAAGTTGACATGTTGTGAGACATTCAACTGAAATGTCATAAAAGTGAAAGAAGGAATATGCTTCCCTTTCATTTTTTCAGCATCCTGGTGCAATCTTATTATGAGGTAAACAGAAGAACTAAGAAATGTTCCAGTTAGATTCTGAGCATGTATAGAAGTGACAGAGTTGAGGGGAGAAATAGTTATCAAGGTAATATAGAGTAATTACCAACATAACCAAAATTTGAAGCTCAGATTGCCTCTCTTAGAAAATATTCTTTCTGGGACATCTTGGTGGCTCAGTCAGTTAAACAGGCAACTCTTGATTTCTGCTCAGGTCATGATCTTAATGTTGTGGGATCAAGCCCCACCTTTGGCTCTGTGCTCCTCAGGGAGTCTGAAAATTCTTTTTCTCCATTTCCCTCTCCTTTCCCCCCAACTCCTATTCTCTATCTCTTAAATAAATAAAATAGCTTTCTAAAAAGAGGAAAATATTCCTCTTTACAACATGACAATGCTGGCAATAACAAGAGGTTTCTACCAAGGTTTAGAATTCTGAGGCCTAGATAAGAACAAATGAGTTATTTATCTTAAGTAGCTAGAAATAGTGCAAACGATTTTTAAAGGAGGACTGAAGTATTACACTTAAGCAGGGAAACTGGTGATCAGAATCAGTGAAATAAAAACACATGTCACACTTAGCAGAGGAGATGAAATTATAAACAGAAAAATGAAGTTAGAGTTCAGAAAGTAAAACAAATATTAAATGAACAGCCATAGTACATTCACTGTTACAGCTTTGAGACACACCTGTTTTCCTCAGCAGTCATGGCCATTTGTGAGGCTAAGGGAAGCTAGGAAAAATACTGTGAAGCCTGTTCATAGTAATTTGGAAATAACTGTCAACTGAATAATCCCCATCATGTTCCCGAAGCTCACCTCAAATGGATATATTTTGATCAAGTTTTATGTAACATGTAGAACTGTTGTTTGTGGAGTTAAAAGATTCTTCATAATTCCTTAGTAAATGATCCCTTGACATTTTAAAATACTTTGGACCTCCATAAATCACGATTTCTCAAAAGATTCTCTGTTATATATAATTTTACATCTAAGAGAAAATTATGGGTTCTAATCTGGTATCCTGAATGAGATTACTGGTTTTTCAATTTTTACAGCCTATTGGAATCAACTGGGTAGCTTTAAAAAACATGAGTACTTGGGTTCTACTCATACAGAATCAGAATAAATCAGTGTGAGATATGCCGCTATGGTTTGAAAACTCCTCACATGGACTAATGAAATAAAAGAAGAATCTGTGCAGATGTCCAGGCATTTAAGACATATTGTCTTGATATTAAGTCAAACACTTTACAAGAAATAATTGTACAAGAAAGAATTTTGAAGTGTTTCTTGCTTGCCTGCATTGGTGTACTACTTTCAATTTTAGAATTAAAGATCCAAAATAACACGTTAAATCTTCAGGCTTGTCTTACTGTGAAGGCCTCATGATCTGGAGTGTACTAGGTCAAATTAAATAAACAAGTAAACAGATTTTAAAATGCAGATTTGAGTTCTGAGCAAGTGATGAAGGAGAGGAAGTTCTTTTATTCCATCTCTTATTTCCTTTTCCCAATGCTACACAGAGAAAAAGTTGGAAATATTATAACGGCCAATATGAACAGAAAAAAAAGAGCTGCAAAAACAGATAAAGATTGATTTTATGCTGAAGATACTATTAAAAGACTGCCTAAAACGAGGGCTTCCTAAATCAATGTAAAAATTCAAATTATTAAAATTGGTGGTTGACTTCTCAAAATGGATTACTGAAAAAAGAAAGATTGAACCTACGTTGTTGTTATATAGAATCTGCAAAACATTCAGAGCCACTAATTCTTTACAAAGAGTAATGCACTGTTGAGGAACAAACACCTCACTTTGTCAATCCAGAGCTGTGTGGAGATTTCCCCTTTTAAGACAGGAATGGGAACCTGTAGCTTATGCACATGCAGGACATATGTGTATGATCATAACCACTTTTTTTTTTCCCAACTGCCATATATATACACAGAAATGCTTAGACTGAGTGTTATTAGACATACCCTTTCTAGGGATAAAATTGATTTCCTTATATTCAAAAGTAAAGAGATTGGGGAAATATGAATAGTTCAGTCAAAACACCATATTTATTTAGAACACAGGCTAAGTTATAGAGACCACTAGATCAACAACTATTGTACCTGTGTTCCTATTCCTAACTAAGCCACTAATTATATGGCCTTTAGGCAAAACTTTAAACTCTGTATCTTGGAAAACTATTTTGTCAATTAAAAAATAAACACTGTGAACCAAAGAACTTTTAAAAACTTATTCAACTGTTAAAAAACAACAGGAGATTGCAAAAGGGGAGGGGAGGCATCCTGGCTCTGGTGAAGAGGACATTAAGCCTATAGTCTTATCTCTACTGCTGTGATTTCTCTAACCTTGAGCAAACCATTCTTTCATTCATTCATTCTATACACTATGTTCAGCTACCTGCTATGCCTGAGCAGTATGCTAAGTACTGGGATATAATAAAAAAATGGGGCCAAGAAAAATTGTCATAGGAGAGGGAGATTAGAAAATAGTTAAACAAGATATTTACCAATTTGGACAAATTTTTAAAAGGCAGTAAGTAAAAAGGAGCACTCTGAAGGGAGTCTCTCTGAAGAGGTAACATGAGGGAATAGAAAAAGCCAGCCATGGAATAATTTAGGAAAAGAGCATTCTAACTAGGGAGGGCAGCCTGGGCCCAGGGAGAGGACAGTTTGTCACATACTGAGCAAGAAAAATCCTAATGTGGGCTTCAGTTTTTCAGGGTACTAACATGGAAGACATGAGCTAGGTCATTGGATTTTACTAGGAGAATTAGGAAAATATGAATGTCAGGGCCTCACCCCAAGCTATTGAATCAGACTTTCAGAAGTGGTACTAAAGAGCTATATGATTTAAAACCTCAGTTTATCCTCAAGTAGGAGAATTATGAACTAAATAGATTTAAATCTCCTTTTTGGTCTCTAATATTTTATGGTACTATAAATAGTTAATCATTTAATTATCCATTTAAATAATCACATATAGGTTGTATCCATTTTATATAATTTTTTAATAAGACAATACACTAAAAAGGAAGAAACCTGATGCTACAGGAGTCACAAGATAATGATTTATAAATTGTTGCATCAATGCTTTAATCAGAGAGGAAAATCAAAAGCATCTAGGTATCTACATGCCTACACTTATTAGAAGGGAACGTTTAGAAGGGTACCTACAAATGGACTCCTAGTATGTATTTGAGTCCTTGGCACATGGTAATATCTCTACTTGCAGCTGTTGAATAAAACAAAACAATCTGGAAATCAAATTATAGAACAATTGCATTGATTTGCCAAAATTCATATAGTATCAGAGGAGCTGGGTTAGGAGAAAGACACAAAAACGCCCAAATCATCCAACATCTTGTCCCTTTCTCTGTTTTGCAAACTGAATCATGAAATTCAAAGAAAGTTAATCTTATTTACTGGCATTAATTGGCATGATCACTAGCCCTTCACTCACCGCTATAACAGAAATGGTACCTCATAGACTATCCATCATTCAAAATGTGCATATACAGCCTGACAGAAATATTCTGGAACCGTATATTTATTTGAAGAGTTTATATTAATGCCTGGGATTTTGCAGGATACTTGAGGGAGTTAGGGGTGGGGGCAAAGAAGCAAAGAACACAATCCTTGACCTCGAGCAAACTCCATACTTTGGGTGAAAAGATAGAATTTGCAGTCTGAAATTATATTGAGCAGTACATAATTAACAGCTAACGTGTATGGTATAGGAAATGCCACAGTTCCCATGTTAGGAGAGTCTGAGTTAACACATTTCTATGGATATACACTATGGGGCTAGGATTCATGTATTTTAGGCAAGCAAGAACATTCTAGGTTAGTTTGAACCTGAAAAGAAATAGAATAAGGCTGTTAATGATGTTCCATGTTTGGTCATTTAGGGTATAAAACTAAATATTCTTCAAGTCACTCCTATCATATTTTCAGTAACTTTTGTTTTAGTTTCAGAAGGAAAATATTTATAAAATTAGTATGACCCATATGCTTTTCTATTTAATAGTTTGTGCAAGACCTATCATATTAACAAATATAAATATAATATAGCTAACTTCACTTGTGTTCTACCTGTCTTGGAATCATATGTTATTCTCTTAAGTGTTCTATTGTATATCATTCACTCATTTTCTCCTTTTTTCAAGACAAAAGTGTAACCTTTATTAAAAAAAAAAGTTTCTAATGTGTCATGTGATCAATAGATATAAGTACCTTCAGTTTTTAAATTAGTCTAAGGCTATTTTCCTTTTACTGTTGTATAAACAGGGAATTGAAGGGTAAAATAGTTAAAACTTAATGCTATAGTGCTAATGTGGCTTTTAAATCACGTCAGCTGCAATCACTGCATTATAATTAACAATTTATTGAACCAGCAATAAAATGAACATCACATTACTTCTTAAAGCAGCAGAATAAAATGGCTAATAAATAGCATAAGCCAGACAAATTGCAGAGTAATAGAAATTTTCTTAAGATTTATGGTGTGCAGAAAGATGGATGTGCTATTAGTAGGAGCTCCAATACTTGACAAAATTCTTTTACAAAGACATTGTTACCATGCATGTCAGAGTTCACAAGTCTAAGTGGTTTATCCAAATTTCAGCTCTCTGCTATTACAGTGGAAAATACTCATTACAAGGTTTTGAAACTGCAACAAGCAATGTGTACATTTGCCAACATTCAAACTGCTACTGCCAAAAAGATACTAAAATATTTTATAAACTGTCAAATAACAAGTCTGCTAGCTTAATCTGAGTCTATTTTATACTATACAGACTGTAAAACTATTACATTAATTCACTTTCTGTAAAACTTTGAAAGAGCAGAGAACAGCCTATGTAGAAGCTAAATAAAGTAACTGCTTTTTACCTTCTGAAACCCTGACAATGTCCTACTTCTATTGGGGAGCATCACTGTTTTCCTGAAGTGCAATCACACTCCCCTTAATAATTAGCCATACTAAAAAAAAAAACAACTATGAAACAAAGTATCAGAAATGGTCAGATCAGAATCAAGTTCCATGTCTCACCATTACGCGTGGACAATATCAATGGAGAAATGAGATGTTTTAAATGTTTCTTATAAAATATGCTTTGTGATGCTTTATTTCCGACATGCAGGTATTACATTCACAATTTAGAGTAAAAAATAAAATATTTTTATATTATCTGACAACATGCATCAGCAATAAAAATGCTTTTCTAAGGAATTTCTTTCTAATATTTTATTTTTAAATTAGTGGTAGTAGTAATAGTAGTTACGGTACCATCAGCTCTACTAAATGTGGGAAGAGTTGATTCCCTAGATTTCTGTCACTAATTAGTTTGTTCAATAATAAGGATCATTTTTTCATACATAAAGTGAAATGTATTCATCAAATATTTATCAAATATCCCAGGTACAAATTTACATACTTAACATGGAATGTATAGTAATACATGTACTAATTACTTGCTAAAGATGATTACTGTAGTTTAGCATGACACTTTCTAATGATGTGTTCTTTTTAATAGCAGAGGGTAAACTATGATTTGCTCATTTTATTACATTATAAGAGGGCTGATACTAATAGAAAGGAAGACATAAAACAGAGGATAAAATTAAGCAGAAAAAAATTTCCTACATTTGGAAGGATGCACTGTACTACTAATGGGGTATGCCAAAGCTTTCATCAATTTCATATTTTTTCCAGTTAAATCATTGGAACAAAGATCTACTGCTTGCTTTATAACCATTTCCTGGTGCCTAGAAAAACCAGGGCATATATAAGGTGCTCACAAAATACCTGTGGAATGAATATTTCTTAGTGAGTCAATTCTCTTTGGACTTCTCATAATTAAGCATGTCTTGTGAGCAGAGGCATCATCTTTGCTCCAAACTTTTTGTATAGCAAACAGTCTTGGAAAATAGAGATAGTGGCACTCTTTGGGTCAAAGGACTGGCATGTTTACTGTTCAATATATAAGATGAATTTTCTTAAAATCATGGTTTCTCTCCTATATTGCAACCACCTGTTTGTGCATCTTACACCTGGTCATCTTCACAGTGTACTGTGGAAAATGGGAGTTGGGGAACTTGCGTAAGAAAATTCTGGTAGTCTAGCTTCTGTTACTACTTTGAATAGTAAACTCCCTTGTCTCTAAAGCAGGTGGCTCAAGTTTTGCTAATATCCGTGAAATTGTCATAACCTAAATAGTTAATTTGCAAACCTTTCACAGATCTCAACAATTTTACAGAGAAGACAGATTAAAAACATATTTATGAAAATTAAGTCTTGCTTAAAATCCTTAAAGTCATTAAGTATCTTACAATTTTGTGGGTTAGATAAGTAAACCACACATATGCAAATAATACAGAACAGAGAGAAAACAGGCCACAAGAGACCTACAAAGTACCACAGGATATTCAGAGGAGAAAAGTACCACTTGTGGGGTGATCAAGGACACTTCAGAGAACAAATGAGATTTAAGTTCTATCTGATGAGAGAACAGAAGGCAAGCTGAAGACAAAGCAGAAGCTTACACCCACAGCCCTCCCCACCTTGGGATATATATGACATTCCTCATGCACTCCTGATTGTCCTAAAGCTAAGGAGAGGAAAAATAAATAGAGATCACAATCCTGCAAGAGAGGAGTCTCCCTCAGTTTACAAATATTTTAGCAATCTATAAGAACAAAGCATTTCTACCAATGGCCTAGCTTCTTGAAGAGAATGTAGATACAATTAAATGTTCTTGTAATTTGCAGCCCATTGATAGATTCCTTGAGGTTGGCTGGGTGTAAAGTTCCTCCTGGAAGGTCCCAACTATTTTCATGTTAATGCTTTGCTAGAGGGAAAAACAACCATAACTAGACAATAGCAAAGTATCCAGTATCCACTGAGTCTTCTTTAACATATGAAAAACCTTTTGAAACCTCCCTTTTTCGTACCTCCCCCAACTCCCAAGTATACAATCAGCCACACCTTACAAACCCTGGCAGCTGCTCTTTCAGCCCACAAGCCCTGTTCCCATGCTTTAATAAACCCCTATTTTACACCAAAGACATCTCAAGAATTCTTTCTTGGTCACAGCTCTGGACTTAACCCCACTGAACCTCACTTATATCCTAAAACCCCATCACATCTTTTGAAAGATGGATATGAAGGAAAAACAATAAAATGCCAGTCCCCTCTAAAAGATGTTTTTGTGAGAGAAATGTCATGAACAGAGAAGTTTGGAAAATGTTTGCGATGGCAATGTGTGTAGTTGGCTGAAGAGTGGTAAGGAGTGGGGAAAAGATTTAGAAATAGAGGTAAGATAGTGTGGGTAAACTGCAGGAACAGTTTAAGCTGTTTTTAATAAATTTTGGAAATAATTTGCTTCAAATATTATATATATATAATATACATGTGTATGTATGTATGTGTGTGTGGGTGTGTGTGTACACACATGTATACACATTTACATATACATATATGTATACACACACATTTATACCTTTGAAGGCTAGAGAAATGTGTCTTATCTACCACCAGGCTACAGAGCTGAACTGAAATTAGAACTCATAGCCTGTGGCCAAAAGCCTAATAGTCTTCACCAAAAATCTTTAAATTTATTTTATTTTCTCTTTTTTAACTACCCAACTTTGTGCTAAGTGGAATATTAGTAATTAAAATAATAAGAAGTTGATAGAAATGGGGAAATAAGACAGATACATACATACACAGTCTTCTCTCTCAACCCCTTACACTCCAATTTTCACATAATTTTTTGGTCTCTGAGGTAGACTAATGGTGCAGGAGGAGGGTTCTTTTCCCTCCACACTTGTTACTTCTTGTCTTTTCCAATTTTAGCCTCTCTGACAAGTATAAGGTGATATCTCATTATGGTTTTGATTTACATTTCCCTGATTATTAACAATGCTAAGCATTTTTCATGCATCTGCTGGCCATCTTCAAGCCTTTTCTGGAGAAATGTCTGTTCAGGTCCTCTGCCCATTTTAAATTGGATTTGTTGTTGTTATTGTTATTGTCCAATTGTATAAGTTCTTTACAGTTTTGGATATTAAACTCGTATTGGATATATCATTTATAATTATCTTCTCCCATTCAGTAGGTTGCCTTTTTGCTTTATTGATGGTTCCCTTGGTCATGCAAAAGATTTTTCTTTTCTTTTTTTGATGTAGTCCCAATAGTATATTTTTGTGTTTGTTTCCCTTGCCTCAGGAGACATATCTAGAAAAATGTTGCTACAGCCAATGCCAGAGAAAGTACCACTTGTTTTACCTTCTAGGATTTTTATGATTTCAAGTCTCACATTTAGGTCTTTAATCCATTTTGAGTTTGTTTTTGCGTATGGCATTGTAAAGTGGTCCAGTTTCATTCTTTTGCATGTAGCTATCCAGTTTTCCCAGCACTGTTACGAAGACTGTCTTTCCCTATTGTGTATTGTTGCCTCCTCTGTCATAGATTAATTGACCATATAAGCATTAGTTTACCTCTGGGCTCTCTACCCTCTCCTATGATCTATGTCTCTATTTTTGCACTAGCATCACACTGTTTTGATTACTACAGCTTTGTAGCATAGTTTGAGATACCTCCAACTTTCTTCTTCTTCCTCAAGATTGCTTTGGCTATTTGGGTTGCACACAAATTTTAGTATTATTTAAGTTCTGTGAAAAATGCTTTTGATATATATTTTTTTAAGATTTTATTTATTTATTTGACAGAGAGAGAGATCACAAGTAGGCAGAGAGGCAGGCAGAGAGCCCGATGTGGGGCTCGATCCCAGGACCCTGAGATCATGACCTGAGCCGAAGGCAGCGGCTCAATCCACTGAGCCACCCAGGCGCCCCTGCTTTTGATATTTTGATAAGGATTCCATTGAATCTGCATTGTGCTATATAGACATTTTAACAATATTAATTCTTCTAATCCATGAGCCTGGGATATCTTTCCATTTGTTTGTGTCATCTTCAATTTCTTTCACCAGTGTTTTATAGTTTTTAGAGTAGAGGTCTTAAAGTTACTCCTTTATCCATATATTCAACAAAGGATTTAGACTAGTGTATATGTTAGGGCTTAAGTGTTAATAAACATAACACATGATATTCTCACTAAAATCCATAATTAAACCTTATCTAGGGCTATATCTGTCCTCCTCTGTTAAGTTAAAACAAGGGAAGTCCTAAGTACACACATCCACATCAAAATATAAGTTTGTTCTCATTTAATTATACTAACTAGCCATAACTAAAATAACATAGTATTAGAAGTCCTAGCCTCAGCAATCAGACAACAAAAAGAAATTAAAGGCATCCAAATTGGTAAAGAAGAAGTCAAACTATCACTCTTCGCAGATGATATGATACTATATGTGGAAAACCCAAAAGACTCCACTCCAAAACTGCTAGAACTTGTACAGGAATTCAGTAAAGTGTCAGGATATAAAATCAATGCACAGAAATCAGTTGCATTTCTGTACACCAACAACAAGACTGAAGAAAGAGAAATTAAGGAGTCAATCCCATTCACAATTGTACCCAAAACTATAAGATACCTAGGAATAAACCTAACCAAAGAGACTAAGAATCTATACACAGAAAATTATAAAGTACTCATGAAAGAAATTGAGGAAGACACAAAAAAATGGAAAAATGTTCCATGCTCCTGGATTGGAAGAATAAATATTGTGAAAATGTCTATGCTACCTAAAGCAATCTACACATTTAATGCAATCCCTATCAAAATACCATCCATTTTTTTCAAAGAAATGGAACAAATAATCCTCAAATTTATATGGAACCAGAAAAGACCTCGAATAGCCAAAGGAATATTGAAGAACAAAGCCAAAGTTGGTGGCATCACAATTCCGGACTTCAAGCTCTATTACAAAGCTGTCATCATCAAGACAGCATGGTACTGGCACAAAAACAGACACATAGACCAGTGGAACAGAATAGAGAGCCCAGAAATCGACCCTCAACTCTATGGTCAACTAATCTTCGACAAAGCAGGAAAGAATGTCCAATGGAAAAAAGACAGCCTCTTCAATAAATGGTGCTGGGAAAATTGGACAGCCACATGCAGAAAAATGAAATTGGACCACTTCCTTACACCACACACGAAAATAGACTCCAAATGGATGAAGGACCTCAATGTGAGAAAGGAATCCATCAAAATCCTTGAGGAGAACGCAGGCAGCAACCTCTTCGACCTCAGCCGCAGCAACATCTTCCTAGGAACAACGGCAAAGGCAAGGGAAGCAAGGGCAAAAATGAACTATTGGGATTTCATCAAGATCAAAAGCTTTTGCACAGCAAAGGAAACAGTTAACAAAACCAAAAGACAGCTGACAGAATGGGAGAAGATATTTGCAAACGACATATCAGATAAAGGGCTAGTATCCAAAATCTATAAGGAACTTAGCAAACTCAACATCCAAAGAACAAACAATCCAATCAAGAAATGGGCAGAGGACATGAACAGACATTTCTGCAAAGAAGACATCCAGATGGCCAACAGACACATGAAAAAGTGCTCCACGTCACTCGGCATCAGGGAAATACAAATCAAAACCACAATGAGATATCACCTCACACCAGTCAGAATGGCTAAAATTAACAAGTCAGGAAATGACAGATGCTGGAGAGGATGTGGAGAAAGGGGAACCCTCCTCCACTGTTGGTGGGAATGCAAGCTGGTCCAACCACTCTGGAAAACAGCATGGAGGTTCCTCAAAATGTTGAAAATAGAACTACCCTATGACCCAGCAATTGCACTACTGGGTATTTACCCTAAAGATACAAACATAGTGATCCGAAGGGGCACGTGTACCCGAATGTTTATAGCAGCAATGTCTACAATAGCCAGACTATGGAAAGAACCTAGATGTCCATCAACAGATGAATGGATCAAGAAGATGTGGTATATATACACAATGGAATACTATGCAGCCATCAAAAGAAATGAAATCTTGCCATTTGCGACGACGTGGATGGAACTAGAGCGTATCATGCTTAGTGAAATAAGTCAATCGGAGAAAGACAACTATCATATGATCTCCCTGATATGAGGACATGGAGAAGCAACATGGGGGGGGGAGGGGGATAGGAGAAGAATAAATGAAACAAGATGGGATTGGGAGGAAGACAAACCATAAATGACTCTTAATCTCACAAAACAAACTGGGGGTTGCTGGGGGGAGGTGGGATTGGGAGAGGGGGAGCGGGCTATGGACATTGGGGAGGGGAGGCGAACCATAAGAGACTATGGACTCTGAAAAACAACCTGAGGGTTTTGAAGGGTCAGGGGTGGGAGGTTGGGGGAACAGGTGGTGGGTGATGGGGAGGGCACGTTTTGCATGGAGCACTGGGTGTTGTGCAAAAAGAATGAATACTGTTACGCTGAAAAAATTAATAAAAGGGGGAAGTAAATTGTCTAAAAAAAAAAAAAAAAAAAAAAAAGAAAGATAAAAATTGATCATTGAAAGTACTTGGGAAATCTCCAAGTACACTGATGATGCCTACAGTTAGTTCCCTACATTCTTGATCTGTTTTTATTTACTGTGTGTAATCCCCAATTTTTCAGCATCTTGAAAGCAATATATTCAATCACTGATACTAACTAAACTCAAAATGCCAAATACTAGAGAACTTCATTTCTTAAATTATTCATTTCAACTATTTGAAAAAACAAAATGATTACCATGACTTTTCCTAAAGAGTAAAAGACTTTTGACAGTGTTCTTTCATTCCTTATCCATTCCAGTTCTAAGAACTATTAACTATTTTCTTCCATCACATAACATTTGGTAGAGATTTTCTCTGGTAAAGGTACTTAAATTTCTCATGAAATTTCAAAGCTAGGATACAGGAAAGAAATATATCAAATACAAAATGGTTAAGTCAAATGTGAGGTGGCCAGTTGGATTCTTCTTTTATAATGAAAAACAGTTTTAATTATATAAAATGGAAAACTGTAATCATAGTGAAATCCAAAATTCCAGTTCAAGATTTATAGAAGAATAAGTATAATAAAGAATAATGATTCCTGTCCCTCTAATAAAAAATAGTAGCCCTAACAAAGGTATATTAACATGCATCAGATGGGCATTTAAAATCACTAAGCTCCTAATCAAATTCAATCATGACGCTCTTTGAGGAAGGAAGGTACACTGATTTTGTAAATACTAACTTTGGTTGTTGCTAACCAAAAACAAAAGACTGTGCATTTAGAGCTTGAAAACTAGAAACAATTCCCCTCTATGCAAGTGAACACATGCACCCCTACTAACAGGAATGAGTGGGACAGAGGTTCCCGAAAATGTGACCATATTACTGTTGCCATGCTTTTCAAATAAAGATTAATTTCAGATGTTAAAAGAATTTCTGAAAGTACTACTTCCTCTTTTCCCAGAAAAGGGCTACATTTTGCATCTTTGAGAGTGACCAACTATCCCTGTTAGCCTGGGAATTAGGGAATTTCTGGAACAGGGAGCATCATTACTAAAATAAGGAAAGTTCTTGGCCAACTGGAAATATCTGGTCATTCTACTTTTATGCATTGTCCAAGACCAGCCTCTGGGTGACCTAATAAGGCCCGTTAAGAATCATGCTAATAATTACCATCTACCATTATTTCTCTTATTCTTTAGGGCTTTTAGCTGTACTTTACATCTGGTAGTAAGTTCCTTGTTCAAGAAATCATTGATCTAAAATCTATCTTGTGTCCTTATGGACCCTCCTACTTCCAGCTTTCATTTTGCCCAACTTACCCCTCTGGTATCCTTCCCAGCTTCTCTGTAGCCACTTTCTCGCCATTAGTAAAATGTATATTTAGGAAAGCATCTCGTAGACACATTCATTGCATGATTTAAGTGTCTGCTAATACTTAATCTAATATCTTTCCCAGAAGACTTTAAATTTTAAGAGGGAAATCCTGATTTATAGATAAACTCTGAAACTTCACTCATATAATCTCACATATAAGAAAATCAAGTTGGCCAAGCACATTCTTCCTTGTCCTAATTTTACCAAGTTAGGTAAAACCTAACTTGGGTACCTGAGTTAGGTAAAACCCACAGTTAGGTCTCCTGATTTCCCTAGTTAGTGGTTCATATATATCTCAATCATCAGGGTGATCCAGACTTTGGAACTGCTCTTTAAATCAGGCTCAAAGTCCTTTCCTCAGGCTTAACCCCAATATAGCAAGTCTTTCTGTTTTGTCTTTCTTCCTGTTAGGCTCACTCCCACTGTGATGCCCCTTTGCAGACATCTGCTGCATTAGTAATGTCCTAAATTGACAATTCACAAATCACACTCATTTCCCTTTTGGAAGTCTGAAAAGGAACTATCAGTGCCCAAATGCCAAAGCCTAGTTCAGAGGACTGGAACCCTGAGGAGAGGCATAATTGATACATTCCCTTTAAAGAATAAAATCTGCATCGTGCTAGTATTCCTTGTTTTGATCTAAGTTCTGATCCTAAATTCCAGTGCCTCATTTTTAAATTTGGGTTGTTTGGAAAAACTAAAAAAGAAAAAAAAATATATATCAACTTTCTCTTAAGTACAACAAACCTGTATTCCTAAATTATGTTCCAGAACATATGAGAAAATCCCACAATATCATCTTAAACCATTTGGACCAATCAAATGTCAGAGCTGTAAAGATTCTGGAGTTTGGTTAAACCCTGAGCAAGGTGCTCAAATGATATGCTAATTTCAGTTAGTCAGATATGGACCCTTTTAACCATCCAATTATTGAGAGATAACTGGTACAGAATGAAAGAAACATTACACGATGTCAGTAACTCACATTTTGGTGCCCATGTAGACATCACTAATCAATTCCTGGACACTAAATTGTTGGGTTTAGATAAGGTCTTAGAGTCCTTTTATCCACATCTCTCCAGGCAGCCACTACAAATCAAATAGACTTGACAGCTAGGATGAAACCTATCTGCCACCCTCAATCTAGTGGCAGAAAGGTGAAATGCTTCACCTTCCTAATGACCTACCCTACTGTGAATAAATTATCCTAGGCCAGTAGTTTTAACAGCTACTGCTATGCTATTCTGAGAATGGAGAAATTTCTGTAAAAACTACAAAGCTACCCCTTTATGAATTCAAAATTTTTATCAGGTTCTCTCTTCTACCCTTCACTTTCAGTCATCTTACCTACCATTATCAGTTTTTTAACCAACTGGGCTTTACTAGATTGCCTTTCTTGATGTTTCCATCAGAAGGAGAAATCACATGGACAGTCTACTCATATGTAAATTTGACTTTTCCTCAAGCCTGCCTCTTGGATTTCTCCTTTATATTCTTATTCTATAGTACATAGATAAGTAGAAGCCTTCCATCAAGCCTGGAAAAGACTTGAGGGGGAAAATAACAGCCCACTTGTTAATACATATGATTAGGAGAGGGCAGATGAACTCCAGGATAAGATAAAGAATATGGGCTGAAGGCGCACCAAATTCATAACCATATTCACCTATGCATGAGGGTGACAGTAATACCTCTCATTAAAAGTCTTAATTTACAAAGCAGGATAGATCAGTTAAGGGTGTGTGTGTGTGTGTGTGTGTGTGTGTGTGTGTGTGCATACACATACGAGCATGCCCAAGTGCACATGGTCATTTATATTACAAAAATATATTCTCTAGAACTCCTTGCATTAAAATGCCAATTTGAGGGGTGCCTGGGTGGCTCAGTGGGTTAAAGCCTCTGCCTTCAGCTCAGGTCATGATCCCAGGGTCCTGGGATCCAGCCAAGCATTGGGCTCTCTGCTCAGCGGGGAGCCTGCTTCCTTCTCTCTCTGCCTGCCTCTCTGCCTACTTGTGATCTCTGTCTGTCAAATAAATAAATAAATAAAATCTTAAAAAAAAACCAATTTGACTTATACAATTTATATACGCATAATTTTAAATATATATACACTATAGTAGTCCCCCTTATCCATAGTTGCACTTTCTGCAGTTTCAATTAGCTGTGGTCAACCACAGTCTGGAAGTAGATGATCCTCCAGACATACTGTCAGAAGGTCAATAGTAACCTAATCTTACATCACAATGCTTATGTCATTCATGTCACTTCATCACATCTATCCTCATTTTGCCATCTCACATCATCACAAGAAAAGGATTGAGTATGGAGAATACTATATTACAATATAACATTTTTTATGTGTTACTTATATTTATACATTACTTATTTATATATTATTATGAAGATAATACTACATTACAAGAAGATATTTTGAGAGAGGCCACACTCACATAACTGTTATTACAGTATATTGTTTTAACTATTTTATTCTCAGTTAATGTTATTAATCTTGTACTGTGCCTAAGTTATAAAATAAACTTTCTCATAGGTATATATGTATAGAAAAAAACACAGCATATATAGGTACTATTGCAGTTTCAGACATATACTGGGCATCTTGGAACACATCTCCCAATGGATAAAGGAGGATTTCTGTATATGAAGTAAATATCAGTGACATATCAAAATAATTATTTATATTTGTGAACCAGGTATCCCTCTTCTCAGAGTGTCTATGTAGCTGAAAAGATGTGAGACTATCATTGTAAAAAGCTTTTATGAACGTTCAGTAGTTGTAGGCAAGAGCTTTAATTTCAAATTTAAGCTAACAAGCTTGCCAGGATTATTTATTTTTTAAAAAAATCCATTTGTATATTTATGTATTGTGATCCAGGTTGACCTGTTTTCACTTTGCATATTGAGTGTCATGATCCAGGTTGATCCTTCTCTTGAGACCCTCATAATATACCTCCTATGTGTGGTTCTATGACCAATTCATCTCTCATTCACAGATCTTTCACAAGTCTAGTCCAATTAGCATTGCTTTTGTCTGGATATATTCCAAAACTCAATACCTAATAAGTCGTTCCTCCACTGTATTAAATAATAAATATGACTCATAAGTGATTCTGATGAACCTTCTAGAAATATCTTCTAGGGAAATTTCAATATTTCAGGTAACTGGTATGGTTGATCTGCAGATTTTCATTCTTGTTTTATTTTTAATATATCATTTGCTATGCATTCTGCCTGGCAACTTCCTGATACACGTATACCCACAAAGACGGAGGTCCTTAAAATGTGCCTTCTTTTTGCTGTGTCAAGCTATATGTCATCAAATGATATGAAACATAGGCAAAACAACAACAACAACAACAACAACAACAACAAAAAACCTCGGGGATTGTTATGGTTCTGTATGAATGCTGAGAAAATCTGTGTAAGTATAAACTGTTGCTGGTGTGAGTAAGCAATAACTTAGCTTAGGCTGCCAAATACTTAAGTGTACTGGGAAGCCAGATGTGTTAAGATAGGAAGATGAGGAAATGAGGAATATCTCATTTAGCCTTCAAACAGTGGAGCCCTGTGATTTCATACTGAATCCACAAACTAATAAATTACAAAGAGAAGTGACATATCTGCCTTTTTATTTTTTTTTTTGTTTGTTTTAGTGTTTTTTGACTACTTATTAGGAGATAGGATAAGAACACAGGACATTAGGAAGCCTGGGTGGCTTAGATGGTCAGGCATCTGCCTTCAGCTTGTGTCATGATCTCCTGGGATCAAGCCCCACATAGGGGTCACAGCTCAGCAGTAAGTCTTCCCTCTCCCTCTGCGCCCCCCCCCCACTTGTGCACACTCTCTCTCTCAAATAAATAAATAAAATCTTAAAAAAAAAAAAAAAGAACACAAAGCATCAAATACATCTCCATTTGGGATTCCTTCTGGAATGTTCCTACATTTTAAGCAAAAATGCCCAAGGCAAACATGCGGCAAGTTTATCAGATGGGTGTATTTTTAAAAAGACAAGTATAGGGGCACCTGGGTGGCTCAGTGGGTTAAGCCGCTGCCTTCAGCTCAGGTCATGATCTCAGGGTCCTGGGATCGAGTCCTGCATCGGGCTCTCTGCTCAGCAGGGAGCCTGCTTCCCTCTCTCTCTCTCTGCCTGCCTCTCTGCCTACTTGTGATCTCTCTCTGTCAAATAATAAATAAAATCTTTAAAAAAAAAAAAATAGATCTTCCTGAAAACATTAAAAATTTAAAAACTTAAAGACAATGTATCTGTCCAAAAAAAAAAAAAAAACAAACAAAACACACACACCCTTGGGTCAAGTCTCAATACTTGGTTCAAGGGTTTCCAATATCTAATCTAGAACTTTTGATCTCCATTACCCCATCAGCACCCTAGGTTCTTGACAGGGCTGCCAGAAAATGGATCAATTTTAATTTTAAGTTAAACTAATTACTTACAGTCTGTGCAAGAATTTTTCACAGAAGTTGGCATCTCTGGGAAAATATACTTTTTTTTTTTTCAAATATTTTATTTGTTTATTTGACAGAGATCACAAATAGGCAGAGAGGCAGGCAGAGAGAGAGGGGGAAACAGGCTCTCCGCTGAGCAGAGCGCCCAATGCGGGGCTTGATCCCTGGACCCTGAGATCATGACCTGAGCTGAAGGCAGAAGCTTTAACCCACTGAGCCACCCAGGCGCCCCTGGGAAAATATACTTTTTTTTTTTTAACGATTTTATTTATTTATTTGACAGAGAGAGATCACAAGCAGACAGAGAGGCAGAGCAGAGAGAGAGGGGATGCAGGCCCCCTGCAGAGCAGAGAGCCCGATGCGGGACTCGATCCTAGGATCCCGGATCATGACCTGAGCCGAAGGCAGAGGCTTAATCCACTGAGCCACCCAGGTGCCCTGGAAAATATACTTTTGAAGCTACCCAGAAAAGTTCAGATCAAGAAGGGAGAGTAAGGAAGATGAAATCAGAAGAGAACCAGCAGAATTCTTGATTCTAGTTATACTATGCTTTGGCTGTGAAGAAATGACCTCTCAGCATCCTATCAAGAAACCTGCCTTTATGGCAGACATTTTTTCCTCCTCCCTGCCATGAATACGTCTGAGAAACTGCAGAATAAAAATGCAAAATAACAACTATATTTAGATACACTCCCACACAGACTCTAAAGCTTAATATTTCACTGAACACCACATGGAAAGACTGAATTAATATCCATAACTCTTATACATCACTCATGCTTCAAAGTTCCGTTGTTATAGATTTCTTTGGCCTATATAGTTGCAAAATTAGCTAACAACAGTAATCTTTCTTTAATATAACATTCAATTGTACTTCACAAGAAAAAATTCATTAGATTTATTTCTCTTTTGACTCTGTATATTCACAGAAGTTTCATTGATATTGCAGTAAATGACAAATTTCTACCTAATAAAAATTAAACATGAGTTATTTTTGAACAATTATTTATAATCCAATTCTAAGTATCATAAGATAATCATAAGATCAAAATCATTTATGATATAGACTATTCTCAACTCTGTAACCAACTAGTTGTCCCATTGCAGAAATCAATTTACTTCTCTGACCCTCAGTTATCCTCTATACAAAATGAGGTTATTAGTGGAAGTGACTAAAATAACTTTAGAAAAGTTTATTCTGATGCTCATGTTTTATGATTCTTAATGGAACATATGCCAAAATTAATCGCTGAACAAAACCTAAAAATTATTAGAGATTACATCCATACAAAATTGAGGAAGGCTAACGCATTGATAAATAACAGGAACTTGACCCATCATTGAATTGTATCTTCATGTAATGCAAATGTTAGAATATGTCTTCTTATGAAATGAAAGGCAGAAATATTAAAATGTATCTTAAATTGGAAAAAAGAAATTTCTAGAAAATATGCACCAAATGTTTTCAGAAATTATCAGTGAGTGAAGGTAAACAATAAATTTTTTTTTCCCTCTGAGCTTTAAATATCAATTAAAAAATTATTTAGCTTTAAGTACTAAAATTAGTCTCAAGTCTGGGGAATGTTTAGAGTAATGTCATTGTTAATATATGGTTTACATTATACTATGAATAAAATAAAATGTAAATGATTATAAATCAAGCCATATTTCTCAAAATCATTTTATTATTCTGTATTTTCTTGATTTAATGCATAATGGTAATAAAAAAAACAACTTGAACAGTCTTTTTTCTATGGTATCCTGGGGTCAAATTTCTAAAAAAGGGATGAACAGACACTAAAATTCTAGGAACACAAAGGACTATTCTAAAACTGCTAAACAAGTCTGTATGTAGAATTTTATGGTCTTTTTCTTCTTTAAGGCACTGCTTTAAATGGATAGCACTTTTTGAATATCAATGTTTTCTTATTGAATCACATATTATGGTATATGTGCAAACAAAATTCTCAGTGCCATATCAAGGAACCACATTCATATATTCATTGATTCATTTAATAAGCATTTGCTGAGCACTGTTACCCTTCACAACATTGGGTGTGATACTATCCATGATCTCTCTTAAATTCCTGCCCATGAAATTTGTAATGTTTTACAGGGAGAGTGTCCCGACAATGCCCAAACAGCAGTATATTCTTCCTAAAGAATGATTTTTTAAATGGCTCTCCCTTTGCCACAGCTCAAAGAAGAATTCTGATAAATGGCAAAGAGAACAGAGTAGCAAATAGAACAGTGATATGTCCTGGGAGAAAAAGAGACAGAGAGCCAAAACAGCTCTCCTCAATTTTCTTTCATTAGTAATGGAGGAAGCCACAATTTTGCAGAGAATATTAAAAGAAAGCAAATGTAGCATAGAAATCAATCTATTAAAGACCTAGTAATGAAAGATCATTCTTTGAGCAAGTGAATAAGCAAAGTCTAAGAGAGCTCCTGCAATTATTAATAAGGTCCTTAAAACAAAAAGCAGGCACTGCAGCCCAGATGCCATAGAATCGCATGAAACAAAAGATCATTTAAATTGTACCCTGACATACATTCTTTTTTCCCGAGATGAATTATCAACAGATCTTTAGTGATAAGAGGTAGAAATTTTTAACAGAATAAAAATGGAGAGAGAGAGGAGAGAAGAGCTTAGGATCCATTTTTAAAGATGTATCATTTTGTCAACCTGGTAAAGTTCCATGTTACAACTACTGTCATGACTTTAGAGGTTCACCTAGACAGAACTTCCTGATTATTATAGTCAAGTTGCTGGTGCCATGAATGGTAGATCAGACATATAGTACCTCTTGCTGAATCCAAGAAGTTGACAAGGAACATGATAAGATTAAAATGGCATTTTCAGTATTTGGATGGAGGATATAAGAAGTCTTAAATTCTGTTTTATCCATCAATTCTCCTGAAGAGAAGCCACTGCCAGAGCTATATACTTAAAAAAAAATCATAGCAAAATTATAGAGATTTTTCATTTTATTATTAGGCTGGCCAAGTTCTGATGATCATATGATCATATGCTGATCAGACTTATCTACTGTTCCACAACGCAAACAAGAGTCCCTGGCTCAATTTACTTAACCAGCTACATGAAAGAAGTAAGAAAAAGAAGAGAGGAAACATGGAACTGTGTGGCCCTTTGGAATGTATTTATCTTACTCACTGGTTACTGTGATCCAATAATCTTACAATGTCACTCTCCTCTTGGGATTGGTATGAGCCAAGAGACAGAACTATTTTTCCTTCTCTTCCTGCTTTGAAGATCCAAATTTATGTATTGTAATGTTTTAACTAGCATTCTCCTAGATAACAAAATTTTAGCAAACAAAACAAAACTGTAGTACATATATTCAACTTACAGCTAACTTATAGATGATGTTCAAAATCCATGTGGTGAATTAATGATAGTATCTTCTATGGATTTCCACTCAACAAGATATATTAAATAGAAGAAGGATTGAAAGTAACTGTACCATAGTTGACTTATTTCAGGTTATCATCAACGAAGTATTATTGTTATATTATTAGGTAATTATAACATAGATGGATTTTGAATTAGCTTCATTTTTTAATATCTGCTATGCACTTCCAGGTAATCTTATAAAGATGCCTGATGCTTGAACACAAATCCTATGAATTTAGCAAATTAATACATCTGGATTAGTGTTTTTAAATATGCTCAGTCTGACCATTATTTTCTGTAACAAGAGATCCCAAATGTTGGTCCATGCATCAACACTGGAACACATATAAATGAATCACCTGGAAGACTATAAAATATAATTCTCAGGCTCTATCTTGAATATGTCTGACATAGACTATCTGTAAATTTCTTTTGTATAAAGATCTCATGTGAATCTGATGGGCTGCCAGAATTAGGACTCACAAATATAGGAGTTTCAGAAGACATGTGTCCTGACCTCATTGACTTGACACTTTAACAGAAAACACAAATTGATCACATATCAAAACACTGGAACAGGGGTGCCTGGGTGACTTAACCGTCTGCCTTAGGTTCAGATTATTATCTCATGCTCCAGGGATCAACCCCCACATGGGGCTCCCTGCTCAGGGGGAGTCTGCTTCTCCCTCTCCGTCTGCTCCACCCCACCACTTGTGCCCTTTCTCTTTCTCTCTCTCTCAAATAAATAAAGTAAATTTTTTTTAAATTGGAAGAAATATAAGTTATAGTATGATATACCATCATGTTTAGCATAGACAAGTGCTTAGGAATTCAAAGTGAGGTCAGCTATGGTCAGGAATGCCTGCTTGGACTAGATGGAAGTAAGGTTGGGTTCTGAGGCTGTTTATAGGCTGTTTGAGGTAGTAATGGAAGAAACTTTCATGCTAGAGTAATAACAGAAGTGAAAGTCTGAATAGAAATGGATATGAATGTGTTATTGAGGGAGTAAGGAACTCAATCCAGATGAAGAATAAAATCTTGTTTGATAGTTTAAAGACCTTAAAATTCAGACAGTGATTTAGATTATATGTAGGAGGTAGTATTTGAGGAAATGAAATTGACTAGTTTATAAGGACAAATTCCAGTGTTTAAAGCACAGGGTTATGAACATGAAGATTAAAGGAAAATAATTTAATGAGTATAAAAATAAGAGAAGTGTGGTACAATTTTCAGATGAGAGAGAGGTTACAAGAATAGGTGACTAATTTATTTAATATTAATAAAATGGAGGTTATAGTTTTAATATAGTAGCTTATATGCTCAGTTAAAATTTTTCTCTGTTGTGTTTTTTAATGCCAATCACTCTGTTTTTGTGTTTAGAAATTTACAAAATAATATGTTTAATAATGTGTCTAGTTTGCAGTTTACTCAAGAAACAACACAAACACCAATAGTAATGAGAGTACCAGAGGGAGCCCAGCCTGCATACACTTCTGAGAATACACTTAGCATGCCTGAAGAAAGCAACATTGAGGAGAGGCAGACTTATAACCTCCACCCCTCTCACATATCCATGCGAGACTTCTCTTCCCACTTATTTGCAGCTTCTGGAACAGAAGTGGCTTATGTTACCTTATCTTTCTCTCTGGTGGTTGTCAGAAGCATGACTTAGAGAAGCCAGAAGAGCAGTTGTTCCCTAACGCATTCTCCAGATGTAATTCCCAAATTACAAGTTATATTTTCCTAAGGTTGGAATGTTATCACCTCTGAGGATGGGAGAATTTCTTGGAGGAAAAAAAGTAACTGCTTCTAACAGCTATCTTTTCTAAGATTTACATTGGCGTTGGAAACCCAAATATTTTTGTGCTTCCTCCTGGTATGGAAGATTTCTCCAACGTGGTTGGAGAGTGCTGAAGCTTTCTAAACTCACTGGTTTTCTATGAATGGGTAGGTCCCATCGTGATTCTGTTTTATATACTCTTCTTAAGGGAAACTCAGATATTTGGGACACATCTCTGAATAGAAGAAACAAACATTCCTGCCTTCATGGAGCATCTATTCTATCAGAGAGAGGGTGGCACCATAAAGTAAATTAGTGGCAAGTTCATAGGTGGTACATATCTTTCTCAGCCTTTTTATTGTGGAAGCATTCAAACACAGAAAAGTTGAAATATTTTTACAGTGTGCATTCATATAGATTCTTTAATATAAAGGTTCTTTAACACTTTATGGTATTTGTTTTATTAGATGTGTCTCCATGTATCCGTCCTTCTAAAGATGAACTTTTTGAATACCACATTTGGGTGCACCATTAAAATATTTTTTGACCAACATTAAAAATTGTTCTTCCTGGGACGCCGGGGTGGCTCAGTTGATTAAGCGGCTGCCTTCGGCTCAGGTCATGATCCCAGCTCCCTGGGATCGAGTCCCGTATTGGGCTCCTTGCTCGGCAGGGAGCCTGCTTCTCCCTCTCCCTCTGTCTGTGCTCGCACTCTCTCTCTCTCTCTCTCTTTGACAAATAAATAAATAAAATCTTTAAAAAAAATTGTTCTTCCTAGTAGGAAGAGGTATAAGAGTAACAACAATTTAAATTGGAGTTATGATAACTATAAAAATTTGCACAAGAATGTGCTCGCTTCGGCAGCACATATACTAAAAATTTGCACAAGAAGACTAATAGAGAAAAGCAAGAGGATATCAGTTCCCCTCTTACATCAAGAGTACCTTCCAGGTCTACAAAGGTGGTGTGACCAGGGCAGCAACCATGAGTATGACTTCCACGAGGGGAGCAGGAATACAGCCAAGAAGTCAGCAACAATTCCCTAAGTCCCATCCCAAGGAACGGGACAAAAACTAAATCATGCTTCTGGAATCTAGGGGAAAAAAGTCTTTTGAAATTCATCCTAGAGGTTCACCCTTGAAACGGATGTTCTTAAATGTTGAGTAGGAGCAGTGCTCCTGGTAGAGGTAAACGTGGCCAGGGAAGTCAGACAGATCTGGCCATTTGGTGGGCAACTCTGGATTCCCAAAGCACAAAGTTAGAATAATAATGCTTACCACAGGGAAGTACTGATAAAAATTATATAAGATAAAAACTATTAGATGATAAATAATGTTTAGTAAGTAGTAGCTATATTAATATTATTATTAATTTTACTAAATTCCTATAGAAAAATCATATGGCTACTAAAAAAAATAACCTACTTATGCTTAAAGGTCCCTGTAGAAAAAGTATCCACAGAAAACAATTATTTTGTTGTTGTTGTTGTTGTTGTTGTTTTAATTTTTTTAATTTTATTTTTTCAGTGTTTCAAGATTCATTGTTTATGCAGCAGACCCAGTGATCCATGCAATATGTGCCCTCCTTAATACCCACCACCAGGCCCTTCCAACCTCCTGTCCCTCACCCCTCCAAACCCCTAAGTTTTTTTCTCAGGGTCCATAGTCTCTCATGGTTCATCCCCCCTCCAATTTCCCCCAACTCACTTCTCCTCTCCTTCACCCAATGTCCTCTGTGTTATTCTTTATCTCCACAAGTAAGCAAAACCATATGATAATTGCCTCTCTCTGCTTGACTTTTTTCACTCAGCATAATCTCTTCCATCCATGTTGATACAAATTTGTGTATTCATCCTTTCTGATGGAGGCATAACACTCCATTGTATATATGGACCATATCTTCTTTATCCATTAGTCTGTTGAAGGGCATCTTGGCTCTTTCCACAGTTTGGTGACTGTGGCCATTGCTGCTATGAACACTGGGGTACAGATGGCCCTTCGGTTCACTACATCTGTATCTTTGGGGTAAATACCCAGCAGTGCAATTGCAGGGTCATAGAGAAGCTCTTTTTAATTTCTTAAGGAATCTCCACACTGTTTTCCAAAGTGGCTGCACCAACTTGCATTCCCACCAACAGTGTAAGAGGGTTTCCCTTTCTCCATATCCTCTCCAACACTCGTTTACTGTCTTGTTGATTTTGGCCATTCTAACTGGTGTAAGGTGGTATCTCAATGTGGTTTTGATTTGAATTTCCCTGATGGCTAACGATGATGAATATTTTTCATGTGTCTGTTAGCCATTTGTATGTCTTCTTTGGAGAAGTGTCTATTCATGTCTTCTGCCCATTTTTTTTGACATGATTATCTGTTTTGTGTGTATTGAGTTTGAGGAGTTCTTTTTAGATCTTGGATATCAGCCCTTTGTCTGTAGTGTCATTTGCGAATATGTTCTCCCATTCTGTGGGTTGCATCTTTGTTTTGTTGACCGTTTCCTTTGTTGTGCAGAAGATTTTGATCCTGATGAAGTCCCAAAAGTTCATTTTTGCTTTTGTTTCCTTTGCTTTTGGAGACATGTCTTGAAAGATGTTGCTGTGTCTGATGTCAAAGAGGTTCTTGCCTATGTTCTCCTCTAGGATTTTGATAAACTCCTGCCTCACATTGAGGTTCGTTTGTTTGTTTCTTTTTTTTTTTTTTTTGAGATTTTTATTTATTCCTTTGACAGAGAGAGATAGCGAGAGAGGGAACACAAGCAGGGGGAGTGGGAGAGGGAGAAGCAGGCTCCCCACTATTCTGGGAGCCCAATGCGGGGCTCGATCCCAGGACCCTGGGATCATAACCTGAGCTGAAGGCAGATACTTAACAAATGAGCCATACAGGCGCCCCCACATTGAGGTCTTTTATCCATTTTGAGTTTATCTTTGTGTATGGTGTAAGAGAATGGTCAAGTTTCATTCTTCTGTACATAGCTGTACAATTTTCCCAGCACCATTTATTGAAAAGACTGTCTTTTTTCCACTGTATATTTTTTCCTGCTTTGTCAAAGATTATTTGACCATAGAGTTGAGGGTCCATATCTATGTCCATAACAAACACAGAACAAACACACTGGTCTATATGTCTGTTTCTGTGCCAGTACCATGCTGTCTTGGTGATCATAGATTTGTAGTAAAGTTTGAAATCAGACAATGTGATGCCCCCAGTTTTGTTTTTCTTTTTCAATATTTCCTTAGCAATTTAGGGTCTCTTCTGGTTCCATACAAATTTTAGGACTGTTTGTTCCAGCACTTTGAAAAATGCTGGTGGAATTTTGATCAGGATGGCATTGAAAGTGTAGATGGCTCTAGGCAGTATAGACATTTTAACAATGTTTATTCTTCCGATCCATGAGCCTGGAATGCTTTTCCATCTTTTTGTGTCTTCTTCAATTTCTTTCCTGAGTGTTCTGTAGTTCCTCGAGTACAGATACTTTATCTCTTTGGTTGGGTTTATTCCCAGGTATATAATGGTTCTTGGTGCTATAGTAAATGGAATTGATTCTCTAATTTCCCTTCCTACATCAGAAAACAATTATTTTAAGGATAAAAGAAAAGTCATGGTTAAAGACTGGACCACAGCTTCAGTTAGATTGGAATAGAAAACTGCTCCTCCTTTAATGGTTATGGAAGCTTCTGCCAATGATTCGATTTCTATAAACTTTGTATTTTATCTATAAAATATTATCTACTTCAAAGTTCGCTTTGGGGGTGCCTGGATGGCTCAGTCGGTTAACCATCTGTCTTTGGCTCAGGTCATGACTCCAGGGTCCTGGAATCGAGGCCCACGTCACCTGCTCAGCAGAGAGCCTGCTTCTCCCTCTCCCTCTATCCCTTGCTCATGCTCTTTCTCTCACTCCATATCTCAAATAAATAATTTTTAAAAATCTAAAAAAAAGGTTTGCAATGTATGGATTAAATGATAAATGTTGTTTCAGAATTATGTCACTCTGCCAATAAAACTCCCTAAATAATACCTATTACACCTAGACATACTATGTTAAGTGGTATTGATGCTATGTTACCCTGCAAAGTGTCACCTGTCTCTCACTAAGGATATAATCTAGTTCCTCTGCATCAAGGACAGTGAATGAAATAATAAAATGGGCACTGGGTCATTGTTGGTGTTTTAAGGAAGGCGACCACAGTTTTGAATTTCTTCTTTCATCCTAAAGGACAATTAATTTAGGATATGTTCTGAGATCTTCTAGATAGATTTGACCACATTCCTTTATAAACACTCATTCTTAGATTTATTTTGGGAAAATTTACATTATATTACACAGAGTTTAAAACTATAGACACATTTAATTTGGCACCAAAAGTTTTTAAAAATTGCTTTGCTCAATTATATCTGGTTTGCTTATTTTTCTTAAGTTATAGAAATATATTAACTTTCAAAGATCTAAATTGAAGGACATACTATAGTGCTTTGGTGATACTGTTAGCAACAAATAATCTTCATTAACATCTTTCTCACATATGTACACATACAAACATGGAACTATTTTCTTTAGTGAGATCTACTTTTCTCCTTATCCTATTAGTAAAATTATCCCAGAACTTGATAATAAACAATGCACATACACATATACCTTATGTGCTCTTTTGGTGCAGCACTGAGCTTGATTTTCTATTAATTGCCTACTTGATAATTCTCTACAGGCAAAAGTAACTTGTAGATAGTGATTCAGAAGAGCTGCAAAAAGTTGCTATCTGGTGGAATAGGAAACTGCAAAATATAAATCCCTTAAAGATATTAGCCACTTTTATATATAATTTGCACATTTATCATAACATTACTTTGTCTCAAATAGTTTTTGAACTACTTTCAACATTTTGCTGGTTACCTCCTGAATTAATATGTTGAATAAAATCTTTGCTATATGCTATTTCTATATTTTCACAACTCGTGCTTTTTAGCCTCTTGAAAATCATTCTTTAGCACCTGCATATTCTCATTTCAATACCACCATATTCAAGATCTAAGCTTCTCTGCTCCTTTTCAACATAATCTAAACTATGTCATGGTAATGGTAACCATAACTATGTCATGGTAATTCTTCATGAAGCTCATAGAATTAAAATTTTGAGAAACTCAAGTAGTTGAATAAATAAATACTAAGTATAGTGTAAGTCTGAAAAGATTACTCTGGATGGAAAAACATATCAACTTGTTTTACTCAAATCTAAAATCAATATATATATGTGTGTGTGTGTATATATATATATATATATATACACATATATATATGTAAATATATGCAGGTGTTTATATAAAAGCATAGATTCTGTTAACCAGATTGTTACATCCATTTCCATTTTCTCTCTCCTGTGCCACAAACTCAATTTTTTAAAAGATTTTTTATTATTTTTAATTGATTAATTGATTGATTATTTTATTTATTTTTATTTTTTTTTATTTATTTATTTGACAGAGGAAGAGACTGAGAGAGGTAATATAAGCAGAAGGAGTGGGAGAGGGAGAAGCAGTCTTCCCACAAAGCAGGAAGCCCTATGCAGGGCTAGACCCTAGGACCCCAGGATCATGACCTGAGCTGAAGGCAGACTCTTGATGTCTGAACCACCCAGACACCCCCAAATTCAAATTTTTAAAAGTCCAGGAGTCATCCTTAATTCCCCTCTGGTATCTCAATGTACAACTATCCAAGTTAAATATTTTCCACTGGAGAAACAAAACAAAATTAAACAAAAAAAAAAACACTTTTTCTCAAATTTCTAGATAAGTTAAGAGCATTCCCCAAGTCACCCAATCTAGAAATAAGGACCTTAGCCACATTTGTTTATGGAGCAATTATGTATAGAGTACACACATGTGCAATGTCTTAGGTATGCTGGTACAAAAAATATAAAAGAGATATTGAAGAGCCACAGATATCTAGATCTGTATATACTATTTCACTTTAAAATCATTAAAATTAGTATTTGAGGAGAATATTCAAGATGCTAAAATAAAATAACAAATAATTCATGGTGGGAAAATAATTCAGATAAGATTATCAGAAAAGGCCTCTCTGAGGTGGTGACATATGAATGGAAAACTAAATGAGAAACACACTTGTTCAGTTCTGGACAAACGTGAGTTTGACAAAGGTGTATATAAAGCTTGGTGTGGCTAGAGTTTAGTGATAGAGAAATTCTGCTAGGTGGGTAAAAAAATCTATTAGGGAATATATATGAATGCTATATGACTTTGGAAAGCAGTTTATCAGAAAATCTCTTCCGAAAATCACCAGTGTGCCTGACACTACTCAAGGTGATAAGTATACAATAATGAATTATATATACATATATTCATATATATAATCTAATAAAGTCCCAAATCTCATGACATTCATAGTATACTCTAGAAAGACATTAAATATTTATTTATAAATAATTAGACTATTATTAGTGTGTAAATGTAACTTTCCTCTTTTGAAAGCAGACACACACATACACAAACACACATACTTTCATCTCCCCACCACACTACAAAGCCACCCAGGCTTTCCTAACAGGCAATCCACTCTTTTGCAAATAGTCTTGTACTATAGGAAAGGCCACCTCTATTCCCCATACCAGAAAGAGTCCTTATAGTCTCAGTCATTCCTAGTGGTCTCTTTCCCTTGCCAGGTTGCTTTATGACTACATTTGGAATACAACTCAAAACAAGACCTAGGAAAATTGGCTGGTGAGCTTCTAGGAAATTTTCTTTTACTTTAGAAAAGAGACACAAGGAAGGGATAGTCCTTATTCTGTCTTTGGAGATTGTCTGGCTGTGCAGCAATTTGTAAATGGACCCAAGAGTCACAGAAAAGCTAACCTCACTGTTGTACTTCTTACGTTGTTAAGTAGATTTCCTGAAGTCTGTTGGGTTAGGGTTTTTGATGACTTTAAGCATCCTAACGCAAGGCTACTATTCCTTATGTACCTGACTCCCAAATTACTATTAAATAAGTATATCTCTTTCACTTTCTCTCTATTTCCACTATTTTTGGCTCACATCCCTATAATCTCTTAACATGGATTACAGAAGAAATACCTATTCTTGATCCCCATACAAATTATTTGTGAATGAAAAAGATATATTCCCACTGCTCCTCAGCTCACAGTCCTCTACTGATCTGTCATCCCTTAAAGAATAAATTCCAAATCCCCAGCAGAGTTCTAAGACCTTGCATTATCTTACCCAATCCTCCTTTCTAACTTCCTTTCTCTCATCCTTCTGTCTCCCAAACCCTTCATTCCATCTACACTCCACTACTGGTGTCCCAATACCCAATTTTGCTGATAATAGCTGTACTAATGATGATCCTTGCTCAGCAGAGTATTTCCTGATGCTAAATAAAATATATCAAGGGCACCTGGGTGGCTCAGTGGGTTAAAGCCTCTGCTTTTGGCTCAGGTCATGATCCCAGGGATCAAGACCCACATCAGGCTCTCTGCTCAGCAGGGAGCCTGCTTCCCGCCCCGCACCCTCCTGCCTCTCTGCCGACTTGTGATCTCTCTCTCTCTGTCAAATAAATAAATAAAATCTCTAAATAAAATATATCAACACTCTAAATGCTCAAAGATCGAAGCTAAGAAACCAGAAATTACAAAATTTAGGCAAAGATCAAAACTAGGAAGTAGGTATGATAGCTCCAGTTTACTAATAAGAAATAGTGTTAAATAAAACTTGTAAGATTATACAACTAATGAGTGGCAGAGGTAGGATATGAACTCAGATAAATCTGTTTCCAAGCAAACACTTCTATTTGCTATACCATGCTGTTTCCCTAGACCTCCCCCACCTCCTATAGAGTGGATTTATCTACTCATAAGAAAGGTTTTAAAGCTATTGAAATTCTTAGAAAAAGATAACATTTAGGTATCTATGACATATCTTGGAATCAAAGGAGGTTTGTAGCTACACTATGGAAATGCTGCAGTTGGCCCCATGCTGGCATAATCACTGTTCTTGTAT
This sequence comes from Meles meles, assembly GCF_922984935.1. NCBI lineage: Eukaryota > Metazoa > Chordata > Mammalia > Carnivora > Mustelidae > Meles > Meles meles. The sequence continues at coordinate 85,251,719 of NC_060074.1, read as the reverse complement.
GTGATCAATGTTGGGCATCTAACATGGCTCATGAAGGACATGAATAACTATAATTGACATCTCAGTTTTATTGTAGCAGGGCCATCACTTTGTTCTAGACTCTGACTTCTCTTTTGCTGTAAGTTCTTACTCAAGCCAGAGCAACAATATCAGCGTTAAAGAAAGCGAAAACTATTACTATTTAAAGTGTGGCCCGCAGATAGTAACAGGGAACTTGTTAAAAGAATCCAGATCTTTTGGAATGGAGTCTTCATTTTAAGAAATCCTCAGGTGATCAGCATGCACATTAAAGTTTGTCCAACACTAACTTAGAGATCTGAAACACTGCCTAGGTATTCAGTAGATGAGCCTTCTTTCTCCTCCTAAATCCTGTCTTTAAAATACAACTTGCTAAGAGCACCTAGGTGGCTCAGTTGTTTAAACCTTCCACTCTTAACTTTTCGCTCAGAGAGTCTGCTACAGAGTCTTTCTTTCTGTCCCTTCCCCCTGCTCATGCAGGAATATGCACTGTCTCACTCAAATAAATAAATAAATAAATCTTTTAAAAAATGAATAAAATACTACTTGCTAGCCTCTTTTGTAATGCTTACCACAGTTATGATATCCTTTGAGATAGAGAATATGCTGATTATTCAAATTATTAAAATACACTAATTATTCAAATCATAAAACTAAAATATAAAATTTAAGCAATACTTCATTTTCATAAAGGAAATAAATGAAGCAAACAGAAAGAAATCATTTCTGTGCTTTATCACATAATGTATTGCCTGGTTATATATTTTTTTTCTGTTTCATACACTCATTTTTTCTGAAATTCACTTGTAGTAAGACTAAACCTATGCAGAGGTAGTTAAAGGTAGAGGATGTCCTCATTTGGCCCATTAGAAAAAAAGCAAGAAATGTCCCTCTGGACACTGGTATAGCAATTCAAACGTGTAACGAAAGATTAGCTAAAAGTTTTCATCATAAAAAATCATGAGTTTTATAGCAATATTTTCAACATCATTGTATGTTCAAAGTAAAATGGTATGTAAATGAAACCTTATTTTGTTTTAATATTCAAACCATATTTTTCCCTCATAAGACCTGTGAAAAAAAGAACAGATTCCCATATGCATTGTCTGAAAGAGGACAAACTCACATAAGGACATGTAAAATGTGTGCCTTTTTGGCCATGACTACCTAAGTAATGTGATGGGGAGGATAAAATGTCCCATTTTCTCCCCACAATATTGACTTAATACAAGCTGTTTTCAAATGTGTTTCCAGGGTTTCAATATGCAAAATATATGGAATTAAGTATTTTTTAGTTTTTTAGTTCATGTAAATAAAAATATCCCACAGCTTTTAGCTGTACGTATCATTTTGGAGTTAAGTATAAAATAGGAGATGGCACAATTTTAACAATTCATAGTAGGTGCTGTTTGTTGGGGAAGAACACTCTTGTTAACCTGAATCAGCTCTTCAAAGAACCAAACAAACTAAATTCCTAGAATAAGCTGTAAGAGTAAAACTGTTTTCTAATCTACATGAGATCCTATTCAATAAAGCCATTTTCTTACCAAACTATAAATTTGGGAACGAAGTATTGTATTTTAACATGGTACTATGAGCATTTTAATTCTGTTAGGGCTAAAATAATGATAAACATGGATAATAGTAATAATTCCTTTCCCCAAAGAGTCCTAGATCTCCTAATTTACTGACTGGTAGCTACTTTCACTAAGTAGAAATACAGTAATTTAATAATCTTACCATAGCAGTTTTCACTAAAGAAAATTAACTAATTCATTATTGCTTATAATTTGCTGAGGCATAGCTGCCATATTTGTAAAATCAGCAGGTTCTGAAAAAAAATACAAGTTTTTAAATGAATGTTCAATTTCCCCCTAAACACATAAATGATACAATTACTTAGCTCCCTCTAGTGCCAATTTCCAATATAAACTAAATTGTAATAACTATATTCACCATGCAATTTTGGAGCAAATGAAAATTTTACTTGGCAATAATTAACAAGCACACTTTCAAGGGTTTAGTAGATTGAGTTTGGATCAGAACTGGACAGGATTCAACTGATAACACTGCCATAGGTAGGCTCATGGCTGTAATTAAAAGAATGGTATTTTTTCACAAGTGTTATTTGGTATGTTCCAATTAAAAACAAATTCACCAAGGTAACAGTAAAAGAATGTTGATCAGAGAAACTAAGGTTTACCACTAAATGTCTTTGTACATTTAATTAACTACAATAATCTCATTTAATTTGTGGTTTATCTTCATCATAATTCAAACAAACAAATTTTAAAAATACAAGAAGAATGATACTTTAATATACCTATCAAATACACAAGAATAAAATCTAATTTGCAATTGTATATAAAAACAGGGAAAAAAGAGTATACAGATTTTTTTTTAAAAAATCTAGCTTAATAAAATGACTTACTAACACATATATTTCCTTAGAATTTCTCTTAGACTGAAGCATATATATGAATTTTATTTTGAATTAAGAGTAATACACACACACACACACACACACACACACACACATATATATGCCTTTTAATGGGTAAATCTGAATGTATTGAGTGCATTTAAAGGCAAAATGACACAATTTGTAGAAAAAGAGGAAACAGTCACAAATAGAATTCCACTCAGCAAAAAGCTGCAATAAAACTAATGAGTATTGGGGTGCCTGAGTGTCTCAGTGGGTTAAAGCCTCTGCTTTCGGCTCAGGTCATGGTGTCCTGGGATGGAGCCCCACATCGGGCTCTCTGCTCAGCAGGGAGCCTGCTTCTCTTTCTGCCTGCCTCTCTGCCTACTTGTGATCTCTGTCTGTCAGATAAATAAAATCTTAAAAAAAAAAAAAAACAAAAACAAAAACAAACTAATGAGTGTTCTAAGGAAACTGAAATTTTCACAATATTTTATGTATTCATTTACCTATTTATTTTGTAATATAGCATAAGGGCTAAGTAAGATAAGAGCAAGGATTTTGGAATCAGATGATTTGCATGTGGTTAATAAAACTACTAACTAAGTCTGTAAAATGCAGGTATTGCTTGCTATCTTTAGGGTTGTTAGGAAAATTAAAGAAGATAACTTATATGTGAAATACACAACTGAATAATGACAAATAATAATTTTTTTTCTAATATGCTGGTAATAAAAATGTTCACAGAACAAAAATAAAATTTAAAATTGAATTATATTTGTGGTCATTGAGTACAAATTTTATTCCTGTTTAGAAATCCCTAAGAATTAGCATTTTTAAAAATTATCTTACTTTTGTTTCAATAAACTTTTTTGTTCTAAATAAAAATATATAAAAAAATCTCTTTTTACAACTGGTGGCTATTATTATTCTAAAAAATGTACAATTAAAATAAGTGGTCTTTTCTCCAAGCTGAGGCTAGAGATGACACAAAGATTTTTAAAAAATATGTTTATAAGTATCTGAAATTTGCTATGAGTTTACAAACTCAATGAAGAACATTTTAGAAATACGTTAAATATTTCAGAATTTAGAATAAATAAGTAAACCTATGCTATTATGACTCTATAGTCTTATAAACACTTTTGCATCTAAATCTTAATAGATAAAGCCTTATAATTTGTATATAACTTATAATATTGCAATCTAATTATATAATTAATATTTTAGAATTTCTTCTTTCCTCTTCACCTTTGATTCAATGAAAGAAACACTTCAAGTCACTAGAAAGATGAGGTTTTTCTCCTTAATTGTTGAAAAATATATAGTGTATAGTAACTCAGTTCCTTTTTTATCTTATTTACTCTCTTGATCAATTACTACTATTCACTGTTATAAGTGTTCCCTTTCTCTTTAACTGGGTAGATTTAGGGAACTATCAAGAGTAAAACTAAATTAAAAAAAAAACAAAACTAGGATTTCTTTCTTTCTTTCTTTTTTAAGAGAGGGTAAGGGGAGGGGTAAAGGGAGAGGGAGAGAGATAATCTCAAGCATGCTCCCCACTGGGCATGGAGCCCAATAAGGGGGCTCAATCCTACAACTCTAAGACAGTAACCTGAACCAAAATCAAAAGTTGGATGCTTAACTGACTGATCCACCCAGGTGCCTCTAAGATTTCATTTTTAAGTAATCTCTATACTCAGTGTGGGACTTGAACTCACAACTCTGAGATCAAGAGTTGCATTGGGCCAGCCAGGTGCCCCTTAAGCCTAAATAAGATTTAAAGAAAAGATATTCCCTTAATTAGAACTGGAAATATAAGTTAGGGTTATTCTCCAGTAGAAAGTTGAAATATGATTTTTTTTTTAAACAAACGATACTACACTGAATCAAAGCAAAAGTATTTATTTATTTATTTAATTTATTTTCAAGTAAGCTCTACACTCAACATAGGGCTTGAACTCACTGCCTGAGATGGACAGTCACACGGTCTACTGAATGAATCAGTCAGGAGCCCCCACATGTGATTCTTTATACTCCTGAGAAATTTAAATAACTCCCAGAGGAGAACTGTCAGCCCTCTCTAGGCCCAAGCACATGCGATGCACAAATTCTTAGGAAAAAGAAAAACTGGTTTAGGAGAAAACACATCTTTAACATAAGAAATTGTTTCATTATTCCCAATTTTCTGTCTTAAGAAAGTTCAGATCACTGTGATATTTAGGCAAAGAGAAAATAAAGAACCACGGTGAAAAGAAAAGGCGTGTATTTGGGCACACCTGATGGCTCAGTCTGTTAAGCATCTGATTCTTGATTTTTATCTCAGGTCTTTACATCACGGTTGTGAGTTCAAGCCCCACACTGTTGTGCCCCAGACTGGGAGTGGAACCTACTTTAAAAAAAAAAAAAAAAAGCATGTATCTGATCAGAGAATGCTGGCCAAATTAAGTAGTAGGATGATAAATTCATAGGTACTATAGTAAACCAGATTTCTATATCAGTAGAAAATCAGGTAATCCTGCTCTGTGGATAGACTAAAGGTCAACAGCTGAGGAAACTACATTTGATTAGAATTACCTCTTAAACAAATTTCTTGTTCCACCACCTTGTCTATATAAGTATGGTTTTAACTCTAATGAAAAAGAACCTTTCCTAGAACAAGTTCACTTTACTTTCATTTATAGATATAAGCCAGTGTTTAGAATTGTCTTAATTATACAGTAAGTTATTGCTCAGGAAACAAATTTACTGGCTGAATGTTTAGAGGGAAAATTTTATTCTCTGGAATAGTCAGGATAAATTTTATTTCACATTTCCATTTGTCTTTTGAGGCCTCAATTACTGAAAAATGAGCTAATTACTATGGAAAAAATAAAACTATGTTAAAAAAAAAACATTTGGGGAGCTCATTTTCACAGTTTTCCTCCTATGGTGGCTCAAGCTTACATCAAAAGAAACTTGAATGGAAAGTGCATGTGGTCACTCCATTATGGCTGGCCCACAGGATACTGGTAACAGCACAACAAAAGCAGTGAAAAAGCTTTTATATGTCATGTTCTTAGAGTTTTCTTTGTATTAACTCATTTAGTCCTTCCAATAACCTTATAATTTAGGTATTATTATTTATTTTACAAATGAGTAAAATGAAGTACAGAGAAGTTGGGTCACTTGACCAAATCCACACAATCGGTAAGACAAAGAGAAAAGCTGTGAGGAAACAATGCAACAGGACTCCAGAATCAGACTTTGGCTGATTGAGTAGTGGTCTAGATAGGACATAAAGGCCCTAATCAATAGCACAATAACACAATAAAAAATAATCATTAAGAATAATAATACAAATTTATATTTCTTTGATAATTGACAGTTTTCAAAATGATAGTAATCCTTTTATCTCCCGTGATCCTCACAAAATGATGAGGATCATCATTTTGATACATCTATACATCTAGACACATCTGTCCTATCACGTCTCTTAAAAATGAGGTCACAGAAATGAGTCTGTGATTTTCCAAGATCCTCCTCCTAAAGGTCTGAAGGGTAGGATACGGAACAAGAGAATTTCCACTCATAATCACAAATTGTTTATGCTTGCAGTCATAGAATTATGCAATTTTGAATTTTATTGAGGGGTTATCACTTTGAAAACTAGAGAAATCTACTTTTAAATGGACATTCATATAAGAATGTTTAAAATTTAAACCTTAGCCAAAACCCATAAACCAAAATGTTTCCAACATATAATGCCTTCATGGGTTCATAATGGTGCCTTCCCTAAAAAGTTGCCCCAAAGTAACATAATGTTGTTTCATACGTTGCTTTCTGAAGGAAATAATGTTCCTTCAGAACATATGATGTCATGTACTCCTATCACACTGTAAGAGCAACACCGAAAAATAAGTATATCTCTAAAACACTTTCTGAATAGTACAAAAGTTAACCCAGATAATGAACCAATGACCTTATTAGCAACTAATTGCATTTATTTCTAATGAACTTATCTAATGAATTGATGGAAACTGAAATGTAGGTGTTTTATGGCTAAGTTATACTCATAATTTCTAAAATGTGTACTATTTTTTCAATATAGTAGTAACACCTGCTGCTAAGTACAAAAATGATTAGCCACAAACTAACCTACTATAGAATATCAAAATGCATTTACCCAATGAAGAACTAATGGGAATTATGCAGATTATATTTCCTTCCCTGCTGAAGGCAACCAAGCTTCACGTCAATAGCAAAATGAAAATATAACTCAAATATGAAACAATATATACACAGAGACATAACCAAATTTATTTCTGATTATTTTTAGACATGTTTCTTTTTCATGTAATTATTTGGTAACAAAGAACTGAAATAAAGGTTTAGAGCATTTGGTATGTACCTGAATAGCTCTAAGTATTAATCAACAAAGAATATTATTCAGATACTTCATACCAAAATGCACATGTAGAATTATAATGTAGATTTTGCATGCTAACAGAAACCAATTTTATATAATGGCTTATCATAATTAGATTTATTCTGTAACTTTCTCTTAAGCACTATTCTGCTGATAACAAAAGAACTGAGAAGAGTAAGAAAGTAATGCACTTGGTCAATCAACTTTGGGAAGTAAAATGAAATTTCTAAATTCTCTTTCTGTAGTACTAAATGCTAAATAAAAATGTAAATTTATTTTTTTAGAATTTGTGTGATTACATAATTCATCATAAAGGTAACTTTTTAGTAGATGGCTTTCTTCTGTGGACAACTTTATCCAAAAAAGGAATGCATAGATGAAGCATTCCTTTATCTCTCAATCATCATCATTTTGCAGATGAGAATCACTGTAGCATATCTAATAAAATAGTTGTTTTCATTCTGAGCAACTGGCAGAGAAGAAAAGAAGCATCTTTTGAAACTGAAGATATTCAGCATACATTAAATTTAGTTATCTAGATATGTGTTTCTGTTGCTGAAGCTTCAGGACATATTTGCAAATTTTAAAACTACCACCTAATCATTTTGTTGAAAAACAGCAATAGCTAGAGATTGCCCAAATCATAAAGTTCTTTGCGCAAACTCTGGGAACTGTCTTGTCTACAGAATCTTTCCTCCAGCAACAGCAGGGATGAACAGATGGGCCATACCATGCTTTTAAATGTCTATAGGTTTGGACTCTGATTGAAAAGCTGGCTAAATTATCCAGAAAAAATTGACAAGATTTAATTTTATTGAATGTCATTATAATCATTTATTCAATAGTAGAAGAAAAGCTCCATAGTAAACCAAAAGGACTATACAATCAAAAGAGTTTACAGAGCCTACCATTCCCTATATTACAAAGTGATCAAAATAAACAGATACATTGAAAAGCGTTGCCTTTTAAAAATTGGAAAGATATAAGACACAAAAGATAATAGAGCAGTGCCTCTGAGAATGTGACAAATCATTTATTGCCTAACAGTTGATTATTATAATTGTCCTTATCTGAATTATATTAATTTTCTGTTTGTTTTTGATACTGACATTCTCCATATTTAAAATATTGCACAAATTCGCCTGACTAATCTTATATGTAAAAGAGTTTGGAAATCTAAGAACTAACCAATTATAAATCACCAATGTTGAAATTTACAGCTGATTAGTAAGCTTGAGAGTGTACTATGAAGTTCAATTGAATCTCACTAAACACAGAAATAATTCATTTGATTGTGAACCATCCACTCCAGTAATAGGAAGTTTTACATTCATTGTACAGGGCAACCTAGATCATTTAAATACAATCTTAATAATAAAGTCTGACTTTTAAATAGTTTCTACAAACCAACATATTGAATAACACTGGCTGCATCAGTCTTTTGTCATTCAAACCTTTTGCCATTTAAACTCTTAAGTAAAAAGTGTTCTTTGGTTTAAGTGAACCCACTGAGGACAAATCACCCAGATGGCCATGGTGCCAATTCGGCAAATACTAAACTGCTTACTGGAATGAGTCAAGTGCACGACTGATTAATTGATTTAGTCACATATTCAAAACTTTTGCTTCTTATCGCATTAAAAGTAGCACTAATGAGCGGTGTCTGTGACCTTCCAGTGAGAAGCCTCAAGTTCCACAACCCCTCAGTATTTACCACCCAAATTTAATCTTTTTAATGGACACCTTAAAAGGGATCTGATAGAAAATACTAAGAGCTGCTCAGATACTAAAACACTTAGGGAGGCTTTTGATTAATGTTGCATGATTAATCAATTGATTAATATAGTTTTCAATACAGATGTTAGGACACTGTCTACTTTAATCAACCATTCTGAAAATAGTGAAGATAAATGCCGTACTTTTGTGTCTGCTTAAAAAAAACCCTTTCTTCAAAGGTTGTTAATTATGACATAAGCCTTATTTACCACACTCAAATTTTATCTAATGTCGACATTTTTATACATAGGAACCATTAATGAGATAAGTGGGATCCTTTTGGCAAAGCCATATTTTAATCACTTTAAAAATAATTTATTTATCCAATTTATGGACATTTTCCTTAATGAGAAATTATTTTGGAATAATGTTGCCGAATGCATTAAAATCTTAAAGTTTTTATTATTATTTTCTAAGACTGTAATTTGTGACGATGCTTTCTACCATACTAAAACTGAAATCTTTATTCCAGTCAAAAATAATCACCCTGTAATTACCGTGACAAACTGCCCAAGCTGTATCATCGTGGCCATTTCAACTAATGATATTGTATTAGAATGCCTAGCAATAGACTTCAAATGGAAAATATAATTATGTGCATTAGTTTGTCTAAGCATTTATAAGATCACATATCCATCAGTTTTCAGGTCTCATAAAGAAAACCATACATCACTGTCACTGTGAGTTTTGTTATTGAAAGCGCAGGCCTTTACAAACTGAGCTTAAGATGTGTATCTTAAATTTCACTTGTCTTGAGGATCACTAAAATCCCTGTAAGTTAAACCAGCATAAATGAGAAAAGTTTTTCCTCTGGTGATGGAGAAACGCTGCAGCATAGACCACTTCACACTCTGACCAAACAGAAGATTAGCCAGTCTGAGACAGCTTAGTTTAGCTTTTCCACACCTCTTAAATCTAGGGGAGTCTGATTTGGTATAAAAACTCATGGAAAGCCTTTTGGGCAAGGTATCAAATTAAAGGTTTCATACTGTTGGTTTCATTGACCTGAAAAAAATCAGGAGGAAAAAAACATCATACAAAAAGAAATGTAAGTGGGAGTTGTCGTAGGGAGGCAAGAGAGGACCAAGAAAGTTCTCTGAAAAATAGGCAAAGAACCTGAATGTATTTACAATGAATGATAGCATTAAAATGAAAATATTGATAATTAATTGACTGGACTAGAAATAAGGCCCTGACACTACACACAACAAGTTTATAACCTTGGGAACCTTGGGCAAGTTGCTCGGTCTCTTTGTCTCCCAATTTTCTCAGTTGTAAAATGAAAAGGTAGTCAGATTTTGCGATCCTCTCTAGTTTTGACTTATTATAATGATGAGAGTCATGGCTCAATTTAGAAAATATTTTCTCTATTAGTTCAAATAAAAATAAGTATTAAAAAGTGAAACCTATTTATGGGTAACCCACGAGAACTGTTTTAACTGACTGCAGAAAATATATCTATCAACAGGTATATGAAGTTCTCCCCTACTAGGAACAATAAAGTTATAAAATATTACACTCTCATGTACTCAAATAAGAATGCTTGAACCTCTCATGGTGCATGCTCATTGTCTGTAGGAAGTGATAAATTTGTGTGTGATATTCTCCCGAAATGTATTATCTGTGCATGATGCTGAAAATGTGTTCAAATATATTCTAGTGTCTCTAAATCAGTCTTCTACTAGTTCAGAAATGTAAGAAGTCACCTCTGTATGATACAAACCTGATAGAAATGGTTTCTCAAGAGCAGCACCATTGACAAAACCAGATAATTCTTTATTGTGGGGATCTCTTACGCATTGTAGGATGTTTAGTGGAATTTTTGGTCTGTACCCACTAGATGCTGGTGATTCTCCTTCACCCACCACAGTCATAAAAGTTAAAAATGTCTCCAGATATTACCAAAGTCCACCAGAGGGCAAAATCTCCTCTGGTTGAGAACCACTATCCTGGCTGATGAGTGACTAGTGAAAATACTATTTTGACCAAGGAAAAGTAAAATACTCTTAAATCATGAGTATACAGATTTTAAAATAATTTCATGGTCACTTATTTATTTTGTGTAACCACATTATACAAAACATATAAAAAGACCCAGGTAGCACAAATATTTTCTGACACAAATGTGTGTTTTCCTCTATTGCCGGATCTGGGGATGTCCTTTTAGTACTGACTCTAAAAAAATTTTTAACTAGGACTATGATTACTTAGCTCAATTTAAATCTAACTGGGAAGAAAAGGCCAAAGTCAAAGAAGCAAGGAAAACATCAAATATGGTAAGATTTGTTCTACCCAAGAAAAGGAAGGTTGTTGTTTTTTTTTTTAAACAGTCAATTATCTTGATTATTCAGCTCATAAAGTTCTTATGACTTGTTATGCATCTATAACAATTGCCAGGTGTCCTAAGTATGTATATAAACATACTTTACATTTTAAATCAATGCATTATTTTTATAAGTTAGGAAGTATCCTTCTTGTTTTATGGATGAGAAAACTGAGGCTTAGAAAAGTCAATACTGCAATGAAATAGTGGTACTAATATTCAAATCTGGGTTTCTAACTCAGTGATATGTGTGTGACCTTAACCCACTGTCCTCAACTAGGATATTTTATTAAATTCTCCCATTATTTCATACAAACAGAAGTTGTATCTATTCAGTAAGTCAAAATATTGGTCAACTTTATTTACTTCAGCTGTGTTTATGCCAAAAGCCAAAAAACTAATGAGTTAACAATCTAAATTTTTGTACCATGATCTGCCTTGATTCAGAAGTAGGAAAGAATAAAGAAAAAATGGTCAAATCTTTTTACTCTTGAGGCCATCAATCCACCCGTTCATGGTCTAAAGACATGATGCTAAATTCCATGAAATATTGCAGCACTGAAGTCATTATTATTAAGTCCCCAAATTCCAGAATTTAATTTGGCATTTCCCTGAGGTATTTATCAGGAGCTTCATTTTGACTTCATGAGATCTGGCAGGATTGTGGGTCATATAGAACATGACAGTCATCTTAAAACTCCATGTCAAACATTTATGTCTACCATTGTAGAAGAACATTTCCTTTTCTCAGTAGGAAATGTCACTCATGCTATGCTAACATTAAGTAACACTTAGCAAAATTCAGCCTACATTGTATTATTTCCATGTTTTGGCGCTGTATACATTTGTCTATGCTTTCAACTCAAAGTTGAGCAATATTGCTTGCTGTATTTTAGTGCCAGCATAGATTTAAGCCATCCAAACAAGACTGTGTATTTGAACTGACAGAGAGTAAATGATTTGCATCTGGCATAACTGATGGTGGTGTCAAAACCTTGGAAGATAATTCATTGGTAAACATATTCCTCTGGATGCCTAGCCACACATACCCAATTTCCTATCCAGGGATGGAGCCAGATCATTGCCAGAACAATGCAAAATATTTTATACAGATAATTCAAGAGATTATTTTGCTCTGACAGAAAAAGCGGGAGGGGAAATGTGGTAGAGTTTTTCTTATTGATGAGACAAGATAATTTTCAACCTTCATTGCAGAAATTAAATTTCATGCAAAAATGCCTTTCTGACAACTATGGAGTTGATGAACTAGTAAGAATTACCACAAACAGCAAGCTAAAAAAACCAAAAAACAAAAAACAAACAATAAAAACCTAATCTACAATTCCAAGATGTAATTGGTAAAAAAACAAAAAACAAAAAACAAAAAACAAAACAACAACAAAAAAACATGAATCAGGCCAGGATTAAAATGATGATAAAAAAGGAATAGGACTTTGAGGCCTTAAAACATATGCTTGAACTACCCAGACCTCTTGAAAGAAATAGCTATAAATCTATATACTGTGCTCAATTCACAATAAGCTTCTGATTCTTGTAGCAGTTTTATGCTAGCAGCCTTTTGAGGTATACAAGCTATGGAATGAACATACTCAAATTTTTCCATTCTAGTGCTTGAGGAATTTATACATGTACTCAAGCTGGAACTTGTAAATGGTCTTTTCTCCAAAAGATCATTGAACTGAGCTGAATTAAACATTCTATTGAAGAAATAATACATGCCATATATAGGGAATCAATTTCAAAATATTCAAAATTAAATGTATCATTCTTTTTATTAAGTTATATATAATCTGTCTTTGATCATTTAGTTGACTTTCAGGGTCTTGTGGATCAATCAATCAATCAAAAATAGCTATAGAGAACATATTCAATCATAGACTCCGTGCTAGCTATTGAACATGATACAAAGGAGACTCAGACATGACTTCTATTTCTATCTAGCTCATAGTCCAGAAAGGAGAGATAAGAAATACACTTTAAAAGTATGATGACAGTGCAACACACTATTCAAACTGAGATGGGCACAGACTTTTCCTACGTCATTTCAAAGGATGCATCACTAGGAGGTGATGGTAAAGGTGACTGTTATAGATGAATGTGTCCCTCTAAAATTCCTATGATGAAGTTGAAAATATGAACATAGTCTAAAATATGACACAGATTTTCAAGGGTTGCATTCAGGTGGCTGGAGTCAAATGGTTACCATGATGAAATTATAAGTAATGGTGAGGCAGCCCCCTAACGTGCTTTATTTAGAGATAGAGATTCTCAGGAAGTAATTAAGATTAAATGAGATGACAAAGGGAGGGCTCTGATCCTTTGAAGAAGAGACACCAGAGAGCTTATTCCCTCCCCCTCTCTCTCTTTCTTCACAAGACCACAAAGAAAAAAGAGATTATATAAGCACAGAGTGAGATGGTGGCTGCCTACAGTTTAAGAGAAGAGACCTCAAAATAAAACCTACCTTGATGGCACCTTAATCTTGGACTTCTCAGCCTCCAGAACGTGAGAAAATGAATTTCTGCTATTCAAGTCAGCTGGTCTGTGGTAGTTGTTACAGGGGCCAAAGAAGACTAAAATAGTGATATTTCAGCTGCATTTTGAAGGATGAAAAGAAGTATTTCTTCCACAGCAGGGACAAGATATAGAGGGAGAAAAAGTAGATGGAGAACGGAAAAGAGATAAAGAAGGAAGGAAGGAAGGAAGGGCCAGGAGCAGTCTGAGAAGAAGAGTCCTCGCAACAAACCAGGCCATACAAATAGACCTGGTTAGAGGTGGAATGTGGGGAACTTGGCAAGCAATTGTTGTTGTTTTAGATTTTCAACCTTCTGATATTATGGCAGGTAGTAATAAATAGATGAATTATAAAAGTTTGAAATATTTACCATGGAAAATGAAAAAGTAGGGGCACTTGGCTAGCTCAGCAGGTAGAGCATGTGACTCTCAATGTCAGGGTCATGAGTTCAAGCTCCACTTGAACTTAGAGAAAAAAAAACCATAAAGAAAAAGAAAATGAAAAATTGTTTAAAAAGAGAGAGAGAGAGAGAAGAAAAAAGTAAATTGATTACAAATCACTAACAGCCAGACAGCAATATAAGGGTTTGGTAGAGGTTAGAATCAGACCTAATAAAATAAGTCAAGCAGAGAGAGTCAAGTATCATATGGTTTCACTTACTTGTGGAGCAAAAGGAATAACACAGAGGACATTGGGAGATGGAGAGGAGAAGTGAGTTGGGGGAAATTGGAGGGGGAGACAAACCATGAGAGACTGTGGACTCTGAGAAACAAACTGAGGGTTTGGGAGGGGACGGGGGTGGGGGGTTGGGAGGGCCTGGTGGTGGATATTATGGAGGGCATGTACTGCATGGAGCACTGGGTATGGTGCATAAACAATGGATTCTAGAACACTGAAAGAAATAAAATAAAAATAAATTAATTTTAAAAAAAGGACTAATGAGTTTCTGTTGATGCTGGTGGTGAATGGTAGTGTTTTCCATGTGGAACAAAAGAGAATAAAGCAGATTAGATTGCCTAGGTGTCACCAGCTAAACACTAAGACCTGACCTTTACTGCTCAACTCCTCATACCCACTGACATTTGTTTCACCTTTTTTCCTTAAGTCTTCTTTCCACCTTATCTCTTAACTCAGGTAAAAGACCCTATGGACATAAAACCCTGTGAAGGAAATCAAAACCACCCTTCAAGCAATAATGACTCTCTGGAGTCCCTGACTGTCCAGATCACTTTGAGCTAACCCCCCAATTCCCCTGCACAGATGGACCATGAAGTGGCCCATGAAGTGACCAACAGTTACCTTTACCTCATTGTAATACTAAAATCTCTGCCCAAGGAAGAGCGCTAGCCTCATTTACATAACACAATGTATGCATAGGCATTTTCATTAAGGCACATGTACAGTCTTATTACCCCAGTCTACATCTGATGCCAAGCTTCCCTATCAAAATATTCATCCTAACCCTTAATAAAAGGAACCCATTCTCCTTTGCTTGGGGAGTCACAGCTTTCAAAGTTTCTCCTGTGATCTTAAGGACCTATTTTATATTTTTATTTTAGCCAGAGGCTTCCATTGAGGTTAAACAATAACTTTGTTGTTTAACCCTTAAACAGTCCCCTTCCCCCAGGGGACTTAAAAACAGGTCGGGGAAACCAGTCCCAGGTAACAAAGTCCAAATAAAAGGGTGGGTCAGGCCAGGTGGAGGTATTCAATCAGTGGGGGCGCATGTTGTCTCCTAGCTACCAAAGTGATGGGCTAGTTTCCATGGCCACTGTGGGGTGAATTGTAATTCAATTAGCCTCCTGTGTGTGGCCAGGCCCAACCACAGGGCCTTTGCTCCATAAAAGTTAGTCCGGAAAGCAGGGAGGGGTCGTCCTCTCTGTAGGGGAGGCCCCGACTGGTCTGTTTGATGGTCAGTTTGACTCCTGATGCTTGGCGTGAAATAAAGTTTTGCTTAACCTTCACTTTGTATCAGTCTCGCTCCTTTAATCACGGACCCTTTATTGGGATACCCATTTTTGGGGGGACCCAACAATATGCTGCCAATAGTTTCCTTTGTGGGGCAATTCCACCTCCTGTAGTTTTTGTCTGTGAGTCACTAAGGAGCAAACTAATGTTAGTTTGGTTATGCAGGTTGGAGGACTGGGGGTGTAGGGACAAGCAGTCTTAGCAGAACCGGGAAAATGAGGCTACAGTGGGTAATAGAAAAAGGGCTGCCTGGCTAATTCAATGACCTGGGGGTAGTATAAAAGAAAGCTGAAGTCAAGCAAGAGAAGGTAGGAGAGAAATTGAAAAAAGAAAAAAAAGAAGAAGAAATTAGGATGAAGGGTGGAAGGGGAAAAAAAAGAGATTTTATTTAATGGAATTAAGAGCCAGGAAAAATTTTTGAATAAAATGAGAATTTTTTTTTAAAGATTTTATTTATTTATTTGACAAAGATCACAAGTAGGCAGAGAGGCAGGCAGAGAAGGAAGCAGGCTCCCTGCTGAGCAGAGAGGCCGATGTGGGGCGCGATCCCAGAACCCTGGGATCATGACCTGAGCGAAAGGCAGAGGCTTTAACCCACTGAGCCACCCAGACGCCCCTAAAATGAGAATTATTTTAACTTGATAAGTATGTACTGAGCTCTTCACTACACCAGTTTCTTTTTCTTTATGGATATCCATGTAAAAGCACAATCCCCTTGGGGCTCCTGGGTGGCTCAGTGGATTAAGCCTCTGCCTTTGACTCAGGTCATGGTCCTAGGGTCCTGGCATCGAGCCCCACATCTGGCTCTCTGCTCAGCAGGGAGCCTGATTCCCCCTCCCCCTCTGCCTGCTTTTCGGCCTACTTGTGATCTCTCTCTCTCTCTCTGTCAAGTAAAGAAATAAATCAATATAATCATTAAAAAAAAAGGGCACAATCCCCGTCTAGCCAACATAGCATAGGAAGAATTGATAAAAGCCACATCCAAGAATGGCCTGTAAAGACCTCTGTAATGTGATTCCCACATCTTTCCTCTTCCACGGTGAACCTGGAAACCATGTCTTGAAGATACAGAGCCACAAGATGGAAGGAGCCTCACAGCCACAGAAACACCTGTTTTCATCAGTGTTGCTTTATTAATACAGGAAGAAATACAGATTTATTTGAGATATTTCACTGGATTATTTCCTGTTAATATTGTAAGAATACTTTTTAATTTCTATAAAATAAATACTAAAAAGGCTAATTTCACATGTACTCTAATGATATCATGACTATGCATAGCCCATCTAGAAATTGCTATATGACATTTTCATATGAGATCTTTTGGGAGTTCAAACGATTATTTAACGATGACTATGAACTGTTTAGACAAGTATAACGACTTACTTACTGAAAAGTTTTCAACTCAGAATTTTCCAGCGTATCTTCCTAACAGTCCTTTGCCCTCCAGGCATCCCTCCAAATCAGTGGGAGCCGAGTTGTGACCATAAGATTCAGAGAGGGAGAAGCTCTGAGGAGAGGCTTATTTACCTCAATTCTACTCCAGCGGCTTCTGAGCAGAGTTTCTCCCCTTCTGTTTTCACCACCCCTTTTGAGTGACATAAACAAACTACTGTGTTTTAAAAATCTGAGGGTCCCATAACCATTCTTCCTTTTAGCCTCTTAAGTGGTTTTCTAAGGGTATTTTACAGCTTGTTCCTGCAGATAAAAGGAGACTACAGAAAAAAAGCAGCCTCTAAAGCTCCATCCTTTCTCTTTTTCACTTAGAAGACAAAGAACGCATGCCAATGCTAATGGAGTGCCTTTGCATAAACAAAGGAAGAAGCTGCGAAAGGCCTTATTCCTGAACCTCAAGAGTGGCAAAGTAAGTTTTTCCCCTTTGCTGCTCCTTATCTTGCTAAACTCCACAGGCCCTCTTCCCAATCTCCCAGTCTTCCGAGGAGCAGCCCTGAGTAAGGTGACAAAGGCCGTGGCTTCAACCAGAAGACCAATTTTGAGCTCTAGGGAGGAAGACAAATTCTGCTGACCATGGGGCCCTCAACAAGAAAGGGGTTAAAGACAGTGGTGTGCTTTGAAGAGAATGTGTGTTTTGGAGCCACTAAAGTCCTGCGTTAGACACCTGATTCTGTTAATTGGAGAATTGTTGCCCTAGATCCCTTCCTTGGATCTTCATTTTTTCCCTTCCAAACTATGCAAAAGTAATACCCACTTCACATACATGTTGTCAGAATTAAAGATCATAAATTAAGCAATATGCAGAGCCTAATACGGGCACCTTAAAAAAGAGTGATTTGATTAACAAATCATCAGACATCTGAGTACCCTACTTTGGTAATATCAGCTTCTTCAAAATAGTAGGAAACCAATAGGGAAACATGGTGTATGGGATTCCTCTGTACTACCTTTGCGACTTTTCTGTAAATCTATAATATTCCAAAATTAGAAGAGTGTTAAAAATTAAAAAAAAAAAAGGAATGCAACAGCTGCATACATCTAATAAGTATGATAATATATTTTCCATAGAGTTTGCCAAAATAATTTTACATTGGATGTGAAATCTGAAGGTGAATTTTAGCTAAGACATGGGCATAGGTGTTTCAAATAATGCCTCATAGCATTAGACTTTTTCTTAATTTTTAAATTTTTTTTATAAACATGCAATGTGTTATTAGCCCGAGGGGTACAGGTCTGTGAATCGCCAGGTTTACACACTTCACAGCACTCACCATAACACATACCCTCCCCAATGTCCATAACCCCACCACCCACTCCTTACCCCCCTACTCCTGGCCACCCTCAGTTTGTTTTGTGACATTAAGAGTCTCTTATGGTTTGTCTCCTTCCCTATCCCATCTTGTTTCATTTATTCTTTTCCTACCCCCCAAGCCCCTCACGTTGCATCTCCACTTCCTCATATCAGGGAGATCATATGATAGTTGTCTTTCTCCGATTGACTTATTTCACTAAGCATAATACCCTCTAGTTCCATCCATGTCGACATAAATGGCAAGATTTCATTTATTTTGATGGCTGTATAGTATTCCATTGTATATATATATATATATATATATATATACCATCTCTTCTTTATCCATTCATCTGTTGATGGACATCTAGGTTCTTTCCATAGTTTGGCTATTGTGGACATTGCTGCTATAAACATTCCGGTGCACGTGCCCCTTTGGATCACTACATTTGTATCTTTAGGGTAAATACCCAGTAGTGCAATTGCTGGGTCATAGGGTAGCTCTATTTTCAACTTTTTGAGGAACCTCCATGCTGTTTTCCAGAGTGGTTGCACCAGCTTGCACTCCCACCAACAGTGTAGGAGGGTTCCCCTTCCTCTGCATCCTAGCCAGCATCTATCATTCCCTGACTCTTAAACTTTAGCCATTCTGACTGGTGTGAGGTGGTCTGTCATTGTGGTTTTGATTTGTATTTCCCTGATAGCAGAAGATTTTTAAGTCAAGCCCACACAAGTTGGAAACAACCTGTTTGATGGGGGTAAGAGGGAGGTAGACTCTAGAATTTTTCAAGTTCTAGGAAAGAATTACAAAACATTCTTCATGAAGTCTGTTGCAGTACCTTGTAATTGTACTCTTATTAGTAATCAGAGTTAGTAATTCTCCAGTGAAATTATGCATAGTCAGGCAAACGAAATGAAGACTATAAACTCACATGAGGTCAGCTCCAATATTTGCAGCCCAATAGACATTTATTTCAGTTTTCAGAGATTCAGGACTTAGATATCAGGTAACAAATTGCAGATATGCATACTGAGGAAATCCCTAAATTATCATCAACCAACATTTGCTTTTTTCCTCCCTCACAATCTTGTATACAAATTCTTAGCAGGGGAATAGCTTTCATCTCAGCAGTAGCAAAGAAATGTACTCTATGTACAATTTTTATAAAGGAGGAAAGCGTAAAAGCAAAATTCATATTTCTTTGTGCCATTCTGACAATTCTGTCTTTTGTCTTTGTGGAATTAATTACCCACCTCTCTCCCTTGCTTTTATTTTCTAGATGTGTCACAGACTTAGTCAAGCTTTTCTTGCTATAATGAAGAGGAAAAACGAACAACAAAAAAGCCAGGTTGCTATATTTTCCTGAAA
This sequence comes from Meles meles, assembly GCF_922984935.1. Classification (NCBI taxonomy): domain Eukaryota; kingdom Metazoa; phylum Chordata; class Mammalia; order Carnivora; family Mustelidae; genus Meles; species Meles meles. Next base: position 85,232,153 of record NC_060074.1, on the reverse strand, counting down.
CTACACTTTCATTGGAGACCATTTTATTTTTCTCAACCATTAAAAAACAATAGTTCTTTATCCACAAGTTCTGTTTTTCTTTTTTTGTTGTTTTTTTTTTAATTTTTGACCTCCTCAGTTAAAATTGGTGAGCCAAATGAATATTTCAATTTGAATAATTTAAAATGCGTGATTCCTGCCTTCTTCATAGATAAAGTTAATTTAGAAATAGCATTATTGAAACCAGGCATTCTTTCTAAACCAAGAATTCCAGATGTTTTTAGTTGCTGCCTATGACATTTCCACAATCAGAATAAATTGTGTTTCCACAGTAATGTAATAGATAGAAGTGCTGAATAAATCTCATGCAGTTGAGATGACAAAATTAACATGCTGATGACATTTTAATGTTTCAATATAATCAAGGGGGCATGGATCATGCCTCCACCAGTTCTAATATAATTCTATTCTTTAATCTTTTTCCAAGACAAAATAAAATATAGATAGATTTCAGAAAGTATATAACCAGAGTATGCTTCAGTCTTCAGGCAAGCTGTTTAGGATGCATGTGAAATGCTGTTTAGGTTCAGCTTTGCCAATAGATATTTTACCAAAGCAATTGAGTTATACATAAAAAAAAATCCTGCATTAGGACATTTTGTTTTCTCTTTCTGAAGGTGGCAGTTGATGCTTCTGGTACAACTACTGTTTTCTTTTTAAGCAGAAAGTTTGCTGACTTAAACAGGGAAATCAGTATATTCTGGTTGGATCCAGTGAACAATTGCCATTCACCTATTCTCACACACACACACAAAAAAACATTTAAACAAACAAACTTATTGGACACAAAATGAGAAAAGACAAATATCTGATAATCATAAAAATACAAAATTTATTTTTTTTTTCTAACAGAACAATGCAAACTGAAATCTTAGAGCCAATTTCATCCTTGGAAGAAAAAATAGCCTGACTACGCATGTAGATTGAAGATCTGTACTGAATGTGGATGAAGTTATATATTCCTTCTAAAGTGGCATTGGAGAGGAGAATGAAAGACAAGGAGATGGAATGGCAGTACCGCTACCTCATCCTCACATGGAAAGTGTGGGGACGATATGCTAAATGAGAACACTGAACTGATGTCCTTGCCAGAAGTCAGGTATAGATGGAAGAAGTCAGGTATAGATGCAAATGGGTGACGTATGATTAGCAATATCTGGGGTCCTCATTGCGTTTATCACAGAACAATGACAGAATGAGTATGTATTGCTGAAGAGTAGTTTTCAGTCTTTGATTATGAACCTTTTTTTCAAGCAAAATCTCATCCAGAAACATATTAAACTAATAAGAGAAGAACACCCTGAGGGAACAGGGGCCTCATGGATGGCCCTGATGTGACCTCCTAGAAGATAATACTAAATCTGCCATAAAAGATTTGCCAAAACATGGAACAGGCACAATTTTTCCCCAATATTACTTTCCCAACATATTATTCTATTTCAGTCACTGCCAACAAACTGATTAAAACATATATTTACATAACATCTTCTAATACCTCCCACCTTTCCAACCTCTACTCCAATTCTGGAGGGTGACCAATTAGCAGGGCCACTCATGCCAGGCCTCTGCTTACCTCTCTTTTTCCCTTATGTTTCATGTGTCAGAGTGGATGATTTCAGATGCAACTGTAAGAAACCCCATTCAGAATGGCTTCAGTAACAAGGAAATTGTCTATTCCTGCTCTAGAGTCAGGTCAAGTCCAAGCAGAAAAGTAGAAGAGCCTAAGAATATCATCATGAGGCTGAATTCTCCCCTCTTTCTGGTCTGTTATCCTACGACTGTTTCTCCTAGTGGGTTAAGATGGTTTCCAAAAGTAATTGGGGCTTCTCTTGTTCATCTCTGGCAAGGAAGGGGTGGGAGGGAGGGAAAGAAAAAGGAGGAGAGAAAGAGGGATAAGGGGAAAAGGGAAAGGGAGGAGAAGAGAAGAGAGAGGAAGGAGAGATCCATTAACCATGGAAAATAGGTTTTACTAGTCTCGTTGGCTCAATTTCAGAACAATTAACAACTGGCAACAGAAGACTAAGTATCAGCTCACTAAAGGAAACCAAAGGAGCACTTTGTGAGAGTACCCACGATTCTAACCTTTACTGAAGTCTGTCCCACAGTCCCACATCTGGAGATCTAACGGAATAATCCACACTAAAGTGCAAAATAAGTATCAGAGAGGTTGAACACTGAACCTGAACAGCAGCTCTGGCAGTGGGCACTAGACTAACATGGCTATTTTGCTTCTGTCTCAGCTAGGGGGCTTTATGGGTATATGTCAAGCATTATTTAAAAGTGTGTTTTGTTGTCACACCTAAGTGATTCAAGTATGCAGTGTACAATTGTGTTCATTTCTCTCTCTCTCCCTTTCCATACCTTGAAAGAGTATACTCATACTCGGACCCTCACAGTAAAGAGCTGAGGTATCCAGAATGTAGAAGTAGTTTACACTAAAAACGTAGCACCCATCCCATGCATCTGTAAAAGCACATCAAGCTGTCAGATGCTTGACCAAATTAATAGCTCTGAAGACCTCCTATTCACTAAAGATCTGAAGTCTTTTGGTGGAGCTTTGGTTGAGAGATGTCTCCCTTCTAATCTTGCTTATTGGATTTGAAAAACTCCATAGCTTTTTCTGTCAAGGAAGCTGCAGAAAACACATTGTTATAGGAATGAGTTAAAAGGAAAGAATGAAAAAAAGTTGAAAATAAAGATAAATGTTAACTAATATTTCAGCTCAAAATACTGACAAAAACTAAACATACTTCCACTGAAAATTGGTGGTTGGGGGAGGTTGTCCTTTTTATAAGATTTCTAACCTCAAAATACTTCTAACCATGATATCACACTGTTGCAGTCACTTAATACTTTACTTTCTGTAAAAGAAGTAATTCACAGCTCTTCAGCTTGTTTACACAATAATGGTACAACTGTTCATCTTTCTTTCATTAAAAAGTGAATTACTAGCACATTTCTGCTATTAGGGTCAACTCAAGTTGAATTTGTGAAGGGTACAGAATTTCTTATTTTCACTGCCATTCCTTTAGGCACTTTCAAATATAGTATGAAATTTTCTGAGATCCCCACTTACAAAACCTCATAGGTTTCTGGATTTTATCAAGCCTTTCTGTCCCATAAAATCAACATTGTATGTGTGTGCTTTCTGCTAGGTGACAATATGTTTAGGGACTGAACTTAACTATAAATAAATCAATTATTAAATAACAATTTTAAAACTATTAACTAGAGACCAAAGTAATACATTGCCCCTCTGATAAAATATAATGTCTTAATTAAGGCAAAATATAGACTTTCCTGGATGACTCTCCAACAATAACTTTTATAATAGACACTTTTGAGACATTCTGGTAGGAGACTGGGAAAGATATTTTGATAGACATATTCTTTCAATTATGCCATTTAAGTAAACATTTGCCTACATGTTAATCTAATTTACATAAGAAGACTTCTTATTATTGTTCTCCATTCATTTTTATATTTCCTATCCAAAAAACTGTTTTCAATATTAGAAGGAGTATTAGATTTGGGATATCTTTAGTCTCATACTGACTGCAATTTTTGGCCAAATTACTCAAAGATTGTAACTTGATATTTCCTTGTAAATGGAATTAATGACTCTAGGAGTATGTGCATTAAGACAGTAAAAAGAGCAAATTCAAATACAATATGCCTACAGGAGCTAAGAGCACGTATAAGTAAGCTTCAGTCAGGAAATGGACATTAGACACAAACTGGGATATTCTGAGAACAATTTATATATTAGCCAGCCTCCAAAATGGCCTGCAATGATCTCTGCCTCATGGTATTCACTCCCTCATACAGTCACCTCTCACACTGAATAGATGTGTTATTCAATGAGGGTGATAGAGTATTATGGAAATGGCAGTGTGATTTCTTAGGTCAGGTCTTACGGCATTGTGCTTTCTACCTTGCACTACCTTGAATCAATTGCTCTGAAGAAAACAGCTACCATGTTGGGAAAATACTTAGACCAGCCTATGGTGAATTTCATTTGGCAAGGAACCAAGGCCTCCTGACAATAGTCAGCATCAACTTGCTAGTCATATGAGTCAGCCATTTTGGAAATTAATCACCCATCTCCAGTCTGGCCTTCCTATGAGTACATGAGAATCCCTAAGCCAAGACTACCTATCAAGAATTGTTGAAGGTTTAAGATTTTACCCCACTTATCAACTACATATTAGCCTGCCTTATTTTCAATGGATACTTGCAGAAGACACAAGATTCCTGGGTCAGAAACAAAGAACTTTATCTTTCAGAAGAGGTATAGTAATCAAATTATTAGCTTTTTCTTGAGCTGGGTTTGAGTCTTAATTCCCATAAAGCAACTTGGATGGGGCCAGGTGACACCTGCATACACACTGAATTGTATTATATTTCACTGAGTTTAGGAAAACCAAATCTTTTATTACAGTCACTAAGGATGACTACATTTTGCTCAGGTAAGAGAAAAAATTTATTTCCCAAGGCAGGTCATTCAGCAAATATACTTGAAAAGATAGCTTAGAATGAGGGCAACAAATGTCTTTTCTCTCAATAAATGCAGATATGTGAGAAACTCATGGAGAATTGTTTCTCAAACCTACCAGCTAAACCACTTCTAAATTCCTGACCCACAGAAACAGTGACATAATAATTTATTACTGTTTTACGCTCAGAAGTTTAGAGGCAATTTGTTACACAATAATAGATAAATATAATTTGTTACAAAAAAGAAAAGCTATTTAGAATGTAGTAATTATGAAGTAATAACTAATTGCTAAGGAGTATTCATAGATTCTAGGACTAGCAGCAGTGGCATTGTTACCACACTGAAATGGAAGAGATGATGGGAAGAAAAACTTCCTGAAACCAGTGGGGATCAAGAATCACATACAACTGGCTATCACACAAGGGGGGACAACTTTGAGTTAAAACAGGTGATCTCACACGGAGCTCAGCCAGCAGAATCAAAGTCCTAACCTCTCTCTCTTCTTTCTTTCCCATTTCCCCATTGGCTGAAAAGAAATAGAAACCAGGGAATGCTGATGGTATTCAGACAGATAAGCCTCTCTGCAGAGAAGAATAAAAAGTGAATGGGGGTAGGGGGTGGGGACAAATAGAAAGTATCTGGCACAATCTGGAAAATAAGGGAGCTCATGCATACCTTTTCTAAAAAACGAAAGTTCCTCCTCAGCAGTAAATGATTTGTTACTTGGTTATTCAGTTGAAAGGGCAAGAATTTGACAGGCACAGGGTTAGGATGGGACTCCATGGAGGGAGGGACTTAGACAAAAGGCAAAACTGAATTGCCAACTGCCTGGAGGATCTTTGACCAGAGGGGCAGTGGCAGAAAGCCTTACTGCTTGAACTCACTGAGGTCAAGAACAACACTTCTCATGCCCATACCGAGTGTGAAAGCCAAATGTGGAGACATTAGATTCTCTGAACTCAAATTTCAACAAGTCTCAGCAGCCATGACTTGCAGATAATTAAAACTCCTCTGCATGTTGTAATTGGATTTGGGCTCCCAATAGTCAACTTGTGGTATAGGTGAAAGTGTGTTGTAAATTATCATGAAGAATGCAAAATAAAGTGGAATGCTGTGTATCTTCTTTATAAAAAGACAATTTGTCAATTATAAAAATCATTATAAGCAGTCAATGGCTTTGCGTGAGTTCTAGAAATTTAACTACACTGGATTTTTAACTAGTGTTTGAATTTAATCTAGACTTACTTGTATCAACAATTATACTCAGGACAGGAGATTTTGATAGATAAATCTATCAAAATTTACCAAAGTTTTAAAAGGTTTACTAAAACTTAAGTATAAAGTAGATATCATAAAGTTCTCTATGAAACAAATGGCTTTATCATTCTGACCAAGAATTTAGAAAAAAACAGGGGCGCCTGGGTGGCTCAGTTGGTTAAAGCCTCTGCCTTCGGCTCAGGTCATGATCCCAGGGTCCTGGGATCGAGCCCCGCATCGGGCTCTCTGTTCTGTGGGGAGCCTGCTTCTTCCTCTCTCTCTGTCTGCCTCTCTGCCTAGTTGTGATTTCTCTCTGTCAAATAAATAAAATATTAAAGAAAAAAAAAAGAATTTAGAAAAAAACATATCTGTTTCTAAGTCTTTTTTAAAAGATATTAGTTATTTATTTGAGAGAAAAAGCACAAGTTGGGGTGGGGCAGAGAAATAAGCAGACTCAGATCCTAGGACCTTGAGATCATGACCTGAGTTGAGTTAGATGCTTAACTGACTTAGCCACCCTGGCACCCTTTAAATTCTTTAAGTTAAAACATTATTACGTTCACTTATAAAAAGGAGATAATACTTTTAATATAAAATGGGCTTTAATCTGTCAGTAAAAACACTAGTATACCAAGAAAATGATGGACGAGAAGGTATCAACTAACAATTAATAGAATAAACTGAACCAGACAATAAGCACAAAAACAATGGGCAATACACTAAGAGTCAAATAAATATAAAAGGGAAAAATATAAAAATTTCAATTAAGTAAGCTTCAGGTTTTGGACTATATGTTGGTATAGACTTTTTAGAATACTCTTGGGAAGTATGTAGTGAGAATTTTTTTTAATTTAGTTAATGTGATGTAGGAATTCTATTTACAGAAATTCATTTTGGGGGCTCAGGCTGTTAAGCTTCTGCCTTCAGCTCAGGTTATGATCTCAGGGTCCTGGGATCCAGTGCCTTGGCAGGCCCTCTGCTTAGTGCGAAGTCTGCCTCTCCTTCTTCCTCTGCTCCTTCCTCCCGATCTCCCTCACTTGTTCCTTCTCTCAAAGAAATAAAATCTTTAAAAAAAAAAAAAAGAAATTTGTTTGAAAGAAATAATCAGAGAGTTGAGAAAATATTTATACACAAAGATGCAATCAAAGATTATTTTACATTATCAAAAGTATTTGGAAGTATCTCTCAGTGACCAGCTACAAAAATGATAAACCAAATTCTCATACAAAAATAATTCTGAATAATATTTGACAATCAAAATGAGATATTTAAAAAGGATAAAAAAATGAGATATTTAAATGCGGACTAAAAACAATCAATTTTTTCATAAAACTTTTTTCTTTTCCTCAATAACTAATTATGGTGTAACTTCTATATTCCAGGAATTGTCCTAGGCACGAGGGAAGATACCTATCAGCAAAGCAAAGTCAATCCATACCGTGATGGACTGCTTAAACTGGCAGCAAAAGCAGAGAGAAGTATTTACAGAAAGAATTAACTTTTTCATTCATTGCAATTGTGGTAAGTGGTATGAAGAAATACATTCTGTTATAGGAAAGTTTATTTGGAAAACCTACCAAAAAAGAAGCCCACATTTCAAAAGAAGCTCGCATTTAAGTTGAGATTTACAGAATGAATAGTGATTAATGCAATATAAGCCAAGGAGGAATTATCCCAGCTAGAAAGAATAGTATGTACAAAGGCCCTGAGGTTAAAAAGGACATGAAGAAACTGAAGAAGGCAATATGGCTACATACAAAGAGGGAAGAGGATTTATCCAAGAGAGATAAAGCTGTTAATACCTCTCAGAAGCTCTCTGTTACTGCTATTAATGATGAGGAATGGATCCAGTAAGACAGCAATGATTGTAGCTTTCTAGCTAACTTCTACTTGTGCAGTGTGACAAATGAGAACTGAGAATTCAGGTACATCAGTACGTCTCTACATTTTCACATCCTTGACTCATCCCGTGCAAGGTTAATGGGACAGAAGTGAATGAGAATAGTTTTCCAGTATACATCTTCCATCTTGAGTGAGAAAACTGTTAACAGATTCTTTATGAAGAACTCAGATCAATGGACTTAGAATCCTTCCCTTGAACTTTAAAATGTTTTCATTAAAAACAGAAACAGTACTGCTTCAGACTCACTCTCTCTCTTCTTCTGTTCCTCCCCTTGCTCTCTCTCTCTCTCAAATAAATAAACAAATCTTAAAAAAAAAAAAAAGAAAAAGAAAATGGAGGTAGTAGAAGAAACAGGAAAGTCAGAGAATTAAAGGATAGAGATCTTCAAGGGCGCCTGGGTGGCTTAGTCAGTCTGCTCTGGCTCAGGTCATGATCCCAGGGTCCTGGGATCCAGACTTGCATGGGGTTTCCTGATCAGTGGGGATTCTGCCTCTCTCCTTCCCTCTGACTCTCCCCCTGCTTGGGCTCTCTCTTTTGTTGCATTAAATAAATAAATGAGATCTTAAAAAAAAAAAAAAAGATAGAGATCTTTAAATGAGAAACTCGTGGTAAAATTAAAAATCCAAGCAAGTATTGGCCACTACATAAATAAGATTGTAACTCAGGCAACTAAATCTGATTAAAAGGTATCTTTTCTCTTAGTATGCTTCCTATAAGCATTTAACTGTCTCAATTTCTTTGCAAATTCCAGAATAGTTCATAGTTTCTTTAAAACTTGATAAATATATCATATTAGTTTGCAATAACTGTTTGAAAAGGAAGACTTTCAAAAATATAGCAGAAAAGTGCCAATCATCAAAGGTTCTTACCAATACAGAATGCCTCATTAACATGAGAGATCCAAAAACTCATAAAAGATACCTCATTTAAAAATAGGAAAGATGCTTTTTGAAAGATACGGTTGCAAAATTTTCCACTAAAGTGTCCCTTGATTAATAATTTTCTATGTAGATATCTTTGAAACAGCAAACAAAAACTTTATAACCATAAATTCTACTATATTGCATTTAAGTTAATATGTTTGAAGAGTCAGTCTTTGATTCAGTATTTTGATCTTTTCTAGATAGAGTATACTTTCTAAAAGAGCGAAAATATATTTAAAACTAATGATCCTAAAAGCACTTGCTAAACTTGCAAATAAAGTTATCCCAGCAACATTGTCTTTAAAACATTTATAACGATATTAAATATGTGTATTTGTCAGGTTGCATTAAAAACTGCAGATTGATGGAAATTCAAACTGATAACCAACATCTTTCTCCTGTGTGGAAAAGCCAGAGAAAGGATGGAGATGTTTGGCCCTGGAAACAATCTATCCCTGACTTCCTTAGCCTGCCTGCAACTCCAAGCAAATTTGGATAAGTAAGGCTCCAGTCATCCAGATAAACACCCAGGTTACAGCGACTTTGAACACCTCATTAACAGACTATGCACAGAGCAACCAACAATACAGGTATATGATTTTTGTTCACCTTTCTTTTTCTAAGAACTTATTTGCATTCCTATGCATGGAAAACACATGAGTTGCAGAAGATCAGGCCATGAAGATTCAGGCTTGATGAAGAGAGAGGAGAAAAGAAGGGGAAAGCCAAAATAATAGGAAGGACTAGAAAGGAATAATGGAATGAATAAATTATGGCTAGAAAGACAATGATAAAATGTAGCCATGAGGAAGATAAGAAAATGAACAGAAGAACGTGTAGGGAAATGAAATATAGCTGTTGAATCAGAAGTTCAATTAAGTGCGTTTCAGTGAATAGTCTTCCATTGTCTTTTAGCTCCAAATTTGTCAAATTCACAGTAATTTAACTAAGAGATGAGGTGAAAAGAGGTTTAATAAAGTTTGACACACATTTTAAACATAGTAATACTTCCAAAGGCAGCATCTAAGCAAGCAATGTTATGCTTATAATATTCAGAAATAATGCAATTCTAATTCACATGTATCATTTAAAATGCACCATATTTTTTTTCTGAAAAACTGATGGATGCGATAGAAACATACAAGATAATGTCATGTTCCATACCTTAAATTCCTCAGATTCTCTCTTCCCAGGCTACGTTAGCTTCTACTGAATCTATCATTTTATAACATTTATGTCTAGAGATTTAGCTGTCTATTCCAGTTATATTTATTTTAAAAAGCTTTTTATTTAAGGAAAGATTTTATCCGAAGTTTTAACAATGAATTCCAATTTTTCACTATAGCAATTGTTCCTGAGCTCTGGGATATAAATGAAACTCTTTTCTTCTTGCTATAAAATGGATCAATGGTTAGAGAAAAACAACCCAAGTTCAAGTTATAGATGTGGACTTCAATTTTTCACAATTATTTTGATTCTACTCTGAAGTATGTCTCTTACTATGTAAATTTAAAAGTCAATGTGGGATATGTTTTATTTTCTAAGAATTCCTAAGGAAGTGGGAAACAAGTTACAACTTGCCACATTATGGTAAGTACATGAGTCAAGTTCAGTATCCTCTTAGCTTCCACCCACCCTCATCAACTTCCAGATGCACATTCTACTGCCAAAGCTGCTCCACAGCCTCTATTATGTGTTCCCTATAATTTAATATCTTTTGTACACTGGTTAGACACTGCTTGACACGAACATCTATACATAGTCTAGGGAAGAGACCACAGAATTCAGGGTCAAGCTGCTAATACTACTAAGTACTGCTAATTACTTTGAATATAAAGGTCTTCATTCTGGATTCTAATCCACTGCCAGAATAAATTTATTCTGAGAACAAGTCTTGGAGATATTAGAACAGCACTGAATTTATATGAACAATCCTGAAGTCTATAGCAGTCACATACTTCTAATTTACTTTTCAAAAATATAGTCTAAAATTCAATATATAGTTCATATATATATGCAAATATATATGTGTATACACACACACACACAATTTGATAAATATATTTAAAACAACTTCTGAAAGAGAGATGACCCTGATCATTATAGGATATGCTTTTCCTGCAACTTGTACATATTAAATCATTACAAATGGCTTTTATTCTAGGATAGAGTACACTTTATTTTCTAACATTTATTGCTAATTTCATTCTCCACATCCTACTCATTAAATATCATTTGTACAATAAAAAGCTAGGTGTTTTAGAGAATATAAAGCAAGTTGCTTCTATTTTTCAATTTTACATAAAGGAATTGGGTAATCAAGGTGTCTGTAAGCTATTTTGGCTATAATATGTATTGATTCATCCAATAGCAGGTACTCAGCTATGACTCTCCTTTGTATGCTATTAAACATTAAGGACAAATATAGAGATAATATTTACTCAGTGTTACTATGAATGTGTGTTATATAAATTCACTCACCTAATTCTTTACCTTATGAGACAGGTACAGTTTTATATTCCATTTTTTGCAGATTAGGAAGGCAAAAAATGGTGAAATGCCTAGGTCCGTGTCACATAGGCAGTAAGTGGTAGAGCAGGATCTAAACTCAGGGAGTCCTTTCCAAAATCTATACCTTTAGTGGCTACATATTATTGACCCTAAATGAAAATAAAGGCATGGTTTCTTATCTTCAAATTTAAAGCCAAGTTTAAAATGCTCTATTGGCAGATATAAATGAATTCATACCTATTAGAGATATGGAGATAGGAAGTGAACAATTCAAAGCAGCATAAACAAAACTAAATTAGAGAATGATGGATATAGTATACAGATGGCCCATGGATTCCTTGAGAACTTGAAAACTATTTCCAGCAGTAAAAATTTGAATATGGAAAGAAGCATCTAAATTTCTAACTCAGGAGGACAAAACTGTTCTCAAAAATTAAACAGAGGAAGACTACAGCTTGGAAGCTATCCTGCACAACCAAGAGAACCAACTGGGACTGCACCTGGTAAAGCAAAATTCCTGAGCTTAAGATGAATACTTAAGTCCACCCAATAAACTAAATCTATCATTCCTTGCCTTTTTAGACCTCTGAGCTGTTGTTTTTAATGCCAAAGTTTGTCACACTCCGAGGACATATACACTAATCACTAGTGAGATACAAATGTATAAATCATAAAGGGTTTAGAGAGCAACACACTAAACTTAGTGTCTTCAGCAAGCATTTAACTTTGATTTACTAATATAGTCATCACATGTTAATTGAAGAGTACTATTAGGTATATACAAGATATGAGTTAATTATATGTCACTTAAAATAATTATACCGAGGACACACATTAATGGATTCACTATTGGCTTATAGTAGGTATTATTAATGCATCCTGAGGCCAAGGCCATTTGCAGTGACAACTGTTTATGGAAGTTTCCAGTGCATAAGAGGAGTTATGATCTGAGATCACTTAATCTTCCTTTTCCCCCAATAAGTCAAGGGCTCAACTTTATGTTTGTGAACCTCTTCTTTTTACCCAGCCTTTTATTATTTTTCCTGTTATGTTGAATCACTCTTACTTTATTTTATAGCCAACAGCTTCATGTACTTCCAAAAATTTTCATCTATTATCTTTAAAAGAGAAAAGCCAATCCTAGTTCTTAAGGATGAACTCATTTATGATTTGGAAGAGGAAGCTATACATTTCTGATATAGCCAAGGAGCACCCAGCCTCTGGTAGGGCAGCTGAGCAATCAAACTTTTGATGACAGCAACACATTTATACCAGAATTCAAACTGAAATTTTCTCCAATAATTATTTGTAAATATTAAAAATAATATTGTAAAATAATATTTGAAAAAAGTGGACTATAAAATAGCTTACATATTATGTTTTACTTTAAAACGCTATACACATATACATGAAAAATTACCAAAAACTCATATGCAAAATATTAACAACTATTATCTTTTTGTGTCAGAATTCTTACTTTCATTTTCTTACCTTGGTCCTTTACTATTTAAAAGATTTTTACTGTGTATGAAATATGTCTATATTTCCCTAAAATATTATTCTCAAAACCTATTAACTAGTTCTCCTTTACTTACATCATTTGCTATACACTGTATATAGAGTTGTACAGTTGCAATCCTGACTCATCTCTTCCATCAGACCTGCCCTTTGCCACACTGGGCTAATATCAAGGTCCCATAACCAGGATTTTGTAACTGCAGGCTGTGATCCATTCGTTTAGTGGGTCATAAGCATATTTTTATATTTTTATTTAATTTTTATTTTTTTAAGATCTTATTTATTTATTTGACAGAAAGAGAGAGAGCGCAAGCAGAGGGAGTGGCAGGCAGAGAACCTAATATGGGGCTGATCCCAGTACCCCAAGACCATGACCTGAGGCAGATGCTTAACCAACTGAGCCACCCAGGCACCACAGAAATATATTTTTTAAACAGTATAAAATGGAGACAAAAAAAAAAAAATCGCTGTACACTGTGAAGTAAGAAAATGCTTTTAGTGGGGCGCCTGGGTGGCTCTGTTGGTTAAGCGTCCCACTCTTGTTTTCAGTTCAGGTCATGATCTGAGAGTCCCGGAATAGAGCCCCACACTGGACTCTGTGCCCAGCATGGAGTCTGCTCTCTGTCTCTGTCTCTCTCTCCTTCTCTCTCAAATAAATAAAATCCTAAAAACAAAACAAAACAAAAAACAAAAAAATATTTTTAGTAAAACGTTTTTTCTGTGTTACATATATGAAAATATGTTGGTATGCAATGGCAAAATGTATTTCTTACTATGGGACTAGGGAAGAAGAGTTTGAGAAACTACAGCTCTAAAACAATCTATATAAAAAGATGAAGAAATTAAAAGCATACAGGCATTAAAACAGCTTCCTCTAGAGTTCACCTAGGTAAGAAATGCAGATTCAGGAGAAGTATTCACTTAAAACTGTCTAGAGGTTATCTTAATTATGCTGTCATAGGTTACATCGAAGAAAGGCAGCTAGCTACACTAAATGGGCCCAGTATTTCAGAAATTTTTATTCTTTTAACTCAGCAGCCTTCCTTAATATGGCAAATATGAAGCACTCTAGAACAAAGAAAATATAATTATTTATGTAATTAATTTATTTTAATAAACATTGTTTCTAGTCCCTATAAAAACGATGATACCAAAAAATCTATACTTTGCCTCCATTAGTATCAATTAGTAACATGGTCATTTCTCAATTATATCATTGCCTACTATGCATGTATCCAATAATCTAAAATTAAAATCCAGTATGCTGTGCCATTCTCATTAAATGGCTTACATCTAATCTGTTGCACTTGAGCTAGTGAAGGATATTGTTTTGGAAAGGTAATTAGCAATATTATTTCTTACAACATTCTATCTGCTACAGTAAGAGTTTTAGAAGAAACCAGCAAATATTCTAATTGAACTATGCATTTGACACAAGCATTCACACTGATTCTGTTAATTATTCTCTGTTTTAACTGGTCAATTAAAACTGTAAAAAGGATGGCCAGTGTGAAAGTAGTGTTTTTAAAATGTTGTCTCCCCATCATTTAACTCCAACAACTTAATAGTATTACTTTCACCAAGTGAATCAAATGCTTCCAAATGCACATATCTTCCTTAAAATACAAAAAACAAGTAATAGTCTGTGTCACATGGTGACAAGTACAGTTCAAAGTGCCATTATCACTGTTCTCATGGTGATAATTAATCCTTTAGTCATTATCATAATGAGAAACCATGTTCAGAAAATGCTGATTGAAAAATTCAGATATCAAACACAAGTCACTCATTGCCTATCAGCCAAATTGATTCTTACCCTTATGACAGATTAACACAGAGTCTTCCAAATAATTTATCTAGCCTACTCCAAACTTTTCTAGCCTTCTTATGTTTCACTTCATGATTTTTTAAATGGCCTGCTCTAACATGAAGTACCAGCATTACACTTTTATTTCTTAATTTGTGATGGATCTTTCATCTTAATCAGAATCGTTTCCTGATTTTGTTTTTAATATGGTCTATACTTCATTCCTTAACTGAAATAATTGGAATAAGTTTGCAACTATCTGTGGCCAATTAAGTCTGAAAACTTTCAAATTTCCAAGTATAACTTTATCAGCTTCAAAAGCACTAATAGTCATTTTCACATTGCCCAATGAAACCCACAAGCAAAATTAATATTCAAAGAGTTCTAACTGAATTCATCTAGAAACATCCAGGTACCAAATGAGATGATGTATTTTTTTCCCAAAATGCAAAAACTCCAAGTGTTACACATTATTAAGTGTGAAACAGTTTAAAATGAGTGCCCTTCCTACATCAGCGTGCTGGGCATTTCCACAAGAATATCCCATAATCATCTTAAAATATACACAACTCCCCCAGTTTTAACTTTGCTTGCCTTCCTCTCTCTTTTTTCCCTTACATTTCTCAATTCCCAAACTTGAGTATTACATTGAAATTCATTTTTTGTCTTTTGCCCCCTCATACCCAAGTGGTCTGTGTGCCCAAGAGTACACACACATCCAATAATCAAGTTATACGGCAGCATTCTTTGGCACTTTTTCCTAAGGTCCTGCTGAGTCATAAGCAACATCACGTAATAAGAAACAAGGAAAGAGTAAGGATTCGGAGGGCAGCACTAACAAGAATAAAGTATGGGTAGCTTGGAGAAATGGGGCAATGTTTGCAAAACAAACAAACTTCCTCAAAGGAAATCATACATAAGCTTATCCACACAAGTAATTTTATACCACTGTATCAATTCCAGGAAAAAAAAAAAAAAGGAGGGGGGGAATTAAGTCAAATGGTTGGTTCAGTTATTTCAGTTATAAGGTTAGAGTCAGTAAGATATGAAAATTCGGGACACCTGGTTGGCTCAGTCAGTTAAGTGGCTGACTCTCAGTTTCGGCTCAGTTCATGATCTCAGGACCTTGAGGACAAGGATGATGTAAGGCTGCATGCTCAACGGGGCGTCTGCTTCTGCTTCAGGATTCTCTCTACCTCTGCCCCTCCCACTGCTTTCGTGTGCATGCACATGCATGTTCTCTCTTTCTCTCTCCCTCTCTCTTTCTCTAAAATAAATAAATTAATCAAAAAAAAAAAAGAAGAAATGAAAATTCCATGATATGGTTAACTGATGGCTCCTGTCTTAGGAATAAGAGCAGCAGACACTATTGCAAAATTTCATATTCTTAAGTTTAGACTCCTATGAAGATCTCTCCATATTAAGCAAAACTATGATTTTACTATACTAGGATGCCAGCAATATCACCAGTTCAGACAAAGGATCATTCATAAGAAATGTGGACTGAGATCATTGCTCTTCCATGAGCCATTTCTCTAGGGATACATTTCCAAATCAAAGACTCATTCAATATGCCTGTTTATTATCACAATCTAATAATGTTCTGTGTCAGCCTGTGGATTAAGACTGTTATAATTTGCATTTACATCTTTAATCAAGCAGCCTATGTTATTGATTGTTTAATGATAAAACTATCTCCTTACTTACATAAGATATTTAAAATCAAGGTTGAAGATGGCTATTGTTCTCTCAAATATGCTTACTCCAAAGGCTGCCAACCTCAGTCTGACCATTCCATGCAGCTGGAATTTTGAATTTGTGGACACAAGAACTGGGGAGGGTTTCTCTCCACGCCAATAGTAACTTTTTGCATTCTAAGGATTTCTTAGCTCTCTATTCTAGGTGTCTTTTCCATAGCCATATAGTCACACACCACAATTTTAACAGTTCATTGGCTAGGCAATTGGGAACTAGCCACCCTATTCTTTGGGTCAATAAATTCTGTCCACTAATATAACACTGTATGTTGACTAGCTGGAATTAAAATAAAAACTTAAAAAATAAAAATAATAACATTTAAATATCCTAAACATTTGGAATTTAAATGTTCTAAATCAACTAAAGGATACTTAGAATTATAGAATTAAAGAGACTGTCAAATTGGGCAGTTGGGGAAATACTATGGACTACTGTCATAAGTAATCAAAAGTGGGACTCAATTTATTGGCTGCTATTATTTAGATGACTATCTTCCTCAGTTACTATTAAAAAAAAATACAGACCACTATTTCTGTTTTTCATCTAAAACACTGTTCTTTCACAACTCTAGACATTTTTACATGCTATTCCCCAACGTGACAATATCTAATGTACTTTTGACTTTACCTGTTCTCTTGCTTTCTAGTGACTTCCCCTAATCTATTTGATTTTATTTCCTTTAAAAACATTATACCCCATATTTCTATACAGCATGGGCAGACTCAGCACTCTCTCATAGACAGTCAGCCAAATTCTTCTAAAACATTTTAGTGTGAACAAATAATAATGAACAGTGTGCTAGAATGATCATAATTAGCACAAATAAGTAGGTGAGTTGATGAACATGCAGAGCATTTCCTCTTCCTCTTTTCCTCTTTCTTTCTGTTCTGATCTCTTCCTTTCTTTCCTTTGTCCTTTTCCTTCTTATATTAGTCCTAAAGCCTTTACCTGAAGCACAAAAATTTATGGTCCCGTGAATGGAGACAGGTATGTGGAATGCAGTGGCAGTGGTCCAGAACAAGTTGTTGGTGCCTAAGCAGAACACGGAAGGCATCCTTCTGGAACAGCAGCCCTGGGGAAGGTGTCACAAACCAAGTCGGAAAGGTGGGGAGGCTTACATAAGAAAAGGCCCTCACCGAATCCTGAAGCCCAAGCTGTGTCAACAGGTAGTCCATGACAGGGAAGAAGTGCAGTGGAGACACTAGTTTGTATATGCATAGAGGGTTAATCAAATCAGTTTACTGAGGATAAGAGGAGGCATGTTCTCATTGTAGAAGAAGCCAGTTTTACAAATACAGAAAAGTAAGGACAAACAAACAAACAAGAACTAGAGTAAACCCTATGGTAATGTGTTGGAATTGGAATGACTGGTGGAAGTACACATATGCCCATGCCTATACATAGTCATGCATGCACACATGTTATAGTTATATGTAGAAAAATATAAATCTAATAGATATGTTTTATATAGATCAATAATAGATATCAACAGAGCATATATGTACTATACACATGCATGTGTACACCTACACACACACTCTCTCTAGTTTTCCCTGCTAATAGAGCCTGAGAACAATGACACAATTAGGAATTAAAAAGAAATTGGACCATCTAAATATCACACACGACTGAAAAGAACCAGAATTCCTTGGAGAAATCACTGTTTTCAAGCAAAGTACAAGATAAGCCAAGAAATTTTGGTCTATTCAAAAAAAGAAAAAAAGGACTCAAAGAATGACAGGACATAAAAATTAGCTTCTTGATGGGCTCCCAACAGTCAAGTAAAAATAAGTGATAGTAATAGAATTAGAAACAACCACTGAATAAAACAGGAAATCATGAATCTATACAGATAAAAAAATAATGAAAAATTGATCAATAAATAAAGTAGCTACTGTTCTCCTCCATGAACTTATTACATAGTTTAAAAGTACTAGTATTTCCCACAAAACACTTACTAATTCCTATGGTGAAAATGTGCAGAGGACTCAAAAGATCTGTAAAGAATCCTCTGAAAAACTATGCAAAACCACTGGTGAAACACATATAATACGCCTATTTCAGGAATCCTGGCAAACACACTTTGATCGAGCAATAAAATGAAATCATAAATAAAAGGACAAACAAAAAATAATGAGCCATTTGATAGAATGTAATCAAAACACCAAGATTTTTATTTTACCTTCAATGATGTATCATCTGGATCTAATCAAGAGAACCAATTCAACCTGAAGGACATTCTGCAAAATAACTAGCTTGTAATCTTCAAAAGGTCATAAAGGTCAAAGATTGAGGAACTGTTTTAGGCTGAAGGAGACTAAGGAAATAAAATAACTAAAAACACTACTTGACTCTTACTTGGATCCTCTGAGAATTAAATTAAAGTGATACATCAGTGTTAAATTCTTGATTTTGATGGTGGTATTATTGTCATGTAGGAAACAAACACTAAAACACTTAGGGATGAAGGAATATGAGGGCTGCAACATATACTCAGTTGGTTCAGGAAACAAATGAAGTTATTTGTACCAACCTTGTAACTTTTCTGTAAATTTGTGATTGTTTCAATACTAAATAATTTAAAGGTGAACACAAGATAATTAAATAATTATATGGTATATCAGTTTCATAGCACAACTCAATCTCATTTGTGCCTTTACAAATCTGCTTATCACATCACAATGAAAATATTTGTGTAAAGACTACTCTCCTGCAATCTACTCTATGATAAATATTTACAGCCCCATTGCTTAAAGTGGCTCATATCTATGTTTGAAGAGACTGTGTTTTGTTCATAATTGGATTATAAATAACCTACCTTGGTTTGCCTTTCTTTCTTTCACGAAAGAGAAAAGTTCATGCATATATATTAAAAAAGTTCTAAGAACTCAAACTAACTCTGAATGCAGAGGACAACACAGATGCAAGCCACCAATGCAAAGAGTAAGACACTGGTTTCCTAGAATTATTCAAGAAAATTATTCCAATCTCACAAGTCCTCTGTGCCATTTTCTAGATTTTCTAGAAAACAGCTGCATAAATCACTGAAAATTGTTTCTTAAGAAAGAGTTAAACATAGTACAGAATTCCCCAGCTTATAAACTATGCTGAAAATCCTCTAAGGGGAAGCTTGTTTCAGTTGTGTTATACTAATCAGATAATGTCCCCACTCTATCCTCCTTTTCTTAATTGGTAAAATAAAAGTTATTAGATAAGATGATTTCTAAGATTGTTACCTTATGGGGTAGGATTCTACTCCTTGTTCATTCTTTTCAGAACTGAGGCAGCCAGGGCTCACACTGACTAGAATACACATACACTGGGAAAATGCCCATTTGCCTCTGGAACATTGAATAATCTCGTGGCATGACTTTAACATAAAAATCTGAATAATAACCAACTGTATTTTGGATTCTTATTTGGATGAAACTGTCTGTCTCACAGTTTAGCTAAAGACTATATGTGAAATGTCAAAACATGCAGAGTCTAGGAAACCCACCTTTGCTTCCTATTGCGTTTTTCACCTTGTAACCAGTTAAACATGGTTTGGTATTTTCAAGAATGCACAAAGTTTTCTGGATTTTATGCCTGTTGCTTACTTTTTAAGTTAAACATTTTTTAATATCCTGCTTTTCTCACTGCGGCTTCAGTGGGCTGAAGAACGATTCACTGGCTTTAAACTATTTTCAGAACTAATGCTGAGTTCTATTTCAGTTTTCCCCACCCCACCCCCACCCCCACCTCCTGCATTATCTCTTCTAATTTCCATGGACTATTTTATTCTAAGATTCTGTGTAATATTAAATTACAATAATAGCAATCAAAGTCATGGGGAGCTAAAGGATTTTCGATTGCAGCCCATGCTTGGCTCTCAATAGCATGGCAGAAGGAGAGCCTAAAAAGCACAACAATTCAAAGAACTTGCCAGCAGACCCCATTGTCCTTTCAGTTTCTAATGACACTGAAGTACTTCCATGATTAAAATTTAAAGGCTTCCCAGTAACCAAGTAATTTGCCCAAAACTCCTTATCTAGCACTCACCAAGAAGGCTCTGATTTTAATATACTATTAATCAAGCTCCAGCCAAGTTTACCACTGATACTTTCAATTATAGAGAGACTAGCTTCATCTCTCTCAGTGTGTACATATAAGGGGAATATTTTTTTTTCTGATTAGTCGGCTATCCAGCAATGAAAAAAACTGCAAACTTGGTTTAGACACACATTACTAAGATATTAGTTGTAGTTTTGGTAACAACAAACCAAAATAGTATAAATTATCTTAAACTATTAATTGTTTTTAAGAATGATTACAAACCTGAATTCCTTGGTGTTCACTGCTAACAAAGAGTTATTACTATTATAAAACATTAATGTCTTCATTAAGACACATGCTGAAACATACCTTATTTTTTTTTAAATGAAACATACTTTAAAAAATAAAAATCAACTAAGAAATTTAGTTCAAAAAATAATAATGAATATATGCAAAGATCTATGTTTGTTATCTATGTTTGTTTCAGTGTTGTTCACAATACCAAATATTTAGAGCAACATAAATATTCAAAAGAGAAAATTGAGTATACAAATTATGGATCATTCTTCCAAATAACTGAATAATATAACAGTAGGTTTATACAACCTTTTTTTTTTTAATATGGGACATATGTTTTGTATATTAAGTAGGAAAAAAGCCAGTTTATTTTGTTAAAATATATGCAAATGCAAAAAATTCCTGTCCATACAATCATCCGCATATGACCAGTACTTCTGTTTTGATGGTTATGAGTCATATTTATTTTCTTAATTCTGCATTTTCAACATCAAATACACATTCCTTTGTAACTAGATAAATGATATTAATTCACCTCATTCCATACATAAGAATTCATCTACACACCCAAAGAAAAATGGAAGTATTTTGTCCTCTTTTTTCTTTTTCTTCAGTATTTAAATAATACCATAAATGATTATTACACTAAGTCATAGAATTTAAAAAAAACAAACAAACCTGGATAGCTATTGTATTACACTGTATGTTTGTGATAATAATGTAACTATGTACATGCAGCTTAGGGAATGATAAAGATGATCACTAAATTACCTTGGTCAATTAGTAAAATAATAATAATAATTACTATTATTTTTTTGATTTATTTTTCCATATAATTTTTTATTTTCTATATGAGAAAGTTAATTTTCATTTAATTAAAGCCAAGGAATTTTATTATTTGTAATATAAATTACAGGATGACTTCAAACAATAAGTCAATATATGGAAGTATCTGCTACTGAAAGTGAGAGATGATGAAATTTAAAAATTGACTGAATTTTCATAGCTTGAGCTACGAAAATTATAGCTACAGATTATCTTATATATTATAATGTAAATTAAGTTTTGATTATTTGTATTGACTAATGAGTCACACAGTAATAGAGAAGACAAATACATTTTTTGAAAAGGATTTAAGCCAAATAAATGAGCAACCCCTCATTCTGGAGGCCCAGGGTCTTATTATTATTTCTATGCTAAGTTGAAGTAACAATATTATTGTTATTTAGTTACAAAATCAGGTTTTTATAGGAAAAGGTTATTCATCAATGTTACAAATAGTGGCTTATATTTGTATTGGATTTTATAAAGCTCTTTTAAACAAATCATTGCAACTAAATCTCAAAAAATAATCACTGAGCTTCATATTAATAAGTATTTACAAGTGAGAAAATAGTGAAGTAAATGCTATATGAGAAAATGTTCAACTTTACTAATAATGAGAGGTAAGTAAGTAGGCATGTTACCTTTTTTAACCTATTATATTAAATTTTTTGTGTTATTATTTTAATGATAACACTTGATGCTGTTGGAGATGTGGTAATTTAAGTTTTTTCTTATTTCTAGGGAAAAGTACAACTATTCTGGAAAGAAATAAAGAAATGTGTACCAAATGTCAAAGTATTCACATCATTTGAAATGTCCCATTTCTGAGAATGAAGCCTAAAGAATTTAACTTAAATAAAGGAAAAGATGTCCACTGCTTTATTATTTATAACTAAAAGATACAACTTAATGTGTAGCAATAGCAAATGGGCAATGAAATTTCAACACTATAAATATATTAAAATTATATTAATAATTATTTTAAAGGAAAGAAAGGTTTCACATTATATATTATAGTTATAATATGGTGACATTTAAAAAATATAGAAGATAGGAATAAAATAAATCAAAATGTTAACTATAGTTATTTTGCAAAAGGGGTACTAAAGGTGATTTTCCAAATATTCTTTACTAAAGTTTATAGATTTTTAACAGTGAGCAAACGTTGCTTTTTTAAATAGAAAAAAATATAACTAATTGTATTTTAAAACTTCGAATGTCACCTAAATACCCACGGGATTTATCTTACATTGAGCTTGACTTGTCACTATTTTTGCAATTAAAATCCCTCAAAGCATTTTACTTTAAAGATGACTGAGACCAACATAGGGATAAAGAAGGTTTTCTACAAATGACAATATAAAATATTTCAAATATATTTTTTTTTGCCATTAATGTTAGATTTAGGGGAATTACACTTGGGAAAATTTAAATTCCTTTATGAAGCAAAAAAATGTCATTGAAAAACAATCTCTTTGTAGTTTTAGACATTCATGATTTTAATCTTTATGATTACAGTGATTATCCACAAAATGATGAGTAACTTGAATTTTAAAAATATTCTGCAGGAGAAATCCATTAGCCCTATCTCGAGCAGACTCATTTTTAAGATCTATGCTGGGACAGGTATCTAAATGAATTCAATTTGTTTTTTCAATTCTCTTTTTTAAAAGGTATGGTCTGAGAGTAACAATTTTCTTTCATATAAATAATAATAATAAGATGGAGTGACATATTTTAATCAAATATAAATATGCTGGGGCACCTGGGTGGCTCAGTGGGTTAAGCCTCTGCCTTCGGCTCAGGTCATGATCTCAGGGTTCTGGGATGGAGACCCCGCTTTGGGCTCTCTGCTCAGCAGGAATTCTGCTTCCCCCTCTCTCTCTGCCTGCCTACTTGTGATCTGCCTGCCTACCTGTGATCTCTGTCTATCAAACAAATAAATAAAATCCTTAAAAAAAAAAAAAAAAAAAAATATATATATATATATATAAATTTGCTGTTCATGTGAGCATATGTACGTGTATTTAAAACCTGTACATGCATAACTTCCAGTATACATGAATGTATATCATGAACTGCTTCCTGGGCCCTTTCTAAACTAATGCTATACAAAATAAAACAAGATTTATTTTTCGGTGAGCTTTAACTGACATTATGACAGTGTACAACCACCTGTATATAATTTTAGATGACAAATCCTTAGCTCCAGTGATTAAAAATGCCAGGAAAAGAACAGATTCAAAATTAACTAAAAACATAAAATTGCAGGTAGTTTGGAGCACTTCTCAGAAAAAAGAATTGCAAATTTTATAACTGTTATTTTCTGGTTTTGTTTTTCCTTTAACATACTGGTAACTTCATATAAAAACCATAAAATACATCTCTACTCATTCAGATGTGATTTAATTATATACCCTTCACTTAAAGTCTTTTTTTACCCTGGTCTTCAAAGTTTAATGACTACATATTTAACTATTTTAAAATACTCTCCATCTCTAACTTCTAGAAGGTTAGAGGATTATTAGAAGGTACCAAATGAAGCTACAAATGTGTTTTATATCTACGTTATATGATAAATAATTACATAAAGATATACACCAGTATTGAGTAAATAGCAGTATCTGTGACCTTCAAAGTAGTAAAAACTGGTTAATTAATTTCTATTTCATAATGAAAACATTTCTTATTTTGCATATATATTTGATTAAGACATTTTCAGGTTGGATATTTCATGAAAAATTTGAATCCTATCAAATAAACTTTCACTAGTATGCAGGTTTACTCTTCATTAAGGGGATTCTCAAGTTTAGAGTGCTAAGTAAATCTTACAATAGAATATTTAAGCAATTGTCTACAGTCTAAAATAGTGTTGAGCTTCACTCTGCATTACCTTCCCACAAAATGCACAGCATTAACCAATTCTTTTCTGTCAACTAGCAATTTTTGGCAGATCCCTTTTGCATGATTCATGAAGGACCAGTAAAAGGCTAATTGTTCAAATTAATTTGCGTAAATGACTAAGCAAGAGATAACAAAATTACATCTGCACTTGTTTGGCAAAGATTCAATAGCAGAGGCCCTGTACTGCCAGCTGCTTCCAGACAACACTCTTGCAGAAATTAAAAGCTACAAATATTAATTAATACACTTTTTTGGTACGTTAATTTGCACTGAAAGGTTCCGGAGTGCAAAACTGCTGAGAAGATGAACCATGATAATTAGAATTAATGGGATGGATGCATGTTTTTTGCAGCTGAAGTTTTAAAAACCCATGAATGGAACTGGGAACTTGAAACTGACATTCCCATAAATCTCTATGATAATGCAGCTATTAGTATTAGAAGGATTAAGTACTATGGCTCCAGAGTTATCCATCACATGACACATTATATCCCATCTGTCATTGCAGTAGCTACGACATGATAGCCGTCCTTGAGGAAGCTGTATGAAAAGCTTTGGGAATTCAAGGAATTGTAGTGATGACTGTCAGACTACAAAATGAATAGCTCAAATCCTTGACTTCCAAACAGAAATAATAGCCAGCATTCTGTACTTGTCAGCTTAGTATTTGGCAAATACTCTAACTGTCATATTTGTATTTATTTAAGTTTTTGTATTTAAGTTTAATTAAGCAATTTGTATTTAAGTTTAGTTAAGCAACCTGAATTATAGACAGTGAGAATGGAAAAAGAAGTAGTACAATATCACAAATTTTATCTTTAATTCACATATAACTTTAGGACTACAAGTTCCCTGTAGGATAGTTTTTACTTGATTGCATTATTAATTATACACAGAAACATCTTAGGAAAATCTTACTGTTGACATATTAGTAAATATATAGAAGTCATTCCTAATACAAAGTGACAGAGAGGTGAAAATTTGATGTTAGCAAACACTGTACCTTCAGTTTTATCCAGTGATTTAAAACTTTTATGTAGTTCATACTTAGCAATAAAGAGAGCATATCCTTTTCAACATAGAATTTACAAATATTGGTAATGTTTGCTACACAACTAAATATATCTATATCTATATATCATCTATATCTGTATCTATATAGATTTAGATATATATAAATTTATTTTTTCTGCTTAAAAATTTCTTTAAATGAAATTTACATGGCTTCTAGGATAAGTAAAATACTCATTCCATTTAATTATTTTGTACTTAAAAAGGATCACAGTGTCTTAAAGCTGAAAGGTAATTGTTTTATAGCTTTCTAATTTGAATAGTTAGCATCTTGGAGTACTGCATGAAAGATTATGGGTAAGTCAAAAGGAGTTTTAAGATTTAAATATATATATATGTGTACACATATATTATACATATAATATATATGTATATATATTATATATATATGTATATAGGTGTGTATGTGTATATATGTATATGTACACACATATACATATAATATATACATACATGTATATATACACATACACACCTACATACAATATATATGTATGTGTATATATGTATATATATAATACATAAAATATGTATTATACATATAATATATCCATATATATTTCAAGATTTAAATAAATAGGAAAATTCTAAACCTATATAAACCTATATGTATAATATATATATTACATATATAATATATATACATATATATATTTCAAGATTTAAACAAATAGGAAAATTCTAAACCTAAAAAAAATCATTCTCACTGATAGCAAAAATTATACCCTAACATGTTTATTCATTTTATCATGTTGTTTTAAGATGTAATCTTTGGATAGCTTGCGCAGATATTATCTTTTTCTAAAATTTTGTGGAAAATTGTGTGTATTTTTCCCCCTGAAGAAATGCCTGATTACATTATTACATTATATTCTCAAAGACTTTAAGACCCATGTTTAAATTCAAGGTTTTGATCTCCATTATACTGGATATATAATCATTGCCAGGAAGGCAATACTTGCAATTGCTAACAGTCACTTAGTGTCCCGAGGAAGCGATTTCTATCCTTCCCTGACAACAGTCTCCATAGAGAGCTGCCAGGAGGATACTGACGTGATCTCAGGCAGAAAGAAGTGTCCAAAAGTAGAGAACGAGGATATAAAATCAGAAGGCTGAGAGCCCCAGGGTAAAACTTACCTAGCTTTGAGTTGGGCACAGGGCCTATGTTGCTTTTAAAAAATGACAGAGAACATTAAGTAGTTTATTCAGGGGGGAAAGAGTCCCACAACAATGTAATAGTTTAAGTATTTGAGAACTTATTGCAGTAAAGAGACTATAGATTCGATTTTACAGAAGATGTTTCAGTGACAAGGTGGTGAAACCTTTAAATATGGCGTCACAGAATGTTTTTCAGAGAATGAAGTAGAATATAGTCATTTGCTTACTCTATCACAATAAAAAACTTTGAAATATTTTTCCCCAAGACAACATTTTGTAGCTATACAAAGAACATATTCAGTTACATTAGATAATATTTTTTGCTAAATTATTTCAATGGCCAAATGACAGAATGAAAGCTTTTCTGTCAGAATGGAGAAGGTAACATGTCAAAGTGTTTGTCTACTTGACTGAAAAAAATCCACACAACACCTCTGGAATCCTACCATATGAAGCTCATTTGTAATATCCAACATAGGCTGCCTCAACTATTTACTAAGTTATTATTTAGACTTAGAAATATGCCCAGTCCATAATCTTTGCTGCCTCTCAAGATTCCTGTCTCATACCAAAAATTTCAAAATATGCAAACATGTTATAAAACACTGCTTTGGATATTCAATAGGTTTTGGTGGGTTTTTTCGTTGTTTTTTTGTTTTTTGTTTTTTTTCCTATGAAATAGTTTTTTATAAGCCCTTTGGTAGAACACTTCTTAAACTGTTAAAATGTATGCTTTTTTCTAATTTCTAGAATCAAATGTTTGTTTTTAAAAGACCTCACTAATTTCATGTTTGTTTGATGTTAAGATGTATCTTTATCTTTAACATTAACAGTTTATTTAAGTCCATTAAGATGTTTTTCAGGGTAATTAAAACTTTTTGTCAAATGTCACAAAATATTTTTTTTTCAACTGGTACTATGTTTCTACATATATATGCAATTTCAGAACTATGTAGGCTCCATTAGTTTGTACTTTGTGGGTGTCAGCTTAGCACAGTGCCTGATACAAAGTGGTTGTTTTATCAGGACAGAATTATTGGTCTTTATCTAAACATGATTATATTGCCTGAAAAAAATGTTAGCTATCTCTATTATCACCTTATTTGTAAGTAAATATTTCAAGAAATAGCACATATCACATGAAACAACAACCCGATATGAAGAGACCCCTATGACCAGAAAATACATACATATATACAAAGAAATCAAGTAACATGTTGACACTTTACTTCCTTTGGGCAAAGTGACGAAAACTGAGAGAAAATATCTTTATAACAAAAAAAATATATTAAAATACACAAAACAAATATTTTCCTAAGTGATCAAATTCCCATCATCAGTATCCAATTTCCATCTTATTTTTAATGCCCAATGAAGGAATGTTTTGCATATAAAAACTAAGGAGATTATTAACACAAAAATCTTAAGACAGTAAGACAATTATCCTGAACCTATTTTCTATATCATAGTTTTAGAAATCAAATACATGTACACAGCTTTACCCAACTTTGAAGATCATATACAATAAAATCTATAAGATGAAGAGCAGCAAGAATATATGACCCCAAAATATGTCACTCAGGCATGTGGATTATTTGAGTTGATGGCAATCAAGACCCAGATGCAAGAAAAACTTTTACCCCTCCCTTAACTACTTAAAGGAATTTAGATCAGAGACCTTGCTCAGAAAGAGAGCTCCAAAGGACCTATTTGTATGGCAGAGCAAACATCTAATTACCAAACATCTGTTCTTTCTATTGTCCTTTGAGTTACCTTCCTCCTCTTTGTTTTTTTTTTTTCTTTTTTATATTTATTTTTATTTGTTTATTTACAGCATAACAGTGTTCATTGTTTTGGCATCACACCCAGTGCTCCATGCAGTACGTGCCCTCCCTATTACCCACCACCTGGAGAGGAGAGGGAGTTGAGGGAAACTGGAAGGGGAGATGAACCATGAGAGACTATGGACTCTGAAAAACAACCAGAGGGTTATGAAGGGGCGGCAGGGGGGTGGGGGGGATGGGAGGTTGAGGAACCTTCCTCCTCTTTGAAGCCCTAGGCCTCTACCCCATGTTTTAGCTCAGGATGGCACATAAACCTCAACTGCCCAATATGCCTTTGTGTATCATTATCTCTGTGGAACCCCATAAGAATGTAATTAAATTTGTTTTCAATCCTATTAGTCTGTCCTGTGTTAATTTGATTATTAGGTTAGCTAAAGAATCAAGAAGGGTAACGAAAAAATATTCCTCCCCAATAGATACTATTCATAAATGGGCATTGTATAAAGTGTTCCAGCCTAATAACTTCCACTCAAAATTTTATTTTTTTTATCAAAGAAAAGGAATGATACATATTCCACCAGTACATTTCCTCCACCTAAAATTAAAGCCATAACAAAATACCATTTCACACCAGTTAGAATGACCAGTATCAAAAAGACAAGAAATAACAAGTGTTGACAAAGATGTTGTGGAAAGAGAACCTTTGTGCACTGTTGGTGGAAATGTAAATTGGAAAACACTAGTTAGGTTCATTAAAGAACTAAAAATAGAAATACCATCTGATCTAGTAATTCCACTTCTGGATATTTACCTGAAGAAAACAAAACTAGTTATTTTCAAAGATATATGCATCCCAATGTTTATCACAGTGTTATTTACAATAGCCATGATGTTGAAGCAACCACTGATAGAAAAATGAACAAAATGTAGTATATATACACAATGGATGATTACTCAGCCATAAAAAAGAATGAAATCTTGCCATCTGTGACATGGATGAAACTAGAGGATATCATACTAAATGAAATAAGTTGGAAAGAGAAAGACAAATATCATCTGACTTCACTTATATGTGGTCTCTAAAAAACACAATAAATGGCAATAAAAAAGAGAAAGACTCATAGAGAACAAACTAAAAAGGTTGCCAGAAGGGAGGGAGGTGATGAGATTGGTGAAATAGGTGAAGGGGATTAAGAGGTACAAACTTCCCAGTTATAAAATAAATAAGTCACAGGGATAAAATGAACAGCATAGGGGATATAGTCAATAATATTATAACATTGTATGGTGACAGATGGTAACTACAATTACAGTGAGCATTTAGCAATGTATATAATTGTGGAATCACTATATTATACAACTCGAACTAATATTATCAACTAGACTTCAATTAAAAACATAATAAAGTAAATAAATAAAATGCTTTCTGAACAAATTTTTGCCTTTTGAAGGACTCAGCTTTAAAAGAACAATGTATATCTCATGTCAACAACACAACTTCCAATAGCCATTCTACAGAAAATAATCTTTCTGACTTGTTCCCTGTTAATCTCTGCATAATTTATACAACAACAAAGTATGCTCTACTTTGGGGTATTATTTTATTTTAAGTGATTATTTAAATAATTTGTTCTTATTTTCCATCAGCCTTATTATTATGCTGCCATAATAAATTAGATTATAATTTCTTCAAAGACAGAGTCTCATACTCATATGATCTCATACTCCTTAATATCCACCATAATCCTTAATGTGACTTGTTTGGATTTGACTTATTCAGCATTTGAAAGGGCTTCCAAGCTCACACTGGCCGATCTTTTTCTCTGGAAATTTCTCTTATTAAAAACTGCTCTACCCTCACTAACACATAAGTACAACAATAATACAGAAACTTATCTCTCATGCTTAGGTAGGCACCATAGTCAAGCAAGAAAATCAGATTTTTTTTTTCCTTAGAAATTGGAAATTTGTGTATTTGTTTGTTTATTACAAAGCTATTTTAATAATTTGAGGTGAGCCCCACAGGATTTAAAACACTGGGAAGAGGAACACCCTCACTCCCAGGAGTGACCCAGAAGGAGAGGCATTCTGAGGAGAAGGAAGCACTCAGAGACTCAGAGAAAAGGGATGTCATTGGTGGTGGAACCTGTGAGTACTATAGGAGGACACACCACCATGGTGTAACACAGGCTAAGGGAAAGAGGTTTGGACAGGAAGCCACAAGCTTTTGTTCCTCATTCTTCTCACTGTATTTTTCTGCTTCTCCTCATAACCTTGGAGTCCCTCTGCTTGCAGGTGGTAATAGAAAGCCTATCATCTTAGAAAAATATAGAACATTTCATGAATTGGCAAGTCATCCTTATATAGGGGCCATGCTAATCTCTGTTTCATTAGAAACTGGACATTTGTAATTGAGGGGTCAAATTTCTGAAAATCTTTAAAACTGTGTCAATTTTATTACAGTATTTTTTTCTTATTTTTCATAAACATATAATGTATTTTTATCCCCAGGGGTACAGGTCTGTGAATCGCCAGGTTTACACACTTCACAGCACTCACCATAGCACATACCCTCCCCAATGCCCATAATCCCACTCCCCCTCTTCCAACTCCCCTCCCCCCAGCAACCCTCAGTTTGTTTTGTGAGATTGAGTCACTTATGGTTTGTCTCCCCCCCAATCCCATCTTGTTTCATTTATTCTTCTCTAGCCCCCTAACCCCCTATGTTGCAACTCCACGTCTTCATATCAGGGAGATCATATGATAGTTGTCTTTCTCTGTTATTACAGTATTTTAAACAGAATGTCTGTGAAAGCTTCTAGCTGAGGTTCCTGGATCTGGATTCTGGGGTTTTTCACATACTTCCTGCATTCTAAAAGTTAACTACAGTTGTGGGGTTTTTTTGGTCTGTTTTTAATTATGTATCTCGCTAATTATAATTCTAAGAAACTTAACTAATATATAATTATAACTATAATTATGTAAGTGCTATATAATATATATAGCACTGTATTCACTGGAGTCAGTATCATAAAGAAACCATTAAGTTAGAATCTAGGCTTCAAAATAAGGAATGTGGTCTTTACAACAAATTTTAACAGAAGAAAATATTAATAATTTCTTATCAAATTCCTTTCTATAAATGAATAAAGATGCCCACTTTGTTATATGTAGGTATTCTAGGACCAAAATTATGCCAGTAAAAAATGGAAAACATCTTTGAGTATGAGATGCATCAAGTTTTATTACATGAATTTAATCAAAATATTCACTCTGTTAAAATAAATTTGAAGAATTCTATATATGATTTCTTCATTCTTCTGCCTATCTTAAATTTAGGGTATACAAGTTTTCTTTTCCTTGCTAGACTTCTCACACCAAGATCAAAATAAAGCTGTATTTAGGAAGTGATTTTATCATTCCTAAATTCTTCATTTCATTTTCAATGATATATTATGAAATATATTTTGATTATGAAAAGTCAATGTCCCATATCTTAGGAAGTAAAGGTTACATTATCTATTAATGAATGGGAAAAAGTAGTGCAATCATAAGGAAGTCAAATGATACCTTTGGGATTTGGTCAACAAAGATACTTTAAGGGAGAACATCTGTCATGAGAGAGAAAATTTCTTTCTGTTAAAAGCACACAGAATCTCTACAGTAGAAAAGTTCTTTATTCATAAGGAATCCAGAAAGAGTAGAGAGCATTTATACATGAGTCTTTATTTTTCAAAGATTTATTTGAGAGAAATTGGAATGGCATAGTGAGAAGGAAAGAATCCTCAAGCAAACTCCCAGCTGAGCATGGAGCCCAATGCAGGGCTTGTCCCTAGGACCCTGAGATCATGACCTGAGCCGAAATCAAGAGTTGGACACTCTGAGTCTATTTCTTGAATACTTGTTATTGTGGTTTCTTAAATCAAGTTACCAAAATTATTATCTAGAAATAATAAGACAGGTTTCAATAAGGTTATCACCCCAGGGAAGAAAATGTTTGACATGACCAAGAATAAATTATATAATATATTAAGAATTTTGATATTATGTATAGAAGAGGCATTTTAATGCCTATATAGTTTCTTAGAAAACAGCCTAGCACAATGATGAAAAATAAGATTTAAATTTCTCCACCAACATGTAGCTACATTAGAATTTTAACAATCAAAACATCTAAGGTTTAGCTCAGGCACAGGGACTAGTTGTAGGGCACTAATTGGAAGGTCTAGAAAGATACCATATTTCTTTAACCCAAAGCATTGTGACTGAATGATATGCCACAAAGCCTTTGGCAACTGTTCTCTGAAGTTCAACTCACAAAAGGAAAATGAATGAACGCTGATTACTACTTACTGGTAAGAACTCACCCTAATCTTGCCAAGGAATGATCTACTACCAGCTATCTAATAATCTCAGGTTTTTGTCATCCTAACTCCTTTCAAAGAAAGTTTTCATTCTTTGAAAGAACACTAGAATGAAATCCTTGTGAGATTACTTTACATTTCCTATTCATAAGGCCCAAATAAGAACACATCAGAGTAACAGCGGCAGCCAAATATATTTACCATGTGTCTGACTGTTGATTATCCTTTATTTAGAAAATACACTTGAGATCAGGTATGAGTTTTCTACAGCCATGTGGCAAAAAAAAAAAAAAAAAATCAATCATCATTCCGGGAGTTAGACTACTCCAAAGGCTCTTGTGTTATCTTGAAGAAGTCATTTGAATTCCCATAGGTTCACTATGTGCATCTAACATATGGGACCATGAAAACTATATTCTCCCCACCTCAATATGATCAGTGTAATTAAGATTGAAAGTTCATTTTAACTATAAAGAAAAGATAAACATACAAAAAATTGCTATTCCCATCTATTGGTATAGATAATTTAATTTACATATGACTTAATCTTCATAATTTAGAAGTGGAGGGGAGGCTCCAAGAAATGACCTACATGAACAAGCATATACCCATGTTTTATTTC
The DNA here is from genome assembly GCF_922984935.1 of Meles meles. Taxonomy (NCBI): domain Eukaryota; kingdom Metazoa; phylum Chordata; class Mammalia; order Carnivora; family Mustelidae; genus Meles; species Meles meles. The sequence goes on along the minus strand of NC_060074.1, from coordinate 85,198,879 downwards.
ATGTAACAAACATTAGTTAATGGTGGTGGCTGATTCTTCTTTTCTGGGCCATAAAAACAGTCTTTAAGATGTCTATAAGACATTTTCATAATCAGCCTTTATGTTTTTTATCATGTGGAAAAGTTGCCAGAAAAGTTTTGAAATCATAAACTGTAAATGAGAGGGATGAACCTAAATGGTCTTATTTTTTTAAAAGGGAGTGTATGGGAAATCAGAAAGAGAAGTAAGGAAGAATACAGAGAAAGAAAGCAATGACAAGAGAAAGTAACAGGATCTCCAGTTATGTGCAGCATGTCAGAAATATTAGGAATTCAGTGAGAATGTTTGAATACATTTTTTCTGAGAGTTTTTTTTTTAAAGATTTTATTTATTTATTCGACAGTGATCACAAATAGGCAGAGGCAGGCGGGGGGGGGGGGGAGCAGGCTCCCCGCTGAGTGAGAGCCTGATGTGGGCTCCTGTGACCCTGAGCTGAAGGCAGAGGCTTAAACCCATTGAGCCCCCAGGCGCCCCTTTCTGAGAGTATTAACAAGATAAAATTAATTACTTTTTGGTCGTATTTACTTATGTTCTTTTCATCAAGATTACTCCACCATTCTTAAAGGAAAAACAAAGTATAACTGACCAAAAGTCAGGATCTGGCTTCTTTAACGAATTCAACCCTAAACAGTGGTTGCACGACTGTCATATTTAGTCTATTTCTATGCTTGATGTAGAAATACAAACAGATATTGCCGAACAAAGCCTTAGTAAGACAAGACTGTGATTCAAGTTGTCCTTTCAATTTAACACCTTCTGGTGAGTAGATTTAGCCAGAAGAAATGCAAAGTGGGATGAAGAAACAGGGCCAGCTGTCCAATGGAGTCAGGTTCTTTAAAACTAGTGGGAGTTTCTCTGAGAGGTAGTTGAAATAAACAAGAAATTACTCCTTGCTTCAGTTCAGGAAATGGAGAAAACTCATATTGAAAAGTGAGAAAAGAGGATGAACGGATTAAAAAAAAAATAGAGACATTCTGATAAGGACAAAGGAATGAGCTAAGAGTTTAAGACAGTTTATAGTAAATATTTTGGTGCTACATGGTTTTCTTTGTTGTTTTTTTTTTTTCTAGTTTCTTCTAACCTATCTGTACATTGAAGTCATTAGCATCAACTGGATTTGAATTTATATAAATTATAAGATACCACCTTAGTTCTCATAGAAAATAGTTATATTTAATACCACATAAGTAGTCTAGTGAATAAAGCATCATATTAGTCTACTGTGGTTGCCATAAAAAAGTACTACAGACTGGATGGATTAAAAATGTATTTTTCTCAAATTCTGGAGGGTGGAATTTCAAGATCAAGGCACTGGCAGGGTTGGTTTCTCTTGAAGCCGCTCTCCTTGGTTTGCAGCTGGTCAGCTTGTTGCTTTGTCTACACATGATCATTCTGCTGTGCACACACATCCCTGATACTTCTTCCTTTTCTTAAAAGGACACCTAATCCTTTCAGATTAGGGCTCCACATTTATGACTTCATTTGTCTTAATTATCTATTTAAATACCCTATCTCAAAATATAATCATATTGGGGGTTAGGCGCCAATATTTGAATATTGTGAGGCCAAAGTTCAACATATAGCAACAAGCATGTGGTAACTGTAAGGAAATTTTAAAAAAATATATTTATTTGAGAGAGAGAGAGAACAAGTAGAGGGAGGAGCAGAGGGAGAGGGAGCAGACTCCCTGCTCAGTGTGGAGCCCAACCAGGGGTTCTATCCCAGGGCCCTGAGATCATGACCTGAGTCAGTATCAACTGTCGGGCCCTTATGGGCCACCCAGGTGCCCCATAAGGAATTTTTTATGTATTTCCTTGGTATGGGGAATTCCTTGTTTCTTTATTCATCTATCTCTTTAAGATAAGCATCAGTAAGGTGTAAGCTTCAACTTTTCTTTTAATGGGATTAATATAACAAGATTTATCAGGCCATTTTCAGAAAATGTATTAGAAAAATATTCAAATGTCAAACAAGATGCTGAGCAACAATAGTTCTAAGTACTTGATTTAATATGAAAGCCAAGAACACTATCTATTTTGGTATACTATGCAAATACTTCACCAGTCTAACCAAGCCACACTGACATGCTGTTGTAGTAACTTTAGAGTAGTATTTCTGAAGAAAAGGATCACAATGACTACATACAACTAATGGAAAAATTACCTGAAGTTGGGAAACAAATAATAGATAACTGGGTAGTCTTTTACTGCTTGATTTTGTATTTACTTAACCATTTTACAGCTCTGTAGGGGGAAAAAATTTAATTCATAAATGTTTGGCAGGTAAGGATGCAAATAATTGCTGTCCAATGGAAGAGATAACTCCAAAAGTTGTAATTTATTGCCTTGTAAGACATTAACCAGCTTTACATGCAACCCAAGAATCTTATTTTTTTTTTTTTAATTTTATTTATTTGACAGAGAGAGATCATAAGTAGATAGAGAGGCAGGCAGAGAGAGAGAGGGAAGCAGGCTCCCTGCTGAGCAGAGAGCCCGATGCGGGACTCGATCCCAGGACCCTGAGATCATGACCTGAGCCGAAGGCAGCGGCTTAACCCGCTGAGCCACCCAGGTGCCCCCAAGAATCTTATCTTAATACTTCTTTTCAAAGTTACCTCTATACCTATGTCACCAAATGATCTTTGAACTGATTTAAACATACTAGCTCAGTCATTAATTGATGGGTTAAATAGAATCTAAAAAATGTTCGTTTAATATTTGTTTCAGAGGCATAAATTTACCTTCTTGAAAATGATACTTAAACATAGCCAGTGAACATTAATTAATTAATTCATATCTTAGTAACTATATAACTATAGTATCAAGTGATTTGGTGGTTTTTTTTTTTAAAGATTTTATTTATTTATTTGTCAGAGATAGCACACAAGCTGGGGGAGGTATAAGCAGAGGGAGAGGGAGAAGTGGACTCCCTGTTGAACAAGGAGCTCAATGCTAGCCTCAATCCCAGGCTAATCCCATTCAGGACCGGAATGGAAGATCATGACCTGAGTCAAAGGCAGACGTTTAACTAACCGAGCCACCCAAGCATTCCCTGATTTGTCCTTTAATTTAAATATTACTTCTCAGGGTGCCCGAGTGGCTTGGTCGGTTAAAGAGTCTGCCTTCAGCTTAGGTCATGATCTCAGGATCCTGGAACCAAGTCCCGCATAGGCTTCCTGGCAGTGGCGAGTCTGCTTCTCCCTCTCCCTCTGTGCTCTCTCTCGCTTTCGTTCTCTCTTAAATAAATAAATAAAATCTTTAAAAAAGAAAAGTTACTTCTCATGTTTTTAGAGAAAAATGGAAAACTAGAAATTTAAGAAATCCTACTGGAACCTTTAAAAAATGATATTCTTTTATTTCTAAGTTTGTTGATTATAAATTTATGTAGGAAAAGATTATGCATGTTCACAAATTTCTTTATTGTTTTTCATTGTTAATCTTTAATAAATAAATACATGTTGATTACATCTCTATGTGGACACTGTAAACACATATTTATAAAAATAAGGTAGGGGAATGAGTATGATTTTAACCTATGAAAATTTATAGTAAAATATACTGGGTCTAGTCCTCAGTAGTTAACCTAACAGATTTCAAACTCCCTGTGGTTAATATGGATAGAGTGCCACATGGACTCTAGGTATTTTTCTGGGAAGAAAAATCCCAGTGTTTTTTTTTATCGAAGAAAAGTGGCCTAGTGTTATAGGTAGGCAAGAAATCAGCCAGCCAGACTGTTGGTCATACAACCATGAAAATAAGATACTTTTTACCTAGTCCTAATGGGTCAATTTTTCTGGGTCAATGGGTCAATAATCAAGGTCAGGAATCTTCCCCACTTAAGAAGCCTTGCTTATCTATGTATATATATCTTATTCTATGATTCTGCCTCCTTCTCTATGCCATGATCTCAAGAAAAACTGTTAATTTTATAATCCAATAAGTTAGTGCCTGACATCTGTTTATTAAATAAGTAAAATGGGATAAAATATATCTGACTGACCACCCAAAGTAAATTAACCTGAAATAAAAACTTGAGTATATTCAAAAATATAAGGACCTATATATCTACATATGGGTATATCGACACACAAAAGGCAGTTCTATAAGCACAAAAATTAATACATGAATCTTCCAAAAAAAAAATATTCCCCCCAAATAACTGCTTATCCAAAGAATTCAACCATTTTGTTTGTTTACAAGTCTTCCCTGGCACTTAAACACAGTGTAAATCTGAATCAGTGTGAATCTAATTTAAACTCTACACCTTTAACTGGCAATTACTATGATGTAGCTTTCTCCACTGTCACATCACAGCTCTAAGTTTGTAAAACATTTATTTTTAAATCACTGGGACTTGTAGTTATTAGCATATAAAAGTTACAGAAATATTTGAAATATCCCAAATATAACACTGAATTCTATTTCAAAGGAAGGTTTTGTTGCACATTTAAATGCCTGAAAATAAGGCATATAATAAAGAGCCTGGTAGATTTTTTACTTTGACAATATCACAGAAAATGGCTATAAACTCTGACGGAAACCCTGAAAGATTACCTCCAAGAGGGATTACCTCTGAGGGGGATGTAGGATCCATTTTGTTTTTAAACTGACCCTGAAGATGTGCCAAACATTTGTAATATCCACAATAAAGAGTTCAAAGACATGACTGGGAGATTTCTTAGGCTTGAAATAAAACATTCAGTTTAGTGAGTCTGCTTTCATGCAATCGGGTGGAAACTGATGCAGAGAATGTCTTTCAATTGTCCTTTATCTCTATCTATTAATTGCTGCTCATCAAAAAGCACAGCTAAGCTATGCAAAAAAAGTATTTTTAACTGCCAGACTAGTACAAGGAAACACCAAAAGCCTCCTTCTAGGTCATGGAATAAAAAACACAAAGGAGTTAATTTTTTTAGTGCTTAAAAAACAAAATTCCATCTCAACCATATCAATAGTCCATCTGATTTGATCTTCTAATATGAGATAAAATGTAAACTATTCTCACACCTCGGCAAGGATGTAAAGTATTTTAAGAAGAGCATATGAGATAAAAATGTCAATATATTCATTCCTCAAACTGAGACATAGCCTTTTGCAGTCCAATAATTCAATTAGGAAAATAGATTATGCAACTCAGGTTTTTCTGAACTTCTTACCTTGTAAATTTTAGAAGACGTTGTTGTTATAGTCCAGCAGTTTCTGTTATTCAAAAAGAACTAAACTTTTGTTTCTTTGACATACCTGTTTTATTAATTTTCATTACATTTTTATAAATAGATATTATTTAAAATGATATATCCTTTTACTTTTCTTGGAAATCAGTCTTAGGAAAGATACTCTGGTAGAAATGTAGGCATTTTTTTCCTCATAGGAATAAAATATATACCAACAATTAGCATGTGCTATATCCCATTACCAATCTTATTCTATTGTGTCAGTCAAAAAGTTTGTTCCTTAGTCAAGAAAACACTTTATTTATTGCCATTTATACATCCTGGTATGTTTCAAAAGAGACAAAGTTGTCTCCTTGTAATATTTCAGCTTTTAAGCTGCTTCCCTGCCTCACTGAGCTCACATAAGATACATCTGAAAGCTTTAGTACAAATTTACTTCGAATAAAGTCTTCAATTCATTTTCATGGCACCAAAAAGACAGCTTTAATAACTGCAATGACAAATAAACTGGAAATCATTCCAGGCCTTTTCACTTAACTGACAAGTAGAACACTCTCATAATGAGCCGCAGGTTTTACGTTTTCTCTTTGACCATAATAGCTTCATTTAAGAGCGTCAGACCCTGACACTTCATCATTTATCTACATTATTTCTCATCTTCTTTCAAATAAATTATGGAATACTAGACTGAGCACATAAAAACAAAGTGACTTGTTATCAGTAAACAGCAAGATAAATTGTCCAGAAGTTCCTCATTTAGTTCCCTTTAAATTTAAGGGCAAGTTATTGGGTGCACCTTTTTTAACTTCCAATGTTTGCATTTTTACAGCCATCTTATTTCTCTTGCCACTGGCCTCTGTGCACTCATCCAGAGCCTGATGTGGAAGGCATAAAGTAATCCCATTATCCCAAGGTTGGCCGCTAAAGTACAAAGAAGCATAAGAGGAGAAAGTCAAATAAAAAACTTGGAAAGTGATTTCTCCACATCTGTAAAACCCCCCATCCATAATACATCTTGTCATACTAGGAAATGTGACACTTCCAAAGTAATAAGCAGCGCAACTGTAACTCTTTTAGTCTGTGGAAATAAAACACTGATTTTAAATGGATGGGTGAATGCGATCTCTTCTCACTGAATTCCCCCCTCCTTTTTTAACCATATAGAATTGGAGAAAAACAAAATTACTATGAGATTGTATTTCTTTTAAGAAGTGTTGACCAAGTTCATAGAAATCCTCACATCTTATACTTCTTACTTATTTGTTTGATATTAACTTACAAAGATTGACAGACTTATATCAGATTAATAAATACAAAATTCATTATTTAAGAAACCATTAAAACATCAGCTTTTGTATGTGTGGTGGCACATATTGATGTCTTGGCTGTATACTATAGTTAAGAATGAAGAATGTATAGTGTAGATAGTGATTTTTATTAGCAAATTTTCAATTAATTATTTGTTATTATGGAACCCTCAAAAAGTGTACTATATTCTGTTTTGGTTTCTTAGCTATTCCAATCTATTTGATCATAGATCTTTCAAATGTTTTTAAAGATTTTATTTATTTATTTGACAGGAAAAGAGAAAGTTCACAAGCAGGGGGAGAAGCAAGTAGAGGGAGAAACAGGCTCCCTGTTGAGCAAGAAGCCTGATATAGGACTTGATCCCAGGTCCCTAAGATCATGACCTGAGCTGAAGGCAGATGCTTAACTGACTGAGCCACCTAGGTGTCCCACATCTTTCAAATTCAATAACATTATTATGTACAAATTTATTGGCAGGTGACTTAACAACATTAATGTATATCCTACTTGGAACAAAATCCTGATACAGGGAAATACAAAGAAAAATACACATTCCATTATCTGTCCTCAAAGAGCTCTAGGAAATAGGTTGTTCATTTAATTTTGGCATACTATTTAACTTCTGAGATGCTACAGTGGTAAAAAAAATAATTTCAGATGTTATTTATTTATTTATTTATTTATTTATTTATTTTTGCCTCCACAATTCCACATGGTCTCTTTGGATGGTAAAATTATATGGTCTTCTGGCTCCTTTTATATAAAGACTTTCCAGAAAGAAAGATTAATAGACCTATCATGCAGCAAAAGTCATAGAATGGTTGGGGGTCTGTGGGGATAAAAGATGATGGTTAGGGCTGTGTATGGGTGGAGAAGTGGTAGGGAAATAGAAGTGAGGGAATAAAAATCAGAAAAACCTGGAATAGAGGCAGATTAGATAGTACTGATTTAATTAAAATATCCATAAGTTTTGGTAGAGGTGTGTGCCTTTTTCTTTCCCTCACTTTGCCCTTTGCAGGAATACCACTGGCTAGGTAAGGGAAAGGGAGGAAATACTTCTTTAAAAAGAACAGTGTCTGGGTAAATGTACAAATAATACCATGATGTTCTTTGTTTTCTGGCATGTCCCCTTGCTCCTAAAGTCACCAAGAGGGATAAAGATCAGGACGTGGATTTTTTTTTTTTTTGTCCCATCCCTAAGTATACAACCCAGTAAATATGATAATTCCCAAAGACAATAGAAACTCACAAGGAAAAGTAAAAAGATACCTTGTGAGCTCAACAAATATAAGAGGAAGACAACCAACTGCAAACTTACATGTCAAAGCTGATTTAACAAACATTTAAGTGAGCATGCTAAATGTCAGATAGTCAAAGGAGGATATTCTAAACTGGAAAAGGAAACAAAAAATAATAAAATATAACAACTAGGGATTCTGGGTGTGAAAATTTCACAGTTAAAGCAGAAAATTCAGTATATACTTCAAATAGATACAACTGAAGAACTAGTTAGTGAAAAGGAAAATAAGATGAAGCTCATCGCTCATGCAGAAGGATTAAAAAGGAGAGTGATAATAAATGAATGGGGATAGAAGTGAAAGGATCAAGTTGCATATCCTAATACAGGATTCTAATCCTAATACAAAAAGAATAAAAAAAAGAGATGATACGGAGTATTTAATAGATTAATGATATATATTAAATAGATAGATGCCCCCATAAAAATCATTATAAGTATTTATAAGTTTCAAGAAAACCCAGGAAAACTAGAAGTAAATATATAAGACATTATTCTTGCATTTCAATATGTTTAGAGATGTGAAAGGACATTGCTTAAACAGAATTAGTAATCATCCTAATCACATGTTTATAAGGTTATAGATTATGTTGCACTTAGCTTTAATTTTTTAGCTCAGAAATTAACTCCTGGCTCTCAGTATTTAAAATGCATAATTATCTAAACCTCCTCCTAAACCAGCATAATAAATAAATTTTTATCAGTAATAAAGAATAAACCCCATTTTTGTTTATCCTAAGTTTGTAAAAACACTTTCCCTAGATTGGTTAAAAAATAAAATGACTTTAAATGATTTTAAATGATTAAAAAAAATAATAAAATGACTGACAACACCAAATGTTGGTGAAAATGTGAAGCCACTGGAACTCTCATTAATTACTGTGGGAGTGGGAGTATGAAATGGTTCAACCAGTTGGAAAATTGGAATTTTCTTATACATTTAATTATAAACATACCACATATCCAGTTATTCTATTCCTAAGTATTTTTCCAAGATAAAAGAAAACTTATAAATGCACAAGAAAAAACTGTACAATATTTGAGTGGCAGTTTTATTCATACTATTTATAAACTAGAAACAACCCAAATGTCCATCAATAAGATAATATGTAACAAATTTTGATATATTCATACAGTGGATTATTACCCCATAGTAGGAGGAGATGGAGGAGGGAAGAGAAGTAGTAAAATACTACCTCCTGAAACTATGAGTAAATCTCAAAAACATGTTGAATGAAAGCAGGTAGACATAGAAGAGCACATACTGTGTGATTCCATTTATATGACATTCAAGAACAGAGGTAATCAGTCTATGATTATAGAAATGAGAAGAATCTTTACTTAGGAGGTGTGCAAACTGACTGAGAGTGGACTTGAAGGAAATTTCTCAGATGATGAAAATTAGTTATATCTTACCTGTTTTTGTACCAAGGTATACACATTCACCAATAATCATTGTATTGTACACTGAATATAGATTATGCCTTAATAAAAAAAATGCTAAGAACCTTCTTTCAAGTTTGAAGGTAATCTCATGTATTGGATTTAATATTCAACTGCACACAGCAGAAGAGAGGATTAGTGAATTCAAAAGATGTTAAAAGAAAATATCTGAAGTACAGAGAGAAAATTAAATGGAGAAGAAAATCAAGACAGATGAGAAGAGTAGGTGAGGCTCAACTGAAAGATCGGACAGACTTTAATTAGCCTTCTAGAACAAGAGGATGAGAATGATATAGAGAAAAAAATGGAATGATCCAATGAATCAACCCACAGATTCAAGAATCTTAGAGACTCCTAAAGGAAAAACACAAAGAAAACTACTTATAGTCAAATTGCTAAGAATCACATACAAAGATAAAATTCTACAAAGAGATGGAAGCAAAATGTCATTTTACTTCCACTGAAGCCATATACTGATAGCTGAATATCAACCAATTTTGGCAACTAGAAGAAACTAGATTGAAATATTTAAATTACTAAATGTGAAAAAGACAGCTGTTAATCTACAAGTGTGTATGTACTGGAAATTTGCTTTGAAGATGATGGTAAAATAAAGAAGTTTTCAGACCCAAACAAACATATTATAAAAATTATTAATTGGTAAAAGATGGTTAACTACTGAAAGGAGTTAGGAGAACTTTAACAAATATAGGATAGCCAACAGGAGAATCTTCTACCTCAAAGGCTGAGGAAGGCTACCCAAGAAAATAATATACTTGGAAAGACCCTGTGCCCCTGCTTGCTACCACCACCAGCAGCAACCATTCAGACCTTGTTGAAGGGGTAAGACGGTGGTCTACTGGAAGACGAAAAAGTTCTGTGGGTCCATATGTCCATAGGACAGAGTTGGTCCATACGTAGTGGACTGGGAATGGTTAGCAGCAAATTGCTTAATCCCTGCTGAAACTCTGAAGCTTCAGAACAACAGATTTTATCCCATTTGCTGCTGGAAGGCCTGCCTTAAGGCCAGTCAAACCAGGAAGATAAGTCTATTCTTTGCTCCTTGTTGCAGTGCCCCTTCAGTCCCACTACTGCAGAGCCTAATACTGAGCCAACTGGCAAAGGAGAAATGTTTTTAGGTCCAGCTCCCATAACACGAAGAGTGGCAATACAGTGTAGATTTGGAGCTGAGAGGTGGGTAACAAATTTAAAACTAGCATATAAAATAACAAATTTTGTATGATATAAAACATGACTATCACAGCACAAAAGATGAGAGGATGATAAACAATTAAATTTATATGAGGTACTTGTTTTATAGGGGAATGGTAAATTTTTAAATTAAAGTAGATGCAACATAGCAGAGATTCATGTTGTCAGGTTATAAAAATTAAAGAAGGTATCACTGAAAGTTTTTTTTTTTAAATCAAGAAACAAAACAAAACAAAGCAAACAAGATAAAAAAACAACAAGGAGTTTTGCCTTGTTGTTGTACATTATTATAAAAAATTAGAAATAATTTATTTCCAGTAATAGGGAAAATTAGATTTATCCATGCAACCAAATTTAGTCCAATCATTTTAAAGGAACAGGAGTTGTAAAAAAAAATATCTATTCATGGGGCATCTGGATGGCTCAGTGGGTTAATCCTCTGTCTTCGGCTCAGGTCATGATCCCAGGGTCTTGGGATCGAGCCCCACATTGGGTTCCCTGCTCATCAGGGAAACTGCTTCCCCCCCTCTCTCTGCCTGCCTCTCTATCTGCTTGTGACCTCTCTCTCTCTGTGTCAAATAAATTAAAAAAAAAAAAAATCTATTCACAACAAATGTTCATTTTGTTCAGTCTAGTGATAAAAGCAGGTTTAAAAACTGTAAATACTACCTTATATAGCTACATTATTGAGCACTTGTGCTATACCAGGCACTCTGCTATATGCTCTCATTTAATCCTACTGGCAATCCTATGAGGTATTATCCCCATTATAGCATAATCTCATTTTCATAAATATACTCACATATATATTGGTAGGAAAAATATACTAAATTTATCTCTGATGGGTGGGATAATCAGTATTTTTAAATTAACCTCTATTTGCTTTAGAGTAGTCTCAATTTCTCCCCACAGTAAACATATAATAGTATTCTGAAAATAAAAAAAAATAAATACTATTTAAGCATCTAGAATTTTTAAATGTTCAATATAATCATAATTATTTACCTCAGACAGTAGACAAATTAACTTATAAATTTAGAACATGCATGAAGATTATAATACTAAGCATACTTTATAACACAGTACTTAATATAATTTTCAGATTGTTTTGATTCATCTGTAAAAAGAAATATATAGAAGAATATCTGGCTTTTCAGGGTGCCTGGGTGGCTCAGTGGGTTAAAGCCTTTGCTTTCAGCTCAGGTCATGATCCCAGGGTCCTGGGATCGAGCCCCACATCGGGCTCTCTCTCTGCGGGGAGCCTGCTTCCTTCTCTCTCTCTCTGCCTGCCTCTCTGCCTACTTGTTATCTCTGTCTGTCAAATAAATAAATAAATAAAATCTTAAAAAAAAAAAAAGAATATCTTGCTTTTCGTCATGCCTCTATCATTACCAAGAGTAGTTTTGTTTTGTTTTTTTCCCCCAATTACTTTGAATCTGAATACTATATGAACATTATTTTCAAGGGATTCATTAAGGTCTCATAATTTGAACTATTAGTTTATGTACCATGACATAGGGTGTCCACAGATGGTTCACTCAGTAGAACCATAGTGGAACTGCAGGACATACATTACATCTGAAAACAACAACAACAAAATACATAAATTTTCTATTCACAAGAGAGAGCAGTCTTTATTTAAACAGCTCAACATAATATTAATCAAAAAGGAGCAAAGACATGTAACCAAGATGAGCCAAACCTTTATTTAAGATCTTTATCATTCATCTTCTCTCAATCCCAGATACTAATAATATCCATGAAAATCAAACATTTTTGAATGACTTAATGAATAAATAAATAAGCCCATGGACTTTAAGTGACTATAATATGAAGACTGAATATAAAGTTGGACAGTAATATCACTGAAGTTCTGAGATGAGCAATCAAGGGAATCGTCTAGAAAGAGGCAAGATTTCATTGAGTCGTCTCAAAATATTCTGAGGTTCTAAAAATAATAAATGGATTCAAAATTTCAAAGAGGATATAAACTTACATGCTAAGTGGTAAAAGATTTAAAACCGAGAAGCAGCATCTCTAAAAACCTACACTCAGAGATAGGAGCATGAAAAACTTTCCCATTGGAAAGCTTGAGGTTTCCATTCTTGGTCCATATTTGGCATTTACTCCACCCACATTTGTTCACTTCTGATGTCTTTTTCATGCATGACCAACCAAACAAATTCACTTCCACTAGGTAAAAAACTCCCAGGATGAAGACATGTCCTAATCATCTTTGCTCCCTTCACATTCCCCTTGGTAATATGCAGCAGGCTGCTTTGCTGATAGTAGATCTTTAATAAATAATAACAGATTCTGGGGAGAATTTATGTTCCCCTTTTTGTATTATATAAGAATATGCCAGGATAGGACACATGAACCCAATACATTGATCATAGCACCTAATATGGCATTAAAGCCCTATTTCATGTCATCCACTCAGCTCATCTTTCCAATTTCAGTTGAAATACACACATATATATGAGATTATTTTATTTTCTAGCTTTACTGAGGTATAAATGTAACATGTAACATGTTATATATACATTAACATATAACATTGTTTAAGTTTAAGGTATACAGTGTAATGATTTGAGGCACATATATTGTGAAGTGTTTACCACAAAAAGATTAGTTGATGTATCTTCACCTCACATAATTACTGCTCTGTTGTTCTTGTTATGGTGAGAACATTTAAAATTTACTCTCATAGCAACTTCAACTGTTATTGCATTACATATGCAATATAGTATTATTAACTATAGGTCATGATGCTGTGCATTAAATCCCCAGAGCTCATCCCTCTTAAAACCATAAGTTTATCCCCTTTTACCAACAACTCCATGCTTCTCTCCCTCCCCCATCCATACCCCCAGCCCATAACAACTGCCAATCTATTCTAATATGAGTTTAGCATTTTTACATGCCAAATATAAGTGGGATCATACAGTATTTGTCTTTCTGTGTCTGGTTTATTTCACAGAACATAATCCCCTCAAAGTCCATCTATGTTGTTGTAAATGTGAGGATTTTCTTCTTTTTTATGGCTGAATAATATTCCATGTATTATTATCTCTTTTCTTTTTGATAATAGTCATCTAAAAGGTGTGAGGTAATATTTCATTGTAGTTTTGATTTACATTTCCCCAAGGTTTGGTGATGTTGAGCACCTTTCATGTACTTGTTTGTTGTGTGTTATATGCTCTTTGTAAAATGTCTATTCAGATCTTTTGCCCATTTTTAATTGGAATATTTGGGGGTTTTTGTTTTTGTTTTGCTATTGAGTTGTAGTAGTTCTTTAGACTTGCTGGATATTAATCCCTTATCAAATGTGTGGTTTATAAATATTGTCTCCCCATTCAGTAAATTGCATTTTCATTTTGTTGATTGTTTCTTCTACTGTGCAGAAAGTTTTTAGCTTGAGGTAGCCCTACTTGTTGATTTTTTGCTTTTGATACTTGTGTTTTTGTGCCATATCCTCAAAATCCTCAGCATTACCAATGCTGGAAAATGTTTCCTTATGTTTTCTTCTAGAAGTTTTATAGTTTGAGGTCTATATTTAAGTCATTGTCCCATTTCAAGTTAATTTTTTTTTTTGTGAATGATGTAAGTTAGGAGTCCAACAAAATATATTTTTATATAGCACATTTTCTCATATCTGATCCTATATTTCTCTATTATACTGTAATATACATTATATGACCATAACTGTATTATGTAAGATAAATACACATATTAGAAATCCAGTAGAGCCTTAAGCTTGACTCAAAATAATCTATAATTTCTTTAATACTATTTATATTTATGATATATAAAACATATAAATAAAACTATGTATAAATATAATACTACTTATACCTTTCAAAGCCTTGATTGATAAGGGGAAACAAATATTCAGGTTAGTATTTCTTTTTCCCCTCAAGTATTTTTGTTTTGTTTTGGTCAAAAAAATTTTTATTTCATCTTTACTGTAGATGTAAATCTGCAGTGGCCTTACAATTTTTGGATTATCTAGTCTTCATCACATTAAAAAGTTTACTCTTGTTTTCACTGATTCTATTTAGAAGTCCTCTACAATTCCTTTTTTCTTTTTCCCCACTTAAGTAATCTCTTTCTTCTTCTTCTTCTTTTTTTCCCCCTCCAAATTCTTTTAAGATTTTTCTCTTTGTCTTTGGTTTTCTGCAATTTTTCTATGAGTTAAGTATGAATTTCTGTTTAGGATCTTGCTTAGGATTTGCATGGTCTCTTGAATCTAGAAATACATTTTTTAGTAAGTTTTAGAAAGTTCTCAGGAATCATCACTTGAAATGTGGACTCCAAATAAAAGTATGGTAGGTCTAATCATCATAAGTTCTCAGTTCTTATCCTTGTTTTCTGTATATTCTGTCTTTTTCACTCTCCATCCACTATTAGTATTTTTTTCTGATCTCTTTTAGACATCTGTAGTTCTTTCTCTCTCTCTCTCTCTCTTTTTTTTTTAAGTTCAAGTCTTTTTTTTTTTTTTTAAGATTTTGTTTATTTATTTGACACAGAGAGAGAGAGATCACAACTAGGCAGAGAGGCAAGCAGAGGGGGAGTGGGAAGCAGGTCCCCGTTGAGCAGAGAGCCCCTTGTGGGGCTCTATCCCAGGACCCTGAGATCATGACCTGAGCCAAAGGCAGAGGCTTAACCCACTGAGCCACCCAGGCACCCCTGTAAGTTCTCTTTCATTCATATCATTCTACTGTTAAAACCATCCACAGGGGCATCTGGGTGGCTCAGTGGATTAAGCCTCTGCCTTTGGCTCAGGTCATGATCTCAGGGTACTGGGATTGAGCCCCACATCAGGTTCTCCACTCAGCGGGGAGCCTGCTTCCCCCTTCCTCTCTGCCTGCCTCTCTGACTACTTGTGATCTCTCTCTCTCTCTGTCAAATAAATAAATAAAACCTTCAAAAAAAAATCCACAGACATCTTTATCTTGTTTCTTACAAGTTATAGTTCTATAATTTGTATTTGTTTAAGCCAATTTTTCATCATTTTAAATTATTTGTCAAGATTATTAACCTTGTATGTTTTTAAAATGACTTTAAGTATAGTAAGCATTGTTTTTTTAAGTTTATACTTGATAGTTCCAATATAAGAAGCCCCTATAGCTTTCTTTCAATTTTCTCTTTTTTTTTTTGTTATTGGTTATCATTTATATTTCTTTGTCTCCTTGGATATCTTTGATTTGTTTGACACTGTATTGTTAACTTACTTGTAGATATATTTTGAGGTCTAGGATATTGTTTTCCTCTGGTTAGGCACCTGGGAAAAACTGACATACAGAATACCTTAATCCAATCGGAGCAATAATTTTCTGGCTCACTTAAATGGCTAGTAGATGGGCTAAAGTCTGTGTGAGGCCTATTTGCTTTCGGTTCACCTTTACTTCTGGGTAGAGTCATTTTGTGTGCCGATTAGATGATAAAAGGATATACCAGGATGATCATCACTGTGAGCCTGCTACTCTAAATTGTGGCCCTGAACCACGAAAGGATCAAAAGGACTACTCAGACTTTCAGTCACCTATTTGGGAATTTGTGAATGTTACTTGGGGAAAAGCACCCCACTTCCATGGATTTTCATCTTTACCTCAATATTAAATTAGAAATACTTCACAACTGTTAGCTCTCTGATGCCCTCAAACAAATGCATGTATTAGACCTGCCACCATTCTCACCACTCTACCCAGTTCTATTTTCCTCAGTAAGAAGTTTGCTCAATTTTTAACTAGTATGTCACTTTGAGAAGGGAAGTCTTCACATAGGTCATTTTAAAGACATATGCTTTAAATAGTTCAAAGCAGCAGAAAATGCAACTAAGGATAATCAAGGGTTTATAAAAACACAGTCCACAAGAATTTGAACTAACTGGTGAAAAATAATTGGGTTTTAGTGAAGAAGTAAAAAATGCAAACAGATTAATAAACAAAAAAAATTAACATTTTTAAGTTGACTCTTCAGTCTTCCAAGGACTTATGATGAGCCCCTGGTCTGTGAGGCACTAATACAGACACCATTTCTTCCTGCCAGAGTAATATGCTCTGGTTAGAAATATGATGAGCACCCTACTTATACCATGAAGCTCTCGAAGTATACATACAATTTTCAACCATCCATTAAGCTTAAATATGACTTGCTTCCTGAGTTCATGAATGACACAAGGTTGATTTTCAAAGAAAAGTGGAATCTATTTGATGTCACTTACTTATGGTGTAGATAAATACAACTTTTAAGAACACAAAGCTCATTTCTTTTGATTAAAACAGATGATCCTATGGGGCGCCTGGGTGGCTCAGTGGGTTAAAGCCTCTACCTTTGGCTCAGGTCGTGATCCCAGGGTTCTGGGGTCAAGGCCCACATGGGGCTCTCTGCTCATCAGGGATCCTGCTTCCTCCCTTCTCTCTCTGCCTTCTCTCTCTGCCTTCTCTCTCTGCCTGCTTCTCTGCCTACTTGTGATCTCTGTCTGTCAAATAAATAAATAAAATCTTTAAAAAAAACAGATGGTCCTAGAAAATATGTCACCATTTGCTTTTTCTTTACCTTCCAGTTTTATCCAATCTGAGAGGTAAAGTTCTTGACAACTATAGTATTCTAAGACACTGTATGCACTTCCAAAGTATGAAGCATCTAATTTGCATAAAGTAATCAAATTAACCAAATGATATTAGATCTTCCCTTCCACTCTGTATGGAAAGTCTTTAAGGATGGAGACAAGAACAATTACTTAGTTTTATATAGAATGAGATGAAAACACAACCTTTTATGTAAACATATTTGATAAAAATTAAACATAAGGATTTTTTAGTTTAACTTTACAATTCAACTCCAAAACAACACATATACTAAAGATCATCAAGATAAAAAGATAACATCAATTTTAATGACATACCAGTTTTAAAATACTCTATTCTGCAATGTATAGGAGGCTTTGCCCTACTGATATCACCTAAATAATTTTAGATAAACATTTCAGAATACAGATGGATTTTGAGATTGCTAAAAAAAAATGAAAAATGGATACACAATTTCAAGCTACTTCTAACTCAAGAAAAATGAAAAAATGCCACATGTCACTTAAGAAATCCATTTAAAATGTGAAAAAACCCACATAAATGATGAGTATAGATTTGTTTTGAATTCATTATATTATAGTAATATTTATTAAAATTTCTACACATTATTTCAAGAAAGAATAATAATCTATTTGTGATTTAACTACATCCAAATATATCTGTGAAAAAAGGATGTATTTAAAATTTTGACTACTTCTGATCTACAGTGCAGCATACAAGTATAAATCCTTAAAAAAGTGTCTTTATATGTATCTTTTAAGAAGACATATCCAGGCATGTAAGGTTTGAAAGAAAATGAACAGAATAATTTTGTGAAACAAATTGTGAATTACATTAAAGGAGAATACTTAGTTATGAATATATTAAATCAGTTCACAATTTGTACTCTTTATGACTGAAATTATGTAATGTTCGGCTCTGTGTGTGTATTTTACTTGATTGATACTGAAACGAATGTTGCATTGAATATATATTATCCTTCTTAATCCTCTTAAACCTAAATGTAAAATAACACATATACACATACAATGTCTGTGTATCAGGAGTACCTTGAGGTGTGAATCATTTTCAATTAAATTTGGTAAATAATGAAATATTCAAAAATGTCCCTTTATGCTGAATTACCATTAGTTATACAAGAGATTAAAATGAGAAGCAAGAAGTAATGTAATCAAGCAATGATGTTATGAAAATGGGGGCATGTATTAGTTTCTATACCTGACATGATTCCCCGTCCCTCCTTTTTTTGAAACTATATCAACTCACATTTTCTAAAACAATGGATGGACTGTATAGGTCTGTCTTCTGAAGTAATGAGTTAGAGAATGTTGCAGGAGTGCTTGCCAAATCATAGTACCATTATTAATTCAAGCATGATGAAATTGTTCATTTTAACTATAATCATGTAATTCATCAAAATATTACTAGAGCATATCGTTCTCAACTATTACACTGATAAAGCACCTTATCTTAACACCAACAAATGCAGAAAATTATTTTTGATGTTTATCCACCAAAAAAGTAATTGTTTTGAACTTGGGAAGGCCTTGCCTCATATTTTGATAAGAAGAAAATTTCAACATGTTTTTGTGTACTGATTTGAATGTAGTTGTTTTGCATTTGAATAACTCCATCTATTAAGCTTTAAAATATGTCAGAGTGTCTGGAACTGAAATGGTATATTTCCCATATGTCAGTTTCTTCATTCTTCTTAATGAATACAGCATAAACTGGGAGAGTAAGTAAGCTACCCCCTCAGTCATAAATCAACAGAATCATGCAAACCTACAATCTCATCAGCCTGAAGCTCTTCCTTGCAAGTTCCTTTTGCTGTCAAGACTACAAACTTTTCAAATATTATGTTGGAAATCGAAATGCACTAGATAAAAACCTTATTTATTGCCATTTATCCAAAAAGAGGAAATTGAGGCATAAAAATTCAATTAGAGATATTTTTACACTTTATAGTTTCACTGAGATACCGAACTTTACTTTATTGTTCATGGAATTATTTCATAAAGTAAGAATGATTAACTACTATTGAAACAATAGTATAATAAAAAACAATACCCAGCTACTTGTATGTTTTGTATGTTGTACTTGAGCATTGGAATATACATATGAAAATGTCCCTGTTCCCTTTCTGAAGACTGGATTATCTGTACTACAGGGCCAGAGAGAGAACAACCTTGTTAGAATAGAGTTACCAATAATAGGAGAAACTCTGTTTGCTTTCTGTGCCACTGAATCTATCATCTCATTATGTTTCTCCTTTCTTTTCAGTTTTATCTTTGTAAATTAGTGTAAATCCCACCCCCCCATTTAAGGATACTCTCTGCCCTGGGTTCTGGAATTTCATGGTAAGCATCTTTCATTCTCAAAAACTGTTATTAAGGTTTCTAGAATGTGAAAATTAAACATAATATCTGAGACACTTGGACAAAAACAAAAGAGCCCACATGCATATCACTTAGCTACAAAACAATTGCACACACTCTTTGACTGGGTCTATGACCTGACCTCTTGTCTTGACTGCTTGTTGACCAGTGACTTCTTATTTGTCTAATGTAATACACCTGTGTAATATTTTGGAAGCAAAATACATATACGAAATCTTGCCTTACTTTGGTTCATGAATATCAATAGCAAAAACAATATACATCTTTCTCACAATTACACAAAATTAAAAGATTCTGCTCATGCACTGAACAATCCCCAAGAATTAAAAAATGACACTGAGTTTATTTTTATTTTTTTTTAAAGATTTTATTTATTTATTTGACAGACAGAGATCACAAGTAGGCAGAGAGGCAGGCAGACAGAGGAGGAAGCAAGGCCCCCTGCTGAGTAGAGCGCCAGACATGGGGCTGGATCCCCAAACCCTTGGATCATGACCTGAGCTGAAGGCAGAGGCTTTAACTCACTGAGTCACATAGGCACCCCGACACTGAGTTTTTAAAAAATGTTCCTGTAAATTTTCCCTTCCAAAGCTTTATGCTCTAGTCAATTGGCAATATTAGCAAGCGAAATACTATCTGAAAATTTTTTAAAAGTTTGTTCCATACTAAAAATCTTCCATACTCTCATCCTATTAATACTTTGTCTCCCTATCTTGTTCAAAATTATAAAACTGGGCTTTTGTAGAACGTACATATGTATCAACTTATTGTTTCTGGAATTTAACAAATCTCATACAAATATCTGATCAATTTATCTAGGTATACAACTATAAAGATCCTACAAGTTCCCAGTTTAAACCACATTGTGAATTCCCAGAATCCGTATTTTAAAGCTAATTTAAATATACTTAAGTAGGCTTAGACAGATTGAGTCATATAACCTTGACAAAGTATGGCTCCATATGTCCAAGAGGGAAAATATTCACTATGAAAGACTGCAAAAATGAAGTATTTATTGAAAATCAGTAATTTGGTCATTTCTATGGGAAGTGAATAACCTACCCTAATTCATAGTTTCTTTATTCTTTCTAAGGGCATTATCTCTGCCTATTTTTCCCATAGAAAGGAGAAAGCATGGTGCTAAATCTTTCCTAAAAGTTCCTATTCTACTGGGATGTTTCCTTAACAAGTGAGTTCTCCTACATAAGAACCGAATGAACTCCTAAAATGAACTTTTGCATATTAAATACATCTATATAAGTCTTCTGACTACAGTAAATTTTCAGAATTCCTATCCCAGAATTTTTATTGGATTGTGATCTTTTTCTCTTTTTTTTACCCTCCCAATTAAAGTGCATAAGTTTTTGTAAGTTTGAATTTTGGAAAGAGTATTAGCAGTTAAAAAAACAGAACACATAATCTACAATCTATAAGATATTTTATTTTATTTTTTAAAATATTTTATTTATTTATTTTACAGAGAAAGAGAGAGATAGTGAGAAAGATAACACAAGCAGGGGGAGTAGGAGAAAAAGAAGCAGGGCTTCTTACTAAGCAGGGAGCCCTATCCAGGCTCCATCTCAGGTTCCTGGGATCATGACCTGAGCCAAAGGCAGATGCTTAACTACTGAGACACCCAGGGACCAATCTATAAGTTATTTTAAAGGAAGCACATTTTTATCACGATCTCTGGCCACAGTATAAAATATCAGAAGTTTCAAAATACTGTTGTTTGATTCAATGTGGGTATTCTCTTACTTATATGCCATAATATCTACCATAAAATTATTATTTGATATAAAATACAGTCCTCTGCTTTTTTATGTAATAGAAAAGGGCACAATATAATAATATCTCAGATACATACAAAAAATAAAATGAACTTTTCTTAACATACAAAGATTTGCTCAGTTGAGCAATGATGTGTAAACCAGAAAAATTAGTGTCATTAATTAGTGTTTAATTAAGCCTAAACCCCTAGCAGATACCTTCTACCTTCCATGCACCAAAGTACTTTCTGCACATAAGAAGAAGGTGTAAACTTTCTAGAAATCAAAAATTTCACTTTTCCTGAATATATAAATTTCTTTTTAGTTCCTAAGAGCTAAACATATGGTAGGACAAGCAAAATTACTGTTACTGAGATGTTCACATTTGACTACGGAACTAGACAATAATAAAAAAATCAACTACCTAAAAAAAAGTAACTTCCAGATTCTCCTGAAGTATTCTGAAGGAAACAAATGCAGAAGTATAATAAAGCAGCAGCAGAAAAACTTCTTTACACAAGGTTGTCAGAGAAGATTGCTCTCGGACAGTAATATATGATTTGTTAGCTATAAGATGAAATATATGAAGCCATTTATTACATAAGGCCTGATATCAAAAAACCTGGCTGTCTTCTGCACTGGGCCAGAGGACTCTGTCTTTGCTAGGTCAATAAGGAATGTATCTGGAATGTATCTATGAGGAGGAGCAGTAACATCTTTGAGAAATCTGGTAATGGCTATCATCCATCTCCAGGTGTGATAATAGGAGATGCTACCATGGAATCTGAATATAGAACTTCAGAGGACCAGCGACCAGTGGGAGGAATGTAAAGAAAAAAGGAGAGGTAGATGAAAGTGGCTTAACAAATAGCAAGTCCTCATGTAGTCATCTTAGTAAGTAGAAGCAATCAGAATATTTCGAACTATAGAGATCTATGACAATGACAATATATTACAGTATTGTGAAGGGCATTATAGATGAACAGCCAACTAGAATGTGTTCTATTTGAACAATCATAAGGAAAATCTTAATTATAATAGAAGAGATGGTGAAGAGAAGGCTTACCGCAAAGGAAAATCACGTCTTCATTCATTTTCCAGATCTAAGTCAGTTTTCATAGCCTAAGCCCACTAATTGAAGGAAAGATAGGATTCCCCTTGAGAATTTGCAATTTGCAAATACAGAATAAATTCAGCACTTGGATGGTTCCCCCAGGGAATCTGAGTTTATTTTACCAGAGTAACCATGCACTACAGAAAAGGGAATACCCGGACTTTTCAAGGTCTATTAAGACACAGGGTCTGAAGGGCACCTGGGTGACTTAGTTAGTTAAGCAGCTGCCTTCAGCTTGAGTCATAATCTCAGGATCTTGAGATCCAGCCCCACATGGGGCTCCCTGTTCAGTGGGGAGCCTGCTTCTCCCTCTCCGCCCTGCTTGTGCTCTCTTTTGCTCTCTCTCTCAAATAAATCAATAAAATCTTAAAAAAAAAAAAAAGAAAAGATACAGGATCCGAGTTGATGTTGTGCAGAAAGGTCTGAAATACCATCAAACTCCTCCTTTGATCAGGAGCCATGTGAATGCTGGACTGAGTCCATCTCTTATTAATTTCAGAGGGTACTCAGACCCACTCTGTAGTTATTTTCTTGGGTCTTTTGAGTATATTCCTTCATTGAGAAGCAGCTGCCTGACAGAATAGAGAAGAACAGAATACAGAGTGACGTGCTTAAGGTTCAGTTTCCCTGCTCAAATATCTTCTAGCACCATCTAAGGGCTCAATCCATTGTCATGTTATCATATACAGTGTTTCCTTAGACTACGGAACTCTTTTTACTACAAAAGCATATAATGAGAAAATAATTTTCTGCTCAGCTCTGACCATTTACGTGGCTGCCCTGATATAATAGTAGGATTATATGTTGAAGGCTCAGCTAAAGTGTCCTCTCAAGAACAATGCCTTGCAAGACTAAGCAGCAGTCCACTATGAGAAGGTCCATGCATTTAACCAAGAGTCAATAATCAATAGTTAGAACTCAAAAAAGTGATCCTGGGGGTGCCTGGTTGGCTCAGATGATTGAGTGACTCTTGGTTTTGTCTCAGATCCTGGGATGAAGCCCAAGTTGGGCTCCATGCTCAGCAAGGGGAGTCTGCCTCCCTTCTCCCTCTGCCCCTACCCCTATTTGTGCACTCTTTCTGTTTTAAATCTTAAAAAAAGATTAAAATTATCTTGCCTGGTGAGCTAACAAGGGGGCGGGAGGTATGAAGGGAAGAAGAGGGAGAGGGAAAGAGAGGAAGAGAGAAAAAAGAGGGAGAAATTAATGAAGGAAGAAAGAGGAAACTACTGAAAGGAGAGAAGGCACGGAATCCAGAGTAGTACTAAGAATGCAGATACTATGTTTCTAGTGAGAAGAGGTAATTTGTTCCTCATTACTTCTATTTTCTCAATCAAGTGCAATTAGGTAAAGGTAAACATGGGGGGAAAATTGGCAAGAAAGAGAAATGTAGAGTTTTCTCAAAGAGGAGGAAGTGATCTTACCTCAGAAATACAAAAGGATTAAGTACAGAGTGCCCATTTAAGGCTTAATAAAATCAGCCCTTGGCCAATACTTCTGGTGCCCACTATGACACTGTGATTGGTTTGTGACTATGTTTTAATTGATTGATATGAAAGAAAGGAAAGGAATTTCTTTGTGAATGTCTTTTCCTCTTAAAAACTTCAGTTATTCTGTTGTAGGTGTGGAAATGTAGGTAACATAATTTAAATTTGGGTTGGTCAAGGAATATAGAGCAGAAAGAATGGAGTAAATTTTTTAGGGCATTTTCAATGTAGGTGATCATGATAATATGTCATCTCTAAAGTGAGTGAAGCAATAAATATGGAAGGAGACATACAGTGACAAATAATGAAATACTGATGTGGGTAAATTGGAATTCTTAGGTTGCTACCATAGATGTATTAGAGTAAGGAAGTAAAAAAATAAAATTTGGTGGTTAGAAAATAAAATGCTAGACACCAAGATTTTGATAGTAATGCAGTTATTGTTGTTGACAATGTTTAGAATGTGGATACCTGGCAATGAACAGCTGAGTGTGTTTGAATCAACCAGAGCAATTGAGAGATCTTTACAAAGTAAACTCAGGAACAGAGGGGCCAGGCAGTTGATTGTGGCATCCGCATGGATGCTACTGCCATAGATGACAAAGAGTAGAGATGGAAAAAAAAAAAGAAAATGAATTGACATAGCAGCTAAGTTTCAATAACAGAGATTAACATAATGAGGAAAACATGGAAGCCACAAAGTAGATGGATGATAGAGATGATGATATGAGCATCAGTAACACCGATGTTGTTTTTGATCCACATCTTGTGGGATGTGAGGATGAATCAGGAGAAAAACACAATGGGAAACATGGAGGAATATGCCTAGGGCAAACACATATCTTGTTAGCCTGGGACTACCCTGAGTCATGACTGTAACAGCAGTCTATTACCAGCATCCACTATTACTTTCAAAATTGTTCCAATTTGGGTTATATATTATGTGTTCACTCTACACCTACCATATTCTCAATCCTTCTGTTATATATATCCCAAAACACCTGTCTAGATTTATTCTAACCTCACGCTCTACAGAAATCAAAACTCTTAACAACACTCACATTCATTGATTCTGTCTATTCAGACAGGTGATGTTTACACTGAATTCTCTGACCAAATTAGGAAGTGACTACCTAAAGACTCCCAGATTTCCACAGGCTGATTGGTAGAGGATAGGCTGCTGCACGGAAATCCTTGGGAAGAAATCCCAACTTGCCTGATATGAAACAGATACTAAAATGTCTTTATATGATTCAAGAATGCTACCAAGTTTGGAAAACTCTTAATTCTATTTCACAAGTATAAAAAAAGTGTGTGTGTGCACACGCGTGTGCACGCACAAGCATGTACACACATGTACACACCTGCTTGTAGTATTAAAAGTCACAGAAATAGCCATTTGGCCAATAACAACTTCCCATTTGAATTCTTTCAGCACAGAATCCTAAAATCAAATAGTTGGGATTCATACAGCTCCTTAACACCTATAGGGCATATTCCAGGCCTGTCCTCCTTAAACTCCCTTTGACAAATAAACCCAGTTACTCCAATGAGATTGCAAGCCCCTTGAGGTTCTTTAAAATTGTGGAAAACATTTTGTTCAGAATCTTTCACAGAGCGTGCACTTAGTAAATAAATAAATGATTGAATCTCTGATTAGATTATGTACAATTGAAGCTTCTGTCAATATTTCTTTAGTCCCTGGACCACAGTGGGGTTCACGAGGCTATCTTTTCTAGCCTACTAATGAACAACACCTGTCTTCCACCACTATAGAGTAGGATTTATAACTTGTTCCTAGGACTGGAATTTCTTTCCGCCTGTAACTGCCTAGCCTCCAAAAAGCTAACTGTGTTCTCCAGCAAATATTTAAATATTTTCTCTATTTTTTATTGGCAATTTATTCAATTAGTAAGTTATTCAATGCAGACGTGTGTGTACCTTTATTTTTTACAAGTAGGATACAACTCTCTACCCAAAGGTCCAAAATAAGAGACAGTTTTATAAATGTTGCACATTCATTTAATAAAAATTCACTAGATATGAAATCAAATGCATCATCATCCATTTGAACTCTAACTATCTAATTTTGGCTCATTGTAGATAACACAGTAAATGTAATTTGTCATCATAAACGTATTATTATTTAATCATATGAAAGTTTTGGTTTATCTTGAGCAAACTTTATAGTGGCTTTAATACACAGGAGCCATTCCTGACAGATATGATGAAATAGATTTATCACTCTTGACAAATTATATTGCAAAATGTCCTCTCATGACTGCCCACAATGGAAACCGCATTGCCTATATTCAACAGGAATGTCACCTGTGATTCTTATTTTATAACCTTGTTCACTGGCAATCTAAAACGGCTTTTTGGGGGGGACTATAGTGTACTTAGAATGTAAGATGGTTATAAGAATAATTGTATGAATGAAGGAAACCTGTAGCCCTTTAAATCAAACTAAGTAGTGTTTTATTAAAGTGCTCAGCAAATCAATCTAAATCCAAGGGTAATAAAGCCCTAATCAGGTGGTAGAAAAAATAATAGGTTGTCATGCTTGAGAAAAAATAGGCAATCATGGAATGTTTTCTTTAATTAGGTCGTGTAAAGTGGAGGAACTGAGTAGGAACTGGCAAGACATTCATCATGAGCAAGGTGGGAAATTATTTAGATTACTAAGGAAGGAAAATTGAGTGTGATACACTTAGATTTGACTGGACAGAAAATTAAAGCTTTTTTTTTCCTTTTTTTTAACTATACATACTACTTTGCTGATGATAACTATTGACAGGTGTGGGATTTTTCAAAGCTGAATTTAGCCAGTCTTCTGGTTTGCTAAATACACATATGTTAATTGTTTTCTAATGATTTTAATTTCAGCAGGGCTCCAGGCCACTGGATGTGCTCCTCTGGCATTCTTACTGCAAAACTGTTTCTCACATCCAATGGAATTTAGCTCCTAATAAACTTGAGATTGATTATTAAGCACTTCTCATTTTCTTCTTAAACTGAAAGGAATAATTAATACTATCTGTGATTGTTAGTACACTGCTCTGTACAGGGATATGGTTGCAAATTACAAACATTAGTAGACAGATTTCTTGTTAGACATTGTTGCCTTCACAGTTAAGACTATTAAATATGTCTTTTTTAAAAGCTTTAAATTAGGGAATGTAATGACATGATTTCAAATATTTGCAGTATTGTGACAACCACCTCACACAAAACTATGTTTACCAAATTAAATCTGAGAACTCAGCCTTCACCACCCAAACAGCATCATCAAACAATAGGAACGTTGTTGGTCTTTTTTCTTCCACTGTGAAAGTCATTTCTATGTCCCTAGGGCTACTGCTAATTAAAGACACTAAGGGCATGTATGTGGCACTCCCACATTTATTTCTATGTCAATCAACCATACAGAGGGAACATTTATATATCATAGAAAAATATGATGAGATTTAGTTTCCATGAAATATCATGGGGATTAAAATAAGTTAAAGGATGGAAAAACCAGCAGAGACGTCTAATACATATATGAATATATTTTCATTCGTTAAGTCCAGATTTAACCTAAGAATCTTTTTTAAGCAGACACTATCAAAGCCCTGTCCAAACCTCCCTGGCCCGCCTTAGAGGTCAGTTTGCAATTCTATGGACAGTTACAGTACTTACCTAAGGCTTTCTGACCTCAAGCATCTATTCCTTTTGATGGAGTCTATTTGAGCCATGCATGGGGTGAACTAGAAGGGCCAAGTGTTAAATCCTAGAAGCAAGTCAGAGGAGCAACCCTCATTCACTGTGTAATGAAAGTTGGTGTTAATACCCTGACTCATTAACCCTGAGCATATTTTCTCTACACGATATTTTAAGGAGTCCCCAGTGGGAGTGATCGCCAACCACCTACAGCAATAACTTCACATTAACCACACCATTGTTAACTTTCCCCACTTCCCTTTCTTACTTCATTTGCCAAATATGCTACTTTTCTCTGAGTCTACTTTTGGGGCAACTTCTAAACATGGTGCTCTGGGTAGAAATTACCAATCACCACTGTTGCCCATGAAATGGGAATTCTCCACCAACCCAGCAGTTGGTGGTGGCAACACTACAGCCTGATATCTACATCAGCAGCAGTACATGAAGCATTGATTTATTAGTTTACTTCCTTCCATTCTGAACTGGTCATTTCCCTATGATTAGTTATAAGACCAAATTATTTTGAGACTTTCTTTTGGCCTGACACAATCCAAAATCTTTTATTTATAAATTAGATGAAACGTACCTTATAAAGTCTTCCCTCTCACTTTTATTGACAAATCCCTTCTGAAAACACACCTCAGAATGACAATTTTTCCATCACTTTGGGTGGGAAGAAATTACTTATTCTTGAATTCCAAAACGGATGTCTTTTTTTTTTAATAACAGGAAAGACTATTTAATTGAAGACAGTTCAAAATTCAACATCATCAAACATTTTATCTTAATAAATTCTGCTGTTTATCAGCTTTTGCTAAATCCTTTTATAGTCCACTATGAATTGTATATTGAAGAGTATGCAAAACCAGAAAATGGACAATAAATTAAAAAACATAAAGAGAGGGGCGCTTGGGTGGCTCAGTGGGTTAAGCCTCTGCCTTCTGCTCAGGCCATGATCCCAGGGTTCTGGAATCGAGCCCCGCATCGGGCTCTCTGCCCAGCAGAGAGCCTGTTTCCCTTCCTCTCTCTTTCTGCCCACCTCTCTGCCTACTTGTTATCTCTGCCTGAATAATAAATAAATAAAATCTTTAAAAAAACCACAAAGGAGTAAGTAAACATAAAATAAATCAATAAAGATGCATATTGAGTGACATGAGGCCCAAAATTATTTCATAGGCTAGCAAACAAGGGATTGTGCCACAATGTTTCACTGGAGAAATCCAGTAAAATTGGATTTCATCCTTTAAAATGTAAAGAAATCACTTAAAAACCTAAGGTTAAGGATAATAAGGATCCATGCATAGTAGAATTCTTTTTTATTTTTTTAAAAGATTTTATTTATTTATTTGACAGACAGAGATCACAAGTAGGCAGAGAGGCAGGCAGAGAGAGAGGAGGAAGCGGGCTCCCTGCAGAGCAGAGAGCCCGATGCGGGGCTTGATCCCAGGACCCTGAGATCATGACCTGAGCCGAAGGCAGCGGCTTTAATCCACTGAGCCACTCAGGCACCCATGCATAGTAGAATTCTTATAAGCTATATTGACTTTTCTCTGGGTATGCCTAAACCCCAAGGTGGGCAGTCTTTCCTGAAACCCACTGACATTGTATAATTATTATTGCTTGTCCACAATATCTGGTCCTAACACATTCATTTTTAAAGTTTAGAGTCCAACATAATCACCCAGGAAACTTTGTAGAAATGCACTTTTTAGCCTTTATCCCAGAAATTCTTACTAGGTATGTCCGGATGGAGTCCAGTAATGAGTTTTTGCAAGAATCCCAGGTGATTCTGATATAATCCATAGACCACACTTTGAGAAAACCTAACCAATGTGCTGCTTAGTAAATTCTTATTGAATTGAAATTTAATGTTCAAATACATTGAATATAAGTAATCCTCACCTTGCTTAAGAAGACATAATAAAAATATTAAAATTAACATACTATGCAGTTTTCCAGGATCACACCAACTTTTTCATAGTCAGTGGCTATAAAAACAATTAGACTACTCGTTAGCCTACCCTACCTGAGCTTTGCAGATTATTTAAATTGCTTGGTTTGGCCCCAGGAACATGTACTGCATTCCATTACCTTTGGGTAACATTAAATGAAGTTTATACTTGTGCAGCTTTCATATTTCCACGTGCTGCCTGGTTGCATGTTAGCTTGAGCTCCTTCAGGTCTGCTTGATTTAGTGGTTCAACAAGCCCGCCAGAGAGGTCCTATCGCCTCTCTTCCACCACTCATGAAGAACCAACCTACAAATCACTTGTCAACAACTTTGATCTACCTTGTTTCAGGTGGTTTACTCTCTGTCTATTATTTCTGTTAAGAGACCCATGAAAATTAAATACAGACCCCGCTGATGCTTGACTGACCCGGTGCTCCATCATAACAGCAGTGTAATAGCAATAAATCATTTCAACTTTAATCTATTGTTATTGATGAATGTACAATTATTTGTCATCTAATATGCTGAAAATGATGACCAAAGAAATAGATCAACTTTTTTTCCTCTTCCAAGTGCGGCATTGATGGATTGTATCCCTAAGCTGTTATTACACTTATAATGTACTCCTCTGCACTGACAGCACAGCTAGTTTTTTAATCATTCCATAGTAATCAACTTAAGACAACATAGCAAGACTCATAACTCATGTTCTTTTCTTTTTTGGCAGTGATGGGAAATGAAAATGTTTTTATTCTTTTGAAATAATTCTTACCTGACTACGCTGAAGATTGTTTTAAAATGGTAAATAAATGGCTGTTTATTGAGCTGGAACTGAAACGTGACATATTAAAATGTCTCTTTCCAAAGGGGTGAAAATTATTTAGGCCTGAGTGGAATGAGACAGAAAAAAAAAAAAAAAGATTCTTCTTTTCTCTTTACAGATGCATTACTAACTTTATTCTTTGGAAAATATTTTAGCAAAGTAAATGTTATGAGCAAAAATGTGACAGAGGAAAAATAACATTGTTAAAATAAAAAATTCCTCCAAAAGCACTACTCTACTATCTTTTCATTTATGCTTCTGTTACTAGCTTAATGGTTGATAAATTTTATGTGATCAAATACACAGATCAGAAAGAAAATAGAGAAGTTGATTTCATCAACAATTGATTCAAAATAAAGTTTCTTCTTCATCTAACTAAATGTTCCTAGCTAATTAGAAAGGTCAACATCTTGGGACCAAAACTGAATTAATTTTAATTCCGCTGAAATCTTGTTCTTATGACATGAAAAAGTATCTTTGAAAATTCCTGCTGAACACCAACCTAAATCTCTCTTGCTGCCTGCCATCTGTTCACAGGAAAGAATTCCCCACAACTAAGAAACTACAAGTGTCAATGATGTAGTCTACATGAACAAACTTCTATTCCCATAGGGGGCCCAGCTTTTATGTCCTTATTAACTTAGGTACAGGTTAGAAGAGCCACATTCTGAGGTTCTTGAAGATACACGGTCGGCATGCAAATAGAGAATAGCTTATGACTTACTTAAGTATAAATAAATGCTGTGAAACTCAAAGGGAAGCTCCAGAAGCACCAGACACTTGTTCGAATGCAAATTGGTAGGCCCCAACAGGAGGAGAGGGGCTCAGAAAAATGTTCTAACAAGTCTCCAGGTGATTCTGAGGAATATAAAATTGGAGAGGCAGTGATTGAGTAAGGCTTCTTCTCTTTCTTTCACTTCTTAACTGTGAAATTGTCCAAGACAGATAGGGAAGGAGGATGCTACTACTGTAGCCAAGTATGAGGCAGACATTGAGAGGACAAACTTTGGAGCCACACTGTCTAAATCTGCATCAGGGCATAAAGTGCTCTAAATATATATGGTCCAGGAAAAGTCACCCACCCTTTCTCTGCCTCAGTTTTTACATTGGTAAAACGTAAGTAACAACAGTACCTACCTAAGAAGACCAATAATTTAACAAATCTCGGTCAGTGTTTAGCATATAGTAATACTCAATTAAATAATAGGTGTTAATGTTACTCTTTTACTCATGTTTGGAAAACATGTTAAGAGAAACTGGTAACATCAGGGGAGAGTACAGTGACACAAAAGGAAGTGGGCAATCCTTCTAATACTAGGTATTAATGCTTTAAATTTTTGAAAGGTCACTTAGAAAATAATGCTTTATTCCTGTCATATGCTTGAAAATACATGAAAAAGAAAAAGAAAATAATTACCATTCTCTAACTAGGCTTGTCAAATTTCTAGTTTTCACAAACAAAACTAGTATGACGTTTCAGGATTCTGATCACTATACATGCTGCTTTATCCTATCGCTTAACAGTACGATATTCCAGTCTTCACCTAGTCATAACTTACTGGCTTTACCTTTCTCTGATATATCTTGTGAGGCTAAAATGCCAGCCTCTGTTGGAGTATCATGATCAGCTTTTAAGAGGTAGTTTATAGTGACTTGCTGCTGTCAATCTACTTTTGGGGCAAAACCCCAGGCATGTAGGAAACAGTCAAATTGCAGCCTCATGAATTATGAGTTCACTTGTTTTCTACTCCAAGAAGGTGCCTGCTTTGGAGGGAAGCAGGCATGAACAGCAAGACAGAATGTTATCAGAGGGAGTAGAGAACTCCAAACCATCAACTCTGAAAAAACAGGCTGTTCACTGCATTAGGAGATCACCAAGGACTCTCAGGATGGAGAAGACTTCATGATTGACAGCATGTATTAAAAAATGGTCTACATGGAGAATGTGTAAACCTGGTGAGTCACAGACCTGTACCCCTGGGGATAAAAACACATTATATGTTTATTTAAAAATTTAAAAAGTCACTACATAATAATAAAAGAAAAATTCATTAAACAAACAAATAAAAAAAAATGGTCTACTGAAGACTTAGGCCATAGTTTGTCATACCTGACCCTGTTCTTCTTTTATCACCCCATGATAAATGTATAGTGTGGTGTAGAATCAATGACTTTCTGAAGTTCTATTAATCACTTGGCAATATCAAAAATTCATTTGCTTTATTCTTTAATAGGTCTTTCTCTTTAATCATTGTCATTACTATTATTATTCTCTGTAATTTTCATACTTTCTGGGTGGCAAAATATGTTTCCCAAGCACTTTCTGTGGCAGTACAGAAGATGGAATTATCCCTTGACTTAACAACAGCAACAAAAATCATACTTCAGTAGTCCTAACAGATCATTGTACTATTATAATGATTTGTGTTATTTTATTTTTTTAAGATTTTATTTGTTTATTTGACAGAGAGAAATCACAAGTAGGCAGAGAGGCAGGCAGAGAGAGAGAGAGGGAAGCAGGCTCCCTGCTGAGCAGAGAGCCCGATGCAGGACTTGATCCCAGGACCCTGAGATCATGACCTGAGCCGAAGGCAGAGGCTTAACCCACTGAACCACTCAGGTACTCCTGTGTTATTGTTTTGACTGTACTTTTTGACTGCCAAATCATGCAAACCTTCAACTGATTCTCTATGCCTCTTCTCAGCTCTTTCGCGATTATTTGTACAGTCTTCCCTTAGTCTTAGAATCATTTGCAAGATTAAAATACCTTGC
This sequence comes from Meles meles, assembly GCF_922984935.1. NCBI lineage: Eukaryota > Metazoa > Chordata > Mammalia > Carnivora > Mustelidae > Meles > Meles meles. The sequence goes on along the minus strand of NC_060074.1, from coordinate 85,165,794 downwards.
AAATGGAAACCTTTTTGTCATGTGATTCTGTTATGGATAATATCATTATTTACCTGAGTTCATTAGTATAAGCCACACTACACTAAATGTGGAAATTTTATTAAGACAGGAATCATCAAGAATAAGTAAAAAAAAAAAAAAGACCAAATGCTTCTCCTTGTAGTTATTTCCTGACACCATTATTTAAGTCAAAATTCTTTAAATACACAAATAAATATTATGTCTGTAAGGTAAATGGACAAAGACTGTAGAAAATTTTCTGCTTTTCGTTTACCATATAGCATTATACATTTTATATTATATATATATACATTATATATATATATAAATTATATATATATATAATATATATATATATAATGTATATATATATTATATATATAATATACATATATATAATGTATATATATATACATTATATATTTTGTTTCAAATACAAACTTATTTGAAAACATAAATTTCTGTAATTTCACTTAAGATAAATAGAATCAGAATTTCTTGATCTTTAATTTTCAGTGTAACAAAATATGTCTGGTATATATATTTATATTTATTTTTATTTAAGAAGGTATATATAAAAAGGATGTCAAGTAAAATGATGTTTATCCAGGACAAATTATTGGTTATTTACCTACATGTTCTCTTATATACTTAACTTTTTCTATTGTAAAGTTAATTTTACAGCCTTATTTTTAGCAAGTTATCATATATAATACACATCAATTCACATATGAATAGTAAAATGAATCAATGAAAGTAAAGAAGTAGAGTAACTAGGTTGGTCTTTCCCCAATTTCCGAATTCTTAACTAACTTATATAAAAACTAATATTTTTATAATAGGAAAGATCTAAAATATTTCAAGATATCTTCAAACTTTTAAAAGGAAATACCACCAGGACACGGACCTTCCCAGTTCTCATATCCTCTGGCAGAACTCATTCTACAAAAATCCTCTAATTCTTAATAATAATGGCCTCTATTATTATTATTATTATTATTCTCTATATTATTCTCTATGCCAGATGCTTCATATCAACTAGATAAGATTACTCTTATTTAAGAGTAGAATTACTCTTACCTAAAAATTAATGTTTAAGTTAGGAACAATTTTCCCACTACCGTTAAGGGGCAGACACTGAATTAAGAAGCCAGATACACTGGATCACCCAGGTGGTTCAGTCGCTAAAGTGTCTGACTCTTGGTTTTGTTTTTTTTTTTAATTTTAATTATTTATTTATTTGACAGAGAGAGAGAGGGAGAGATCACAAGTAGGCAGAGAGGCAGGCAGAGAGAGAGAGGGGGAGCAGGCTCCCCGCTGAGCAGAGAGCCCAATGTGGGGCTCGATCCCAGGACCCTGGGACCACAACCTGAGCCGAAGGCAGAGGCTTAACCCACTGAGCCACCCAAGTGCCCCCGACTCTTGATTTTGTTTTAGGTCATGATAACAGGGTCATGAGATTGAGTCTAGCCTGGGGTTCCATGCCCAACCACATCAGAGCCTGCTAAAGACTCTCTCCCTCTCCCTTTGCCCCCCCGCCACCGCTCGCTCTCTTTCTTTTTCACTCTCTTTCTCTTTCTCCCCCCCCTTAAAAACAAATGAACAACAACAACAAAAAAGAGGTCAGATACATCTACTTCAGTAGCTGTTGCAAAGGAAATAGTGTTTGTACACCAAATACTAAAAACACTTTCCAGGCTCTTCTGCAGTTAAATTGAGACCATATGTCTATTTCTAGCCATTGGACTATGAATGGAAACGTCACTCTTCACCAAGGCACGTAAGAAACAGTGTGCAACCTCCATGCTTCTCTCTGTCAAGGCTAGTTTGAAGGTATCTTTCAGATGGTGAAATTACAAAAAGGTAAAATTAGTGTATTGGGGCTGCTGTTATAAAGTACTTTTGTTTTTTTAAAAGATTTTATTTATTTATTTGACAGACAGAGATCACAGGTAAGCAGAGAGGCAGGCAGAGAGAGAGGAAGGAAAGCAGGCTCCCCACGGAGCAGAGAGCCCGATGTGGGGCTTGATCCCAGGACCCTGGGATCATGACCTGAGCCAAAGGAAGAGGCTTTAACCCACTGAGCCACCCAGGCACCCCTTTATAAAGTACCTTAAACTGTAGAAATATATTGTCTCAGCATTCTGGAGGCTGGAACTCTGTAATCAGGTGTCAATAGGTCTGTGCTCTCTCTGAAGGCTCTAGGGAAAAATCTGTCCCACATTTTTCTCTTAGGTTCTGGTAGCTTCAGCTTCGCTTGTAAGTAGTTTATTCTTTCTGTGTCTCTTCATATGATCTTCCCTCTGTATGCATCTGTATCTGTGCCCACATTTTACCATTTTATAAAGAGACTGGTTAAACTACATTAGGGCCCACTCTAATGATTACATCTGTGAAGAACTTATTTCAAAATAAGATTACATTCTTAGATCCTAGGGGTCAGATCTTCACCATATCTTCTGGGGGATACAATTCAACCTTTACACTACTCAACCTGCATTAGTCATGGGAGCTAGAAATCAGCCATCATTGGTCTACACACTGATTTTGAAGGTTGATTTTCTTTGTTTATTTGACAACAAGAAAACTTCCTGTTCTTAAATTACTTTATACTCTAATGACTTATTCTATATGGTAACACTTCTTTTTTTTTTTTTTTTTTAATTTTTATTTATTTATTTGACAGAGAGAGAGATCACAAGTAGGCAGAGAGGGAGGAGGCAGAGAGAGAGGAGGAAGCAGGCTCCCTGCAGAGCAGAGAGCCCGATGCGGGGCTCGATCCCAGGACCCTGAGATCATGACCTGAGCCGAAGGCAGCGGCTTAATCCACTGAGCCACCCAGGCGCCCCTATGGTAACACTTTTGATCACTTTTCCTTTTTTGCATTTCTGTTTCCATATCGTCATTGCTTAGCACAGTTGAATAAAATTATCAACGGGCAACATCACAAAGTTCTAACACATGATCTTAGTTAAACACCAACGCCATTCTATAAACCTTTCCCTGATTATTTGTTACACACATTCCCATTTTCCTCATTGGCTATTATTAATGATCAACATTCCCTTCAAGCCTCATAATCAACCCCAATTTCCTTTCTCTTTTTTCCTCAAGAAAATGGCAGTCACAGTGATTAAGGTACCTTATGGTTCTGTGAAATAGCCATTAGAAATGACCAGCATAATGTCCTAAGTCAATGCTTGGAAATTAAGCCTCTCCATAATATGATCTTGTATAATTCCCCAGTCATCCAAAGCTTTTTCCTTTTCTCGCCAATATGATAGACATACTGAATGATGGGAAACACTTTATATAAACATTTTTTTCAGATTCCTATACCTCCACTCATGTGTTTTCTACTATATTTGTTCCACTCACCCCATCCCCACCTCTGCTATATGCAAATTTGTTAATTTCTGCTACTATTAGTATTTTCACTGTCCTGCGATTACTGGTCTTTTAAAATCAAATAAGATTTTTTTTTAAAGGAATCCAACTCATTTGTAATACTCTGACTTTTTTTCTAGATCTAAAAGACAGTGAGCTAATATTCATAGCTAAGCTTATTAAGCAGTAAGCCAAAACTCCCTAATCAAATCTAACATTGCTGATGGCATCTAATTGCACAAGTATTCAAGTAATAGAATGGAGAAACATATATTTTGTATTAGAAAAGTCTGATAGCATATACTTTGGTTATTACTATTTCCAATGATTTGAAACAATATTATTTCTAAGAAGTTTATATGATAATGAATTTCTCCTGTTTTATTTATTGTTCAAAATTGTTTGGGCTATGGCATTCATACTGATCATGAAATAACAAAAACCAATGAACTATTTGGGGAACTAAATAGAAAAAAGAATTCTGAATATGCAGCTGCATGGAACCACTCATATTAAAATTTACTTTAAAATTTTATGATCACTTTCAATTTCATTATGTATGGTTCCACATTTTTATGTTTCCACATGTGTTAGCTAAAATGAATTGTTGTAATTAGTATAAATTGCTGTATAAGAGAAATAAAGAAGTTAAAGCTATCTTGAGGCCACTATAGCTCAAAATTTGGTCAGGAATGTCACAATTCCTCTTCTCCACATGCTATCATTAAAACATTACACACTTAATAAACAGAATTTTTAAAGAAACCTAACAGCAAAGTCAATAACATTAATTCTAGATTACAAATCTCATCATAAAATTGTATCAAGACAGAGTATCTGTTGTCATTAAACCAATAATATTGAAATATTTGTGAACAGTTGTTTTATAAATTTGAATTATAGCTACCCAAATTCTCTATCTCTTAAAAAACCTCAACAACCCATCTTTTTTATAATGTTCTAAATGCTTTAAGTCCCAGTATAAACCCTACAACCACTTATACATATATGCAAACAAAAACAAAAAGCAGATGTGTCTTCTCAAGCCACAAATTCTGACTGGCAAAATTTAACTTGACTTTTTTTTTTTTTTTTAATTAACTTCATCTTACTTTGAGACTCTTTTCTGACTAGTGGCAAAAAAAAAATCAATCTAGTTAACATCAGATAAACTTGATCACTCCAGTATATTTTTAACCCATTTAAAGTTTAAACTCAGCCAATTAAGATTTCTCCTTCTTCTCTTCCTTTTCCAAAAGGGCTGGATAATTCAGGTATCCAGGCTTAAACTGACAATGACCTCAAGAGAAAAATTCAGACAGTCCTAGAGGTTGGTTTCTGTCCATGATAGCCTTACTGAGTTGTAACCTTTTTTCAGTTTCCCAGCTTTTTCACATTGGTGTCAGGGACACAGTCTCAACTGGTGTCCAACTACATGGTCCATCCCAATACCTTCTAGGGCCCTGGCCAGCAACCTCATACTCTTTCTGACGTCCTGAAAATGTTGTATTCTTCTTCATTTAAACAGTAATGGAAAAATTCCCTTATCTACTTTCCCAGTGTTCCATATAGGAAGTGGATCACATGGCCCTTCTATTCCCCACAATTCTCAAAATTACCCTGGGGTTTATTCCTACCCCTGGAATTCAGCCTGAAACTCTGAGCATAAAGCCAGAGACCCTCAATGTATGCCTGCAAGTCCTACAAATACCTTTAAATTCTCAGCATGTAAACTGGCTCTTAGATTTCACTGCATTCCAACCACTGCGATTATTTATATTATACATCTATTTCTGTTACTATCTACATAAAACAAAACTAATATGAAAATGAAATATATATATCAGTCACATTGGACAAACTGAAGGAGCAATAGGCAATGACAGTGTCCATGGGTCAGCTTGCAGAGGGAAGATGTTACTCAGCACTGGCCATGGGAATGTATCCCTGTTAAGCTACTTTAAGAAACTCATCTGCCTCAACAATGAACACTGTTATGCTGTAAATAAACAAATAAACGAATAAAAAAAAAAAGAAACTCATCTGCCTCAAATATTACAGTATGAGGCAATTACTCATTTACAACATGCAACTAATTACCCCTATGTTAATTTAGACTCACTTAAATAATGTTCCAGAGAGCTACTTTCTGAATGGTACAAGGAATAAATGGTAGATACCCATATATTTTATTGTATATGAATATAGCTGCATATTTTGTACCTCATATTCTCAAGACTTTTACTTAGATAATTTTACATCCTCAGTTCTAGGGTCTATCAGGACACTCACAAGAAAGTTTTCTTTTTTTCTTGAGTCCACAAGACTAAGAAGGTAGTAAATTTAGTCAGGTAAATATCTTCTTACACAGGGAATTTGTCCAGGTACCCTTTCTTCAAAATTATGCAATATGAATTCTCCTGGTCTACACTGCATTCTACTAATATCCAGGCTTTGTAAATTTTTAAAGTGACAGGTCTAAGTGGAGCTGCTGAACAACTTTCTTTTATAAAAGATCTCTGAGTATAACGCCAGTGTATTTACCCAATTCACTACAAAGCTTGTTATTGGCTGTTTAAAATATTTACCCAAGGTTTATTATTATTTAGCACATAAATATCTGAAACAACTAACTGTGCTTATTTTGATTCCATTAGTGAGACTATCCTTGCTGGTGAGCCACGGTCAAACATAGGCCAAAGCACTTGAGGCTCACATGACAGAGGAGAGTCATTTGATTACAAGAAAAGCAAAAGGGAAGCACTGTGAGGGCAGGCAGAGAAAGCCTGGGCACATGCCATTGATGTGCAAGCACTGTGCTCAGTCCTCATATTTAACTAGCGCCAGGCAGCAGTCAGTTATTATTGATTCCACCCAGCTAAATCACACAGAATTCATTCTCCCTGAGACTTGGCCAGAAACAAGGTTTATTAAGCCTTACATCACTTTATCATCAAGGTTAACTCCTCGCTCTAAGGGCCATTAAGAGAGCTTTATTATTAGTTTGTAATTTTGTATGTTTTAAGTGGAATGACATTATTTTGCCCAAGTGAATAAAATGAAGTACAGTAATTGTAATTGCTATTGCCAGACACCATAGCGAGCCTCACAGGATTTTCCAAAAGTAAAATGACAATGCATCATCATCAACCTGGCTACCATCCTGCCATGACAATTCCTGGAATATTTCCAACATTCTCCAACAATTCTTGGGTGTCCCTGCATAAGATATACGACATGTCAAAGTCCAGATTCATTACCTTTCTACTTTTTTTTCCCCTTCACTATAAGATAATCCTTCATCATTGACTCATTTTTTAAAGGAGTCCTCCAGTTAAAAATATATCAAGATCTTGGCATAAGATTTCTTGACACTGACTCGTTATTATAGAAAAGAATATATTCAAGGAAACTAATGGGTAGTATAATGGCCAAGTGACAAAGCACAGCACTATATACACAAGATGAATAGCATTGACATAAGATGATAAACTGAAGTACCTGAACGTTCATGGTGATTAAAATCTATTTAAGAGAAGTGGAGTTACGAATTAAGGTGAATCAACACATTACCAGGAATCTGAATATAACAAATTCTTAATGCCTAAGGCCTATATTACCCGGTTCCTGTTCTGAGAAATAATCTTATTACTTTCTGCTTATTCCTCTGCCCATTCCCCTGCATATTCGCCTGTTGCATATTTTTCTACATGCATCCAACACACATAATGCACACACACGCACACACATCCACACATAGATGAGTCAGTCAATCTGACCACTGACAGTTTCTTGACTACTTTGTACTCTTGCATATCACTGGGATATTGTTTTTCTAGTACTTTGTGCTTAGAGGGTTATGGACATTGGGGAGGGTATGTGCTATTGTGAGTGCTGTGAAGTCTGTAAACCTGGCAATTCACAGACCTGTACCCCTGGGGATAAAAATACATTATATGTTTATTAAAAAAAAAAAATTGGAAGGGGAGGCGAACCATAAGAGACTATGGACTCTGAAAAACAACCTGAGGCTTTTGAAGGGTCAGGGGTGGGAGGTTGGGGGAACAGGTGGTGGGTAATAGGGAGGGCACGTTTTGCATGGAGCACTGGGTGTTGTGCAAAAACGATGAATACTGTTACGCTGAAAAAATAAATAAATTTAAAAAAAAAACTGCTTTGCTTCTCTTACTCTTCCTTGCTCTACTAACTTAGGACTAGCATAGATCTGGTTCTTCCAAAAATACTTGCTTTGCAATGAAAAAGATACCAAACTAGAACTAACTTAAGCCAAAATGTGGATGCCACACATGATAAGGCCATTTTTTACAGAACTGAAGCATAGTCAAGTGACTGGAAAAGGTTTTTAGGAGGCCATCACAGAGGAAGGAAGGTCAGGTTCCTTCACATATAGTAATTTGATTTTTACCCAAACTTTACTTGCATTCAGCTGGATGATCTGTTGCCTATACCTGTGGAGTTGGTATCAATGAATAAGCAAGCTTCATAAAAATATCATTTAGCAATTGTTTTCATAACAGTCATGGAAACTTTCTGCTTCATTCTCCATAATCCTCAAACACCAGATAACTCTGAATGATTGGTATAATACAAAGGTCTACTGAAATAAAGGAAGCAAAAGGATGACCTGAGAGGCCACTAACTTATATCCATGGTTTTATTTAAACTACAATGTGCTTTCAGAATTTCAGAGTTAAACAAATCACATAATTCATCTGGTTAGCCCCTTGGTGCTATATCAGGAAAATAAGGCTAGGTAGGTTTAACAAATTGTTTTATTAAAGATAAGTTTCAAAAGCAGTATGTACACTTGAAGAGGCCCTTATGTACTAAGCAGTCAAAAATTAGGCTCTCTAGAATCAATTATATAGTTGACTAAGCATGATTTTGTTCTATACCATGTATTAAATATCCTTACAATTATTTATCTTTTCTTAAAAAAATGGCAATAATGTATAGATTATTATGAGATATAAATAAAATAACAACAAAGAGATCCATAGTTCAATAACTTGCACAGAACAGAACCCCAAATAACTTCTTCCTTTTTCTGTGTAACTCATGTTAGGTTAAATTTGTACTATTCTTACTCTCACTTATGCATTAGATTAGGTGCACTTTATCACACAAGTTTTGACTGACTTTTATATTCCAGTAGAAAATATGTAATAATATTTTGGGGTACGTATCTGTTTTACATAAATGTTATATTCCCTGTTGACTTTGCTGTTTTTATCCAACAATATGTATTAAAAAAAAAAAAACTCCCCATAAATAAATTTGTTTTTTTAACTATGGAATTGTGTTTCATATTATGTATAGTCTAAGGTAATCTAATCAGTCTCTAATTTTTAGACATTTATTTCTAGATTTTTAAAGTTTTTGCCTTTACAAATTATGTCTCAACAAGCATTTTTCATATACCTTATTGTATAACAATTCCTGAGTACATACCAAATATGGATTACTGGAACAAACACATCTCAGTCATCTATGGTTGGGTGACAAATTATTTCAAAAGCTTGTGTTTATACATAATATACACAGTAATTATATATTATTTCTGATGGTATCTTTGCATCAAATATTCAAACAGGGAACAATGGGGATGGCCTGTGTCTGCACTATGATGTCTAAGACCTTAGCTCCAAGATCAAAGTCAAGAGCTCAAATCTATCTGATGGTTGTGGCTAATTGTCAGCTACAAGCTTGGTCCACTTGTCAGTGGAATATCTATGCATGACCTCTCTGTGTCAGCTGGACTTCTTTAAAAAATAGTAGCAGAGTTTCCAGAACAAGCTTTTCAAGACAAGGAAAAGGTCAGAAGGAAGCCATATTGCTTATTACAACCTAGTCTCAAAAGCCACACATCATCACTTTCATTACATTTTAAGGGTTAAGATATTCAAACAGATCTATCCAGTTTCAAAGGAAGTACACATACCTTACTTCTGAAGGAAGATGTCATCATGACACTGGAGCAGACATATTTTGGAAAATCCCATCTGCAATGAAAGGAAATGAGCATTTAAATTTCAATAGATATTGCCAAACTATGTTCCACATTGGCTTTACTATTAATATTTCATGTGGCAGTTAAAACAAGGTTAAAGTACTTTACATTGATTTCTATATGTTAAAAAAATTAACAAGAGTTGTCATGCCTGTGTATTTCATATGAGACAAAGAAGCACTCATGTTCCATTACAGTATTTCCAGGGAGGGGAAAGAGAGAGAGAGAAAGAGAGAGACTTCATTTTTTTAAAAAAGCAAAACAGAACTCTCAAAATACAGATACATAACTCAATCTTTTTATGCCTCAGTTTTCTTATTTGTACAATTGAGATAATTAATGTAATCTCCTTCAAAATACTATTATAAGACAGAAGCAAATTAACTAAAGTGATATATGTAAAGCCCTTGACATATAAACAAATAATAAATGTTTAAATTTAGTGTTCTATATACTTTCATCATTTTACAACAATTTTCAACATTTTACAACAAATTAAATTTTACAACTATTTCCATGATTCTTTTTCACACTTTTCCACTTTCTCATGCAAACTTTTCAAAAGACTAACTTAATTTTGCCTTATCTCCTTTTCGATAGCCTTTAAATCTGCAACCCACTATAATCTGATTTTAGCCTTATAAATATTGTACCAAAAAATTAACTAAGAACATCAATAATCTCTCATTTTCCAAATAAAATAAACAATCTTTAGTTTTTAGGGTAGAGCTCTTTGCTACTTCTGACACTAGTCATTTATCACTCTTCTTAACATGTATATATATATATATATATATATATATATATATGTATGGAAATATGTATGGATGTATGTTCACTCCTTCAAGAAGCATACAAAGCAGTTAAATTCACTTTGTTAAACAAATTTTTAAAACAATATACAAATTTTAAAAAATAAATAATATTTGAAAGGTACTACAATTGTGCCTAAATGTAGTAAACACTACATAAATGCTTAGTTTAGTCATTATTTATGATTAGTACTAAAAACAAACTGATTTCTTACTCATTGCACAAACCACACATGCCAAAAGACAATAGAGTTACATCCTCAAAGTGCTAAAAGATAAATAAATCAATAAATCAACCAAAAAAATCTACACATAGAAAAATTATCTTTAAAGAACAGAAGAGAGGGGCACCTGGGTGGCTCAGTCTCTTAAGCCTCTGACTGTTGGTTTCAGCTCAGGTCATGATCAAAGTCGTGAAACTGAGCCCTCCATCTGTGCTCAGTGCAGAGTCTGCTTGGGATTCTCTCCCTCTCCCTCTGTCCCTCCCCTATCTCAAACATGTGCACTCTCTCTCTCAAATAAATAAATCTTTCAAAAAATGAAAGAGATAGAAAAACCTTCTCAGGTAAAAAGAAGAATTTAAAAGTGTATTCAAAGCTAAAACACCTGTATTACAAGGAATATTAAAAGCAGTTATTCAGGAAGAAGTATGATATGAGGCAGAAATAAATTTGGATCTACACATAAAAAATGGAAGTCCAAGAATGACCATAAATGAAGGTAAACATAAAGTTATTTTTAAAGTTGCTCTTAAAAAGTGACTGCATAAAGCAAAAATAGAGGCAATAATAATATATGTACAGAATATACATTTTTCTCAAACATGTCTCAAACGAGACATTCTTCAGGACAGACCATATGCTGGGTCACAAAACAAGTTTTAATATAAGAAGTCTGAAATAATGGAAGTATCTTGCCTCCAATTATAATGAAATGAAACTAAATCAATAACAGACAGTAAAATGGAGTATTGACAAATGTATGGAAATTAAGTAACACATTTGTGAACAACAAATGTAACAAAGAAGAAATTACAAGGGAGATTAGAAACTACTTTAAGACAAATGAAAATACAGCATACAAAAATACATGGAATCCAAAGAAAACAGTGCTTAGAGGGAAACTTATAGGGATGAATGCCAACATATAAAAAGAAGATCTCAAATAAATAGCAAAATTTTGCACCTAAGTCATTAGAAAAAATTAACACCTAAATTATCTAGAGAAAGAAGAGCAAATGAAACACAAAACTACCAAAAGGATAGAATAAAGATTAGAGCAGACAAACAAACAAACAAAAAGATAACAAGAAAATGGAAAGAATCAATGAAACTAAAAGTTTATTCTTTAAAAAGATCAACAAGAGGGGCGCCTGGGTGGCTCAGTGGGTTAAGCTGCTGCCTTCGGCTCAGGTCATGATCTCAGTGTCCTGGGATTGAGTCCCGCATCGGGCTCTCTGCTCGGCAGGGAGCCTGCTTCCCTCTCTCTCTCTCTGCCTGCCTCTCTGCCTACTTGTGATCTCTCTCTGTCAAATAAATAAATAAAATCTTTAAAAAAAAAAAAAAAAGACCCAGAGAAAAAGAGAGGTAAATCTTACTCATTGGACAGAAGCTTCAAAGTTTTCAAGATGTTAAGTCCCCCGATTGAGGTATAATTTCAAAGTAATTCCAATATTCAAGACGGTTTTCTTTGTAGAAATTGACAAGATGATTCTAAAATTCATACAGGTTGTGACTTTGTTAAATTAACACTCATTAATAAGAATCCTAAGGTCTAATGGTGAGCTATGGTTCAACAAATGACTGAAAGAAAATTAAAACAGAAAAATATTTCATGGACTCACAGATACACACATACCTTAAGCAGCCACATGGGAAGGTCAAGGCAAGATGAAGGCAGAAAAGGTACCAAGATCTGGAGCCAACACCTTTATTAGGGTCCCTGGGTGGGGTGCTTAGAGTTCCTAGGCTAAGGATGGATTGGTCTATTCAAACCAAAAAGAATGAGGTTTTGATAAGTTCTGTGGAAATCTCATCTAAGGGTACAAAAGAGGAAGGACCCTGGGCCCAAAGATCTAGGAGTACTAAGTATAAGTCAATTATACCTCAATAATACAAAAGAAAGGAAATAGAAATTTTTATTTGTATGGTTAAACATAAAAACAGTTATGTTAGGGAAATACAAAGTAGTAATGTTGCAATTCCCATGAAGTCTACAGAAACAGAAGAAATTGTTTATAGAAAATGAAAAAGGAAGCATCCATATGGAGAAGAAAAATGAAAGCTGGAGAGAGAAGGTTTAACGGGTTCTCTGTGTCTTCCAGTTTCTCATTATAGCCCACTTCTGAGACCTGTCTGCATGCATTCCCACAAACTCCAAGACACACTCTATTTCCTGCAGCACATATTCATTACCAATTCACATATTTGCATTTATTTGATTTTTGTTGTTGTTGTTGTAAACAAGCAGGTTTCTGTTCCTTGCAACCCAAAGTATTCAACTAATATAATAACAATTCCATTCCCCAGCATACTTAAAGCTTGACAGTCAGTCCCGTTTCTCCTGTAGGCAGATCTACAGAGGAAGCCAAGTCATAATTAGCTTGTTTGGTGAATGCGGAAGCAGGACAAAAATGAATTAGCAAAACTGAAGTGTTAATGGTATCAGACTCACACAGCCTTATGTTCTAATGTCATAATAACAAGGCTTGAACTTCCCCATAGGATTGTAATAATTCAAGTCTATTTTTTTAAGGCTCTCTCCTGGACAGTGCTTAGAATAATATCTATTTCCAACACTATTCCTCTATGAATAATTCTTTCTATTTTCATGACAGGTCTATCCCCGTTTTGACACTATTTCTTAAGTATAGGGACATACTCTATCAAATTTGAGTTGTATCTGCTCATCTTTTCCCTTATTTAATAAATGCTGATTTTAAAGACGAATACTTGAAGAAAAAAGAATATTTCCCTTGTTTCGAGGTTCTTTAGAGACCGTCTACCATTATTTCTAATTACTGATGACCATAATTACACTATTAACTGGGCTTGTTGCCAGAAACAAATTTGAAAATTTTGCAAAATTTTAAACTGAAAACAGTTCAAATGTACAATTTTATTACTGACGTAGCAGTCAAAAATATTGTTTCAACATATATTTCACCTGAGTGGCTCAGTCAGTTAAGTGTCCACCTTCAGCTCAAGTCATGATCCCAGTGTCCTGGGATCAAGCCCCCACATCAGGTTCCTTACTCAGCAAGGAGTCTGCTTCTCCCTCTTCCCCCACCCCTGTTCTCACTCCCATTTGTGCCCTCTCTCGTTCTCTCTCTCCTCTTTCAAATAAATAAAATAAACATATTTTTTTGCCTGTGTCTCATAACATGACCTTCCTTATAGGAAATGTAATATCTTTTTTTCTTTAGTCCCTCCTTGTCATTTAGCAACTAGAGGATAAAAGGCATTAGCCTAAAAATGCATAAATAACTCATACTGATACTGGCCAGGAGTCCAGTCACCTTGGTTTGCACTACTGAGCCTGTAAATATTGTGCAGAGTCCAGGAAAGGGAGTGGAGTAGCAGCTATTCTACAACAAATAGAAGGATGGATGGAAAAAGTATTAACAGACGATGAGTATTTAAGTAGTCTATAGTTGAATAAAATGGTGATGCATGACTTGACAATAAAAAGCCAGACATCAGTTCTCAAGAGGTCCAGATATGCAAGTAGAAATAAGAAATACACCTGCTCCAGAGGTCCAGGTAAAACAGTCTATCAACAACCTAGCCAAATAAACAAGTCAGTCAATGTGAAGCTTCAAGAAACCTTAAAGATGGTTTGAAACAGAAGATGTTTGACCAAGTAGGAAATGTTATGGATCTCCAAACAGGGTAGAGATTAACCTAATCTAAAGGGTCAAAAAACATAAAAGTTAAAAATTTATTCTGCAGGACGTGTTTTTTTTTTGTTGTTGTTGTTGTTTTTAGGCAATACTTTCTGAAGCCAGATCTCTTAAGCTCTGATCCCCAGCCATTTATTGACTATGTGAACTTGGGTACCTATCTTTGTCTCAGTTTCCTCCTTTGTAAAATAGGATATTAACTATACTTATTTCATAGGAGTGCTATAATGATTAGGTAAGTTAATAAATTAAGGCACTTAGATTGGGAGGTACCTGCTATGTGTACGTGTTCAATAAGGTCAACAATTATGATTGATACATGGATAAACACAACTCTTAAAACCTCACTTTTTTCACCATTCCAGAAGATCAGGCCTAGGTTTAGGAGGTCACATGTTTATGTTGTACATTGCATCATCTAGGTATATGGAGAAAACAAATAAAAGAGTGTGTATACATATAAGTCCCTCCTTGATGCTTAAATAGTCTCTACTCTTAATTGATTTACTTAACTATGACTAACATGACTTTCCTTGTTTCTTGGACAATTCTTGGACAATGCTTCTTGAATGTACTTTTTTTTTCCCTCTGAAGAGATCTAAACACCTTTGCTTTCAAAAGATTAATTTACATATTATCTGCCAGAAGGAATTTCCAGTCTCTCTAAATATTAATAAAATGTGTTTACAAAATTAATAAAAATAAAATTGTTTATTATTAGTTAAACTCTGTATTAAAGTTTCTTCCTGTCTGTCTTTCCAGCACATTTCATCTTCAAAATAATAAAATGAAACAGATACTGGTATTATCTCTGGTACACAGATACAGAATTTGAGGGATAGAGAAATAAGATATGTTTCCACAGTCAACTTGCTAGCATAAGGCAAAGCCAAAATTTCAACCCAGGAAGTCTGGCTTCACAGAGAGCTTACTGGTTTCCAGGCTCAGGGTCGAGCACGGATGCTGCCGAACTTCACCAAATGCCATAAAAATCAGTTTGATAACCTGACAGAACCCAATCTGTAGATAGTACCTAAAAAGTCCTTTTATCCAGCATAGTTATTCTGAGTGTGCTGGATTTCAGGTATGGAAGAAGACTACAGATAATAAGCCAACTATACTTAATAAGGGCAGAAATCAAAGTTAGATCCAGAAATAAGGCATGCAGGTTACTGTACATTCTTCTTTCCTCAGCAGATAGTCAATCAATAGCTTTTGGTCAACACTATGAGTAGTTATTATATACTTCTTTCTTGGGCTCTGAGTAAAGCCATGGAGAAGGTCAAAACATGGCCTTAGGCTTTAAGGGTCATAAAATTTAATTCAAAACATTATTACAAGCATTAAACATAGAGTGGAAATCACTGACTTGAAGATACTCAAGGAAGAAAAAATTTTGAAAATAGGACATCGCATATACTCCCCAACTAACAACAACAATGACGATAATAACAGGAACAAAAACAAAGCAGTTATATTTCATTGTATTACTATGTATTTAAGTAATAAGTGGCTTGAATCAAGAATTTCCTGGCTAAAAAGAGTCCAAAACCACCATGCTGTAAATCTTTTTCATTATTCAGTTTACAGATCAATATACATTAACTGAGACAAGTTTCTTCTATGTCTGTGAATCCCTTTCATGTGAACTTCTCCCATTACTCTGGTTTATGGGGTTTCCTGAAACCACTTTTCTCAAAAGTTAAGAGATCTTATCCACTGTATTCTGTACCCCTTCCTTCACTTCAACTCTGATTCAGATTACAAATTCTCTCTAGATAGAATGGAATAGAAAATCTCTTAATTCCCTTGCCTTTTCCAGGTCTATTTACCACTCTACCAATCCTATAATCTTGAGTTTGGTAACGGAGTGTGAGAAAAGCTTTGCTTGATTAACAGTGGAGAACTGGTGGGACAGAAATGAAGAACTGCACTGATCAAAAAAATAATAATGTTAATGCATGAAAAGAGGTACAACTGAGCACAGCTACATTTAATTTTATAAAATTATCACCTGACAAACAAAATGAGAGCATGGGCTTTGGATTCAGATATATTTGGGTTCAAATTGTAGATTTTCTAATTAATCAAGTTAACATTGGACAATTTATTTAACCTCTAACTGAACCTCAGTATAAGGTTATAATAATACCAAAATAATAAATTATTATGAAGTTTAACATCAAATTACATGCTACATAGGAAATGTGAAAATAACAAAAGTTCTGGTCTCATATTTGGGTAAATGGAAAGAAATAAAGTATCCTATCTTGTTTTACATATGTGAACACTGTGTATTTTATTTAGCAAGCAGTTCTTGATAAGCTATTTTTATTGGCATTGATTTTTATATTGGGGCACAATACAAAGTATTTTCTAATAAAAGACCCCAAGGATTCAGGTTGCCTGGCTGGTGTAAGGACCTACTTTCCCCAAAAATCCAAGTCAAATTTATCCCAGAATCACCAGGTGCTAGCCACCAGCATCCTGAGATAATTTCCTGTACAGCTGGAATTCTCATAAAAAGTATCTGCTGCCTAAGTGCTATCTTTTTATATCCTGTTTCCAAGGCTGTTCTCGCTCTTATACCGTAAGACCGCTGAAGAGATGGGCTCCTCTCCTAGAAGACATTCCACTGTGCATCCAGCAATATCATAATCTCACTTTGTCTTTCTTTTGGATTAAGAGTCAACAAGAGACTTCGTGCCTCCCTTTAGCTAATCCTTGAATTGTATTTCCCCAATAAAGCCTATTAACTTACCCATACTATATGACATTGTCATATTTAATTTTGCTCATCCTTCCACATAAATGTATGATAAAGCATGGCATTTTTACTCAATAATTATTTTAAATTATTGAGTAAAAATGCCATGCTTTATTATTTATTTTATTTAGATATTTTACATACACATATTTTATATATATATAATGTATAATGTGATTAGAAGTATTAACATGTTTTTCTTAGAAAAAACACCAAATTTTTAGATTAATTTTTGAGAAAAGACAATGCTTGATTTTTATAGTGAATCTGAGTCCCTTGGTAATAAATAATGGGCAAGTAATTTGTGGTAGCCAGGAATGAAAAGGCTGTATGTGATCATGGCTAGTATCTTTGCCTAGTTCCTAGAGCCCATCTGGGGTCCTGGTATACTTTTGACATGATAGAGACTGTTTTAATTTTCATAATCTGGAAAATCAGTATTGATTTAATGATGCTTGCTGATATCAGAGATGCTGGCAGGGCTGCATTTCAAATCTAGCTCAAAGCAGTAGCTAGGACATGCATTTCATCACATTAGAAAATTATTTTGCATTCCATACCCTCTTCCAATTGTAATAAACCATACACCATAAGAATCAAGAGTTTATGATGAGCTTTAGGAGAAACAAATCTTTAAGTACAGCCTTTTTCATAGTATGGAGTTATCTATCTTTATGTGTTTCTCTCAAGTGGCTTTATTACTTTTCTGCAGAAAAATTCGCATCTTATGACCTATAGAACCCCTTCCTTAGCCCTGGAAAAGTCTTGAGCTAAATTCAACCATGCCCAGTCAAACAGTGTCCCTAAAAAAGAAAAACAATACAATTATATTCTATTTAGTATCCCTAATTTCTCTAATAAATATTAAATATGCTTTTGATGGTTTATTCAATTCATTGATTTAAAAAATATATAATGAGAGACCATAAATTCACTATGTAAAATAAGAAAAGAATGCTGATATTAAGATATTATCTGCTTTAAAATTTCTATCTCCACTTACCATCTAATAAGAACACATAGTCTTTTAGGGAACACCAAACTTCAATCTTCTATGGAAAGAAAGTTAGAATAAAATTGGTTTTGGAGTGAAGACAAAACTTTATTCAAAACAGATCTTAGATGTAGATGTAAAAAACTAAAAGAATGTAACTCTTAGAAGAAAACACAGGAGGGACACCTGGGTGACTCAGTCATTAAGCGTCTGTCTTTGACTCAGGGCATGATCCCAGGACCCTGGAATCAAGCCCCGCATCCGGCTCCCTGCTCTGTGTAAAGCCTGCTTCTCCCTCTCTCACTCCACCTGCTTGTGTTCCCTCTATTACTGTGTCTCTCTCTGTCAAATAAATAAATAAAATCTTTTAAAAAAGGAAAAGAAGAAGAAGGAGGAGGAGGAGGAGAAAACACAGGAATAATCCTTGTGATCTAGGATTAGGCAGTCTTCTTAGATATGAAAACAAAAACATAACTAACCCCCCCAAAAAACAGGTAAATTAAACTTTGCCAAAATTAAAAAACTTCTGTTAACTCCTTAAAAGGACATCATCAAAAAGTAAATAAATAAAAAAAAAAAAAAACAACCCAGAGAATGGGAGAAAATGTTTACAAATCATATATCTTATAGTGGAGTTGTATCAAGAATAAAGAACTCTTAAAACTCACCAATAAAAAAGGCAACTCATTTGAAAAATGAGCAGTTTGAGTAGACATTTCTCTAAATAATATATACAGGTGTCAATAAATACATAAAAAGATGTTAAATATTATTAGCCATGAGGGAAATATAAAACAAAATCACAGTGAGATACCACTTCACATGCATTAAGGTGGCTACAGTTAATAAGACAGACAACATAATAGGTGTTGGCAAAAATGTGAAAAATTGGAAGCCTCTTCCATTGTGATGGGAATGTAAAATGCTGTGGCTGCTTATAAAAATTAGCTGGCACTTCCTGAAAATGTTAAAGATGGAGTTATCATATGATCCAGCTATTCCACTCCTCAGTATATAACTGAGAAATGAAGACATAAAAATATGTACATCCACATAAAAATTTGTACACAGATATTTATAGAAGCATTATTAATAATAGCCAAAAAATGAACAACCCAAATATCTATCAACTGATGAACAGATTAATAAATGTGTTATATCCATAAAATGGAATATTATTTAGCAATAAAAAAAAATGAAGTGCTGATACAAACTACAAGATGTAGAACTTGAAAGCATTACACAAAGTGAAACAAGGCAGTCACAAAAGACCATAAAGTGTATGATTCCATTCATGTAAAATATTAAGAAGAGGCAAATCCATAAGGATAGAAAGTACCCTCATTCTAGGAGTTTGGGAGAAATAGGGAGTGACTGCTAATAGGTATAAGATTTCTTTAGGGGATGATGAATGACATGTTCATCTAAACTTCATCAACTAAAATTTAGTTCATCAACTAAAATTGAGGTAATGGTTGCACAATTTTTGAGTATATCAAAAATATTTAAATAATACACTTTAAAAAGTCGATTGTATGTTCTTAAAATTGTATTTTAATAAAGCTGCTTAAAAAGTCCAGGGGTAAGATGGTATTTGAACAACTAGCCAATGACAATCTCACTAGTACTGTAATGTCAAGTTAGAACAGAAAACAGAGTGAAGTCTTTAAGGAGAGAGCAAAAAGGCCTAATCCCAAGGATTTAACCTAGATGTTGCTTCACTGTTGAGAAGTAACAGAGCTTGGGCAGGGTAAGGCAACTTCCAGAGAAGATACTCTCAGAATAGGTAGGTCTGTATGTCTACAAAGTCTTTGCTTAAAGAGCTTTAACCATCCCTTAAATCAAACAAGATTCCCAGCTTTCTTCCTGCTAAGTTCAAGAGTAACCATAGACAAAAGTCTTTAAAATTACCTAAGCCAATTAAAATACTTGTCATGCTATCAGAGATGGATAAATTCACCTCTGAAAGTGGCAACATATGGATAATGCTCAAGTAACGTCATGGGAAATGTGTATGCCAATATGAAAGGGAAGCAGAATTTTTAAATGGTCTCAACCAGGATGTGTTATATTACTGACAACGTAGAAAGGGTCATTGGCTGTCACCCTATGACTCTTACAAGATGCTCATTATGATTATTAAATATATTTTAATGATATGAAGCTCAGAGGGAGCTTGAGAACACTTGGTACACGTACATATAGAAAGACGCCAAGTAATGGTTATGGATATGTTTAATGTGTAAATTTTTTAAAAGTCATCTCTCTTATAAAGTAATTTATATTATAATATGTAGTATGTATTGTTTTAGACCTGATTCAAAAGTTAATAGTTACATATTTTCATTACATCAATTACTTTGGATATAAAGGAGATGATTTAAAATATATATTTACATACATATGCCATCAAGAAAGTGTATTGAAATGAGCTAATTAAATGAATACTAAAGGGAACTGATTATAAACATTGAAAAAATTATCAAATAGAGCTTCATCAGGAGAATACACTCAATCTAAAAAGAAAATCTTTCTCTTGTTATTAAGCTATTGGTAAGACTTAACCATAGCTATTCCATAGGGAATTGTTCACAATTGATTATTATTCCTCGTTACACTTCTTAGAAGAGGATCTGTTTAAGGACACACTCTACCTAAATCAGAGTTGTTTTTACTTAATTACTTGTACTGTTTTCTTGAGGGGTTTCAGTGGGTTTTTAAAAAGTAACTAGAGTCTAGGCCCAGAGACAAAATTATTAGTTTTCTACAGCAGCTCTCATTTTTCTTAAAATCATGACCCATTCGATATCTTTAAAACAGCAACATTAATTTTAATTTGTCATATTGTAGGTTATAAATTGACTAAATGTTAATAGCATTCTTCTTGAGTAATCAGTTCTACATGATTAACCTAAAAATTGCCAAAATATTGTTTACTCTTCATTTGTATCTGAAGAAAAAAAAGCATGATGAGTCAGAGTTGGATTAATTTACTTTCTGATTTGTATTAAAACTTGCCACGATGATTCATAATCATTTTACTTGATATTTATCCTGACAAAACAGCTTAATTTTGAAAGAAGCTCACTGGAATTAATAATTCAGGGGCAAACAACAGTCTACTTCATAACTACAATTACGTTGCATGGAAAATACCTATTTTATTTTTTATCTATTTTGCTTTTTTCAAAAAAATTTTTTTTTTTTTTTTTTTTGCATTTAACAAAAAATGGAGAAAGTACAACCTCTGATACCTTGTAAGCATGCTCCTTTGGAGCTTTTTTTTTTTTTTTTAATAAAATCAAAGTAGGTAGCTTGTGGTTTAACACCATCTAGTGGGCTTCTTTGGTGACAGCAAGTAAAACTAAGGAGACAAAAGCAGCGGGACATCATTGTACCTTTTGACAACATTGTGCCTTTGAAACTTTCCAGGATTTTCCTTTGAGGGTACATTAAACTACTGACAGGTACACCTTGAAGGGAACAAACAACTGGTTATGTTTCCCAATTAAAAGAAAAAAATTCTTAATTTGTCATTTCTTCTTATAAATGAAGACTTCTTACAAATAAGTGACCACAAAAATACTTTTCTCTCTCTCTCTCTTTTTTTTTTTTTTCAGATTTATTTGACCGAGATCACAAGTAGGCAGAGAGGCAGGCAGAGAGAGAGAGGAAGGGAAGCAGGCTCCCAGCTGAGCAGAGAGCCCGATGCGGGGCCCAATCCCAGGACCCTGAGATCATGACCTGAGCCAAAAGCAGAGGCTTTAACCCACTGAGCCACCCAGGCGCCCATACTTTTCTCTTTTAAGACTGTTTTGAAAATGAAAAAAAAAAAAAAAAAAAATCAAGGTCCCCTGCAAAAGTGTTTTTTTTTCTTTCTTTCTTTCTTTCTTTTCTTTTTTAAGATTTTATTTATTTATTTGTCAGAGAGAGCAAGCACAGGCAGACAGAGTAGCAGGCAGAGGAAGAGGGAGAAGCAGACTCCCTGCTGAGCAAGGAGCCCAATGTAGGACTTGATCCCAGGATGCTGGGATCATGACCTGAGACGAAGGCAGCAGCTTAACCAACTGAACCACCCAGGCATCCCGACAGTGTTTTCTTTAAGCAAATAATTCTGGCCATAGATTATTGAGCAATACAACAGAAAACAATAAAGCTAATGAAATTAAGGTAGTGGAATGTTAAAAAAATATGAACCTCCTTTATCTTGTTTCAAAAAAATAAGAATTTATCACAGCTGTTTAATAATGATGAGCATTATATAGTAGTTAATAATTTAAAGGATATATTACAAATAACAACTGGGTAATCTAAAATTCACCGTGGTGAAAGATGGAATACAGTCACCTTACATTCTTTGTTTTGAAGAAATCTGGCTTTGAAAATAAGATGGAAATTAAGGGAACATAGTGTGTATATATTCAACCCTACTCTTCCATTACATAAAACACTTGGCACATACTATAACAACCGATATATTCAAACCTGGATAACCACAAATAGTTCCTTCATTTTCAACTCATTAAGAATTGAACTAGTCTAGTGTAGACTGTAAAAACCTATTTCAATTTCTATCATAATTTACTTAAGTATCTATACTCCATTACAATGAAATCATTTTATTTCATACTATCAATGAACTCCAGAATACAAAATTCAACATTTAAAAAAATATATCATTCTTCCTAACTTTTAAAAAAGTATTTGACACTTTAAAAATTGTCAAGTTTTATGGGGCTCCTGAGTGGTTCAGTCCGTTAAGCATCTGCTTTCCGGTAGGTCATGATCCCCGGGTGTAAAGCCTAGGATCCAGCCCCCATCCAGCCCTGCTTAGAGCCCTGCAGTGGGCTCCTTGCTCAGCAAGGAGGCTGCTTCTTCCTCTACCCCACCTCTCCTTCTGCCTGCCACTCCACCTGTTTGTGTTCTATCAAATAAACAAATAAAATCTTGAAAAAAAATTGCCAAGTTTTAAAAACTCACTTTTCTTGGTTTCTATGAAAATAAGCTTTCCTTAATCTCCTCTTTTTTGTCATCCTCAGTTTCACCTCTATCCTTTACATGTAGATAAAGTCAGTGTCTGTGGTCCCTGAATTTTCTTGCTACTGGGACTTAAACTATCACTACTATATAAGTGACACACATGTAAATAATTACTGGTCTCTACTCACCAACGTCCAGCCTTATTTTTCTCTTTGCCTTAAGTACACATGTGTTTATCCATCTGGCCATCATTTCCAAGTCAGCTTATATAAAACTATGTTCCAACCTAACAATCTACTTTTCCAACATTATTTATACTTTCTACAACTTGGAAAATACTGTTTAGAATTAACTATTCTCTTTAGAATCAAATTTACACTTAGAATTTGAGCACCACATTCTAAGGAAATTCTACCTTAAGAACATTTTATGCTGAACAAATAAGACCATTTTCCCTTTCCATAAAATCCATTCATTTTCTTGTGTCTGCATTTGATATCACTCCTATTAAAAAGTTCCTCTTTCTCCTCTGTGTATTGTACCATTCACCTATGCTTAAGGGTCTAACTGTTATCAACCTCTTTATCATGCTTCAGCTAAGGTGAACCTGATGAGTATGAGCCATATACACTGTTGGCTCTCTTTTCTCTTCATATTCTATTTCTCTAACTAGATTAAAATTTTCTTGATATTTAGTATTAGATAATAAAACTGTATATTCCTGGATGCCTGAGTGGCTTAGTTGGCTAAGCATCTACCTTGGGCTCAGTTCA
Source organism: Meles meles (assembly GCF_922984935.1). NCBI lineage: Eukaryota > Metazoa > Chordata > Mammalia > Carnivora > Mustelidae > Meles > Meles meles. The sequence goes on along the minus strand of NC_060074.1, from coordinate 85,142,149 downwards.
TAATCTCGGAGTCCTGGAATCAAGCCCTGCATCTGGTTCCGTGTTTAGTAGGGGTCTGCTTCTCTCTCTCTCTCTGCCCCTCCCCCCTGCTCCTGTTCTCTCTCACTCTCTCTCTCTCTAACAAAGAAAATCTTTTTTTAAAAACCTGTATGTTCCAACACACAGAAAAAAAAGAATGCTTTATACTTATATTATAGATATTCAATAACTCCATATTATCACTGATGGTGAAATCAGTGGTAATTTTTGTAATAGGTAACAATTATCAGGTAGACAAGATCAATCATCTAAACACTTATATCTGACACCAAAATTTAAAACCTAGGCAAAGTTTTTTTATCACCATTGCATTCAACATCTTTTACTATCACCATTGAATCTAAGATATACAGTGCACCACCTACACCACAGCCATTCAAGCAACTACTATCTACTGAGTTCTTTCTGTATTGTAGGCATTGGACATAAGGAAAATAAACACACCCATATACAGGCAGAAGTGTTTCATTCCCTTATGATACAGCCTACTGTAAGAGGTGTATATTCGAGAAATGATTATATTAATAATAATAGTTAATATTTACTGGATGTTCAGCATATGCTAAATAGTAAATAGTTAATATTTACTGGATGTTCAGCATATGCTAAGCACCTTTTTAAGAGTCTAATAAATAAGCAGTTTCAACACCTAAAGTAATTCTATTATGTAGATATTATTTTCCTCATGTATAAACAACAACAACAAAAAAATTGAGGAACCAAAAGATTAAAGAACTTGCCAAAGTCATCAAGCTTGTAGCTGTCAAGGTCAGAATTCCAATTTTGGCAGTCTCCTACAGAAGCTGCACTTTTAACCATTATGTCATGGGTCTCTTTCAGTCTTAATTTTGCATTTTTTAAAAGAAACCTGTCTTAGTTGTCTAATGCTGACTTAAAATAACAGTAAATACTTACTTGGTCAGAACTCTGTAATTTGGGTAGGGCTCAAAGAAAACAGTTATCTTCCGATAACATCAGCTGAAACAGCTGGCCTAGGGCTAGAAGATCCACCTTCAATCTGGTTTAGTTACACAGCTGGTAAGTTGACACTGGCTGGGAGCTCAGCTGAGTCTATAGAATGTAGCCCTCACTTTGTTAGCTGGATCTCTTGGTTCCTTCCACATGGCCTCTCCACAAAACTAGCTAATGCTTCCTCACAGCATGGTGGTGTCAGAGCGATAGAACTTCTTACATGATAACCAGCTTCTAAGAATATAAAAATCAAAATTTACAGTCTTTATAAAGCTGAGACCTAAACCAGGCATACCATCACCTGTGCTGATTTCTGTTTGCTAAAGCAGGTTTCAGCCCCAGTCCACATTCAGTGGCAGGCTCCAAGCAACAGTGTGAATATCAGGTACAATTCACTGAAGGCTATCAACAGTCTCTAATAGCAAATAAAACTGAGATAGCAAAGACTAGAGGAGATATAGATGAATCTAGAGAATTTTAAATCTCAGAATTTAATATCAAAAGCTAATGAATATTTGTTGAGTATCTGTATGGTACTCTACTGTATTCATTCATACTGGGGATATAAGGAAAGCATGAATTGGGCTCCTTTCCAGGCTCATTACTCCTACCAGCCTCCAACACAAAATTTTACAACTTTTGAAAACACTCATGAAAAAGTTAGAGAACAATATATGATGGTATATATTCTCTTATTAAGGTGTATAAGAGGCTTTCCTCTAAAACTCATACAGAAGAGCTAATAATACACACCAGAGGGGCAGAACTGAGGTAGGTAACTTGAGAGTTACATTATTTGTCAAAGATGGGAACTTATTCACTGAGGTAGAAGTTAACATAAACTAATCATGGAGACAGTAATAAATACAACAAATGAAGGAGAAGGCAGAAAAAAATCTCAACTCAGATTTGTTGATGATAAGGTTTGAGGACATAAGAGAGATGTTTGGGTGTAAGACGCAAGGCATTAATAAAATCATCACTGACCCTTAGGAAGGGGACTTAGCTTTACAATGCTCAAAAAGCCAGGGACGTTGTCACATGACCACTCAGTAGAACCTTATTGATCTACTTATAATAGAGGTAAAATTATTTCCATTTTACAGATGAGGAAAATTAAATACAAATATATCTCTCAAGTTCTGAGAGATTCCTAAACTTACCCAAGCTCTAAAAGCTAGAAAGGGGCGGGGATGAAATTCAAACCCAGATTTATTAATTCCAAGTCCAGATTTCATCTGGCTAAAACACAATGGCCATTTAAGTGGCCAAAAAAAACATAAGAAGGTGTTTTAATTTCATGGAAGTGTTTCTTCATCAATTCTTTCAGCATGTTTAATAATTGTTCTAAATGTTCTGATGTATCATATTTGATCTCTAGTCTCCAACAATTTATAATACAGTTTTGGAAAACACCATGTACACAAATGCCTATAAAATAGGCAGTATGTAATAAATCTCCAATGAATATTACATAATTGTGGGGGAGAGGGAAAAACCTTTTATTGAGCTAACATACCAAAAACCATTGCTTACTCACCAAAGGGCTTTCCTGACCATTTTCTACGTGTCAAACTGTAAACACCTGGACTTCACTTAACATGTGAGACATGTAGACTTGCAATACGTCACCAAGAGAACATCATACAGAAAGATCTAGGCTGAATTTGATAAAGTGATTAATCTATGAAAGGTAATGAAAGGTACGATGAAAGTTAAGACAAAGGCACAAGATAAGATGTTCTATAATCTTTATACCTTATGCTATGTTATGAGAGTTCTGCTGTTTGGTAGTTTCTGTCATACTAACTAGAAAAACCCTATACACTGGGCCCCAAGTGAAGAAGGGAAGGTGATTAGAATTCACTGTCAATCATCTTGGATAAGAGAAGAGACACAAGCCACTTCCAATGGAAGGCATAGTGAGCATAGTGGTCAACCACTCTTGCCTAGCTTTCTGAAACTGTTCAAAGAAAAATAACTATCAGAGAGATGAAGTAATAGTGCAATATCTGATTATAACTGAAGATTATCTTGAGTTGAAACTTAGTAATTTTTAAGTCTTTCTGAATAATGTCTATTTCTTGGCACTCTGTTTTTCGTACTATCTTCTACAAAGGGCTAGTTAAATAATGTGGGGCCTGAAAAAGCAGAAGAGTTTCTCTCCTCATACCACTCATCACTAAACCCTTTAAAATATCCAGTTATTCCAATTATGGTAGGGCTCAGAACAGGTAATGTTTCCATAAATTCTCAAGAAAGAATAAGATTTTCATAGGCAGAGATGGTAACCAGTTGCTATAGACTGACCGTCCATGTCTTCCTAAAATTTGTGTGTTGAAACCTAATCCCCAATGTGATAGTATTTGGGGGTGATTAGAAAGATATTAAGTCATGAGATGGTATCCTCAGGAGGGGGATTAGTGCCCCCATAAAAGACACCCCAGGTTGCTCCTTAATTTCTACCAAGTAAAAATATAGCAGAAAAACAGTCATCAGTAGGAGTTCAGACACTGAATCTGCTAGCACTTTGATCTTGCACTTCCCAGCCTACGTAACCATGAGAAACAAATTTTGGCTATTTTTAAGTCACCCAGTCTATGGTATTGTGTTAGAGCAGCCCAAATGACTAAGATAGAAATTGAGGACCTGGACAAAGATATGAAAGTCACAAAGTTCGTTGTTTTGGGTAATGTCCAGTAGCTAGTATTAAAACTTTGCTTATTTGTTTATAAATAGACTATAAGTCATATGGCAAGAAATGTAGGTATAGACAGAATGTGAAATATATGGAACTAGAAAAATTTTTTTTGAAAATATCTATAGATAGTGGTCAGTCTCTTGGTAAGAGTGTGACATGGTCTTAAGTATATTTTAGGAAAATTTGGGGAAAATTAGTTTGGCATGGAATTATTGTAGAAGGTAAGACATTAGAAGTAGAGAAACCTGTTAGAATAACCTGACAATAAGCCTGGTCTAAACAGTTCATAACTGAAAATAGGGGAAATCCTGGGAAATAAATGGATGCATAGGAGATCTGTGGAGGAAAGAACAAGAAATTAATAGGACTGACAACTCTTCATGAAAGTGAGGGGCAAAGGGAAGAAGCAAAGGGTTTTAAGCCGAGGGTGAATGACAGAGAGAAAAATCACAATGAACAGAAAGTGGAATGGTAAGAGTAAAAGCAAGTTTTGAAGAGAAAAGGGGAAGATAAAGAATAATATTTCTTACTGAGAGGTTGACTTGGACATCAGTTTGGAAAAGTTCAATCAACATCTGGAATTTCAGAACTGGAATACAGGTGAGAGATGAAGGATTACAATGTGTGACTTCTTTAAGGAAAAAGAGTAAAAAGATTTAGGAAAACAATAAAAGGAAGAAGATCCAGCAAAGAAATATAGTGGGAAGTAGAGAGAGGTTGGAAGAGGGTCAATACAGTATGAGTGCACAGGTCCCTTTTTCAAAACATGAATCAATATCGATTTCACAATGTTGTAATTGGATCTTCATGCTCTAATTTAAATTTCTCTCTAAAATTCAATTATGTCAATTATGTTTCATCAAAAATTGTAAGTAGGGCGCCTGGGTGGCTCAGTGGGTTAAGCCGCTGCCTTCGGCTCAGGTCATGATCTCGGGGTCCTGGGATCGAGTCCTGCATCGGGCTCTCTGCTCAGCAGGGAGCCTGCTTCCCTCTCTCTCTCTCTGTGCCTGCCTCTCTATCTACTTGTGATCTCTCTCTGTCAAATAAATAAATAAAATCCTTAAAAAAAATTGTAAGTAAATGAGACTGTTTAATTTTTTTAGAAACTTAAAATCACTGAAAGAACATGTGGCTTAGTTCTAGCAAAGATTCTTGACAAAGTTAGGTTCCTTAAGATTTTAGCTATTCTAAGAACTAAAAATAATTTATACATTACAATAAAAAATCTATATATTCAATCAAGGGAGAAAAAAATTTTAAGACGTTGATTTTAAGATATAATTCTAATTTTAGAACAATATTTGCCTGCCTTTAAACTAATTTTTATTATACCTAAAATTTTTCAGAAGAACTGGGACAAAATTTTCAAATTTTTGTATTCTAGAAAAGTAAAAATACTTTAGAGGTCATGATCTCACCTAGAATAACTGAAACATTCTACCAGAGACATAATATTCTTTAAGTACTGCAAAAACTGTACCCAACACATCAGAAACACTATTTTTTAGCTCATCATATCATGTAAATATAATATTTTTCATTTATTTTCTTGCCTAAGCATCATGTGTCTCTCCATTCATTCATTTAAAAATGTTTATTGTACACTTCAGATGCATCAGTGAACAAAAGAGAAAAAAAATCTCTGCTCTCTCATTAAACATGGTTGCAGTTCAGACAATGAGGCTGAACCCAAATTCTAACTTGACTTTATGAAATGTGGAGCATTCACTGTTAAACTTATCAGTGTATTTATGCTCTGTATGTATAAAAATCTTTTTTTTCCTCCTTCAGAAAATCTATGTCTTGCAAGTGTGAGGGAAACAAAATAACCTTTATTCCTGTCTACTTGAATTTTACTTGGACTGTTAATTCTCACTAAAATGTCCTATGCCCTACTCCTCAAAAGCAGACATACTTATTTTTTTTTCAACTCAGATTATAACAAAAGATAAAAGACAGATCAAATTCCAAACAACTGACCACCAAGATCCTATGTCTGAACTTTGTCCTTCTTGGAGGGGCCCTAGATTTTGCACCTAATTAAATAGAGACTGAGTAATGGATTAGTACTCTCAATGATTTTCTGATTTAGTAGACTAACTGAAAATTTCCACAGGGCAGAGTGCAATTTACTTGTGTGCCCCAGTTAGCACTGCTAACTGGGGCACAAAATCGGCATAAAATTGGGTCCTGATTTTGTATCAGCCACCATTCAGAGAATGGCAAATAGCCAAGAAGACTTGGAGGAAAGTCTTTAGCATCCTTCTTTCTCTTATTTGTTAAACCATACAGTAGTCCAGTGTTATTTTTATAGGAAAGTTTACAGTTTATGGATTATCAAAAGGGAGATGGAAGAATTGAAAACCTTATACTGATAGGGAGATAAAAGGGCAATCGAGGCATTCGTAATTGTTTCTAGAAGTTCTTGAGTGCCAAGCTGAATCCCAACAGCAGCTTCTTTTGTAGAAAGAAATACAGTAAAATGTTGTAAGTAATTTTGTACCTGCAAAAAAAGAACAAAACCAAAACCAAAACAAACAAACAACAAAAAAAACCTTGTACGATGTTTCCATGGATTGTTTATGAGAACCATGTAGCCACATAATGAAAATATCTAACCATGCTTCACAGGTTTTCTCTGCCATTTTTAATTGTCTTTCAGAAGCTGATGGATCTACATTTAAAGAATGAGAATTTTTAACACATTTGTTTGCCATTTGAAAGCCCAACATTTTCTTTAATCTAATATTGCATTTCCTGCTATTTATTCATTTAATAATAGGCTTCAGTACAAACACATAGTAATGTTACCAAAAGGGCAAATGTAGTAAATAGCCTTATGAAGAAAAGTCTGCCAGCTTTTCATAATGCAAATTGGGAATCTTGTTAAAACATGATTGTGCATAGGACATTTACGGAATGAAAACAACTCTTCTTCAGAAACCCATCTTGACTTTGCTTAAATTATATTAGAGCAAAATACCAATTGTGGCTCTTTGATTACCCTCCACCCTGAACTACCTTTCCTCTGTGAATTGCTGCAGGCACTGAGCCAGTGTTAATACAGGTGGGTAGCGCCTGTGAATACAGGAAGAGCAAAAATGAAGCAGCAGGCTTAGGACAGCTTCCATCTAGGGGAACATGCAAGTACAGTGCCTCTGTGACCTCTAAATCTACCAATCATCTTACATATTATGACACTAACACCCTACTTTCCATATCAGCAGGATGAGAACTTTGCAGTTTTTGACCAGCCTAGGTAGTGCATTAATATCTTGTCATGTACACTTGTTTTAATGTGATGGATGCAATTGCAATTCTTCACACTTTTGTCTTAAGAGTACCCAATAAATGTCAATGCTAAGTTGAATTCCCATTAGCAACATTACATAAAAAATTGTTTAGAACACTGGGAATTTATCAGCTCAGGTATCTATAAACCAAAAATATAATATAGTTGAAGAAGACTTTAGATTAATCAAGGCAAGACTAAGATGATTCACTATGTTTAGTGCTCTAATCCAAAGATTGGACAGGATAACTGCTCCTTTATTTTTGGCAAAAAATAATCTATAGAATCAATAAAAAGAAAGGTAAGTACATACTAAAATTCAGAATACTTCTATATTATAATATAGGGTGTGTTAACCCACCAAAGTATAGTATAAAAATTAAAGGACAAAAGTGTTAAAAATAGCTATAGTATCAATAATTTCTTAATGAATACACAACATAAAAAGATATAAACTGTGACATCAAAAATATAAAATGGTATAGAAATAAAAGAGTAGAGTATTTATATGTAATTGAAGTTGTTATCAGCTAAAACAGACTTTCATATCTATATGTTTTATGTAAGCTTCAGGGAACCACAAGCAAAAATATATAGTAGATATACACAAGATGAAGAGAAAAAAATCAAAGTATACAACTATAAAACATTATCAATTCACAGAAGAAGATAGCAAGATAGGAAGAAAGGAGCAAAGGAACTACAAAACAGCCAGGAAAAAATAACATCATATGATTAAGTACTTACTGATTAATAATGACTCTAAATGTGAATGAATTAAATAATCCCATCAAAAGCTTCAGAGTGGCTAAATGGATTATAAACAAGATTCAACTATCTGTTGCCTACAGGAGATTCACTTCAGCTTTTAAAACACACATTGACTCAAAGTGAAATGATGAGAAAAGATATCCCTGGCAAACAGAAACAAAAATAGAGCAGAGGTGGCCATACTTCTATCAGGCAAAATAAACAAAATCAAAAATTGTAACAAGAGACAAAAATATCATATAATGTTAAGGGGGTCAATAGATCAAGAGAATATAATAGTTGTAATATATATGCACCTGATATCAGGGCAAAGACTCTACCAAAAACTGTTAGAACAAATAAACAAATTCAGTAAAGTTTCAGTTGCATTTCCATACAATAACAATGAATTTTCTGAAAATGAAATAAATCAGTCACATTTACAACAGCATCAAAAGCAATAAAGTACTTAGGAATAAATTTAACCAAAGAAGTAAAAGATCTCTATATACTGCAAACCATAAGACACTAATGAAAAAAAAAAAAAATTAAAGATGACACAAATAAGGATATCCCATGTTCATGGATCCGAAGAATTAATATTCTTAAAATGTCTATAAAACCCAAAGTCATCTATAACTTTAATGCAATCCCTACCAAAATTCCAATTGAATTTTTCAAAGAAATAAATAATCCTAAAAGTCATATGGACCCTAATATTAAAAAAGAACAAAATTTGAGGCATTTCATTTCTGGATATCAAACTATATTACAAAGCTACAATAATCAAAATAATACGGTATTGGCATAAAAACAAGCACATAGATGAATGAAATTGAATACAGAGCCCCAAAATAAAACCTCAAACAAAGAATATTCAATGGGGTAAAAGACAGTTTCTTCAATAAATACTGTTGGGAAAACTGGATATCCACATGCAAAAAAAAAAAAAAAAAGAAAGAAAGAAAAAAGAAAAGAAACTGGACCCCTATTGTACACCACTCACAAAAATTAACTTGAAATAGGGGCGCCTGGGTGGCTCAGTGGGTTAAGCCGCTGCCTTCGGCTCAGGTCATGATCTCGGGGTCCTGGGATCGAGTCCCGCATCGGGCTCTCTGCTCAGCAGCGAGCCTGCTTCCCTCTCTCTCTCTCTGCCTGCCTCTCTGTCTACTTGTGATCTCTCTCTGTCAAATAAATAAATAAAATCTTTAAAAAAAAATTAACTTGAAATAGATTAAAGATTTTAACATAAGATCAAAAAACATAAAACTCCCAGAAGAAAACACAAGCAGAAATCTCGTTGGCATTGATCTTAGCAATGATTTTTTGGACAAGACACCAAAAGCTGAAACAATAAAAGCAAAAATAAATGGGTAAGACTACATCAAGGCTAAAAAGCATCTGCCAAGTATAGATAACAGTCAACAAAATTAAAAAGCAACCTATGGAATGGGAGAAGATATTTGTAAGCCATATATCTGACATAAGATTAACAATCAAAATATATAAAAACTAATAAAATTCAATAGCAATATTAATAATAATCCAATTTAAAAATGGGCAAAGGACCTGAAGAAACATTTTCCAAAAAAGACATAGAAATATTCAGTAAGTACATGAAAAGGTGATCAACATCACTAATCATTAGGGAAATGAAAATCAAGGCCCAATGAGATACCATCTCACACCTGTTAGAATGGCTATTATCAAAAAGGTATACGCTTACTCTACGACTCATAAATCTTAATCCTGGGCATTTATCCTAAAGAAATGAAAATTCATGTTCCTAAAAACATTATACACAAAAGTTCACAGCAGCTTTATTTGTAATAGTCCAAAACTAGAAACAATGCTAGTGTCCTTCAGTGGGTCAAGGTTAAACAAACTGTGGTATACACATACCATTGAATACTACTGAGCAATAAACAGAAATGAATTATTGATACTTGTAAAAGAAGTGCAACTATTGGCTCATGTAATTTTATTTATGAATTTATATTTGTAGTTATGTGTTCTAAATCATGTTTTAACTTGCTGATAAAATGATTCTATCCCAGGTTCATATTGTTGGTGTGTGTACATGGAGGGCGGGAGGGAAGAGGCAGATAAACAGAGATAGAAAAGAGAGAATGAGTTACCACTGCATGAGGAAGAGGAAAAAAAAATAGAGAAAGAGAAGAAAAAGAGAAGGGGAAGGGGAAAATCTTGGCTTTATTCCCACCATGGAATCATTTATACCTAGTCATGACTGAAGATTCACCCATTCTAAAGCCAAGGGTTATCTTCAAATATTCACAATGCCATCTCTACTTTGTTTCATTGCTTATTGAGTTTTGGTGATTTTCATCTATATGTGAGTTTTTAAATAACCTCAGTTTAACTTTATAAGGCTGAAAAGTCCCTTTTTCAACAACTGATCATGATTTAGATTTTTTTATTTTGGTACTGTTTCTCAATACAATGTAATCATCACTAGGACTCACTTTAATATTTGAACCTCTTATGTAAAAGAGATAGCAAAAATTTGCAAATTCAAAAAGAAAGTTAAAAATGTCTATGCCTCTCACAGGTTGTCTATTCTATTACATGAAAGTCACTTAATTTTTTTTAAGTTTTCACAACTATGTCTATTTCCATTCAAGTTATATCTCTATAATTTTGTCATTCAATAAAAAATCAGATATGACTATAGCATCAAGAAGATGAAGTCATAATTACTTCATACTAATTTATCTTTGTCTTCAGTAATAGCCATCGACTTAAGCCTTTGTGACATTAAGTTTAGTTATCAACATATTTCAGTCCCGTGTTGAAAGTCATTAGGACATTATCTCTTGTTTTGGTTATCTTGCTATCACTTATATGTTGTGAGTTCAATTTTAATATTTCTGTCTTGATCTGAGAATAAATATCTGAGGATATTTAGGATTCCTACTAATGAGCCTTTTGATTTTGCTGCTTGCTCTTTAGCATTTGTAAGATGCTTCCAATATAGTTCATCTAATTTGATCCTTACAAAAATACCCATGTGGAAGTTGGACACATGTTATTCTTATTTTATATATGATAGAACTGAGGCTAGGGAAGTCACTTGGCTCTTAGGTGGTCCACTTGGAACTAGAATCTTTTTTTTTTTTTTTTTTTTGCTTTTTCTTTTTATTGTATGTATATGAAATGATGGATACAAACTAAACCTTCTGTGACAATCATTTCACAATATCACAATATCTGAAAGTTAAATCATCATGATGTACATCTTAAATACACACAATTATGTACATCAATTATATTTCAATAAAACTGGAAAAATAACTTAAATAAATATGTATAGAAACACAATGTAGTGACTCACATCTAACTGGTTTCATGAGTATCCAAACAGAGATTAGAACAAATCCCTCAACAAATAATCCTATTTGATAAACAAAGTGATAAGCACTCACCATAGCACATACCCTCCTCAATGTCCATAACCCCCTCCCCCTCTCCCAACCCTACCTCCCCCCAGCAACCCCCAGTTTGTTTTGTGAGATTAAGAGTCACTTATGGTTTTTCTCCCTCCCAATCCCATCTTGTTTCATTTATTCTTCTCCTATCCCCCTAACCCCCCATGTTGCATCTCCACGTCCTCATATCAGGGAGATCATATGATAGTTGTCTTTCTCCGATTGACTTATTTCACTAAGCATGATACCCTCTAGTTCCATCCACGTTGTCGTAAATGGCAAGATTTCATTTCTTTTGATGGCTGCATAGTATTCCATTGTGTATATATACCACATTTTCTTTATCCATTCATCTGTTGATGGACATCTAGGTTCTTTAAGATGAGTGTGCTCTTAATCCCTTTGTCTATTTCACACACCCATCCCCATCTTCCCTATGGAAGGGAAGTTTGTTTAAATACAGAGAGCAGTTTGTTCTCTGCATTTAAGTGTCTATTTATTTTTTTCTTGTTCATTTATTTTGTTTCTTAAATTCCACATATGAATGAAGTCATATGGTATTTGTCTTTAACTATCTTATTTCACCTAGCATTATACACTAGGTCCATCTATGTTGACGAAAATAGCAATATTTCATTCTTTTTACAGCTGAATAATATTCCCTTGTGTTTATTCTGTATCCATTTATCTTTAATGGACACTTGTGTTGCTTCCATCATATTACTTATTGTATATAATGCTATTAGAAACATAGGGGTGCATATGTATTTTTATTTTCTTTGGATAAATACCCAGTAGTAGAATAATGGATCATATGGAAGTTCTTTTTTTTTTTAATTTTCTGAGGACCTCCATACTGTTTTCCACAATGGCTACACCAGCTTTCATCCCCACCAAAAGTGCATGAGGGTTCCTTTATCTCTACAACATATAACACTTGCTATTAGTTGTGTTTTTGATTTTAGCTGTTCTGACAGGAATAACATGATATCTCATTATGGCTTTAGTTTCTGTTACCCTGATGATTAGAGATGTTGAACATCTTTTCATGTGTCTATTGGCTATATGTGTGTCTTCTCTGGAAAAATGTTTATTCAAATCTTCAGTCCTCTTTTTAAATTGGATTATTTGGGGTTTTTGGTGTTCAGTTGTATAAGTTGTTTATATAGTTTGGATATTAACTGACATGAAGGATTCTTAAATGTATAATACTAAGTGAAAGAAGTCAAACTGAAAAGGCTACAACTATATGAGATTTTGATAAAGGCAAGACTATGAAGATGGCAAAAAAGATCAGTGTTCACAGATGTTTGGGGAGAGGAAGAAAAGAAAGGTTATAGCTCAGGGGATTTTTAAAGCAATGAAATTATTCTGTATATACAATATCAGTAGATATATATTATAATACATTTGTCCAAACCCATATAATCAATGTATAGTACAAATGATGAACCCTAATATATCTGTGGACTTTAGTTAATAATGTATCAATATCAGCCCGTCAGCTATAACAAATGTACCACTAAGATAAGATGTCAGCTATGGGAGAAAGTGGTGTGAGGGCAGGGTGAGGGATATATGGGAACTCTCTGTCTTTTGCTCAATTATTCTCTAAGCCTAAAACTAAAAATAGTCTATTAATTTAAAAAGTACATTCATGTCAGAAAATATGTAGCTCAAGTTACTTTAAACTTTCTGTGAACCTTATTTTTTACAGAATTAGTAAAGAGGATTACTATCCTCTGATTCAACAAGCCCATAAAATGTTCACGTAGCTACTCAGAGTGAAAGATGAAAAGATAAATTTGTGATTCTTATTCACCCAGTAAACCCTAAAAGACTTTATTTTTACCCAGTTCCATCTACAATGGTTAAAAACAAAAACTGAAATCTTATGCATAGTGAGCACTGAATGCAGACAGTCCTCACATGTAAGACAGGAAAGTGTACAAGTGATGTCCCTATGTATTCAGTGTTACATAGTGCATAGGTTTTTGATTTGGAACTCCTGCCTATTGAAAGTATAACAACACAGGTATAAGGGTTAGATATCCAGGTGCATATCCATAGATATCCATATGCATATCCATATGCAAATATATATATATATATGTTCAAATACATATACAAGCTTATGAATGCAAAAATGCCACTATTAATGACTTTGAGCTTAATTTTCTGAAGGTAATTTAAACATATTGTGACTTTATACATGAAATAACAGAACTGAAGGTTTGTCATCCCTTTCTGAGGTGAGATAATATCTATGTCTATTTAATTTTGACCATGAAGACCTAGGAAGGGGACCATGTCATCTTCCCCATTGAGAATAATGGTAGGAATTCCATCAGCCCCCTCCCCACCAAGTAACAATTAATAACAATAATGGTAATGTGAGAGCCGGTTTAAGCTATAATGATACCCTAGATGAAATGAAGATTTGCCATCCTCTCTATCACTGCATTCAGCCAGCTTGCTAATCAAATACTGGCAGAATGAACTGGAGTTTAAGTAGCATCATTATTATGATTTAAATGTGAGCTCTTATGAAAGACTGACAACCTTGGAAAGTTAAGTCATCCATTTATTCACAAAATAGGCAGTGCACTTGCAGTGACAATGCTCACTTCCTTTCACTGACCTGCCAAGCAGTTTGAACTCTTTTCCAAAAGACCACATCTGGTGAGAAAAGAGTCTTAACCATTAAGGAGCAAATGCCCACATCATCATAACTAAAATAACAGGGCTGGCAAACTGAAAACATAAAAGAGCCCCATGTACTGTTCCCACAAGACCACAGGGCATTCAGCTACTGCAAATGTCAAGAAATTGGTATATTATACTTCCTGTCTCAGGAAATTTGCATATGATAAAGTTTAATTAAACTAAAAATGAGGTATACATTTAAGCTTACTCTCCATGCCCAAATGTTACTGCATGAGAGTTTTTGAGATCTGATACTATATGAGGCTTGGTGGGAAAGATCAATATAATCAGCCTTTCTTTATTCTCTACTTAGAGTCTACCCAGCTTTTTCTTTTTTATGTGTCAAAAGTCATGGAGAACACCATAAGCAGGGTAAAGCATTGTTAACCAAATTTTTATTATACTTTTTCTAACTGATCCTCAAATATCATCATCATCATCATACCCCTGACTTCCTTCAAGATTCCATGACTCCATAATCATATAATGTGCTTTTTCCTCATTCCCTCGATCAGCAACCTGAGGAATAAGATCCTATTTCCCTGGGAAAAATGCCAACTATATATGCAAAAATACTAAAAACATTCTATTCAACACTTTGTGACAGATTAATCTATAGCCTTCCATGTATTAATTCATTCAATTCTGAAAACTAATCTAGCTATTGTTATCCCATTTTACTGGTGATAAAGCTGAGGTCAAATCACTGAGTTAGTAATTACTGGAGCCTAGACAGAGAAACAGTCATGTTCTGTTTCCTCCTTTCCCAACAAATTTAGCAGTATAACACCAAGTCCACAAAATGTCCAATAGTACATGAATTGTTATCAAATTCCATTTGATTCAAAATTAGGTTCACAAGATATAAATTTTTACCCACCAGATAAAATATTTCCATAGTCAGAATCTCTGCCTTGGCACTTTTGGTTTCACTCATTCCACTGCAGACATGAATTTGATAAGTGACTAAAATGTAGGGGAATTCCTCAAGCATCATTATTCCAAAAAGTCATTTCATATCTGTAAATAAAATTTGCATATATCAATAATAAAATCTGAGTAGGACAGGTGAGAAAGAATCTGACACAAAAATGTTTTAAGTTCCATGTTTCATCAATACCTAGTTCCCAGGGCTCAGTGGGTTAAGCCTCTGCCTTCAGCTCAGGTCATGATCCCAGGGTCCTGGGATCAGGCCCTGCATCGGGCTCTCTGCTCAGCAGGGAGCCTGCTTTCCCTCTCTCTCTGCCTGCCTCTCTGCCTACTTGTGATCTCTTTCTGTCTGTCAAATAAATAAATAAAATATTTAAAAACAAACAAACAAACAACAACAAAAACCAGTTCCCTACTTCCTAGTCCATGAACTAACTTCTTCAACCAAAAGCAAAACAAAATCTACCAATGCCACCACCAAAACATACACATATTTGCATTTAAAATTATAAACAGATATTTTGTCTGTGTTTTTAAAAATTAGATATTATAAATTGTTCTAATTAATAAATTGTCTCATAAAAGGATATAAAATTAATGTCATCACTTACCCAAAAATGTTTATGGCAAATACTGCTAATTGATTATATTGGTTATTCCTATCAAGTTGTTATAGGGTATGAAACTCATTCTTAACAAACTCTCCATGCAACATCTGGAGATGGATTATAAAATGAAATATCATTCTTATATTTCCTGAGAAAGTAAAAATACTGTACCAATTTAACTGCTAGTGACAAAGGCCTTATTATACAAGCCCCAAATATGGAAAAAAATGACACATGTATTTTATTTGGCTGTGTCTCATTTCAAAATCGTCTGTCACAATTAATTATCTGACATATTGTGCTGGGCATAGGGCTCAGCAGTAACCCTCATGGAACCCTACTTCTCGTTTACATGGTTTGACAAATGATTTATTTCAGTTTGCTACCATATTCAGCTGTCAATCAACCTTTAATTTTATTTTTTGCAGGTCTTATGTACTAACTCTTTTCCCTTTGTAGGAAAAAAAATACTAACTCCCATTGAATAAATCTGTCAGATTTATTTTTCAAGAAAAAAAAAAAAAAAACATTAGAGATGTACCTTAAAGGGAAGAAAAGGGAAATAGAAAATCTAGGAGGCTCATCTCTAGAAATGGTCTGACTATAACTGCAGTAAAACAAGGAGTTTGCTTGTACTCCAAAGATTCTATGTGGGATACAAAATCTTAAGTATCTTCACGACCACTGTTTCATTAAACAGATAAATATATGAACACAAAAGCACAACTATTTCCAATAAGATATAAAGGAAAACTATCTCAGAGTTCAATTCATATTTGTTGAAAATTCTACATGTTTTATATATATTACACACACACACACACACAATTTCTTTATCTATTCATCCACTGATGGACACTTGACTTGTATCCACTTGTTAGGTATTACAAATAATGCTGCAATGAACATCCTCACAACTTTCTTAATTAGTGTTTTTTGTTTTCGTCAGATAAATATCCAGAAGCTCTTCTTAATTAACAGAATTCCCATGTGGATGAGAGTGCTTCTCCATTCCTTCCTCAGTGTACACTGAGCTTAGCTCTACCCTGGATGTCTCTACTTCAGAATCCAACCAAGCCTAGCAAGAAAGATAACTGTTCACTTCTACTTACTAACCTTTCGCAAATTCTGACTAAAACTGCTAATGTTTCTTCACTACCTCATTTCTCAGAACCAGCTTCATCTTTCCTCTCAGATCATCACATCTTAAATAATTCACATCTCATACTCTTCCAACTTTTTGGAACAGACTTTCTCTCATCAAATAACAATAACTTATTTGTAAATTATTACTCTAATTGTGACTTGTATATTATAAAATATATACAAACCTAGACATTTTTAAAGGATTAGATGACAAATTACACTATTTTATGATTTCTGTTTTAATTTTCTGCTAACCATATACAACTGTATGTCTTCACCAAAAATATTTTTAACCCTATTTTACTGAAAGTAATGTGACTAAATTCATTATATTATTTGTGGAGATATTCTTTAACCCTAAAATTACAAGCAATTGTTGATTTATTTCAATCATTGGTCTTAATGGATCACATAGCTTAAAAACATAGCTTTCAAGAATATGTAGATAGACATTAAAGAAATGCATCAGTATTTATACTCTACAATTATTTATACCCATTTTCAGTCACTCACCAATTACACAAAGGTTATTTGTTTAAATTTATCTAGTAAATTTCTTCTCTTCTTGATGTCATTCATTTCTTTCTTGAAAAGCAAATTGAAAATTACATTATATGTTATATATATTATATAACATATAATTTTATATTATAAAAAATAAATCAGTATTCTTTAAAATTCTTCACTTGGCAGGTTTTTAAATGGTTTAAGTTTCCAAGTATTTAATAATGATCATCACCATAAATAATAGTAATTGAAATTATCCCAATATCAGGCAGTTTCAATTTTTTCTATTATACCTTCATTTGTACCTCATAGTAATGCCATAAAATAGGTATTATCTCTAATCTTTATTTACACATGAAGACACACACATATGAGCTTTTATAGTTGACAGAGCTATATAGGTGACAGAGCATTTTCCCCAGCATTTCTAGACTTATAATAACTCTCCATATTATTGGAGTTTTTTTGTTATTTGTTCCTTTGTTTTGGAAGTTGTCACTTTCTCAGTCATGTATTGTAACTTGAAGGAACAGCAAAGTATAAGAGACAGGGTGTGACTGTGCGTGCATTCATGTGTGTGTGTTCTAAAAATATCTTCTATACACTATTGTACTAAAGGCCATTATCATCCCAGAAAATTACTGCAAATTTAAAAAATTTTTCTGTGAAAAACTCAAATTTAGCTTTGAAAACACTTTTACACACCTGGTTACAAAATGGCAAAGAACTACTGTATGGAATAAAGATTTCCATAGTCACTCTCAAGCTCTTCACATAGTAATATAAAGAATTTATGAAAAACAAAACCCCAAATCCATTAAAACTGGCACATGATACTGTAACTGGTTGTAATAAGATGAGACTAAATGAGCTTGGTGTAGTGGGGGAAGGCAGAAAGAGAGAGAGACCACGAAGATTTCCTCCTGCTACTCCCTCTCCACCTCTAAAGACAGACTTCTGATGTACCAACTCACCATCATGTCAAGCTATACAGAAATGCTGAATTTCTTTAATGTTTTTAGATTAAAACAACTACATATGGCTATTTAATGGTTTCTTTTTACATTTTAGCCTGCACTCCCCCCAGCATTTTGAGCACCCAACTCTAGAGTTTAATCAGAATTGCACTTGTCTCACCATCAGAGGCAGAAATGTGGTCTTAATGCCTGTCATTGAGGACATGCAAAAATCCAGAACCAGATGATCCTTCCTGGAGACACTAGAAGTTTCTAAAATTCAAGAGTCGATGTCCATCCTCTCAACTGACATGTAAAGGAAATTAAACGTCTAATACAGACTACACTGGAAACCAGCTCTCAACTCATACAGACAAAATGAGCTCATCCTGGGGAAGGATGAGCCAGACATTCCTCATCTGACCTCCTGTTAGGATTCAGAGCATTTTGGGATAAGATTAGACCCACAATATTATTTTTGCTTTTGTACTCTTTTCCCTGAAAAAAAAAAAATACTGAAGAGCACTATATGTCAAGTGCTACGATTTTTTTTTATCACATTTATTGTGATATAGAATAGCTGCAAGATCTTAGCAATTTCACTTTATCACCTATACCTCAATTTCCTTAAGTGTAAATTGAGAGTGTTAGTTGCAGCTCAGTGGTTTTCAAACTTTGTCACAGAGCCTTTCATTACATGACATGTTAGGTGGTACCATAAATGTGACTAGGAATGAGGGCCCCACATACTGCTTTTTTCCTACGGCAGCTTGCAAGGTCACTCTGAGGGATCTGAAAGTACCACAGAACACAGCTTGAAAAAACACCAAACTAGGTCTCAAGGGCCCTCTCTAGCTCTAAGACACTATGATTGATGAGTCAGGAAACCTAATTCAGTTTTATACTTTCTCCTTCCCTCAATTGAAGATGACTCAGTATTATAAAATGGGAAATTTATGTAACTCTGTCACTTAAAGGCAGAAAAATTGTGGCCCAGACAATTCTACTGAAATATTTTCATCTACACAGAGTTTATCCTCAATAAGGTCATGAGGTTTTTAACTAGACACTTTGTACTCAACCATTCCCAAATAAGTTAAGTTGCTGCTATTCATTAACCTTTCTCTTTCTTGTTAAATAGCAGCATTAGAAATCACCAAAGATGAGTGTTCCAACTATACTTCTTTTGATGTGTACTTTTATTTTTGCCTTGCATTTTGAGGTCAGCAAACAAGCCAAAAGCCTAGGAAGGCACAGAGGCAATAGGGACATAGCTATATAAAGAAGGCTTTCATTAACCTGCTGACCCACCATAATTTCAAATGTCAGCAGCTAATCAGACACTCACTGACATCATCAATGGATGGAGAAGAGAGATATCCTGTGGGATCAATCTTTTCTCTTAGTCTGAAATATATATTTATAACGCCGGAGGGTTACTTCTGCTCTGAAGTGATGGTGGGAAAATTTCCCTCTCCTGTTGAAATAAATGCTTCTAATGCTGAAGTTAATCATTAATTTTGATGGAACAGCAAAAACATTTATTTAAGTGTCAGAAGCTGACTACATTATTGGCTTCTCTTCTACTAAATTCTCCTATGGCATCTTGACAACATGGGCAGCTGTAATGTTTGGCTCACTAATCCAGAAAAGAAAAGGTAAGCTAAACTATATTTCTTTTCTTACAAAAAAATCTCTCTCCACTAATTGTATTTATCTCAATGAGAAAAACAAAGATAGAGTATTTATAATTACTTCAATTGCTAAAATTTCTAGTGTAATAGCCAGTACTTAGTCTACTCCACCAGGAACACCAATTTCAGACACATAACAAAGAATGTTTAAATGTGTTCAACCAAAACCAAGAGAAACAGAAAGTGAAAATTCACCTAAGAAAGGCAAGAATTTACAATCTAAAGTTTATTAATTTCATAATCTATATAAAGCTTATCTTTACAGTGAGTTTCTCTTGGCAAAATCATTGTTTGGACCATTACTGACTCAACAGTCCTAGCCAAATACATAAATAAATATGAAATAATACCCTAAGTTTTCAAAATATATATACATATATATATTCATATATACATATATATACATATATATTTCAAAATATATCTACAAATTATTTTAGGTTTCAAAAACCCCTCATAATATAAATATTCTGCCTCATTTGAGACTCTTGTGTCTTTCATTAAAGGTAACTGATACTATGAGAACATAAAATAAGAACCTTTGCATTTAATCCAATCCAATTCATCTCATTTAAAAATTATTCCCTAAAGATTTGAGCTTATCCTTTAGAACAATTAAATGATAGAAACAAGAAAGAATCTGAAATGGATCATGTGTTCTTCATGATAAAATATCAATGTATCGAAGTGAGAAGAAAGAGTAAAATCTATAAAAAATACTAAGGAAATAAGGGAGAAAAATTCTATAAACTAAAGGTAACCACCAGCACCTGTATGGGGCATCAGCACCTAAATACAAGGTTAAAAAAACAAACAAAAAAAACAACAACAAAAAAACCAACTCTTAAAATACAGCATTTATACCTAAAGCTGTATCTTTAGTTGTGAGAAATTTCTGGTATAATCATCACAACCCACTAACACATCAATACTAATAGAATAATCGATACCTTTAATTGTTGATAATTCCTTTACAAGAAGCCAGGAAAGACTAAACTGCTAAAGTACCACAAAATTACTGATGGGCTGTTTAAAGGAGATTCCGCGTTTTAAACAGATATAACTAAGCAAAAAATTCAGGTCAGTGAAAAAATTATTCTAGACTCATGCTCACTTTAACAGATTTCAAAATCCAAGCTATTAATTTTACTTAGAAATACTTCATTACAGAATAATAGCTCTATGTTCTTGCAGTTTTTGTTGTTTGTCTCCTAAAGATTTTGTAACCTCACATGAATCATTTAATATCTCTGATATTTTTATGAAAACAAAAATAATTTCACAATATAATATAAATCCCTTAATCCCTATGAGACTGTTTTGAAGATTAAGTAAAATACAACAATAGAAGTTATAACAATTTCTAGTGAACTGATAG
Organism: Meles meles; assembly: GCF_922984935.1. Taxonomy (NCBI): domain Eukaryota; kingdom Metazoa; phylum Chordata; class Mammalia; order Carnivora; family Mustelidae; genus Meles; species Meles meles. The sequence goes on along the minus strand of NC_060074.1, from coordinate 85,121,024 downwards.
ACCACTAATGAAGTTCATGCACACTTCTGGTTCCACCATTTGAAACATGTACATACACAAACCAGCTTCTATCAGATGTGCCTCGTTTTGCCATGGATAACTAATTAAACATGAAAAAACTGATAAACTATGGGTGTAAAGATATTTAAGCATGAGAGAGACAAGTACAAAAGTTTGGGGGAAAATCAAGAGACTGTTTCATTCGTAGTATACTACAAGTATATTTGAATTTGTGTCCCCCTTAAAGAGAAGTAAACTGTAAACCATAAAACATTTAACATCACACTTTTTTATGCAAGAAAATTCATTTCAGTCCCAATCAACAGGTTCAATCTTCAAGAAAGGACTTGGGCCCTAAATCAAAAGACTGCTGAATGGATGTGCCCATTTTGAAATAAATTAAAATATTTAAGGTATTAGGTATTATTTTTTATGCCTCCTTATTTTTAGCTAACTAACCACTTTCAGATTCTAATAAGAAACATTCTATTTAGATATATGGGTAGAGAGATAGAGAGTAGATAATTAAATATAGATTTTTCTCTCATACCACACACACACACATACACACACACACACAATTATAAAGTGTTAAATCAAGCATTATTTTCAAGGCTTCATAATCAAATATATTTATTTGCCCAAATAATTTAAAGGGAAAGAATACTACATATTTGTCTCAGTTTATCAGTTTTCCCAAATTAGTCAGAATATTTAAACATTTCAAATAAAGTTAAAGAATTCTGGAGATTAAGTACATAAAATTTTGGGTTGTCTAAGTCAAGTCATTCATTTTGTACGAGAGAAACTGAGCTACCCCAGTCTCTAAATTAATCACCTCATAAGAAACATGAAGAAAACTACAGCGCATATAATAATTTCTTTCCTCTTATGGGTTGTTCAGATGTTATGACCTCCTGCTTACTCCATGACAGAGTTTTACAATTTGGGAGTCTTGGCTTCATTTCTTCATACATCTGAGACAATAAAATACCTTTATGCTATGAATTTACGATAAAAGGTCAGTTTAACTGAAACCAAAATTACGGAAATTAATAACATAATTAATACTATGTTATTGGTATACTTGGAGATTATAGCTATTATTTCTTCTAGACAACTGATACAGACTTAATTATTTGGAGAAACACATTGGGATAGAACTTGGATGCCCTAACATTAAAAATATATCTAAAGAACTAACTCATGGACAATGTTCACTTTTCAAAGTTCAATTTAATTTTATCATCACTTAAATGGATGTCATGCATTCTATTTATAATGCTGTCCAGTCATCTGAACTTAGGTTAAAAAAAAAAAAAAAAGCATAGTCCTGAATACTGGATGCCTTTTGCTTTACCATGAATATATCCATTGTCTCCTATTTCTACATTTTGAGTCTGTGTCAGTGAAGAAAAGGTTCCAACCAATATGAATGTCATTACAAAGCTAACTGTGGTCAGTATTTTATTCTAGTGCATACCATAATCCCTAGCATACAGTAGGTACTTAGTTTTCTAAGTAAATGAATGAATAAATGCATTTGTTTAAACAAATAAGATACACTGAAACAAAACCTGCCATTTCCCAAAGGAGACTTCCTATAGTATTTATGTATTAAACATTCTCTTTTCTGTGTAAGGTCTGTGATCTTAAATTCAATTAAGATTTTTCAGTTTTATCTATCCACATTAGCAGTTGTTAGCTGTTAGCAGTAGTTAGCCAACTAATGTTGGCATTAATTTCTGTGTATAATTCATTCTGTTTTTAAAAGCTCCACTGAGAAAGACTTTACATCCCTTCATTACCGACAACTTATTTTGGCATTAAAATTTCTTCATTTAAATTTAATTTCTTAATTTAAAATTTCTTAAATTAGACTTCAGTGCTATTGTGCTGGTGACCCTTACAAGTTTGAAAACAAATACATTTGTTCTCTATATGTTTATGATTTGCCTTCTAAACAGAGTGAAAATAAACCTACAATTTTTATGTATTCTCAACAAGCTTTGATGATACAATTAAAATACAAAGTAACCAGAAGTTAAATTATCAATAAGAGTCATTTATTTTGCATTTTTATTTTAAAGAATACTTAAGAGAATTGTGATGAATTAGCAGTGACAAACTACTTCTTGCAGGCTGATTTTGTGTGGAGAGTTTAATTAAACTTTGCAGCTGTTTATCTCTATGATGATTAAATTTTCATATGTAAATTACATGTATTAAGATCCAGATACTTATGTAAATGTCACTTGCCTTAATGTTTTGTGTTACTGTTATTAACATCTAACCATCAGTTTATAATCTTGTATTGCAATCTATTGGTATGGATACATTGTTAAAACAATTAGATTTAGATCCTAAGAACAAACAAATTTATTTTGCATTTTTGTTTACTACTCAATGTTTATCATGCAATCTAAATATATTTGGAGAAAAGTAAAATCTAAAACATCTAGGAAGAACACTTGTCTACTTCCAAAATCCGGAAGGCATTCTATATATCACCTAATGTATATAAACAGATGATTAAGAAAAAATACCAACTAAGAAAAGCAATAATCATATTTCTCAGAAATGTAGAACATGTAGGCAGTAGTAACAGATACAGCATACATATATTTTAGAGTTGTTGTGTCGATATTATCAATATAGTACTTAAGAAAATGGAAGTCACTTCACATCACCTCCATGTAAAATACCTACTCAGGTCTCCCTTTAAGATTAGCTCTTCACTCCCTGAAGTGGAAAGACGGGAGTATTTAAAACCAGGTTGCTGAGGGGAAAAAAAATCAAAGAACAATGGAGATCCTCACATTATTTAACATTGCTCCCAAACCAGTCAACATCCTCTTTGAACCATAGGAAACTGGATCTCTAAGTGCAACAAAACAAAGTAGTTTACTAAATGGAAGTCACTCAAAATACCATTAACAAATATCTTTCTCTGCAGATACTAGAGGTGGGAATAAATTTGAGAATGTGTCACCTTTGTGACAATATTTGTGCCAAGTCTTGATTTACTATCCACATTTGAATTCTCTCTACTTTGGCATATTAGGCTGATTTGATCATCATTATCTGAACTATAAACTATAATCTACTCTTCATGGCTCTAACAGTTTCTTCTTTAATAAATCAAACTAAAAATGAAAATGAAAGGGTATTTTCCCCCTTCACTTGATGAGTACAGTGGTTTACAGCAATGGATTCCTTACAGTCTAAATGTTTTTAACCTCTTTCAAAAATGTATTTGAGCATGCACTCTCATATATGTATATTTCATAGATATATGCTTGTCAATTGGTAAAGTGGATATTGGTAAAGCTTTATTTCTTTTGTATATAATACACACAGACAGAAGTTCTAATATTTCCTTTCCACATTACATGGGGTCTTCTGGTACATTCACCTGGGTACATATTCTACATATCTGGATGTACTGGGTTAGTATATAAGCAGTCTCAGGTCTTGTGAAAGCTGTTTAACATTTCTCTGCTGCTTGACTTTACCTACCCTTCTATCTATATTTCAGGCATTTTATGTTTACAGATTCTTTTTTTTTTTTTTTAATATTTTATTTACTTGACAGAGAGAAATCACAACTGGGCAGAGAGGCAGGCAGAGAGAGAGGAGGAAGCAGGCTCCCTGCCGAACAGAGAGCCTGATGCAGGGCTCGATCCCAGAACCCTGGGATCATGACCTGAGCCGAAGGCAGAGGCTTTAACCCACTGAGCCACACAGGCGCCCCATGTTTACAGATTCTAAGAGAATGGGGACAAGAAGAGGAAGTGGCAAATTTAGATAGATATGTACTGCTACATTCTCCTATTTTTAAAAAAGTCAGCATCACAGTATAACAGTGACTCTGAACTTCTCTGGTTGGTAAGACACTAAGAATTTTTCTTATAATATTTTTATATATATTATATAGATAATATATTATATTTTATTATTATATTATAACAATTATATTTTTCAAAGAATCTCATATTTCTTTTATTTATATGCAGTGGCTTAGCACATTTTAGGCACTGATAAATATTTGTCAGAATATTATTTAATTTTCACAATTTCTATCATTCCTCACACAACTTTCAACTAATTTATTTATTTACTTTTTTGCTTAAACATTAGTAGGTTTTTTCCTCACAGTTTTGGAGGCTGAGAAGCCAAGATCAAAGTACCAGATTTAATTGTCGGGGAGGGCCATCTTCTTGCTTGCAGATAGCTGTCTTCTTGCTTTATCTTTATGTGGTGAAAAGATGGAGCAAACTCTAGCCTCTCCTGCACTTCTTATAAGGGCACTAACCCCATCCTCACTCTGTTTCATGGGTTTATACTTAACCTCAAACTCAACTGAGTTGTGTACATTAAATATATACAGTTTTTTACATGTTCAATTATACTTCAGCAAAGTGTTCTTTTTTTTTTAAAGATTTTTTTTTAAAGATTTTATTTGTTTATTTAAGAGAGCGAGAGCAGGGGGAGACCAGAGGGAGAGGGAGAACCAGCCTCCCTGCTGAGCAGGGAGCCCGATGTGGGGCTCCATCCCCAGGACCCCAGGATCATGAACTCAGCCAAAGGCAGACACTCAAACAAATGAGTCACCCCAGATGCCCCTTCAGCAAAATGGTTTTAAAGAACTGAAAATGACTGAAGGAAAGATTCCTATGATACACATAAAAAAGTGAGACAAATAAAGGAATCAGTTTAACTGTGGTTTTATATGCCTGCATATGTAAACATGATATAATTTAATAAAACTGCTTCTTAATCTCAAAAACAGAGAATCATCTGGGACATAGAGGGGGAAGAAAAGGTTTTGTCTGGTATTACAAAAGCCACAGGAAAAAAGTGTTTCAATACAGAAAAAAGTGATTAAGTCAAAGGAAGACTGAAGAGAATATACTTATAATATAATAATTATAATATATAATATTATAATCATATATTATAATTATGTATTATTATAAGTATTATAATATATAATATTATGATTCTATATTATAATTATGTATTGTTATAAGTATTATAATATTTAATATAATTATAATACTTAAATACTGAAAATGTTCCTATCAGTATCTCCAACTTTCTGTTGATAATTTATATGCTTATCAATTACAATCCTATTTCCTTTATTATTGAAATGAGAAAGGGCAAAGAAATATTACATGCCACATAAAATAAAATTTTTCATCAGAAGTTTCCTTAAGGATAATTTTATTCACTATTTCCCCCAAACCAAAACAATTAAGTGTATTGATCATAAGCTCCATAAAACTCCTTCTTTGTTTTGGGAGAATTTCATATGAATACAGTTATTTCTTACTTAATTCAGAGATAGCTGAATTCCCTCAAATTTTGCCTCAGAACAGTGAAATACTGAAATTTTGAAATGCAAACCTTTTAGAAGATTTTATTTATTTTACAAACAGAGAGAGAGAGAGAGAGAGAGAGAGAGCACAAGCAGGGAAGCATCAGAAAGGAGAGGGAGAAGCAGGCTCCTCGCAGAGCAGGGAGCCCAAAGTGGTACTCTGTCCCAGGAACCTGGGATCACGACCTGAGCCAAAGGCAGACATTTCACCGACGACGGAGCCACCAGGCATCCTGAAATGCAAATCTGACAAGCATTTTGTAAAAAAAACAATGCAACTGTTTACTGTGGGTGTTTTTGAATGGCGATGCAGTGGTTTATACAAAGCATCTCACAATACAACTTGGTGAAACATTGGACTTTCTCCTATGCCTCATACTTCTGAGATAATAAACATCTCTTCCTCTCTATTACTCCCTCTGTTCACATCCAGAATGTTTCCTTGTTCACTTCTTGACCAAAGGTGCACACCACTTAGTGACAATCCCTTTTGAAAAGCTGGATCTTTAACATGTGTGTTTCCTCACTATGGGTAGCCCTAAGTTTCAACCAACTCCCCTTCTGATTCTTATCCTTATTAGTAGTTACGACACTGGAATTCTGGTGAATAAAATAATCCATTTTGTTTCACTCAGTTAAAGGTGAGATTTAATAATGTCCATTCTTTTACTCAGTTGACAATGAAATTTTAGTATCCATTCTTTCTAAGCCTCTCCATTTTGTCAGCATCATTCCCCACATTTCAACACAAAGTGATTATAATTATCTATTGCAAAGTTTAAATCAATACTCCTGGGTTCCCATAGGAAAATAGTGAATGCATAAATTTAAGTATCTCCAAAAAATACTAAAAACATATACATCAATCAATCACAAACTTTCAGCTTAACTAGGGGACAGACTTCATCTATGAGTGAGAAAATAAGCATTCAATATCACTGGAGTTGACAGTTGGGTGTGCAAACACATGCTTTCACACTCATGTCTCTCTAATCTTGCCCCATAGGACTATTTCCCTCACCCAGTATTCCCCAGCCACACTGACCTACTTTCCTTCCTCAAAAAAATAAGCTTCTTTGCAGTTTGTAGAGTTTTCCCAGCCTATCAGTGGGAGGAAAACTCCTGCTCCTGAGCACATCATGACCGTAAGTTTCAGTCACCTCTTCCGATCTTCCAGTTAAGATGATCTTCTCCCATACCCCGCACATCTTTTCACTGAATGTCTCAGTACCATATTTTATTTCTCAGAATAAGCACTTGTCACTAGGTAATATTTTTGCTTGTTTGTTCATGCCCTTATATTTTATCCTTCTCATGCCACTAAAATGTGAGTTCCATGAGAACAGGAAACTCATCTTCCTTGTTCGACATCTTATTAGTGGTGCCAACAGCAGTATCTAGACTTAAGGTATCAAAAAAATATTAAATACTTAAATATTATATAAAAATATTAAAGTAATAAGTTGATGTCTTTGTCCTAAATCTATTATACATGGCTACAAGGAGTGAATCTAAATTTTCTCTCAAATGACAATTTTTCAAATACCTCAAAAAGCTATCTTGCTATCTTCATTTCTCCCAGCTAAAAATGCCCCATTCATCTCCCGTTTTTTAGTCTATCCCTGACCCTGCTATTCTCACCACACAGTTCAGTTTGTTTCTATGCTTGAAATGTATGAAAAATTTATAAATAAATTTCTCTTTTATTTTTTAAAGATTTTATTTATTTATTTGAGAGAGAGAGAGCGGGAGAAGGGGAGGGGCAGAGGGAGAAGGACAGGCAGACTGTGCTGAGCACAGACACCGACATGGAGCTGAATCTACAACCCCTGAGATCATGACCTGAGCCAAATCAAGAGTCAGACACTTAACCAACTGAGCCACCCAGGCACCCAAGTAAATTTCTCTTTTAAAGCTATAGTGTACAACTAAAACTATCCAATACATATTATTACATTTATTTTTTAATTTATAATTTTAAATAACAAAAAATCCAAATTTATAAATTACCTATGTTTCTATCATGAATAGTTGACATATATTAATATTTGCTTTATTTGCTTCAGAGCTTTCACTTTTTTAAATCAAAAACAAAAACATAAAGATACATTTAAAGCACTGAAGCTTCATCTTCCAACCTCAATTGCCTTCTCCCTATTTCCTTCCTAAATCTTGGTGTTCTTGAGCTGCCTCTATGATAGATGGGGTCAGATTTTATTTTTCACACACTCAGTTAATTTTCCCTGTGCTATTTACTCAAAAGTTAATTTTATATTTCTGCCTGTCATGTCAAGTTTCTTAATGCATGTAGGATTTTTTTTTTAAAGATTTTATTTATTTATTTGACAGAGAGAGATCACAAGTAGGCAAAGAGGCAGGCAGAGAGAGTGAGAGGGAAGCAGGCTCCCTGCCGAGCAGAGAGCCTGATGCGGGACTCGATCCCAGGACCCCGAGATCATGACCTGAGCCGAAGGCAGCGGCCTAAACCACTGAGCCACCCAGGCACCCCCAGGTAGGATTTCTTATCCATAAAATTATGTTTTCTCTTTCTTGACAGTACCACTATTTTAAGTACTATAGTTCTTTAATTAACATTAATTTGTGATATGGCAAATATTTAGAATTTTGATTAGCATTATTTTGGTTTTATGCAATAACTTTAGGTTGAATTTCTATCTTCTCAATCTGTGCTTTTATTCAGTTTATGAATTTAAGGATATAAATTTCTATAACTTTAGCTAGATCTCTGGTTTTGAAATGTACTATGTTAATTATTAAGTTTTAAGTACACTGTATCTATAATTATGATTTATTTTCTAAGCCACAAATTATTTAGAAGTGTTTTCTTTAATTTATAAACTGTGGGATTTAGTGGTTTATTTTTGTTATTAATTTCTTTATTAACTAAATTTTATGATATCATGACCTGTATGAAATTGTGCATTTGGCATTATTTTAAAGTTATACCTCTTTTTTACATACTTACTTTGTAACATTTTTGGTGCCCTTCTTTATTGAATTCTACCTTGTATCATTTCCCTTAAATACCTAGGGATGAGTTCTGTCAACCTTTATTTATCTGAAAATATATTTATTTCATTCTCAGATCAGATATATTATCACTGGATACAGAATATTTTTTAACTTTTTTTTTCATTATTTCATTATTTTCTGGCCCGCATTCTTTCTGAGAAGTCTAGTGATTCTCACATTCCTGTTATCATGTGGTCAGTGCCTCTATTATTCTTTGAGCACTTAAAAGATTTTGTCTGTAACTTCGGTTTTTAGCAGTTTGACTATTATGTTCCTAAATATTGTTTATTTACTTATTTATCTTTTCATTTACTACTTGAGAGTCACTGTGCCACCTAGATATGTAAGTAGATATTTTTCATCATCATATTTGGAAAGGTCATGGCCACATTTTTTTTTTTCAAATATGTTTTCCTACCCCAATCTCCCTTTTCCCTGAACCTCAATTATTGCCTCCTTCACTCAGCAGGATTCCCATGCTGGCAAGGATAATAGCTTTCTGCGTTTGGGAAATGCTTCCCACAACCCTCACTTCCTACAAAGAACTGAAGGATCATGAGGTTTACCTTGTGAAGTTTCTATCTCAGGGATGGCAGACTTGTGCACTGGTTAGCTCCTGCCTGCACACAGTTAAACAGTTTGCTTATATATTTTGCAAAGTTTCACAGTGTTTTGTTTTGTTTTGTTTTCCTATGTTGGGAAGTTCAGTACTTAACCATTTACTGCATCATGGAGGAATACAACATCAGCATCAAGATGTTGCATTCCTCAATCTCTAAATTCAACTTTAACAACTTCCATGATTGTCTTAGATTTGCCTATTTGGCAAATAATTTGCCTATTTCACCAAATAATTTGGTTAGGTTTTGCTTTATGTATCTTGAGGATTATTATTATTACTCTGTGTGTAGCTTCAGAAGATTTATGTTCTATTGGTAAATTTTTAATATGATTTATCCTACTCCTGAGAGATTGTTTAATTTTGATTTGATCTGTACTCAAGTCTATCTTATCTGATATGCACATAGCTACTCGTGGTCCTTTGTGATTCATGTTCTCAGGTATAAAACTCTCAATTCTTCAATTTTCAGTGCTCTGGCAACATTAATAGTTAAGGTCTTTAAGATAATAGAACAGTTTTGGAGAAACTGGGGGAGGCCATGGAAGGGATGGGGGATGGGAACAGTATGTTTAGAAAAATTGCAGAGGCTGCAGAGTATGATGCAAAAGGATCCTGCAGCCAGAATGTCAGGATTCCAACTTTGTCTTCATCATCTACTATCAGGTGCCCTTGGGAAATTGATTTAACCTCTTTGTATCTCATTTTCCTTCACTGACAAATGGGTAATAGTAGCAGTATAACCTGTTTTGATTGTTATAAGAATTAATTTTTATTTGTAAAGCACCTTGAACTGTGCCAGGGAAATAATAAATGTTATGTGTTTGTTAAATAAAAATAGGTATTGGAAACCATAAGGAAAGAACAAAAGGAAGTTTCTGTCTTTCAAAGAATATAGCTGGATTTTATTTTAACAATTTAAGAATATCTCACCTTCACAAAATGCATCTGGCCATACTCTTTGGGATTAACTACATATTTAAATTCTTTCTAAGATTTCTGCTTCCTATTGGCAATATTTTTTCTTGAATGTTTTTTCTCTTCTTCTATTGCACTGAATAGAATCAATTTCTTTAAGCCTACTTTTTTCATATACAGATTCAGAAGTTAGCCACTCTAGTATTTTATTGGGTATTTTAGGTGACAACTCTCCATGGATCACCTGCATTCTCACATGTCCTATAAGTGGGTCCTCTATCTCAGACTGTTATGCTGAGGATGTTTGTACAGTACACAGCCTCTAGATACAGATAGTGTCTCCCTCTGGAATAAATGGCAAGTTCATTTTCTACCCACTGCAATAAAAGTCTCATCCTCCTTTGACACAAAAGTCAGATGTGCTTCCTGCCCAATATAAAAGATTCAGGTTCTCTAGCCTCAAGTTTCCTTAGCTGTGTCAAACACTGTCGACTACAAGTGTAGCACCCACGTAGGCCCCTTCACATCACCCTCACGGACCTGGGATGCAAACATAAAGCTCATGCTACTTGAGTAAACAAGTTTTGGTTTCTAACCTAGGAGTCTCATGTCTTCTGTCAGTATCCTAGAAGTCGGTGAGAGTGGGGCAGGAGAGATGAATCATGCATGTATGGGATCACATAGTGTCTCAAGTTTTGATATTTTGCTCACCACGGAATTTCGCATTAATTTTCCAACTTTCCATTGCTTTAAAATATTACTCAACTTCTCAGTCTTTTGGCACCTCCTCAAATCCTTTGCCCAAAGTAAGTACAACACTACCTCAATCTAGTTCCAGGCCTGCCTGTGAGTCAAAAAAAAAAAGCCTCAGAGTGGAAATAAGTTCTGTCAGCAATGAGAATATAGAGATTTGAGTGAATAGAACCATCAGAAATTGATACGATTTAAGTGGTGAGCAGCTGTCTGAGCCCTTGATACTGAAACTAAACGGCCGTTAGTTACTGGAATGGAGCTATGCTCTCTCTCCACCCTCCCTGATACTTTGCAAAACTTCTAATGTGACTTTGGCAGCTTTAAGGGGAAAGATTAAGTAGTGGTACTGAGATCTTCTTTCCTCAAGAAAGACCAAAGGCTATCCATACATCACAGTATCCTGGGGAGTTGTGGGGGGGGGGGCAGAAAGGACTCAAACTCCTTTGGATTCGGGTTCCCAAGCTGACATCTTACCAGTCTCACACATTGTGAATACCCAGAATTTGGCAAAAGGATTTGTCCAGAATTCACAATAGGAAAGGAAGTAAATATAACTTTATGGATGAAAACTTTTGGGTTTATTTAATATATGTATAGTTGTGGCTTCAACTACTAAATATGAAAACACTATTGCTATTTTACATGCCTTTACTGTACATACTCATAATAATGGATGAGATCATTTTGATTGGGAAGAGCCACATGTAAACTCATGCTAAAGTACCTGTGGGATGCCACAAAACTAATAACTTTTTTGAGCCTTCAGTCTCCATCACTGATGATATTACTAACTGGAAACCCTAGCAAAGTGAGGTAACCTCCACCCAGAGGCATCACTTTGACTCATTGTCTTCCTGATGTGGCTCAGCTATTAGGTTGCCACTGGGCTCTTGTGGAAATTGTGTGACATGTGGAAACATTGTGATTCCTCAGCCTGACATCCTCTTTTGGAGAAGGCCAACTGGGACTGAAAACCTAACAAGATAAGAAAGACCTAAATAGCCTTATTTGTCAAAGGAAGTGGTATATTCAAGAGTGAAGCCAGCTTGGTCCTCAAAACATCTTGATTTTATAAGAAAAGTGACAACTATCTTTTGGGAGGAAGCTTTATCCTCTACTCTTTTATAGGAAGCAAAGCTGCTGATTCAATAGAACTCCTATTTCACAGACTTTCTTCTTAAATAGCCATGCCTAACTTACATTTCTGGATTAAAAGTCTGAAGGTTAGTAGGAGATGACTGGACAAAAGGTAAGTTTATAGCTACTGGTATGGGACTCCCAGACTGTGTGGCAGTGTAAGAACTACAATCTTGACACACAGAGAGGGAATCCCTTCTGGATTCAATAGGTAAGAAAGGACAAAGAGACATTGAAAATCTTTGCTTCAAAGAATGACTTCAAAGGCATTTCCACATGATGGAGAAATCTCTTCCAAATTGTACCAAACTGTAGCCACTAGGTCAACCATCCACCATTGGATGATTCTGACCATGATATGATTGTCATTCTCTTAGAAGTCTATCAGAAACAGCAATTTTTGTTGGTTCCAGCTCCCACATATTCTACAGGAAAAATAAACACACACACACACACACACACACACACACACACACAATCTCAAGAAACAGAACAAAAGAGAAAACACCTATAAACATTTCCGAATGTATTCCCCTCTGCATTTCCATAGCCACCACTCAGTTATTTCAAGGGACAAGTGAATATCATCTGGCTGTGTGGATAAACAGCACACATTAGATTACCACTCTCTCCAAACAACAAACAGCAAACAACTTGGCTCAACAACTGGAAACAAATTCAGAACCCCTAAGGTTTGCCTACCAACCAAGATGCCATACTGTAATCCTGTATCCCTAACTTACCATTTTCACATTGTGCAGTTCCAGACAGTTATTAACAACAGTTTCCATCCATGTGCATCCCTGGAACTATATTGTTTCTGTGGAAACCAAGCATTAAACTGCTTCCCTCCTGAAAACATAGTCACTGTGCATCTTAGGGGTGCTCACAAAATATTTTCAAGTTTATAAGAACACCCCTGTAGGGGCTCAATCAGTTGATTCTTGATTTCAGCTGAGAGCTCATGATCTCACGGTTGTGAGAACAAGCCCCATTTTGGGCTCCATGCCAGGCATAGAGCCTGCTTAAGATTCTCTCTATCTCCCTCTGCCCCTCCCTATCTTCCCACCCCCTACTCCCCACTCACGCTTTCTCACTTAAAAACAACAACAACAACAACAACAAAACCCCTGTATATAACGTAGCCCTCAAATGACTGAGAGAAAACTCCAAAATAAGCTTCCCAGGGGGATGAATTACTGGTCATGTAAGTATATTCTGAGAGCAGTTATCCCTATAATGGGAGTAATTCAACTCAAAAAGATGATAAAGAATTTCTCTCTGACTTTTGCTTAAGTTATCAAGATTTTGGTTTTAAAATTCTTTCAAGTCTGTTTCAACCACTGGTCATGGTTGTAATGGGTGCTAGAATGGCCCTAGATCTATACCTTACAAGCCAAGTAGAAACTGTGCAATCAATAATACATCCTGCTAGATTAATACCTCCAGCTAAGTGGGAAAGCCAATACAGAAACTTAAGAAGTAAGCCATCTGGCTTTCTAGTGTAGACTCAGATGGCGTAAGAAATTTATCCAGTTGTTTGTGGACATGGTCAAGGTTAATATTGCAAAAGGACTCATCTTGCTTCTTCACAGTAAATGTAATTAAATGCTTTATGAGACTAATTGAGTAAATTCTGTCCCAGTCTCTATCAGATTAATCAGAGTAGTCAATGGTGTATTCAAGGGAACATGTCCTCATGAATAGACATGAAGAATATACATCATTGAAAAGCAATTCTTTCTCGGTCTCACACATTACTTGCATATATTGCAAGCTGAGGTGCCATCGACCTTTGTTCTAGTCTACCTTTTTCAAGGATATATTTGCAGAGCAAGTAGGATTGGAATATATATTATTTCCTTCTGGAGCAGTAGGGAGGCATAATAACTGTAGTGTAATGAAAATAATGTAGCCTCCAAAGCAAAGGGCAGGCAGGTTTATAGACTATTATAAAACAATCAGGTTCCCTGGGCTGAGAGCTCATCATCTGTTGTGCATATCACTGTGTATACAGATGTCACCTGGTTCTCTTATGTTGCCTTTTGAGAAATGAGCCTCAGAAGCCATGAAAGATATTATTGATATGCTGGCTGCTATTACTATCAGTAATAAAGAACTCCTTATCTCTGACCCAGGAGTTTCATGTCCTGCAAGTATCCACGAAACTGCAGCAAGCTAATTTGTTAGCTTGCAAAGTGGGTAAAATTATAGACCCTTCAGTCTTTGAGAGGACTCAAAGTAATATTAAAACATAAGCAAACTGGTATAGCTAAAAAGCCAACGTATGAACTAAAATAATTATTTTTAAATTAAATACTCTAGGAAGAAGGCAGAAAGGAGGAACAGAAAAGTAAAGAAATAAAACTGAGGGAATAAACATAAATGATAAAATTATAGACTAAATCTAACAATATCTAATGTTGCACTAAATGCGAATGTACAAAACAATCTACTTAAAAGACAGAAAATGTCAGAATTAATAATAAGCAAGACCCAATGATATTCTCATCATATACCAAAAATACATAGCATGAACGTAACTTACACTGGTGATGTTAATATGATCAATAGACTGTGATGATGTTTATCAAGTTTCTCTACTCTTGTTTTTTTTTTTTTTTTTTTTTTTCTCCCTTTCCCTTCTGTACTGTGAAGGGAAGTCACTGCATACATCTCATTGTTAAGAAATGGGAAGTCAAGTTCCACCTTCATAAAGAAGTAACTATACAGTTATTTGTAACTTTTCTACATGAGAGATTTAACTATTTTCCCCCATTAATTTATTTATTCAATCATTTATGCTTATCAACTGTTTGGATGCATGGATATTTGTTATATTTGTGTGATAATTTAACAGTACTTATTTTGTATGCTTAAACTTGCCCCAGTTTTGGCTATTGGGAGCTCTTTCAGTTGGCTCATGTATCCCCTTGACAAACACCCATCATAATTTTTGAACATTTCCTTACTTTCTAGCTTTAAAAGATGCTGCAGATTTAAATTTATTTAATCAACTGATAAATAAATTATTGAAACATAAAAAGACCTTTAATATTTCCTGTTTTTCTTTTATTCATTTTATTTAATTATGGTTAGAAGATGACATTTTCACAATAATAAAAATTTTATAATGGTTGAAATTCTCTTTTTGGCCTATTTAGCTTTTTGTTTTGCTTTGCATATGTTAACTTTTTATGTTTTTGGAAGCTATGTTATTAAGTGTATCAAACTACTGACCATTATCTCATAATACTGATTTTTACTTTTACATATACTTTAGCTGATTTTTTTCTTTTTTTTAAAATTTCTTTTCAGCGTAACAGTATTCATTGTTTTTGCACCACACCCAGTGCTCCATGCAATACGTGTCCTCCCTATTATCCACCACCTGGTTTCCCCAACCTCTTCAAAACCCTCAGGTTGTTTTTCAGAGTCCATAGTCTCTCATGGTTCATCTCCCCTTCCAATTTCCCTCAACTCCCTTCTCCTCTCCATTTCCCCATGTCCACCATGTTTTTTGTTATGGTCCACAAATAAGTGAAACCATATAATACTTGACTCTCTCTGCTTGACTTATTTCACTCAGCATAATCTCTTCCAGTCCCATCCATGTTGCTACAAAAGTTGGGTATTCATCCTTTCTGATGGAGGCATAATACTCCATAGTGTATATGGACCACATCTTCCTTATCCAGTCATCCGTTGAAGGGCATCTTGGTTCTTTCCACAGTATGGCGACCGTGGCCATTGCTGCTATAAACATTGGGGTACAGATGACCCTTCTTTTCATTACGTCTGTATCTTCTGGGTAAATGCCCAGTAGTGCAATTGCAGGGTCATAGGGAAGCTCTATTTTTAATTTCTTGAGGAATCCCCACACTGTTCTCCAAAGTGGCTGCACCAACTTGCATTCCCACCAACAGTGTAAGAGGGTTCCCCTTTCTCCACAGCCTCTCCAACACATGTTGTATCCTGTCTTGCTAATTTTGGCCATTCTAACTGGTGTAAGGTGGTATCTCAATGTGGTTTTAATTTGAATCTCCCTGATGGCTAGTGATGATGAACATTTTTCATGTGTCTGATAGCCATTTGTATGTCTTCATTGGAGAAGTGTCTGCTCGTGTCTTCTGCCCATTTTTTGATATGATTATCTGTTTTGTGTGTGTTGAGTTTGAGGAGTTCTTTATAAATCCTGGATATCAACCTTTTGTCTGTACTGTCATTTGCAAATATCTTCTCCCATTCTGTGGGTTGCCTCTTTGTTTTGTTGACTGTTTCCTTTGCTGTTAAGAAGCTTTTGATCTTGATGAAATTCCAAAAGTTCATTTTCGCTTTTGTTTCCTTCACCTTTGGAGACATATCTTGAAAGAAGTTGCTGTGGCTGATAATGAAGAGGTTACTGCCTATGTTCTCCTCTAGGATTCTGATGGATTCCTGTCTCACGTTGAGGTCTTTTATCCATTTCGAGTTTATCTTTGTGTATGGTGTAAGAGATTGGTCGAGTTTCATTCTTCTACTTATAGCTGTCCAGTTTTCCCAGCACCATTTATTGAAGAGACCGTCTTTTTTCTACTGTATATTTTTTCCCGTTTTGTCAAAGATTATTTGACCATAGAGTTGAGGGTCCATATCTCGGCTCTCTACTCTGTTCCACTGGTCTATGACTCTGTTTTTATGCCAGTACATGCTGCCTTGGTGATCACAGATTTGTAGTAAAGCTTGAAATCAGGTAACGTGATGCCACCAGTTTTGTTTTTGTTTTTCAACATTTCCTCAGCAATTCGGGGTCTCTTCTGATTCCATACAAATTTTAGGATTATTTGCTCCAGCTCTTTGAAAAATGCCGGTGGAATTTTGATTGGAATGGCATTAAAAGTATAGATTGCTCTAGGCAGTATAGACATTTTAACAATGTTTATTCTTCTGATCCAAGTGCATGGAATGGTCTTCCATCTTTTTGTGTCTTCTTCAATTTCTTTCATGAGTGTTCTGTAGTTCCTCAAGTACAGATCCTTTACCTCTTTGGTTAGGTTTATTCCCAGGTATCTTATGGTTCTTCGTACTATAATAAATGGAATCGATTCTCTAATTTTAGTTATATATTGTTATTGTTAGTGTATAAGAAAGCTACTGATTTCTGTACATTGACTTTGTATCCTGCCATGTTACTGAATTGCTGTATGAGTTCTAGTAGTTTGGGGATGGAGTCTTTTGGGTTTCTCATATAAAGAATCATGTCATCTGCAAAGAGACAGAGTTTGACTTTTTCACTGCCAATTTGGATACCTTCATTTCTCTTTGTTGTCTGATTGCTGTTGCTAGGACTTCTAATACTATGTTGAACAAGAGTGGTGAGAATGGGCATCATTGTCGTGTTCCTGATCTCAACGGGAAGGCTGCAAGCTTTTTCCCATTGAGGATGATATTTGCTGTGGATCTTTCATAGATAGATTTTATGGAGTTCAGGAATGTTCCCTATATCCCTATACTTTGAAGCATTTTAATCAGGAACGGATGCTGGATTTTGTCAAATGCTTTTTCTGCATCAATTGAGAAGACCATGTGGTTCTCTCTTCTCTTATTGATTTGTTCTATCACATTGATTGATTTGCAATTGTTGAACCATCCTTGTAACCCAGCGATGAATCCCACCTGGTCATGGTGGATAATCTTTTTTTTTTTTTTAAGATTTTATTTATTTATTTGACAGACAGATCACAAGTAGACAGAGAGGCAGGCAGAGAGAGAGAGAGGGAAGCAGGCTCGCCGCTGAGCAGAGAGCCCGATGTGGGACTCGATCCCAGGACCCTGAGATCATGACCTGAGCCGAAGGCAGCGGCTTAACCCACTGAGCCACCCAGGCGCCCCTGGATAATCTTTTTAATGTGCTGTTGGATCCTGTTTGCTAGGAACTTGTTGAGAATCTTAGCATCCATATTCATCAGTGATATTGGTCTGAAATTCTCCTTTTTGGGTCTTTGCCTGGTTTGGGGATCAGGGTAATGATGGCTTCATAAAAAGAGTCTGGAAGTTTTCCTTCTGCTTCAATTTTTTGAAACAGCTTCAGGAGAATTGGTGTTATTTCTTCTTTGAAAGTTTGATAGAATTCCCCAGGGAATCCGTCAGGTCCTGGGCTCTTGTTTTTGGGAGGTTTTTGATCACTGCTTCAATCTCGTTACTAGATATCAGTCTATTCAGGTTGTCAATTTCTTCCTGGTTCAATTTTGGGAGTTTATAGTTTTCCAGGAATGCGTCTATTTCATCTAGGTTTCTTAGCTTATTGGCATATAACTGTTGGTAATAATTTCTGATGATTGTTTCTACTTCCTTGGTGTTAGTTGTGATCTCTCCCTTTTTATTCATAATTTTATTAATTTGGGCTTTCTCTCTTTTCTTTTGGATTAGTGTGGCCAATGGTTTATCGATCTTACAGATTCTTTCAAAAAACCAGCTTCTAGTTTCATTGATACGTTCTACTGTATCTCTGGTTTCTACCTCATTGATCTCTGCTCTAATCTTGATTATTTCCCTTCTTGCATGTGGAGTTGGTTTGATTTGTTGTTGATTCTCCAGTTCTTTAAGGTGTAGAGACAGCTGGATTTTTCAATTTCTTTGAGGGATGCTTGGATGGCTATGTATTTCCCCCTTAGAACCACCTTTGCTGTATCCCATAGGTTTTGGACCGAAGTGTCTTCATTCTCATTGGTTTCCATGAATTGTGTAAGTTCTTCTTTGATCTCTTGGTTGATCCAAACATTCTTAAGGAAGGTGGTCTTTAGCTTCCAGGTGTTTGACTTCCTTCTGAAATTTTCCTTGTGATTGAGCTCCAGTTTCAAAGCATTGTGATATGAGAATATGCAGGGAATAATGTCAGTCTTTTGGTATCGGTTGAGTCCTGATTTGTGACCCAGTATGTGGTCTATTCTGGAGAAGGTTCCATGTGAACGTGAGAAGAATGAGTATTCTGTTGTTTTAGGGTGGAATGTTCTGTATATATCTATGAGGTCCATCTGGTCCAATGTTTCAATCAATGCTCTTGTTTCTTTATTGATTTTCTGCTTCGATGACCTGTCTATTACTGAGAGAGGTGTGTTAAGATCTCCTACTATTAATGTATTCATATCAATATGACTCTTTATCTTGATTAATAGTTTTCTTATATAATTGGCTGCTCCCATATTGGGGGCATAGATATTTACAATTGTTAGATCATCTTGGTGGATAGTCCCTTTAAGAATTATGTAATGGGGGACAGGGCGCCAGGGTGGCTCAGTGGGTTAAAGCCTCTGCCTTCAGCTCGGGTCATGATTCCAAGGTCCTGGGATCAAGCCTCGCATCGGGCTCTCTACTCGGCAGGGAGCCTGCTTCCTCCTCTCTCTCTCTGCCTGCCTCTCTGCCTAGTTGTGATCTGTCTGTCAAATAATAAATAAAAATCTTAAAAAAAAAAAAAAGGAATTATGTAGTGGGGGCGCCTGGGTGGCTCAGTGGGTTAAGACTCTGACTTCGGCTCAGGTCATGATCTCAGGGTCCTGGGATCGAGCCCCACATCGGGGGGTCTCTGCTCAGCAGGGAGCCTGCTTCCTCCTCTCTCTCTGCCTGCCTCTCTGCCTACTTGTTATCTCTCTCTGTCAAATAAATAAATAAAATATTTAAAAAAAAACAAGTATGTAGTGTCCTTCTGTATCTCTAAGTACAGTCTTTAGTTTAAAATCTAATTTATCTGATATGAGAATCGCTACCCCGGCCTTCTTTTGAGTTCCACTGGCATGAAAGATGCTTCTCCATCCCTTCACTTTCAGTCTGGGTGCATCTTCAGGTTCAAAATGGGTCTCTTGTAGACAACATATGGGTGGGTCCTGTCATTTTATCCAATATGCAACCCTGTGTCGTTTTATGGGCGCATTTAGGCCATTCACATTGAGAGTGATTATTGATAGATACGTTTTTATTGACATTGTGTTACCTTTGAAGTCTCTCTTTCTGTAGATTGTCTCTATATTTCTGTTCAATGATATACTTAGGATTTTTTCTCTTTTATAGAACCCCCTTAATACTTCCTGCAGTGTCAGCTTGTTCGTTGCATAGTCTTTTAAGCCTTGCCAGTCTTGGAAATTCTTTATCTCTCCATCCATTTTGAATGTCAGTCTTGCTGGATAAAGTATTCCTGGCTGCATGTTCTTCTCATTTAGTGCCCTGAATATATTTTGCCAGGCCTTTCTGGCTTGCCAGGTCTCTGTGGACAGGTCTGACGTTATTCTAACGGGCTTTCCTCTGTATGTAAGGAGCTTCTTTGTCCTAGCTGCTTTCAAGAGGGTCTGCCTACAGTTATAATTCTTCATTCTTACTATCAGGTGTCTTGAGAACTTTTGAGAATCTATAATCTTGGGGGAAAACCATTCTGCCTCTAGTACATGAACGCTGGTTCCATTTGTGAGATTGGGAAAATTTTCATAGAAAACTTGTTCCACTATATCTTCTAGACTTCTTTCTTTCTCCTCCCCTTCAGGGATTCCAATAATTCTGACGGAAATTTCATGGCATCATTTGTTTCCCTGATTCTGTTTTCATGGCTTCTGAGCTGTTTATTCCAGGCTTCCTCCTGATCTTTTCTCTCTATCTGTTTGTCCTCCAGATCACTAATTCTATCTTTTGTCTCAGTTACCCTAGCTTTTAGGTAATTTAGATTAGATTGGAACTCATTGAGAGCATTTTGAACATCATCCCTGGTGGCTTTCAGTTCTGCCCTAATCAATTCAGTTTGGTCATCCATGGCTTTCTCCAACCTAGCTATTGCCTGGATAATTGTTAGCCTGAATTCCCTTTCCAACATATTGTCTATGTCGATAGCCATTAGCTCTGTTGTAGAAGGCCCATCCTCTGCATTTTTCTTCTGGTGGGCATTTCTCCTCCTAGTCATTTTGGTGAGAGATGACTGATCAGATGTATCTGGATATACTGACCATGGTGCAGTCAAGGTGCACCCTGGAACGCTTCTGTGCAATCAGGATTCCCGACCCAAACGAGAGAAAAAAGAAAAGAAAAAGAAAAAAAAAAAAAAAAAGAGAGAGCGAGAGAGAGACAGGAAAAAAAGAGAAGATAAAAGAGAAGGCTCAGTCCAAATGGGCCCCAAGGTAAGATTTATGAAGTATACAAACAAAAACAGACAAACAAAAAGACGATAAAAGTATATGACAAGAGGAAAAAAAAGTATATATATAAAAGCAAAAAAAAAGGAAGAACCTCATCAAAAAGAACCCCAAATATAAGATTTATAAGCTATCAGGACAAACACAAATACACAGAAACACTGGCAGAAGAAAAAGATGGGAGAGTGGTTATAAATTCTCAGTGTGGGCGAGGAAGGTTATTTTGATTCTTCCTGGATGTATCTTGATATCTCTGTTAAAGGACTCAACTTTCCTAAGATAAAGGGGGGTTAAAAATTGGTTTACCGGGGAGCCTGGGTGCCTCAGTGGGTTAAAGCCTCTGCCTTTTGCTCAGGTCATGATCCCAGGGTCCTGGGATCGAGCCCCGCATCGGGCTCTCTGCTTGGCAGGGAGCCTGCTTCCTCCTCTCTCTCTCTCTCTGCCTGCCTCTCTCCCTACTTGTGATCTCTATCTGTCAAATAAATAAATAAAATCTTTAAAAAAATTGGTTTACCTATAGGGGTAGCATTGATTGAGGAAAGGGGATTACCTTGAAGTTTAACTCTATATGAATATTAGAAAATAAAAATAAAAAAAGAATAAACTAGACTAAACTAAACTAAAATTTAAAAAAATTTTAAAAATAGAAAAGCAAAAGAAAATCACGGGTGCATGTATCAAAAAGTTCAGGTTAGAAGGTTATTATGGAATTTGATGTACTGGACATCTCACTGTGGTGGTAAATAGGTTAAAAAATTATCTATATTAAAAAAAAAAAAGAACCAGAATAGTGGGAACGAGTTAAAAATAAAAGTTGTATCTATGAAGTAGTGGTGGTTGTTCTCTTGTCTTTTTTTTTTTTTTTTTCTTTCCTGGTTGGTTTTCTGGAGGAGGGGACTGCCACATGGGTTTTCAGTCAATGATGTTCCCTGAGTTAAGTCCTCCTGCCCTCCTCAAGGGGGTGCGCTCTGAGGAAGCCAGTCTTTTCAGGCCTTTGTTCTCTGGAGGTTTTTATGTTTGTTTATCTGTTTTCTCTCACCTTGACAGCTTTTTATGGTTTTTGGAGGTTTAGAGGAAAGCAAACTGCACCCCGACCTCCCTCTCAGAGAGAAGCCTCAGCCTGCTCCCCTGTAGGTGTTGGAGAGTGCATAAATTCCCCGTTGGCTGCTGGCAGAGTGGGTTCTGAGTTGCGGTCCCTGGAGACACAGGATCTCCTGCTTGTATCCAAAACCACGGTAGTGGTGGCTGTCTGGGCAGCTCCAGACCGCCAGAGAGGTTCCATGCAGCTATGGCACACTGAGATTTTCCCACAGGCCCGGGCTGGGAGTTCCTGGTCTTTCTGGGTTGGAGAGCTCCTGGCTGGAGCCTGTGTGCGCTCTCCCAGGGTAGGGTGTGGGGCGCGTGCTTCTCAGGCTCTGATGGTGTGGTGGGGGGTCTAAGAGCGAGCGCCGGGCTGCTGCCAGCCCACCTCTCTCAAGGGAGGGTGTGGGGCATGCGCATCTCAGGCTCTGATGGCAGGGCCTGGCGTTCTGTCATCTGGTGAGGCTCTCAGCCCCTCACAAGAACTGGACCCTGCACGTTCTCGGGTGTGCTGGCAGCTCAGGGACCAAGACCTGGTTTCTCCACCACATTCTCTCTGGCTCAGCACCAGGGGAAGCTGTCCTGGGTCTGGGGACTTAAGCCCCTGTCCCTAGCCACCCCGATTCCCACAATTTCCCCCCATGATCCTTTGCTCTTTTTGAGTGCTTTCAACCAGACTCCAAGTTAGTGCTGTTCCCCAGTCACAGGGCACTCTCGTATTGGGGTATTACTTTGCAATCGGTCATCTCTGGTGGCTCCCTCCCCCTTTTGTTTATCTTCCCATATCAGTCCAACGTTCCCACTCTGCTTTACCTGCCCACTGGCGTCTTCTGCCCCCGTAGAGATCCAGACATATGTAATTCTTCTCTCAGGCTGATTTCATGGGTGATTGGAGTTCTTTGGTAGGTAATCAGCTCACTTTAGGGTACAGGTTGAAACGGTGCCTCCTCCTACTTCCCTGCCATCTTGTCGCCCCTAGATGATTTTTTTCTAAATATAAGCTTGAATTTTGTTTTTATTCAACTTAAAGTTTGATAAATTTAAAACACTAATGGATTTAATGCCATTGGATTTATTGTGGTTCATTAATTATGAATTTACTTCATTCTTCTGTTTTTTCTATTTGTCACACTTTTCTTTATTTTTTGTTTCCCAGCTTCTATTTTATTAATCAGATATTGCTTACTCTCTCCCATTAGTGTGTAGGTTTTACATTGCATTTATGTCCTTGTAGTATTCAATCTTAATCTTTAACATGAATATTTAACCGTGTTGAAAGTTAATCAAGATCTCTAACTCCTAATGAACAATATTATAACATTTGCATGCCTGTAACTATATTCTCATACATGTGTTGTCCAATATTTTGTGACTCATTTTCACTCTCCAAAAGAAGTCATTATTTCTATTCCATAATATAGTTCTAATTAAATATATAATATTAAATCAAAGTTGTTTAGAAAATCAATTTGTTTACCAATTCCTTCTTGCACTAGATTCTTCTTTTCTGTTTCTGAATTGTGTCTTTTCAATATGTAGAAATTCTCACAATTCCTTAATTATATTCTCTTTCCCATTCTCTATATTCTTTCTCTGTGGAATTCTATCAGACTTACGCTAAAACTTTGCAATGTATCTCTGATGAACTTCAGTATTCCTCTTTAATTTAATGTCCATAAATTTCATTTCTAGAATTCAAGATTATTTTCCTATTTATCTGTTTATTTTCATATCTAGAGTCTAGATACATTTTCAAATAAGATCTGTTCTTTTTTTACATTCTTTTCTCATGATTTATAACTTTCCGCATATCTTAATTATATTAAACATATCAATTCTATTATCTCTTAGGTGTTGTATTAGTATGGAAAATCTGTTGTTTATCTTGTCAGAAAAATCTAACTTATATTGGTTGTTTCTCTTTTGGAACACTAGAAGTGTTTGAAGGGTTATGTCTCAGTATTTCTTATTGTGTTAATGATGTCAAATGACCAAAAGGTATCATGAGCATGAGACCATTTTTTATATTACCTTATCATAACTGATTAATGGACAAACTGGAGACAGTAAATACTCAATAATTGAAACCTATATATTGCTCAGTCCAATGACTATACTATACTATATATATATAGTTCAATGACTATATATATATATATATTCATATTTTCAGGATAGAATTTAGTATTTTCTCTATCTAGAGACTAAGATATTTTTCATTTAATCATTTCCTTTGAATACCTCAGATTTATACAGAAGTTTGCATTTCATCTCCCTATCTTTCATAGGCCCAGGATTTTCTCTCCTTCTCTGCACATTAAGAAACATATCTTAGTAGCTGTGTACCTTGAAAATAGAAGATAAATAATGACTAGCCAACCAATTCCTATAAGGAGAAAAATAAACACAGCCAACTCTCACTATCATAATTTATTAGGTGCTTCCTGTCCCAGATTCTTTCCATAGTGTATCCCATTTAATCATGACAACAACTTTATGAAGTGAAGTTCATTAAAACCAATCTTTAGATATGGAAATCAAGTCCCAGAAATGTTAATAAAGTTGACTAAATAAGGGCAGACTTGAAATTTGAGCCAATATCTAATCATAAAGTTTGTCAATTTAACTTACTTCCCTACATTGAAGAATAAGGTGGGTCAGTAGTTCTTCCATTTTTATATATATTAACTGATAAATTATCCAATATCTACAAAATCATGTAACATGTAAAATACTTAGTAAGTTTTTATTTTAAATTAATAATTTTCTATAACTCATGTTTCTAGGGCAAATCATATGACAATCAAATTTTTTTTAGTTGAATCACATAGATAATCTCTTGCTGTTTTTCTTTTCTTTACTATTATATTCCATATCATTAAATGTGGCAAAGGACCCACAGATGTCATCTCCAGAAAATATCTATTGTCAAAACCTGTCAGTCCCAATATTACTAGAAACTAATTGAAATCATGGCTTTGTAACATGAACAATCAGTAAATGAGCAATACCATATTGCTTTTTGAGACTGAAGTTGAAATTAATATGAATCATTTATGTAGCTCAGTTCAGTGTATGCATCTTTACAATCCATGCCAATTATGCTAAGGTTACAGCAAGACCTAACAGTCATTATTTTCACTAAGCTTGTTGGTGGCTTAAATTTTTGAGATTTTAAGACCTATCTCTTTTACTTTTAGATGAAGAAACTATAATGTATGTATTTTGTATGATTAGAGAAAGGTAAATTAAGCACCAAGGAGAGGAAACCTATTAATCAGGAGAGTCACACACCTGAGTAATTAATAAATAAAAGTGCTAAAAAAATCACACACATATACACATATTTGTATATATGTGTGTATATGTAATATTTTAAAGCTATCTCATATTTTCATATAGCTTTGCTGGGACTCTGGGTTCTTTTCAAATATTTATATATAGAATATTTGTCAGTGATTTTTATATTCTCTAATGAGAAGGAAAACTTCCTTGGCCTGCATTGTTTCATTTTTCATAGGCTTATTTTATTAATTTCTATGCTGGTTGTTGAGAACTATAACAATAAAAAATAGAAATACTCCATCAGTTGCAGGTTCTCAGCAATTACCAAAAGTTAATTAGAATTATTAAGATAACAAACATGTACACATAATGCTCTTGTTGATATATTTAAACTACATTTAATAAAGAAATCCAAGACTAAGCCAATCTCATAAATTGTTTTATGTTATATTAATGTTTTTACTGGCTGGTCAAATTAAATACTGTTAGATGGTCCTCTCAGAAAAGGTTAGACAAAGACATTTTATTTATTTTAAAGCCTAAAAGCCAAAATAAAGCCAACCTAGAAACAGTGTGTTAAATTTTTAAATAATGATAATGAACATAATTATTTGTTTTCAGTTCTACTCCCAATCTGCTGAAGAGGGAAATAATAATATGGGACTGAGACCACACTGGGTTGTCAACCCATTGCTCATGTTATGTTTTAAGTATCAGTAAATATTTAAGTAAGATGTTTAGTTTTCTTTACAAACAAATAAGTTAAATGACATTTTAATGGTAATTAAAAATAAAGACAGGAGGGAGGAGTAAAGATGGCGGAGAAGTAGCAGCCTGAGACTACATCAGGTAGCAGGAGATCAGCTCGATAGCTTATCTAAACATTGCAAACACCTACAAATCCAATGGGAGAGTGAAGAGAAGAAGAACAGCAACTCTAGAAACAGAAAATCAACCACTTTCTGAAAGGTAGGACTAGTGGAGAAGTGAATCTAAAACGACGGGAAGATAGACCGCGGGGGGAGGGGCCGGCTCCCGGCAAGCGGCGGAGCAACGGAGCACAAAATCAGGACTTTTAAAAGTCTGTTCCACTGAGGGACATTGATCCAGAGGCTAAACCAGGGTGAAGCCCACGCGGGGTCAGCGTGGCCCCAGGCCCCGCAGGGTCACAGAAGGATCGGGGGTGTCAGAGTGTCGGAGAGCTCGCAGGTATTAGAATGGAGAAACTGGCTGCAGAGACAGAGCCGAGGACTGAACTCTCAGCTCGGGGTTACCTTGAACTGGTCGCGGGCTGGGTGAGCTCGGAGCGTGGCTAGAGGCTGGGGATACGGGAGTGATTGGGTGCTGTCCTCTGGGGGCGCACTGAGGAGTGGGGCCCCAGGCTCTCGGCTCCTCCGGGCCGGAGACTAGGAGGCCGCCATTTTCATTCCCGTCCTCCGGAACTCTACTGAAAGCATTTAGGGAACAGAAGCTCCCAAAAGCGAACCCGAGCCGATTACTTAGTCCGGCCCCTGGTAAGGGCTGTGCAATCCCGCCTCGGGCAAAGACACTTGAGAGTCACTACAACAGGCCCCTCCCCTAGAATATCAACAAAATATCCAGCCAGGACGAAGTTCATCTCTCAAGGAGAAAGCAGGTTCAGTTCCTAAGACAGCAGAGCAATTCCAGAGGAGGAGAAAGCAAAGCACGGAACTCATGGCTTTCTCCCCATGATTCTTTAGTCTTGCAGCTACTTCAATTTTTTTTTCTTTTTTCAATTTTTTTTTCTTTTTTCTTTTTTCTTCTTCTGCTAAATTTTTTTAAAACTTTTACCCTTTTCTTTTTTAACGTTTGTTGACTAGTTCATCTAAATATATATATTTTTTCTTTCTTTTTTATTTTTTTTAATTTTTTTTATTTTTAAAATTTTTTTCTTTTTTTTTCTTTTTTTTTTTCTTTTTTTTTTCAGAACCTGTTTTTATCCCCTTTCTCCCCCCCACAATTAGGGGTCTCTTCTGATTTGGTTACAGCGCATTTTTCTGGGGTCTTTGCCACCCTTTTAGTAGTTTATTTGCTCGTTCATATCCTCTTATCTGCACAAAATGACAAGGCGGAAAACATCACCACAAACAAAAGAACAAGAGACAGTACCGAAGGCTAGGGACCTAATCAACACAGACATTGGTAATATGTCAGATCAAGAGTTCAGAATGATGATTCTGAACATTCTAGCCAGGCTCGAAAAAGGCATGGAAGGTATTAGAGAAACCCTCTCCGGAGATATTAAAGCCCTTTCTGGAGAAATTAAAGAACTAAAATCTAACCAAGTTGAAATCCAAAAAGCTATTAATGAGGTGCAATCAAAAATGGAGGCTCTCACTGCTAGGATAAATGAGGCAGAAGAAAGAATTAGTGATATAGAAGACCAAATACAGAGAATAAGGAAGCCGAGCAAAAGAGGGACAAACAGCTACTGGACCATGAGGGGAGAATTCGAGAGATAAGTGACACCATAAGATGAAACAACATTAGATTAATTGGGATTCCAGAAGAAGAAGAAACAGAGAGGGGAGCAGAGGGTCTATTGGAGAGAATCATTGGAGAGAATTTCCCTAATATGGCAAAGGGAACAAGCATCAAAATCCAGGAGATGCAGAGAACCCCCCTCAAAGTCAACAAGAATAGGTCCACACCCCGTCACCTAATAGTAAAATTTACAAGTCTTAGTGACAAAGAGAAAATCCTGAAAGCAGCCCGAGAAAAGAAGTCTGTAACAGACAATGGTAAAAATATTAGATTGGCGGCAGACTTATCCACAGAGACCTGGCAGGCCAGGAAGAGCTGGCATGATATATTCAGAGCACTAAACGAGAAAAACATGCAGCCAAGAATACTCTATCCAGCTAGGCTATCATTGAAAATAGAAGGAGAGATCAAAAGCTTCCAGGACAAACAAAAACTGAAAGAATTTGCAAACACCAAACCAGCTCTACAGGAAATATTGAAAGGGGTCCTCTAAGCAAAGAGAGAGCCTAAAAGTAGTAGATCAGAAAGGTACAGAGACAATATACAGTAACAGTCACCTTACAGGCTAATAATGGCACTAAATTCATATCTCTCAATAGTTACCCTGAATGTTAATGGGCTAAATGCCCCAATCAAAAGACACAGGCTATCAGAATGGATAAAAAAACAAAACCCATCAGTATGTTGCCTACAAGAAACTCATTTTAGATGCGAAGACAACTCCAGATTTAACGTAAGGGGGTGGAAAACAATTTACCATGCTAATGGGCATCAGAAGAAAGCTGGGGTGGCAATCCTTATATCAGATCAATTAGATTTCAAGCCAAAGACTATAATAAGAGATGAGGAAGGACACTATATCCTACTCAAAAGGTCTGTCCAACAAGAAGATCTAACAATTTTAAATATCTATGCCCCTAACGTGGGAGCAGCCAACTATATCAACCAATTAATAACAAAATCAAAGAAACACATCAATAATAATACAATAATAGTAGGGGACTTTAACACTCCCCTCACTGAAATGGACAGATCATCCAAGCCAAAGATCAACAAGGAAATAAAGGCCTTAAATGACACACTGGACTAGATGGACATCACAGATATATTCAGAACATTTCATCCCAAAGCAACAGAATACACATTCTTCTCTAGTGCACATGGAACCTTCTCCAGAATAGATCACATCCTGGGTCACAAATCAGGTCTCAACTGGTATCAAAAGATTAGGATCATTCCCTGCATATTTTCAGACCATAATGCTCTGAAGCTAGAACTCAATCACAAGAGGAAAGCTGGAAAGAACCCAAATACATGGAGACTAAACAGCATCCTTCTAAAGAATGAATGGGTTAACCAGGAAATTAAAGAAGAATTGAAAAAATTCATGGAAACAAATGATAATGAAAACACAACAGTTCAAAATCTGTGGGACACAGCAAAGGCAGTCCTGAGAGGAAAATATATAGCGGTACAAGCCTTTCTCAAGAAACAAGAAAGGTCTCAAGTACACAACCTAACCCTACACGTAAAGGAGCTGGAGAAAGAGCAAGAAAGAAACCCTAAACCCAGCAGGAGAAGAGAAATCATAAAGATCAGAGCAGAAATCAATGAAATAGAAACCAAAAAAACAAATAGAAAAAATCAATGAAACTAGGAGCTGGTTCTTTGAAAGAATCAATAAGATTGATAAACCCCTGGCCAGACTCATCAAAAAGAAAAGAGAAAGGACCCAAATCAATAAAATCATGAATGAAAGAGGAGAGATCACAACTAACACTAAAGAAATACAGACAATTATAAGAACATACTATGAGCAACTCTACGCCAACAAATTTGACAATCTGGAAGAAATGGATGCATTCCTAGAGACATATAAACTACCACAACTGAACCAGGAAGAAATAGAAAACCTGAACAGGCCCATAAGCAGTAAGGAGATTGAAACAGTCATCAAAAATCTCCAAACAAACAAAAGCCCAGGGCCAGACGGCTGCCCAGGGGAATTCTACCAAACATTTAAGAAGAACTAATTCCTATTCTCCTGAAACTGTTCCAAAAAATAGAAATGGAAGGAAAACTTCCAAACTCATTTTATGAGGCCAGCATCACCTTGATCCCAAAACCAGACAAGGATCCCACCAAAAAAGAGAACTACAGACCAATATCCTTGATGAACACAGACGCAAAAATTCTCGCCAAAATACTAGCCAATAGGATTCAAGAGTACATTAAAAGGATTATTCACCACGATCAAGTGGGATTTATTCCAGGGCTGCAGGGTTGGTTCAACATCCGCAAATCAATCAATGTGATAGAACACATTAATAAAAGAAAGAACAAGAACCATATGATACTCTCAATAGATGCTGAAAAAGCATTTGCCAAAGTACAGCATCCCTTCCTGATCAAAACTCTTCAAAGTGTGGGGATAGAGGGCACATACCTCAATATTATCAAAGCCATCTATGCAAAACCCACCGCAAATATCATTCTCAATGGAGAAAAACTGAAAGCTTTTCCGTTAAGGTCAGGAACACGGCAGGGATGTCCATTATCACCACTGCTCTTCAACATAGTACTAGAAGTCCTAGCCTCAACAATAAGACAACAAAAAGAAATTAAAGGCATCCAAATTGGTAAAGAAGAAGTCAAACTATCACTCTTCGCAGATGATATGATGCTATATGTGGAAAACCCAAAAGACTCCACTCCAAAACTGCTAGAACTTGTCCAGGAATTCAGAAAAGTGTCAGGATATAAAATCAATGCACAGAAATCAGTTGCATTTCTGTACACCAACAACAAGACTGAAGAAAGAGAAATTAAGGAGTCAATCCCATTTACAATTGTACCCAAAACTATAAGATACCTAGGAAGAAACCTAACCAAAGAGACTAAGAATCTATACACAGAAAATTATAAAGTACTCATGAAAGAAATTGAGGAAGACACAAAAAAATGGAAAAATGTTCCATGCTCCTGGATTGGAAGAATAAATATTGTGAAAATGTCCATGCTACCTAAAGCAATCTACACATTTAATGCAATCCCTATCAAAATACCATCCATTTTTTTCAAAGAAATGGAACAAATAATCCTAAAATTTATATGGAACCAGAAAAGACCTCGAATAGCCAAAGGAATATTGAAAAAGAAAGCCAAAGTTGGTGGCATCACAATTCCAGACTTCAAGCTCTATTACAAAGCTGTCATCATCAAGACAGCAGGGTACTGGCACAAAAACAGACACATAGATCAGTGGAACAGAATAGAGAGCCCAGAAATAGACCCTCAACTCTATGGTCAACTAATCTTCGACAAAGCAGGAAACAATGTCCAATGGAAAAAAGACAGCCTCTTCAATAAATGGTGCTGGGAAAATTGGACAGCCACATGCAGAAAAATGAAATTGGACCACTTCCTTACACCACACACGAAAATAGACTCAAAATGGATGAAGGACCTCAATGTGAGAAAGGAATCCATCAAAATCCTTGAGGAGAATGCAGGGAGCAACCTCTTCGACCTCAGCCGTAGCAACATCTTCCTAGGAACAACGGCAAAGGCAAGGGAAGCAAGGGCAAAATGAACTCTTGCGATTTCATCAAGATCAAAAGCTTTTGCACAGCAAAGGAAACAGTTAACAAAACCAAAAGACAACTGACAGAATGGGAGAAGATATTTGCAAACGACATATCAGATAAAGGGCTAGTATCCAAAATCTATAAGGAACTTAGCAAACTCAACACTCAAAGAACAAACAATCCAATCAAGAAATGGGCAGAGGACATGAACAGACATTTCTGCAAAGAAGACATCCAGATGGCCAACAGACACATGAAAAAGTGCTCCACGTCACTCGGCATCAGGGAAATACAAATCAAAACCACAATGAGATATCACCTCACACCAGTCAGAATGGCTAAAATTAACAAGTCAGGAAATGACAGATGCTGGCGAGGATGTGGAGAAAGGGGAACCCTCCTCCACTGTTGGTGGGAATGCAAGCTGGTGCAACCACTCTGGAAAACAGCATGGAGGTTCCTCAAAATGTTGAAAATAGAACTACCCTATGACCCAGCAATTGCACTACTGGGTATTTACCCTAAAGATACAAACATAGTGGTCCGAAGGGGCACGTGTACCCGAATGTTTATAGCAGCAATGTCTACAATAGCCAGACTATGGAAAGAACCTAGATGCCCATCAACAGATGAATGGATCAAGAAGAGGTGGTATATATACACAATGGAATACTATGCAGCCATCAAAAGAAATGAAATCATGCCATTTGCGACGACATGGATGGAACTAGAGCATATCATGCTTAGTGAAATAAGTCAATCAGAGAAAGACAACTATCATATGATCTCCCTGATATGAGGACATGGAGAAGCAACATGGGGGGGTAGGGGGATAGGAGAAGAATAAATGAAACAAGATGGGATTGGGAGGGAGACAAACCATAAATGACTCTTAATCTCACAAAACAAACTGGGGGTTGCTGGGGGGAGGTGGGATATGGAGAGGGGGAGGGGGCTATGGACATTGGGGAGGGTAAGTGCTATCGTGAGTGCTGTGAAGTGTGTAAACCTGGCTATTCACAGACCTGTACCCCTGGGGATAAAAATACATTATATGTTTATTAAAAAAAAAAATTTGGAAGGGGAGGCGAACCATAAGAGACTATGGACTCTGAAAAACAACCTGAGGGTTTTGAAGGGTCAGGGGTCGGAGGTTGGGGGAACAGGTGGTGGGTAATGGGGAGGGCACATTTTGCATGGAGCACTGGGTGTTGTGCAAAAAGAATGAATACTGTTACGCTGAAAAAATAAATAAAATGGAAAAAAAAATAAAGACAAATTATTGCTTTTCTTGAGCATGTATTTTATTCTCAACATTGTGTTATATCATAGAAAGAGTTCTAAGTATATGAATTACAAGTCCCCTTTCTTCAATATAGTTGCTAAGAATATTAGACTGATACATATGAAATAATTATATTATATACTACAAATACTTATATTAATACCTTTGTATCCTTCTATTATTACACAGGCTTTCAAAAAAGAAGCTATATAAGTGAAAATTTTCAGAGATCATAAAAATGATATAAAAACATAGATTCTATACTATTTTATTTTTTATATAAATATTTCACAGTATAACTTATTTTTTGTTTCGAAGAAAGCAATGTTATTTTATCTACCAATAAGCAAAAAACACATGAAAAAGGCACATTAAGTGAAAAGGTATAAAAATCTGAATGTCTTATTTTCCTATTATCTGTATTTGAATAAAAGTAAAGATATACAAATACGTTCTGTTACTTGTCTATTTCTCCAGTGTTACATAGTTCTGTAAACCACTATTGCATTTTACTCTAACTCCAAATCTGAGTCAGCATTTTAAACTCATCCAGCCTGTGGAAATTTGTTATGGGAGCCCTAGGAAACTAACAAAGTTACTCATTTCCAGATCATTCATCTTTACATTTTTAGCAGGCTAGTTTAAGACTACACAAAAAGAGGTATGATAATTTTACCTCTGAGACAGCATACAGAGCTATGATTAAGTTAAATTTAACAACAACTTGATTAATTAGTAATTGTCCTCATCACCTCTACCATCCTTGTCATTTTATCTATATGGCAATTTTTAGCTGGATGGAACTTTGTCATTACTTATTAAGCTTTGTAAATCTCCAATATAGAATTTTAAGTAAGTTGGGTATTGAATCATTTCTTCAAGTCTCTATGAGTTTACAGACCATGCAGTGCTTTATTCTATAGACTTAGAATTTAACTGTTTATTTTATAGTGAGAAGAGTCTATGCACTGAATACTGAGAATAATAAAATGGAATGAAGGTCCAGAAAATTGAAAACTGCAATGTGTAATGTTTATGTGGTCATGTTTCTTCTCTCATTTTTCTAGGATCTACCAACATATGTATTTAGGAGGCCTAAGTAGAGCAGGGCTAAGGAAAAAGATGAAAATCAAGATCTCATACTCCTATTCTCCCTAGTTAAAAGTGAGCATTACTTGCAACATCCTAGGTATTTCACTGGTCTTTTCCCCCCCTTCCTGTATGGGGATATGCACTTATACCTATGAACATAGGTGGAAGAAGGTGGTTTTGGTGGACATGGAGGATGGTTTGAAAGAGGGTCCCAGAACAAAACTGCAAGAATGAGGTCAGAAAAAGAGGGCATGCATAATGTTTTCAGGTCTGATACTCCCTCACCTTTTCACCTTCTCCAAGTGCCAACCATTACATTTACTTGAGGACTAAAGGCATT
The DNA here is from genome assembly GCF_922984935.1 of Meles meles. Taxonomy (NCBI): domain Eukaryota; kingdom Metazoa; phylum Chordata; class Mammalia; order Carnivora; family Mustelidae; genus Meles; species Meles meles. The sequence continues at coordinate 85,086,858 of NC_060074.1, read as the reverse complement.
AACATCCACTGTTTATGAAAGTTTCAGACCCTCCCTAAAGATAATAATTAAGAGAATTAGGCAGACATTAAGACCCAATAGCCATTATTTTCACTAAGCTTGTTGGTGGCTTAAAGTTTTGAGGTTTGGATATTTTCTTTTTTATTTTTAGATGAGGAAACTATGATTTATTTTGTATGACTTGAGAAAGTTAAACAGAACAGAGGTATTTATTTAGTACATGCATGGGTCCTACAAATTGCCGAACTCTGAACTAGTGAGGCCACGACAAAGAATAATAAAATACAATCTACAATTTCCTCATGCTTTAAATCTAGAAAATAAGACCCTATACATCTAAAGTAATTCTACATAAATAACATTCCTGATAAGGACTGTATTTTTAAAAAGTGAAAAAGAAATTTTCAGGGCAAAAAGAGTTGCCTTCTACATTTGAAGAAAATGTGCATTGAATTGAAATAATGGAGGGCAAGGCAAGTGGAAGCATTCCAGAAAAGAGGGCAGGGCATCCAGATGGAAAAGAAACATAAAAAGATTCACCAGGGTTAAAGGGTGACAATCAAGTAAGGAGTGAAGATCATTCTCAGAGTAATTCAAAATTAAGGACTCAGGAAAAATGAGTTTCAGAGTAAAGATAGGATCAGACGGACAAGACAGACAAATTAAGAAGTTTGGCTTGATAAAGAATAGGAAACGTTTATAGAAGCATTTTCTTAGAATAGTCTTTCAGAATTGGATAAGGTGAACTAGAGAGAAAAAAGACTACAATATTATGGCAGGAGACAAAAGGAAAATAAATTGGAAAGGTAAGAACAAAGATGATTAGGTAACTGATTAAGATGGTGAGCCAGAAAGATAAAGCCCATGAGTCTATAAGAATGACATCTGAATAGACTATAAAGGTAGTGCTCCACAAAGTGTCACATATCTGAGGTGGCAAGTGGAGAAGCTGAAATCTATCTGATAAACTTTTGCCAGGGTAGGCCTTTGTCTGTTTTTTTGTTTTGTTTTGTTTTGTTTTAGTAATACGTCAGCTTGGGATAGGGGGTATCTTTTCTATTTTATCCTCCTCCAGAGAGAGCCAATCTCTAATTTGCTAGTGGTAACCACAGAGAGTGTCTGTAACTTAATCAACACTGCATTTTCAGGGCCCAGAAGAGAGCTTAATATATAGTAAATGTTTAGTTATATAAAGAATGTGCCCAAAATATAACAATGACAAGACTAAAACCAAAAATACCTAGAGAAACATTGTGTTTGTGACAGAAGTTGGTTAAAAAATTATCTTGAAAATGACACAGAGGAGAGAATTCCGAGATATTCTGTCTCACAGTCAATAGGAAATTGAGAATAGAGGTAAGTAGAGGGTTCTATAAGGCGTTTAATATTTGAGGGTACAGGGTTCTATAAGGTGTTTATTTGAGGGTAAAGGAGAGAACATTAGTAGTGAAGTCAGAAAAGCTTTCTTTGGGAATAAGTTCAGAGGAAGAACAGAAGAGACTGAGGACTCAGCTTTGAGGTTTCTCCAAAGTTAATGTTTGAAACTTTTAAAAAGAAATATCAGTGAAGGAAAAGCAAAGGTACCATTTCAAAATATGCAAAAGAGAGGGAAACATTTAGGGATGAAGAATTTCAAGAAAGAATTTATGATTAGCAGTGCAAATAGCAAAGGAAGATGAAATGTGACAAAATCCAAATAGAAATCTTTTAAATTGCCTAAAAAAATGCTTTCTTCTAAAAAGTATAAAGAGAAAGAACTTTAGATTCTAGATTATAAAGAAAACAATGTGGGGGTGGTTATTAAAAGAGGTAATTTCTAAAATTTGGCTGTGAAAGAAACAAGAAAGGAACCATAATTCAGTAAAGTGTAGCAGTTAAGAGATTTAGCCTGGAGTTAGGAAAAATTCAGGTTGAAATATCAGCTTTGGCAGTTATTTATTCTGTTATCATAGGCAATAAGTCAAATGCTCTGGATTTATTTCCTCATTTATAAAATAGGAATAGTACTATATGATTTATGGATTATTATAATGATAAAATGAAATAAAGTACAACTATATTTTAATTGGTAGCTATAGCCCTAAGTCAGATTATAGGGACAAATGATACAGTAAATTTTTTTTTAAAGATTTATTTGAGAGAGAGACAGTGAGAGAGAGCATGAGTGAGGAGAAGGTCAGAGGGAGAAGCAGACTCCCCATGGAGCTGGGAGCCTGATGTGGGACTCAATCCTGAGACTCTGGGATCATGACCTGAGCCGAAGGCAGTCGTCCAACCAACTGAGCCACCCAGGCATCCCTGATATAGTAATTTTTTTTTAAAGATTTTATTTATTTATTTGTCAGAGAGAGAGAGAGAGAGAAAGATCACAAGTAGGCAGAGAGGTAGGCAGAGGCAGAGGGAGAAGCAGGCTCCCTGCCGAGCAAGGAGCCCGATATGGGACTCGATCCCAGGATGCTAGGATCATGACCTGAGCCGAAGGCAGCTGCTTAACCAACTGAGCCACCCAGGCATCCCTGATATAGTAATTTTTAAACAAAAAACTGCCATAAATCACAATATACATAATTTTATGTGAACCCTATATAGTGATATATAAAATATAGTTTTAGTGTATTCTAATTACACACAAATTTATCTCTTCTTTACTTTTCTCTTTAAGTTTTCATTAAGCAACTTGTATTAGTCATGTAGTTTCCTAGGACTGCCATAACAAAGTACCACAATCTGGGTGGCTTAAACATCGAAACTTTATTTTCACAGTTCAGGAGGTTAGAAGTCTGAGATTAAAATTATGGCAGACTTAGTTTCTTGGGAGAGTCATAAGGGAAGGATCATTTCTTAGCCTGTCTCCTTAACTTGCAGATGGTCATCTCCCCACCTTCACATCATTTCTCCTCTATACATGTCTCTGCCTAAATATCTTATTCTATACTTGAGTCAGTGGATTAGAGTACACCTTGAAGATCTCATTTTAGGTGACTCACCTCTTTAAAAAACATGTCTGTGAATACAGTCACATTCTGCAGAACTGGGGGTTGGGATGTGGACATATGAATTTGAGGTACACAAAATTCACCCCATAATACAGATATAACTGAGTTTCTGTAAATTAATTACACTACTGTTTGGAATGGTATCTTTGACTTTAATAAGTAAGCCTTCAATAAATGACAGCTACTATTGTTCAGATGAACACCTTTTTAATAATTTTGACTTTTGAAAAGTCCAAACTAGGAAAGTGAAACTTCATTAACATAAATTTCCAAAAATGGGAAGTTGAAAGAAAAAAATCTCCAAAAAGAAAATACTGAGTATTTTGAACTGGTACATTCTAAAAATAGAGATATTTATAGGTTCCATTGCCTTTTACACAGGTAAACATGTGAAGTATTTGTATATTCATTGTGCAGAAGAAAAAAAAAAAACCCAAAACTTGGAATAACCTGAAAAAAAAATTAAATGATAATTCTTAGTTCAGCAGTTTCATAAATTATACAAATATGATAAGCCCAGCCTTCATAATCCTAATCTACTATAACTACTGTCCTCAAAGTGTCAAAGGGATAAGTTATCTGCCTTGGTTTCTGTATTTTAAACAAACTATCATTTACATGTAAGGGTGGCTAGAAAAGACAGAATACCTAGTATTGGACTTACTCCCCCTCGTGCCTACCACGACCGCTGACCCTGCCCCCGCCCCGGTCCCAATGCCTGCCCTGACACCTGCTCCTGCGGGGCTCCCAGACCCGCATCCAGAGCCCACAACTCTGCGGGGAGATCTCCCCGTAAAATTACCCTCCGTTCCGTCCCCTGACCCCGACATCCCCGCAGAATGTTTCCTCCCCTCCCCCTGTGTTCTTCCTCTCCTGTATGGAGTCACCGTCCTAGTCGCCTTCCATCTCCTCTATGCTGTGTATTATTTATTTTAAATAAAAGTTCTTGTTTTCCCTTGAAAAAAAAAATAGAAGTTTTAAAAAACAATAAAAACAACTGATTTCATACATCAGAAAGAAACCAGCATTGCACTGCATTCCTTGCCAGAAAGGAAGTTCAGGAAATGACCCTCCTCCCTGCCACACTGGTTTTCTCCCCAGATACAAAAACTACTCTGCAGGAAAACAGAGCCCATATAGAGAGTAGCAGTCTCAGAGGGTGTGGGAGTAAAGATCAGTGTAACAATCCCACTCCAGCCCATGGCCAACTCCTAACGTAATCACTCATAGGGCAAAACTCTGGAAATCCTAAAATGTGGATTAAAGAAGATGGAAAGCTCAAAAGATAAGCAGAGATTTCAGAGACATACAGCACTGAAAAGACAATGAGATTTAATTCAAGCCAGGGTATAAAATCTTTGGAGAACACTCCAGGTTTTCACCTGAAATCCCATAAAGTCTGTGTCCTTGAAGTATGACCACATCTTAAGTATAATGGCAAATTTGAAAAAGACCCATTCTGTGTCAAGTCCAGGGAGGAAACAGAAGCCTTCTGATCTCTGAGCTCTGCTCCTATGTCAGCTTAGCCCATGCTGCTTGCCTTGTGGCTGACGTGCTGTGAGTCAATTCATCTCCATGCTCTTAAAATATTCCAGATAGTGTTACTTTCCAGGATAAGCTTAGGTCTGCTTAGCTTCGAATAAGACTTAGTAGAATATGGTGCTTCAATAAGATGCTTCTGGTCTAGTCTCAGTTGCCACGTTGTTGTGGGGACCCAGATTCCTGTTGTGAGGCCAGCTGCTGTTCTCATTCTGACTTGACAAAAATCTAAGCACCTAGCTGGTTCCCCTCTTGTTCTCCCTCCTCCACCCAGATTTTCCATTTTCATGTCAAAGACAAATTAGTGACTTGAATCTCCACACTCCCCCACCGAAAAAGAAAAAGACCATTCTAATACAACCTAACACTAAGTCTGAAAAGTAAAGGAAGTCATGTCCAGCCTCTGACACGTAAACTTCAGCTTGGAAGATGTCACTCCCATCCTCACAAGTAAATGCTAACCAAAGTGCAAATCAGTAACTTTTTTTAGATCTATCAGACAGCTGAGGTCATAGAGCAAACTGATGCTCTGAAAACTGGAGAGACAAGTAAATACAAATAATCAAAGCTTAGCAGAAGCAGAATTTGCTAGAGCCAAGAACTAGTAGGAAAATATAAATTGCAATTGAACAACTGCTAGAGATTTGAGTATAAACACTTAAGGGGCAAGTTTGTTTGTTTGTTTGTTGTTGTTTTGTGAGGAGGAACATTTTTTGAGGTTTAGCTATAGGAACATCTCCTGGTTGTCATTGAAAAGATGGAAAAGAACCTTTTATAACTCTAGAAGGGTGTGTGTTGGCGGGGGAGAAGTAACAATTTGTTTTTTAGATATTTCCAGAACATTCTGTTTTCTGTCTGCTCTCAGAGGAAATTACTTTACCAAAGTCCAACTAATCTATAGGAAGGAAAATACCCAACTCCATATACCTCAATCCATCTTCTTACCGAGATAAACATAAAACTAAATGCCTATTTACTCTCATTCTTACTACCTAATACATCATGTCCAGCTTTCAGTAAAAAAATATAACGCATACTAAAAGGTGAGATAAAAATAGTCCAAAGAGACAAAGAAAGTAACAGAATAAGACTCAAATATGGTAGAATTTAAAAATTCCATACCCAGAATTTAAAATAACCATGGCTGGAGCACCTGGGTGACTCAGTGGGTTAAAGCCTGTGCCTTCTGCTCAGGTCATGATCCCAGGGTCCTGGGATCAAGCCCCACAGCAGGCTCTCTGCTCAGCAGGGAGCCTGCTTCCTCCTCTCTTTCTCTCTGCCTGCCTCTCTGCCTACTTGTGATCTCTGTCTGTCAAATAAATAAATAAAATCTTTAAGAAAAATAAAATAACCATGGCTAATATGCTAAGGGTTCTAAGACTGAAGTGAGAAACATGCAAATATAGGTAGACAATATAGAGAGATGAAAATGCCAAGAAAGAATCAAAAACCCCCTTTGATTTTCAACAATTATACCATGTATCTAGGGAAAGATTTTTTTGCTTTTTTCTTCATTTTCTTCTTTCCTATTTGAGCTTTGTGGTGACTCTTGAATTAGTCAGTCAGAGTCTTTTTCTGGTTTTAGAAAATTTGTAGTTATAATTTACCAAGTTTGGGTTGTTGAGGTTTCTAGAATTTTTACTGAAGAATAACAGCAAGGGAGCTGCACAGGGGAAGGGTTCCAGAAACCTGCAGTGGAAAGCTCTCCTATATCCTTGATTGAGGGCTGGACAGTGCAGGTATCCATTACAATCTCTATAAGTTCTAAAAGAGGGCAGTCCCTGGGAACAGAATAGCCAACCACCTCAGTTTTCCTAGTACTGAAGAAGTTCCCAGAACCTGGAGATTTCAATTTTAAAATTGGGACAGTTCTGGACAAACCAGGATGAATGTGATCATCCTAACCGGGAAGTAGAAATTTGAAGAAAGATATGAGAGCATGTACAATGTTGGAAGATATTGCTGCTTTGGGGTAGGTAGAATGGAGAATTCAAACCAAGAAAATTTAGTTACAATCTAAAAAGTCATAACTCAGAAGTAAGGATCAAAACCTATATCAAAAGCTGTGTTACAGAACTAAGGACAAAAATTATACTGGTAAATTCTAACACAATCTAAAACCTATCTTGACAGGATCAATGAAGTCAGGAAGCAACTTACACAACTTCCAGAAAAACATTCAGCACCTATTAAAGGAAAAGAATATATTCCAGATTCAATGTAACAAAATAGTCACACAGTCAAGTACACAATAAAAGTACTAGAATGTAAATAAGCAGGAAATCATGATTCCCTAATGAAGGAAAACGTTACTTAATAAAAAGAGACTTCTTGGTGACACAGATGTTGTAAATTGACAGATAAGGACATTAAAACACGTTACTATAAACCTTGATTTCTCCATCTTGGCACTAGTGAAATTTTGAACCAGATAATTCCTTGTTGGAGTGGCTTTCTTGTGCGTTGTAGGATATTCAGCATCATCTGTGGCCTGTACCCACCAGATGCCAATAACAATTCTCTCAACCAACTTGTGACATCCAAAAATTTCTCAGACATTACCAAATATCAACTAGAGATGGGGGGGGAGACACCCCCCCCCCCGTTTAAGAACCACTGTTGTACACTGGAAAAGAGAGTGATTGTCAGGATATATAGTTAACTGAAAAAAAGTGAATCTTAGAATACAATGAATGGAATGCTCACTTCTTTGTAAAAAGAAAGAGGCAAAAATATTTTATTTTTGAATATAGCAGAAAGATAAATCAAAACTGATTATAATGGTTATTCTATGAAGAGAATGGGAATAAGATATAGGAGATAGGAACAGAAGTGAGCCTTCTCTGAATACAACTTGCTATACAGTTTAAACATAAGAAATACAAGTATTTACATTTTCAAAAATAATATTACACAAAAAGAAAAAATACCTAAAATTTTTAAATGGAAATAAATTTAATCATACAAGAAAAAATCTGTTCAAGTGATTCTATAGCATGACTATATTAGAAGAATATAGGTCCTAAGTAGAAATGAAGCTATGGGAATAAACCTTAAAGTTTACTCTATAATTATAATACTTTTTTTAAGATTTTACTTATTTGACAGAAAGATAGAGAGATCACAAATAGGCAAAGTAGCAGGCAGAGAGAAGGAGAAGCAGGTTCCTTACTGAGCAGAGACCCAAGGTGGGTCTCCATCCCAAGACTCTGGGACAATGACCTAAGCTGAAGGCAGAGACTTAACCCTTTGAGCCACCCAGGCGCCCCTATAATTATAATTATTATCAGCAGCATTTTCAAATTTATTTATAATACTATAGGATAATGGAAATAAGAATCAGAGGTACCTAACATACTATTTCTTGAAACTGAAAAATGGCAAGTAAAATAGAATAATTATTTAACTCACCTTTCCTCTTACAAACTTTGTTTCAAAATACCTGATAACTTCTACCTGAAGGTGGGAAGTTTTAACCAAAGAATTCTAGCTAATAAGTGTGGGAGAAATTATAAAATCATAAAAACCATATTTTGCAATTCTAATAAAATAATTATTTCAGTTCATGATTATCAACAGAGAAAATATTGTATGAAAAGTTGATAGAGAACTTCAATAGGAAAATAAGTCTTAAATAGTTAAACCTGAAGCTGAAACCTCTGACATTAACTTCCATTTATAGAATATACTAAAACAAACAATCAAAAAAAGTTAAATGATACCAAGGATATAAACACATAAACCCAAAATGCAAAATACTCCACATAAGAAGTAACTCTTCTGGAATAGTCAATAGCGAGATAATAAAGGATGAGTGATTTTACACGTTAAGGGAGATTTTAAGAGACCAAACAACCAAAAGTAATATGCAGTTACTATTTGGACTGTGACTCAAAGAAACTGTCAAAAAGACATTTTTGAGATAGGTAGAGCAATTCAATTTTGTAATGAGTATTAGGTGATCTTAGAGCTTTACTTAAAATATTTTGTTGGCATTATGGCTATATGAAATGCTCTTATTACATAAAGGAAAACTCTAAAACATATATAGAAAATTCTCAATTCTTGAATTAGTTTTAAAATATGACAACAAAGAAAAAAGAAATACAGATGAAGCAAATGATGTAAAAGCTTAATAAATGCTGAATCTGGATGATGAAAATATGTGAGTTAATTGTATTAGTCATTACTTTCATTTATTTGTGAAACTAGTAACAGAATAAAGATTTAAAATCATATGATCACTTCTGATGTAGAAAAACATTTGACAAAATTCAATAACTTTTCATATAAAAACTCTCAACAAATTATGTATAGAATGAACGTGCCTTCACATGATAAAGGCCATACATGGTACCAGCCATTGTGACAGGTATGAGGTGACATCTCATTGTGATTTTTATTTGTATTTCAATAATGATTATTTGAGCATCTTTTATGTGTCTGTTGGCATACACTAATTCCAATTCTAGATATTTACATGGAGAAAATAAAAACACTAACTTGAAAAGATATGTGTACCCCTATGTTTATTGCAACATTATTTATAGCAGCCAAGATATGGAAGCGACCTAAGTGTATATCAATGAATAAGTGGGGGGGGGGGAATGTGGTGCATATATATATATAATGGAATATTATTCAGCCGTGTTAAAAAAAAAAAAAAAGAATGAAATCTTTCCATTTGCAGTAACATGGATAGGACCTGAAAGGTACAATGCTGAAATAAGTCAGAATAAAAAAGGCAAATACCATTATGATTTTATTTATAGATATAATCTAAAAACAAAACAAATGATCAAAGAAAACAGGCAGACTCACAAAGGCAAAGAATGAAATGATAGTTTCTAGAGGATAAGTGGATGGGAAAACAGGTGAAATAGGTGGAGAGGATTAGGAGGTACAAACTTCACTTATAAAATAAGGAAGTCTTGGGATATAAAGAAACACAGGGAATATACTCAATAATATTGTAATAACTCCGTATTGTGACAGATGGTAACTGGACTTAATGTGGTGAGCATTTCATAATGTATATAAATGTTGAGTAACTATGTTATGCACCTGAAACTAAGATAACATTATATTGTATTTCAGGGCACCTGGGTGGCTCAGTCAGTTTAGCACCTACCTTTGGCTCAGGTCATGAACTAGGGATCTAGCCCTGCATGCCACTCCCTGCTCAGCAGGGAGTCTGCTTCTCCCTCTGACCCTCCTCCGACCCCTCCTTGAGCATGTGTGCTCTCTCTCTCTCTCTCCCAAATACACAAAAATTAAAAAAAATTTTCAAAGGTAAAGAAATACATTTTTTAAATAAAGGCCACATATGACAAGCCCATAGCTAACATCATACTGAATAGTGAAAAGCTGAAATTTTTTACTATAAGATCAGAAACAAAACAAGGGTGTCCAGTCTCACAAATTCTATTCAACATTGTACTGGAAGTCCTAGTCAGAGCAACAGGTCAACAGGTCAAGAAAAAGAAATAAATGGCATCCAGATCATAAGAAGAAAAGTTATATTGTCTCTCTTTGCGAATGACATGATCTTATATATAGAAAACCCTGAAGACTCCACACACAAACACACAAACAAAAATTAGAGTAAGTGAATTAAGTAAAGTTGCAGGATATAAAATCAATATACAAAAATCAATGCATTTCTATATACCAATGAGGAACTATCTGAAAAATAATTTAAGAAAACAATCCCATTTACAATAGCAACAAAAATAATAAAATATTTAGGAATAAATTTAACACCAAGGCAGTGAAAGATCTGTACTCTGGAAACCAGAACACATTGATGAAAGAAACTGAAGTAGACACAAATAAATGAAAGATACTCCATGTTCGTGGATTCAAAGATTTAATATTGTGAAAATGACCATACTATTAAAACAATCTACAGGTTCATTGCAATCTTTATCAAAATTTCAATGATTTTTTCATAGAAATAGAAAAAACATTCTAAGAGGCATATGGAACCACAAACAACCCTATTGGCCAAAACAATAAGTGCTGTTGGGAAAACAGAATATCCACATGAAGAAAACAGAATATCCACATGTAGAAGAAATTAAACCCTATAATTATAACACTCATAAAAGTAAATGCAAGATCTGAAACCATAAAACTCCTTGAAAAAATCTTAGGGGAAAATCTCCTTAACACTGGTCTTACCAATTATTTTCTGGATATGGTACCAAAATGCAAAGGTAACAAAAGCAAAAATCAACAAGTAGGACTACATCAGTCTACAAAGGTTATCTGTACAATAAAGGAAACAGTCAATGAAATGAGAAGGCAACCTATGAAATGGGGAAAAATTGCAAACCATATATCTAATAAAGGTTTAATATCCTAAATATATTAAAAAACTCTTACAACTTAATATAAAAAAATCAAATAATCCAATTAAAATTGGGCATAAGACCTGACATTTTTCCAAAGAAGACATAGAAACAGTCAACAGGAAGATGAAAAGGTGCTGAACATCACTAGCCATCAGGAAAACACAAACTAAAACCACAATGAGATATCACCTCTTACCTATCAGAATACCTATTTAAAAGTAAAAAATAACAATTGTGAGTGAAGATGAGAAAAGAAAACCCTTGGGCGTGTTCATAAGAATGTAAATTGGTATAGTCATTATGAAAATTAGTATGAAGTTTCCTCAATAAACTGAAACTATCATATGATCCAGCAATCCTACTTCTGGATTTATAGTCAAAGGAAATGAAATAAGTATCTCAAAGAGTTATCTGCACTCCCATGTTCATTGCAGCATTATTCACAATAGGGAAGATATGGCAACAACCTAAGTGCCCATCATCAAATGAATTAAAAAAAGTGAAGAAAAAAAAAATGTGTGTGTGTATATACATATATAAATGTATATACATTTATAAATACACATATAATTGTTAGGTCCATTATTAAACAAAACGAGACTGAGACAAAGTGAAAGTTATGCAAAACTCTATTCTATGCTAAGCATTAGAAGTCAGACTGACGGGCCAGGGCCCTCTCCAAAGAGAGCGACCACCCCCAGTTTACAGGTTCAAGAATTGACTGACTGACCGGTCAGGGCCACCTCCGAAGAGGGCGACCCCTCCCCATCTTACAGACTACCTTTTATAGAGCAAAAGTCTGGCCACACATAGGTGGCCAATGAGATTGTAGTCATGTTAGGTCACAAGCAGGTGGCCAACTGAATTACAATTTACCCTACAGTAGCTGTTTGACCTAACCTATTACTCTGGTCAGAACTGATGCTCAAGGTTGGCTCCCAAATGGTGGGGTTTACATTCTTTGGTGGTTAGGGAAAAAGTATGTGTGTTTCTTAATGATTGGATGTCTCCACCTGGCCTGACTCGTCCTTGTATTCTGGGCTCTGTTATTAGGAACTAGCTGACCATATTTTACTGGTTTCCCAGACTTGCTTCTATGTAAATTTCTCTGGGGGGAGGGGAGGCAGGGTCAGTTTAAGTTTTACTGCACAAACAACAAAATGGCTTTTAACCAAGATGGAGTCACTCTGGCTAAATAGGTCCTTACAATAATATATATTATTCAGCCATAGGAAAAAAGGAAAATCTGTTGCTTTTCCAATGTGGATAACTTGTGAAACGTATGTTAAGTGACACACTGGAGGACAAACACTGAATAATCTCACCTACCTATGTCACCTTTAAAAAGTTAAACTCATAGAACCAGAGAGTAGACAGTGGTTGCCAAGGGCTGGGGGCCTGGGAGTCTGGGGAGAGATGGGGAAATGTTCGTCAAAGGGTATAAACTTTCAGTTATAAGGTGAATACATTCTGGAGGTCTAATGTATAACATTAGTTATTATACCTAATAATTACTATAAATTACTCCCTATTTGAAATTTGCTACAAGAGTGATATTAAGTGTTCATCACACACACACACAAAGTTTCCATGCAAACTAAGGAGATCGATATATAATTAACCTGATTGTTTAACATTTCACAATGTATACATACATTAAATCATCACATTGTACACATTAAGTAAAATAATGTACAACCCAAAAAAATTTATGAAATAATGTTTTCAAAGAATATTTAATGACATGGGGAAATGATACTGGCATAAGAACGTATTACATATGGCTCCAATTTTTATTTTTCTCTGGGTTGTAATTATAGATTATTTTTCTTTAAACATGATTTTTTATGTTTTTAGACATATATTTATAATTACAAAATGTATATAATTTAAAGCAATGTTCATAAAGCCATGTTAAGCCCTGTACTAACCTGACACAGCTTTTACCTCTTTGTCTGCTGTGCCACACCTTTGATTATTTTAGCTAAGATTAACTTGTCACCTTCCCATTAACAGAGCTGTCAGAAATTTCACCTTTGGTATTATCTACTCTAATATTTCAACATGTCTGATTATCATCATTATTAATAATTATAATTCTGGAAAATTTAATAATTTTAAGTCATAATACTATTCATTCAGCAAACATTTACTTTATCTAGTATTTGTCAGGCACTGTTCTAGGCACAAGGGCATAAAATACTGAAAAATGGAGACTGTGCTCTAATAGAGCTCAGAATCTCGGGCTACTAAACACAGAAAGGAATGACATATCCTCAAAGTATCTAATAGCAATGCCACCTCTTGAAACAAGAATGAATATAATGTCTTTAGTCTTACAAGATATCCAGTTTCCAAGACTAATCATATAAAACCCCAACATTCAACACTTTGTCCTAGAAAGTGTCTTCATATGTTTTAACCTAATAATTTTCTAAGACTTGTATTACAGAGAAGAACCAGACTTTTGAGGTCATTTGTTTAATTCTGATTCGTAAAAGATGCTGAAACTGTAGACCAGAAGAAGGAGTACTTGCTCAGAGTCAGTGAATCAGGAGTAGAAAGCAGATAAGTAATTGAAGGGCCCCCTTTCTTCAGTTATTGGTAGTATAAAAGAAGAACTAGATCCAGATTAAAAATCATATATTCTAAAATTGCCATAACTTACAAAACCCACTAGTCTCCCATACTTTCCATGCAAACAGTATAAGCAGACTGACACTAGATCTAATGCTGACAACTGGGGAAAAAGAAACTGGATAACGACCAAATGTGTATGTGTGTGCACACATGTGTGTGTATTCATGAATACACCCAAGCGTATGTGTATAGGGGTTTGAGAGGAAGGAGCACTTATGTGTAAGCTCTATCAGGGTACTATAGATGGATAGTGTCTAACCACAAGCATCTTGCTGGGGATGAATGGGCAGCAGGTAGAAAGAGGGTGACACATTATTATGCTACAGAGTAAACAAAGAGTGACATATTAGAAGTAATTCTTGAGTAACAAAATTTTAAGGATTAGAGGAAGTGCAATCAGATGGTGGTAAATTGTGTGTTAGAGTGTGTGTGTGTGTTTTAATCAAATTACTCCGTAGGCAGCTGGAAAACATATTTTGCAAATGCTGACAGTGTGACTATCATCCATTTCCTTATGATTTATATAAGTCACATATGAAAGCAGAAATCAAGAACCATTGAATAACAATTGATTAAGCTGGTAGTTTAAATGTTATCTTTGAGTAGTTGCATGCGCAATGACTCAGAATCTTGAAATTTATAAATAAATTCAGATGCAGACATAGCTGTCTAATATCAACCATGCTGCTTAGTAGGACAGAATATTCACTTTTACCTGTGGGAGGGAAGGGAAACTGAACAGCTCGGCAGACTGTCCCTTTTTTGAGAAAGGATGGGTAGTTAACAAATTACACACCCTCATTATATCTAATTGCTTTCAATTTTTTAACATGCTTCTAAGTTAAATTTTTATAGTATTAACATAATTAATTTTAAAGAATAGTTTTAGTTTGTCTCAACAAATCCATTTTCAAAAGTCCTAATGACCCTTCTATTTAGAAAGTTTATGTCTCTTCTTATTAAATGACTAAGTAGGTAATCAATTAATTAATTCAACAACAGTATATTATATAATAAGTATGGAGCAAGCATTAAGTGGAGTACTGGCAATGGAAAACTGAACCAAAGAGATGCAGATCCCTACTTGGGACCCACAGGCAACCTTGAGCTACACAGATCACATTAATTACTGTTATAATATATTGGTTTCCATTCTTATTAGAAAGGTTTTAAATCAGGTAGATGCTAATGCCTCGATTAAAATGTTGATTCAAAGGAAAACACGCACCCCAATGTTTATAGCGGCATTTTCAACAATAGCAAAATTATGCAAGAGGCCAATGTCCACTGACATTGGACTGAGGAATGAACAAAGAAGACGTTAGAGGGAGGAGTCAAGATGGTGAAGAAGTAGCAGGCTGAGACTATATCAGGTAGCATTATCAGCTAGAGAGCTTATCTAAACATTGCAAACACCTACAAATCGAACGGGAGATCGAAGAGAAGAAGAACAGCAACTCTAGAAACAGAAAATCAACCACTCTCTGAAAGATAGGCCTGGTGGAGAAGTGAATCCAAAACAACGGGAAGATAGACCACGGGGGGAGGGGCCAGCTCCCGGCAAGCGGCAGAGCAACGGAGCACAAAATCAGGACTTTTAAAAGTCTGTTCCACTGAGGGACATTGCTCCAGAGGCTAAACTGGGGTGAAGCCCATGCGGGGTCAGCGTGGCCCCAGGTCCCACAGGGTAACAAAAGGATCGGGGGTGTCGGAGTGTCACAGAGCTCGCAGGTATTAGAACAGGGAAGCCAGCTTCAGAGATAGAACCGAGGACTGAGCTCTCAGCTCGGGGTTACCTCGAACTGGTCGCAGGCTGGGTGAGCTCGGAGCGCGGCTGGAGGCCGGGGATATGGGAGTGATTGGGCACTGTTCTCTGGGTGTGCACTGAGGAGTGGGGCGCCCAGCTCTCAGTTCCTCTGGGCCGGAGACTGGGAGGCCGCCATTTTCATTCCCGTCCTCCGGAAATCTACGGAAAGCGTTCAGGGAACAAAAGCGAACAAGAGCGGATTACTTAGTCCGGCCCCTGGTAAGGTTGGTGCAATTCAGCCTCGGGCAAAGACACTTGAGAGTAACTGCAAGAGGCCCCTCCCCCAGAAGATCAACAAAAAATCCAGCCAGGACGAAGTTCAACTACCAAGGAAAGCAGGTTCAATTCCTAGGACAGCAGCAGAATTCCAGAGAAGGAAAAAGCAAAGCACAGAACTCATGGCTTTCTCCCCATGATTCTTTAGTCTTGCGGTTAATTTAATTTTTTTTTCAATTTTTTTTCTTTCTTTTTTCTTCTTCTGCTAAATTTTTTTAAACTTTTACCCTTTTCTATTTTAACAATTTTTAACTAGTTTATCTAATATATATATTTTTCTTTCTTTTTTATATTTTTTCTTTATTTGTTTTCTTTTTTTAATTTTTTTCTTTTTTTTTCTGAACTGCTTTTTATCCCCTTTCTCTCCCCCATGATTTGGGGTCCTTCTGATTTGGTTAAAGCACATTTTTCTGGGGTCTTTGCCACCCTTTTAGTATTTTAATTGCTCCTTCATATACTCTTATCTGGAAAAAATGACAAAGTGGAAAAATTTATCACAAAAAAAAAGAACAAGAGGCAGTACCGAATGCTAGGGACCTAATCAATACAGACATTGGTAATATGTCAGATCTAGAGTTCAGAATGATGATTCTGAAGGTTCTAGCTGGGCTCGAAAAAGGCATGGAAGATATTAGAGAAACCCTCTCTGGAGAAATAAAAACCTTTCTGTGAAATAAAAGAACTAAAATCAAACCAAGTTGAAATTGAAAAAGCTATTAATGAGGTGCAATAAAAAATGGAGGCTCTCACTTCTAGGATAAATGAGGCAGAAGAAAGAATTAGTGATATAGAAGACCAAATGACAGAGAATAAAGAAGCCGAGCAAAAGAGGGACAAACAGCTACTGGACCACGAGGGGAGAATTCAAGAGATAAGTGACACCATAAGACGAAACAACATTAGAATAATTGGGATTCCAGAAGAAGAAGAAAAAGAGAGGGGAGCAGGTGGTCTGACCTGGGAGGCCAGAAAGAGCTGGCATGATATATTCAGAGCACTAAACGAGAAAAACATGCAGCCAAGAATAATATATCCAGCTAGGCTATCATTGAAAATAGAAGGAGAGATAAAAAGGTTCAAGGACAAACAAAAACTGAATGAATTTGCAAACACCAAGCCAGCTCTACAGGAAATATTGAAAGGGGTCCTCTAAGCAAAGAGAGAGCCTAAAAGTAGTAGATCAGAAAGGTACAGAGACAATATACAGTAACAGTCACCTTACAGGCTAATAATGGCACTAAATTCATATCTCTCAATAGTTACCCTGAATGTTAATGGGCTAAATGCCCCAATCAAAAGACACAGGCTATCAGAATGTATAAAAAAAAAAAACCCATCTATATTTTGCCTACAAGAAACTCATTTTAGATGCGAAGATACCTCCAGATTTAAAGTAAGGGGGTAGAAAACAATTTACCATGCTAATGGGCATCAGAAGAAAGCTGGGGTGGCAATCCTTATATCAGATCAATTAGATATTAAACCATGGACTATAATAAGAGAGGAGGAAGGACACTATATCATACTCCAAGGTTCTGTCCAACAAGAAGATCTAACAATTTTAAATATCTATGCCCCTAATGTGGGAGCAGCCAACTAAAAACCAATTAATAACAAAATCAAAGAAACACATCAATAATAATACAAGAATAGTAGGGGACTGTAACACTCCCCTCACTGAAATGGTCAGATATCCAAGCAAAAGATCAACAAGGAAATAAAGGCCTTAAATGACACACTGGGCCAGAAGGACATCACAGATATATTCAGAACATTTCATCCCAAAGCAACAGAATACACATTCTTCTCTAGTGCGCATGGAACATTCTCCAGAATAGATCACATCCTGGGTCCTAAATCAGGTCTCAACTGGTATCAAAAGATTAGGATCATTCCCTGAATATTTTCAGACCACAATGCTCTGAAGCTAGAACTCAATCACAAGAGGAAAGCTGGAAAGAACCCAAATACATGGAGACTAAACAGCATCCTTCTAAAGAATGAATGGGTCAACCAGGAAAGTAAAGAAGAATTGAAAAAATTCATGGAAACAAATGATAAATAAATCCTTTCTGTATTAATTCAAATACTTTGTACATCTTCTCTAGGATTACTTTCACTAGTATAGTTTTCTTTAGGCTTTCTTATGATTTCTTGGTTGGTCATTTATAGCACTGATTATGATTACCAAAGTATTTCTGCTGTCTGTTATTCTAGTAAGCTTTAGGGCTCTGCCAAGTAATTATTTTTCTCCAAAATTATTTCCTTGTGTCTTATATCTCACTTTCTGTTTTATAAACTGCTTATATTCTTCAGATGTAATTATGACTCCAGACTTTGTAATTTAAAACTGATTTCAGTTTCCTATACTAAATTATCTAAATTATTCTTTCTCTACTTTTATACACTATCTCCATACTCTTTTTCTATTTTTCTTATAACCTACTGCCAAAGGCTCAATGTTATTCTTTAATATTATTACTGTTAATACATTTTTACTACTATCATTACTATCACTACTACTTTTATTTTACTTTTTATTAGTAAAAGTTCAAATTAATATAATTTTTGTAGATTGCAATTGCCAACATATCAGCAATCTTAAAATTAATCAGGAATTTAACCCCTAAATATTCTGTATTGACACAAACTTTATGGAACATAGGATTTTCATCACAGAGTTATATTGTTAAGTCATTGGAAACACACCCAAATAAAGTATGACTAAATCTTTATTATATACATATATATTTCTTAAATCCTTATATATATATATATACATATATATTTATCTGCTAGAACATTAAACATTTGATTACACAAAAAGATTATAATTGTCTAAGGTCAAAATATATAAAGCAATAAATACAATGTATTTGCAAGTATAAACATATATATGCTTATATAGTTTTTCATATACAATGTAATTATTGTAATGTGTATATATATGTATATATGCTTATATGTTGTTTTTTTTTTTTTAAGATTTTATTTATTTATTTGACAGAGAGAGAGATCACAAGTAGGCAGAGAGGCAGGCAGAGAGAGAGGAGGAAGCAGTCTCCCTGCAGAGCAGAGAGCCCGATGCGGGGCTCGATCCCAGGACCCTGAGATCATGACCTGAGCCGAAGGCAGCGGCTTAATCCACTGAGCCACCCAGGCGCCTCTGCTTATATGCTTTTATATACAATATAATTATTTGTAAAGATACTCTTCATGTGCATAAAAACATTGGATTCAAATACACCAAGATGGTAAAAACATTTATTTCCGTAAAATGTAAGAATGAGAGAGTGTTGGTGACATAGTTTCTTTTCTATATGTTTATTGTATTACTGTATTATTCATTTTAAGTACATGCTTCTTGATTATGTTTAACAAGTATTTACACAAGGCAAATATATATTATTAGCGGAATATAAAGAGGAAAACTTTAATTATGGGTTGAGTTACAATTTGTAAATCAGGGAGAATATTCAAGAAAAAAAATCAAATTCTTTCAAACCCTTGGGAAATAACATTTTCACAAAAAGAATGCAATTTTTGAGAATTTAGTGTTACATCAGGATAACCACAGGCTCAGTCAGAAAAGAAAAGTGTATGTCAAGTGCACTACCTTCCTAAATAACAATCATGCCAATTAAGGCACTAGAGTGGCAAGCTTTTCATTTTAAATGCTTATCAATTTCACTACAAGCATTTGAAATTATTCCCTTACATTATAATACATCTTAATCAAGACATCACTCTTGACTCCAGTATCTTTTTTTTTTTACTGTTGTTAATGCTATTTTTTGACTGGTGTTACTGTTTTTTTTTTTTAGAGTGTCTGACATTCCCTAAACACAACAGTAGAAGTAAGTGGGATATAGGTCCTCTACAGAAATGTTTGTCATCCAAAAAATCTTCTGCTTGAGTTCAGGGACATTTGTATAAAGTTATTTTTGTTGTTGTTTTTGAACTACTCAGTGTCCATTCAAAAATTTCTCTAGAGCAGAATATTTTTGATATTTCATTTATAATCTTGTGACAAAGTTAAATTATTCCCATGGTCCAGGAAAACTACTAACTAATAACAGAATATGGGGTGCCTGGGTGGCTCATTCTGATAACCATCCAACTCTTGATATCAGCTCAGGTCTTAATCTCATGGTGGTGAGTTCAAGCCCTGCATTGGGCTCCATGCTGGGTGTGGAGCCTACTTAGAAAACAAACAAACAGACAGACAGAATACTGTGTTTGTGTATTGAGGAGCCTTGGGTCCCAGAAGCTTAATTTCATTTCATTACAACTTAACATTAGTACTGAGACAAGTGTCTTGAGTCAATAAAGGAAGCCACAGTTGTGGGAACCTGAAAATGTAAGTGGGAAGGTGACCATTTTTGCAAGCTAACCACCCCCTCCCCACAAAAAAAAATTCCTCTAAAAACTCTGGAAATAAAATGATCCAATGGGTTGGTGGTGCTGTGACTAGCAATTATTTTCTTGAGGTTGCCCAAGACATAAAAATAGTTCAGAACTTTTTAGCATCATATAACCACATGAGGGTGCTCTATCCCCAAATATGTGTCTGTAAAGTGAGAGGCCTCAGCTAGGAAAGAAAATTATTTTGTTGTTTCCTTCTATATACATTTGGGAAGACATGATGAAAGGACTTGTTAGAATAAATATGTGTAAGAAGCAAAAAAAATTAAACAAAAGTCTAGACTTGAACACAAATTGACTTTTACTCTACTACATATCTATATAGTATGAATCAGGCATACAAAAAGATACCTTTGATTTTTTTAAATACGGATATACATAAAAATTTAGAGTGTTATGTAAAGTCTGGTCCATGGACCATCTAAATCATGTAGTAGAGGGAAGCCAAGGTTGCATGTTCATTAAATATGCATGTCTCTGTGTTATCTTGACCTAAAGAATCAGACTATCTGCAGGTCAGGTCCAGAGATCTGTATTTATATTTTGCTCCTTTGGTAATTCTTATGCCTCTTAAAAATTTCAGAAACCCTGGTATGGAGTCATTTAAAAATCATTACTATTGAAAACCGTGACATATATGTGAATATTTAAATCTAATAAACTAGATAATTCTTTGACAACTATGCTATCAACTTTTAGAAGCAGTTCATTCACAGGGGAATTTTATCTGAAACACAACTGAAAATTCTCAGCCAACTTTCTCTTAACATTCATCACAGCAATAATAAGTGTAACACCTGCTCTCTGAAACAACAGACAATATGAATTTAACTCATCTTGCCAGATCATTGATTTTTTTCCTCTTTCCTTTTGACCTATTTCAGTAAATAAAAGATAACCCCATGTGTCAATATATAAACTTCATACCAGTAAGCTTAATTCATGTTTGTCACTTTCAGAAAGCTGCCTGAATATGGAAGAGTTTAAGAAATAACTTACAAGAGGGAAATAGGTTTTATAAAATAGTATCATAAATACTCTTTTATATTATAATTGTAATTATAATTTTGTGTTCTGTGGATAATGAATTTATATTGGAAACTATAAATTGGGGTAAAGGAGTAGTTTGATCAGTAATAGTTGGTAAAAATGTTTATCAGTATGGCCAGATCTTGATCTTTTAAAGGCACAAAGTTAGGCTTATCATCCAAAGGCTTTGACTTTGCACATGGAAATTTATGTCCCAAAGAGAAGAAAACCCTGGAAGGAACAGGTTGTAGTATCTGAACTTCAAGCTCAGGCAAAAGTGGATGAGTTTTACATGTAATGAGGTGATTTCAGGATCAAATGAATGTGTGTAAAAATAAAACTGGCATATTTATGTGAGATACGTGTCTGTATGTATGTGTATATGTGTGCGTGTGTATATATATACACATATATGCATGTATGATATGTGTATATGTGATATATGATATATGTACCTATATCTACATATATATGTAGATATATACCAATTATGTACATAATTTTTATATAAACCTAATCTATATACATACATATGTGACTACTCACATAGCCATATTTGTTCATTAATCTATGCTTAGTAGTAAAAATTATAGAACATTAGGATTCAGATGAGATCTACAAGCCTCTCATTCTATCCTGTACACATCTCATTCTATAATTTTCTAGGCAGTTAACGATCTAGCCTCTGCTTGAGTACTCCCTCAAAAAGGAAGCATCATACTGACAATTATAGATCACACCATTTTAAACAGTAATTATATAGAATATTGATGATAGTGTTTTATTTTTTTTTATTTTTTATTTTTTATTTTTTTTTTTTTTTAGATTTTATTTATTTATTTGACACAGAGAGAGATCACAAGTAGGCAGAGAGGCAGGCAGAGAGAGAGGAGGAAGCAGGCTCCCTGCGGAGCAGAGAGCCGGATGTGGGGCTTGATCCCAGGACCCTGAGATCATGACCTGAGCCGAAGGCAGCGGCTTAATCCACTGAGCCACCCAGGCGCCCCGATGATAGTGTTTTAAATCCTGAAACTAGATCAGTAATTTTCATCCATAACTACTAGTTCTTTCTGAATCTACTCAAAATAAGTTTATTTTTTTTATGGAACAACCTCTAAATTATTTTTAAAACTTTCTAACATTCTCCATTAAAACTGATATCTTTCAAGTGCCCTCTTCAAGGCATAAATGCAAAATAAAAGTTTGGGCTAGAGTAGACAACAGAAGGTTTTTATTTTTATGCCTCTTGATCTAGACCTCATTCCTATAAGCCAAGATGCTTATAAGCTATATAAGATGCTATAAGATCCTTAGATGCCTCAGGAATGATGAGCATTGAACTTGGAGAGGTAAATCCTTCATCTTGCCCACAGTAGCTTTATTGAGTCATTCTTTAATTTGTTCCCACAGACATGCATTCATTCAGAAATAATTTCTGTCAACCTATTCTATGCAAACACTAATTTGGGAGTAAGGAATAAAATGGTGAAAAAAACAGGAAGAATTCCTTGACACTGGAAGTTTATATTTTAGGGGGGGAAGATAATAAAAACGTATGTTATACTGTAGTTTTGTTGTTTTTTTTTAAAGATTTTATTTATTTGAGAAAGAGAATGAGCACATGAGTGGAGGGGAGGGTTAAAGGTAAAGGGAAGTAGTAGCCTGCTGAGTGGGGAGCCCAATTTGGGGCTCAATCCCAGAAAGCTGGGATCATGACCTGAGCTGAAGGCAGACACTTAACTGACTGAGCCACCCAGGTGTCCCAGTTGTACTGTAGTTTAGGAGGTGTTATGAAGAAAAAATAAGTATGGAAGCGATTCTGGGATTAGGAGAAACTGAAAATGTTTAAATAGTTTAAATAGGATAGTCTCACTGAGAAAGTAATATTTGACTGAAAATTTGAAAGATCAGAAAATGGGCAACAAAAATACACTGGAGAAAAAGCATTACAGGAAAAGTGTAATGCTCTGAGCTAAGAGTGGGCCTGTCATGTTAAAAGAACAGAGGGGCCAAGGTGGTGGCAGAGAATTACATCAGACCAGAAATGAAACAGGGGATGAATGACTGGTGGACCACTGTAGAGAGTTCAATATACACAGAATATAGCAAAGGTTAGAACAGAGAGTTAGGAGGCTACTGAAATATCCAAGTCAAAGCTGATGGTACAATGGATGAGTGTGGCAGAGTGGAGATGTTGAAAACGTAGGAATTCTAGAAGTTTTTAGACAAAATTTTCTGACTGGCTATATTTAGAGTGTAAGAAAAACCAAGAGTCAAGAATGACTTCATGTTTCTGTCCTCAACTGAGAAAAAGCTTAAGTACCACTAACTGAGATGGAGAAAACTGAAGGTGGTGCAAGTCTTCAGGACAAATGAGGAACTTGATCCCCGGAAGTAGGAGATATCCACTGGATATTGAAGAGGAGAATGCGTATGCAAGTAGGCTGTTGGATATAGGAACAGAGAGTTCAGAGACAGGTGTAGAAATGAGATTTAAATCTGGAAAAATCCCCACACATAAGAGATCCAATGGTATCAGTCAGGGATCACTCACTAAAGGAATTAATGGAGATGAAATAGGAGGTACAAACACTAAAGCTCTCTAACATTAAGAGATAGAGGAGATGAAGATGAATGAGTACAGAGAACGGAGTAGTTGTAAAGTCAGAGAAAAGCAAGGAGTGTGCTTTCCTGAAATCAAGTGAAGGCGGCATTTCATGGACCAGGTATATCCCCATAGCTGGTTTTATTTTAGGTTGAATACTAGGGCATCACCACTAACCGCCTTGTTTAATTCACTGAAGATTTCAGACTGTCAAGTTGTTTGAATCTTGAGCCTAAAATTCGTAATTTCTTTTTTTTTTTTTTTTTTTTTTAAAGATTTTATTTATTTACTTGACAGACAGAGATGACAAGTAGGCAGAGAGGCAGGCAGAGAGAGTGAGAGGGAAGCAGGCTCCCTGCTGAGCAGAGAGCCCGATGTGGGACTCGATCCCAGGACCCCGAGATCATGACCTGAGCCGAAGGCAGCGGCTTAAACCACTGAGCCACCCAGGCGCCCCTAAAATTCGTAATTTCTTAAGGAATAAAACTCTATGCCCTTAAAAAAATTCTCCATTAAGCATCATCTTTTAAAAAATCTCTCTTAACTCTTGTTAGTTTTGAGACATCAAATCTGTTCAAATTTTAATTCTGACATTGCATATATTAACTTTTCCTCCCAGCTTTGTGTCACCTGATAATTTAATAAGCTTGCCTTGTATGAATTCATTCATCAAATCATTGACAAAAATATAAAACATGACACATCTCAACATATAATTTTCTGGTTTTATGGAATGCCACAAGAGATCCCTCCTGAATTACCATCTATTTAGTGATTATATTTTAAGTTAAATTATTGACTCAGCTATAAATCTATCTAATCATTCAAAATCTTATGTTCAAAGACATCCTTCTTTCAGTAGTAAAAGCATAATATTTTTAAACTTGAAGAGACCTTGAAGTTTAGCTAGACAAATCATTACTAGGTAAGAAAATAAAATATCTTGAAGTTTTTCATTTAAATTATTTCAATGCACTGGTTAAACTAATAGGTATTTTGAAATTATGTGTTCTTTTTATAAGCTGTCTCATTATGCAGCTATTTTCTTAAGTATTCCTAAGCCATCAGTTTGGGGATCCGTTACATAATTATGCCTACCCAAAGATTAATAAGTGCTCTTATATATAGTTTCCAGGATTTTTTCCCAGGTTTTTCTTCTAGAAATCTAACTGTTTATACCTTAAT